>NC_086447.1:640367902-641567902 GCF_028390025.1 Pseudophryne corroboree | reverse complement strand
GGTTTACCCAGGAATGGTTGAAGATGACTTCCGATGCCTGGGTACAGGAAGTCGTCACTCAAGGTTACGCCGTATCCTTCAAGAAACATCCCCCTCATCGATTTTGCCTGACAGACGTCCCTTCGGATCAGGTGAAGGCAAAAACTCTTAATTCGGTGGTACAGTCCCTCCTGGACACAGGAGTCGTAGTACAAGTGCCTCTGTCTCAGAGAGGCAAGGGGTACTATTCACAGCTGTTCCTAGTCCCAAAACCGAATGGGTCTTCATGGCCCATTTTCAACCTCAAGTCCTTGAACAAATTTGTCAGGGTTTCCAAGTTTCATATGGAAACCCTTTGCTCTATTGTTCTTGCCTTGGAACCTGGGGATTATATGGTCTCCCTGGACATACAGGATGCTTACCTGCATATTCCCATTGCAATGTCGCATCAGCAGTATCTGAGGTTTGCTGTGGGCAACCTCCATTACCAATTTTGGGTGTTACCTTTTGGCTTGACCACGGCTCCGCGTGTTTTCACCAAGGTCATGGCGGTAATGACGGCTGTACTCCACCATCTAGGGGTCAGAATCCTACTGTATCTGGACGACTTGTTGATCCTGGCAAATTCCCCAGAAGTTCTCCTACGCCATCTGGATCTGACTATCCAGTTTCTGCAAGCCCACGGGTGGCTCATCAACTGGAAGAAATCTTCCCTGGTCCCTGCGCAAAGCATGGTGCACCTGGGAGTGTTGTTGGACACCCGCAACCAGAGGTTGTTCTTGTCTCAGGAGAAGGTCCTGAAGCTTCAGGACAAGATTTGATACTTCCTATCTCGTCCGCAAGTGTCAATACATTCGGCGATGCAAGTGCTAGGTCTCATAGTGTCAGCTTTCTACATGGTGGAGTACGCTCAGTTCCATTCACGCCCTCTGCAGAAACTGATTCTTGCCAAATGGGACAGCTTACCTCACCGTATCAGGTCTCACATGATCTCCTTGTCTCCTGTGGTCCAGCGGTCACTGAGCTGGTGGCTTCAGGACCAATGATTGAGCAGGGGTCATCCCTTCTGGATCTCCAACTGGGTTCTTATGACGACGGATGCCAGTCTGAGAGGTTGGGGCATGGTGTTGGAGCAACACTCCCTTCAGGGTCAGTGGACCAAGGAGGAGTCTCTCCTCCTGATAAACATTCTGGAATTACGGGCGGTGTTCAACTCTTTGAACTTGGCCCAGCATTTAATACAGAACAGACCTGTTCAAGTACAGTGAGACAACGCCACCACGGTGGCGTACATCAATCATCAAGGCAGCACTCAAAGCCGCATGGCAATGAGGGAAGTATCACAGATTCTTCAGAGGGCAGAACGCCATCTGCCAGCCATATCGGCAGTGTTCATTCTGGGGGTCCTAAACTGGGAAGCGGACTTTCTCAGTCATCAGAAACGTACACACCGGAGAATGGAGCCTCCATCCAGATGTGTTTCAACTCCTCGTGGACAAGTGGGGCCTTCCAGATGTGGACCTGATGGCATCTCGACACAATCACAAGGTTACGGTCTTCGGAGCAAGGACAAGGGATCCTCTAACACCGTTCATGGACGCACTGGCAAGTACATGGAACTTTTGGATGCCATACATGTTCCTTCTGGAGTCACTCCTGCCCAGAGTAAAAAGGAAGTTCAAGCAAGAAGGAGGAATCCTACTTCTGATAGCTCCAGCATGGCCCAGACGGCATTGGTTCTCAGACCTTCAGGGTCTCTAGATAGAGTGTCCCCTTCTACTTCTGCAGTGCCCAGATCTCCTTGTTCAGGGCCCCTGTATATATCAGGACTTAGCCCGATTGGCTTTGACGGCGTGGCTCTTGAAGCTTCAGTCTTAAGGACCAAAGGATTTTCTGAGGCAGTCATTCAAACCATGTTGAAGGCCCGGAAACCGGCTTCTGCTTGGTTTTACCATAGGGTCTGGAATTCATACTTTGCTTGGTGCGCATCTAACAATCATGACGCTTACAAGTTTAGTACAGCCAAACTTTTGGCCTTTCTACAACAGGGCCTGGACTTGGACCTTCAGCTGGCCTCCATCAAGGTTCATATTTCTGCCTTGTTGGTTTGGTTACTGAGAAAAATTGCAACTTTACCTGATGTTCATACATTTATGTGTGTTGCGGATTCAACCTTCTTAAGTCCCGTCGGTGGCTCCTTGGGACTTGTCGTGGTTCTGGAGGTGTTGCAAGGGTCTCCGTTGAGTCTCTTGAATCGGCAGACCTGAAGTGGCTTTCTCTTAAGGTGTTGTTTTTGCTGGCTATTGCCTCTGCCAGACGGATGTCGGATTTGGGTGCTTTGTCCTGTAAGTCACCATATCTGATTTTTCACCGTGATGGGCGGTTCTTAGAACACATCCCAGGTATCTACCTAAGGTAGTGTCTTCTTTCCACCTTAATCAGGAGATTGTGGTTCCGGCCTTTGCCTCTCCTGAATTGTCTTCCAAAGAGCAGTCTTTGTATGTTATGGGCTCTCCGTATCTATGTGAAGAGGACAGCTCCTATCAGGAAGTCTGATTCTCTCTTTGTACTGTTTGGTTTTCACAAACGTGGCTGGCCTGCTCACAAGCAGACCTTGGCTAGATGGATTAGAATGGTGATTGCACATGCTTATGTACAGGCTGGTCGCCCAGCTCCTGCTACTATAAGGCCCATTCTACTCGGTCTGTTGGACCTTCTTGGGCGGCCCGCCGTGGTGCGACCCTTGAACAATTGTGCAAGGCGGCTACGTGGTCCTCGCGGAACACGTTCATAAGGTCCTATGCCTTCGATACATCCGTCACCCAGGATGCTTCCTTTGGACGCCGGGTTCTTGTGCCCGCTACAGTGCGTCCCCTCCCATAAGTAACTGCTTTAGGACATCCTCAATGTCATTCCCTATGGAGGACAGTGTACCCCGCAGCAGAAAACGAGATTTATGGAAGAACTTACCGTTGTTAAATCTCTTTCTGCGAGGTACACTGGGCTCCACAGGGCGCCCACCGTGACGCACTTAGCTTCTTTGGGTTGGTATGGCATTAGCCGCTGACACCCTCTCCTGTCGTGACTGTGTGGTGTATGTGACTACTAACGATTGTCGTCTCTTTTACCTGCTACTGAATAGGACTGGTTAACAAAAACTGAGCTCCTGTGCACGGAGGTGGGGTTATAGAGGAGGCGACGCTATGCATCTTGGGAAGAAGGTCAAAGCTTTGAGCCTGTTGGTGCCTCGGATCAAGATCCTACTCTACACCCAATGGCATTCCCTGTGGAGCCCAGTGTACCTCGCAGAAAAAGATTTAACGTTAAGTTCTTACCATAAATCTCGTTTTATATTATAGCGTTAAGATTTTAAAGTGTTGATACAGGTTGAGTATCCCTTATCCAAAATGCTTGGGACCAGAGGTATTTTGGATATGGGATTTTTCCGTATTTTGGAATAATTGCATACCATAATGAGATATCATGGTGATGGGACCTAAATCTAAGCACAGAATGCATTTATGTTACATATACACCTTATACACACAGCCTGAAGGTCATTTTAGCCAATATTTTTTTATAACTTTGTGCATTAAACAAAGTGTGTCTACATTCACACAATTCATTTATGTTTCATATACACCTTATACACACAGCCTGAAGGTCATTTAATACAATATTTTTAATAACTTTGTGTATTAAACAAAGTTTGTGTACATTGATCCATCCGAAAACAAAGGTTTCACTATTTCACTCTCACTCAAAAAAGTCCGTATTTCGGAATATTCCGTATTTCGGAATATTTGGATATGGGATACTCAACCTGTACTAGTTCCTGGGAAAAGTTCATTACATACGAAGTGATTTTTTTACATTTGATAACAAATTTATTAATAGGATATTAATATATTGAGTTTATTGTTTGATACATTTGTTTGCACTAACCAATTATAAGTTTTTCAGTTTTTCCAGTGCTAAAAATCTATTCAGATGAGTTCCAGTTTAATAAATATCCTAAAGAGAGCTAGTGTAATGAATTTCTGTGTGGAGTATACTTTGGATTACAGTACGTGATGCTCCCCACCTGAGTTTCATGCTTATTGCTGAATGCCAAAGCAGATGTTCTTAGTTGTCACTTGTTATCTGTTTGTGTCAGAATTGGGGCATCACAAAGCAATCAGCCAGCTCTGGGGCTAGTCTGAGATTTGAAATTCCCCTGTCCTGCCGTATGATTATCCCCACTAATCCAGTTATGGGAGTCCAGTTCAGGGACAATAACATTGGTACTGTAAGTGTATAGGGAGCATACAAATGGGGTGAAGTCATAGGCGTGCGCAGGGGGGGTGCACCCCCTAATGTCCGGCACCCCTCACACGCCTGTTGCTGCCGCCGATTCCCGTCTCAGTCTGACGCTGAACTTGAAGGGAGGAGAGCGCTGTGTGCATCTCTCCTGCCCCTCACTGTGTGTCCCCGTCTCCGGCAGTCATTTACAATAGAGATGAGCGGGTTCGGTTTCTTTGAATCCGAACCCGCACGAACTTCACTTTTTTTTTCACGGGTCCGAGCGACTCGGATCTTCCCGCCTTGCTCGGTTAACCCGAGCGCGCCCGAACGTCATCATGACGCTGTCGGATTCTCGCGAGACTCGGATTCTATATAAGGAGCCGCGCGTCGCCGCCATTTTCACACGTGCATTGAGATTGATAGGGAGAGGACGTGGCTGGCGTCCTCTCCATTAGAATAGATTAGAAGAGAGAGAGAGAGAGAGAGAGATTGTGCAGACAGAGTTTACCACAGTGACCAGTGCAGTTGTTGTTAAGTTAACTTTTATTTAATATATCCGTTCTCTGCTATATCCGTTCTCTGCCTGAAAAAAACGATACACAGCAGTCACACAGTGTGACTCAGTCTGTGTGCACTCAGCTCAGCCCAGTGTGCTGCACATCAATGTATAAAAGCTTATAATAATTGTGGGGGAGACTGGGGAGCACTGCAGGTTGTTATAGCAGGAGCCAGGAGTACATAATATTATATTAATTTAAAATTAAACAGTGCACACTTTTGCTGCAGGAGTGCCACTGCCAGTGTGACTAGTGGTGACCAGTGCCTGACCACCAGTATAGTAGTATATTGTTGTATACTATCTCTTTATCAACCAGTCTATATTAGCAGCAGACACAGTACAGTGCGGTAGTTCACGGCTGTGGCTACCTCTGTGTCGGCAGTCGGCACTCGGCAGGCAGTCCGTCCATCCATAATTGTATAATTATATACCACCTAACCGTGGTATTTTTTTTTCTTTCTTTATACCGTCGTCATAGTCATACTAGTTGTTACGAGTATACTACTATCTCTTTATCAACCAGTGTACAGTGCGGTAGTTCACGGCTGTGGCTACCTCTGTGTCGGCAGTCGGCAGGCAGTCCGTCCATCCATAATTGTATTATTATAATATATACCACCTAACCGTGGTTTTTTTTTCATTCTTTATACCGTCATAGTGTCATACTAGTTGTTACGAGTATACTACTATCTCTTTATCAACCAGTGTACAGTGCGGTAGTTCACGGCTGTGGCTACCTCTGTGTCGGCAGTCGGCAGGCAGTCCGTCCATCCATAATTGTATTATAATATATACCACCTAACCGTGGTTTTTTTTTCATTCTTTATACCGTCATAGTGTCATACTAGTTGTTACGAGTATACTACTATCTCTTTATCAACCAGTGTACAGTGCGGTAGTTCACGGCTGTGGCTACCTCTGTGTCGGCAGTCGGCAGGCAGTCCGTCCTTCCATAATTGTATTATAATATATACCACCTAACCGTGGTTTTTTTTTCATTCTTTATACCGTCATAGTCAGTCATACTAGTTGTTACGAGTATACTACTATCTCTTTATCAACCAGTGTACAGTGCGGTAGTTCACGGCTGTGGCTACCTCTGTGTCGGCACTCGGCAGGCAGTCCGTCCATCCATAATTGTATTATAATATATACCACCTAACCGTGGTTTTTTTTTTCATTCTTTATACCGTCATAGTCAGTCATACTAGTTGTTACGAGTATACTACTATCTCTTTATCAACCAGTGTACAGTGCGGTAGTTCACGGCTGTGGCTACCTCTGTGTCGGCACTCGGCAGCCCGTCCATAATTGTATATACCAGTGACCTAACCGTGGTTTTTTTTTCTTTCTTTATACATACATACTAGTTACGAGTATACTATCTCTTTATCAACCAGTCTATATATTAGCAGCAGACACAGTACAGTGCGGTAGTTCACGGCTGTGGCTACCTCTGTGTCGGCACTCGGCAGCCCGTCCATAATTGTATATACCACCTAACCGTGGTTTTTTTTTCTTTCTTTATACATACATACTAGTTACGAGTATACTATCTCTTTATCAACCAGTCTATATATTAGCAGCAGACACAGTACAGTGCGGTAGTTCACGGCTGTGGCTACCTCTGTGTCGGCACTCGGCAGCCCGTCCATAATTGTATATACCAGTGACCTAACCGTGGTTTTTTTTTCTTTCTTTATACATACATACTAGTTACGAGTATACTATCTCTTTATCAACCAGTCTATATATTAGCAGCAGACACAGTACAGTGCGGTAGTTCACGGCTGTGGCTACCTCTGTGTCGGCACTCGGCAGCCCGTCCATAATTGTATATACCAGTGACCTAACCGTGGTTTTTTTTTCTTTCTTTATACATACATACTAGTTACGAGTATACTATCTCTTTATCAACCAGTCTATATATTAGCAGCAGACACAGTACAGTGCGGTAGTTCACGGCTGTGGCTACCTCTGTGTCGGCACTCGGCAGCCCGTCCATAATTGTATATACCACCTAACCGTGGTTTTTTTTTCTTTCTTTATACATACATACTAGTTACGAGTATACTATCTCTTTATCAACCAGTCTATATATTAGCAGCAGACACAGTACAGTGCGGTAGTTCACGGCTGTGGCTACCTCTGTGTCGGCACTCGGCAGCCCGTCCATAATTGTATACTAGTATCCAATCCATCCATCTCCATTGTTTACCTGAGGTGCCTTTTAGTTGTGCCTATTAAAATATGGAGAACAAAAATGCCACTCCTAGATGGGCCCGGTGTTTGTGTCGGCCACTAGGGTCGCTAATCTTACTCACACAGCTACCTCATTGCGCCTCTTTTTTTCTTTGCGTCATGTGCTGTTTGGGGAGGGTTTTTTGGAAGGGACATCCTGCGTGACACTGCAGTGCCACTCCTAGATGGGCCCGGTGTTTGTGTCGGCCACTAGGGTCGCTTATCTTACTCACACAGCGACCTCGGTGCAAATTTTAGGACTAAAAATAATATTGTGAGGTGTGAGGTATTCAGAATAGACTGAAAATGAGTGTAAATTATGGTTTTTGAGGTTAATAATACTTTGGGATCAAAATGACCCCCAAATTCTATGATTTAAGCTGTTTTTTAGTGTTTTTGGAAAAAAACACCCGAATCCAAAACACACCCGAATCCGACAAAAATAATTCGGTGAGGATTTGCCAAAACGCGTTCGAACCCAAAACACGGCCGCGGAACCGAACCCAAAACCAAAACACAAAACCCGAAAAATTTCAGGCGCTCATCTCTAATTTACAATGTCTTTCGGCTGTCAGCCAATCAGAGCTCGCAGACTGGCTCTTGACTGGCTTACAAGCCGGCGCCATATTTCAAATGGCCGCCGGAGACAGCCAGGGACTCAGTGAAGTGAGGCACAGGAGAGACGCGCGCTGCGCTCTCCTCCACTCAGTGGCGGAGATGGAAATCGGTGGCACTGGCAACAGAGGAGGGTGAGTACAAATGGGGGCATATGTATCTGGCACTGCTGGGGGCAAGTGTGTATATGGCACCGCTGGGGGCATATGTATCTGGCACCGCTGGGGGCAAGTATGTATCTGGCACTGCTGGGGGCAAGTATGTATCTGGCACCGCTGGGGGCAAGTGTGTATCTGGCACCGCTGGGGGTATTGCGTAAGGTGCACCGCTGGGGGCATATGTTTATATTGCTTTGAGTGCCAATAGGCGGTGCTAGACACGCCCAAAAGGTGGTGCTAGACACGCCCAGTAGGTGGTGCCAAACACACCCCTCCGATAGTGCACCCCCTAATAAAATGTTCTGCGCACGCCTATGGGTGAAGTGTATAATAAGCCAGCAAATAGTAGGTTTCTCTGTAGCAAGCATGTTACTTGTGGTCTGGGCTAAGAACCTATCAATGGTGGGCTGAGTTATGAGCATGCAATAGGCTCTGGTTTATTTTTAAAAAGTCTGCAAATTTAGTGTTAGTGTAAGGGGCTATGGAATTAGCTGAGTTATCAGTTTAGTCTTTGGATTATTAATACATACAATATGTTGCTAATTGGATTCAGTCTACATTTTACCTGGTTTTAATTATCTACAGTGCCTACCTGTGTAATTTACATGTGTCACTAACTACAAGGCTGACTTGTAAACCCTGGCAATGAGCCCTTTATCTCTCAGTAAAGATCTGATCATTGTGGTCCTAAGGGGACTGTATTCTGAACCTTCCAATGACATCTATACAATGGGTCTTCCCATTGAAGAATGAGCAGTTGACGGGTCATGTTCCGCTTGAGTTGACAATTTACTCACCAGCAGGTCTTTGCACCTCTGCACACTTGTGTCTGCCGGAAAGAGAGATACAACATAGGCTTTAAACCTAGGATCGAGATGGTGGCCAAAATGTAGTGCTCTGGCTTCAACAGATTGATTACCTTTGAATCCTGGCAAAGCGAATGAAGGGCTCCATCCACAAGTCTCACATACTTTGCGGAATCGCTCCATCTTAGCTCCTCCTTCAATTTCTCCAGCTGCTTCTGCAAAAGCCTGATGAGGGTATTGACCTGACTCAAGCTGGCAGCGTCTGAACTGACTTCATGTGTGGCAAGTTCGAAGGGTTGGAGAACCTTGCACAAGATGGAAATCATTGTCCACTACGCTTGAGTCAGGTGCATTACCCCTCCTTTGCCTATATCGTAGGTGGATGTATAGGCTTGAATGGCCTTTTACTGATACTCCATCCTCTGAAGCATATAGAGTGTTGAATTCCACCTCGTTACCACTTCCTGCTTCAGTTGATGGTGGGGCAGGTTCAGGCGTGTTTGCTGGCACTCCAGTCTTCAGCACACGGTGGCTGAATGTCGAAAGTGGCCCACAATTTTTCGAGCCACCGACAGCATCTCCTGAACATCCGTCATTTTAAAAAAAATTATGCACCACCAAATTAATTGTATGTGCAAAACATGGGACGTGCTGGAATTTGCCCAGATGTAATGCACGCACAATATTGGTGGTGTTGTCCGATATCACAAATACCCAGAAGAGTCCAATTGGGGTAAGCCATTCTGCAATGATGTTCCTCAGTTTCCGTAAGAGGTTGTCAGCTGTGTGCCTCATACGGAAAGCGGTGATACAAAGCGTAGCCTGCCTAGGAACGATTTGGCATTTGCGAGATGCTGCTACTGGTGCCGCTGCTGTTGTTGCTGCAGGAGGCCATACATCTACCCAGTGGGCTGTTACAGTCATATAGTCCTTAGTCTGCCCTGTTCCACTTGTCCACATGTCCGTGGTTAAGTGGACACTGGATACAACCGCATTTTGTAGGACACTGTTGACTCTTTTTCTGAGGACTGTATACATTCTCGGTATCGCCTGCCTAGAGAAGTGGAACCTAAATGGGATTTGATACCGGGGACACACTACCTCAAACATTTCTCTAAGTCCCACTGAACTAATGGCGGATACTGGACGCACGTCTAACACCAACATAGCTGTCAAGGCCTCAGCTATCCGCTTTGCAAAAGTATGACTGCTGTCAAATTTCATCTTCCTCACAAAGGACTGTTGGACAGTCAATTGCTTACTGGAAGTAGTACAAGTAATCTTCAGACTTCCCCTCTGGGATGACCATCGACTCCCAGCAGCAACAACAGCAGCGGCAGCAACAACAGGCGTACCACTCAAGGATCCTGGTTAGGAGAGGACTCCTCAGTCTTGACAGTGATATGGCCTGCAGGACTACTGATGTTCCTGACTGAGTAGAAAGTTGACGTTGAGGGAGTTAGTGGTGTGGCTTGCAGGAGCTTGGGTATAGGAGGAAGAAGGGATTTAGGTGTCAGTGGACTGCTTACGCTCTTACCCAAAGTTTCACAACTTGACACTGACTTCTGATGAATGCGCAGCAGGTGACCTATAAGGGAAGATGTTCCTAGGTGGTTAACATCCTTACCCCTACTTATTACAGATTGACAGAGGCAACACATGGCTTGACACCTGTTGTCCGGATTTGTGGAGAAATAATTCCACACCGAAAAGGTGGCTTTTTTGGTATTTTGCCTAGGCATCACTATGGGCTTCTTCATCCCAAGGACATCAGGTGTCTCCCCCAGTGTCTGACTTAAACAAACCACATCACCATCATAATCCTCATCGTCAACTTCCTCCTCAGCGCCAGCAACACCCATATCCTCATCCTGGTGTACTTCAACAGTAACATCATCAATTTCAATATCAGGAACTGGACTGTGGGTGCTCCTTCCAGCACTTGCAAGGGGCGTGCAAATGGTGGAAGGAGCCACCTCTTCCCGTCCGGTGTTGGGAAGGTCAGGAATCGCAACCGCCGACACACTTTGACTCTCCTTGGGGATTTGTGATACCATCTCAGAACGCACAGTTCTTTTCTGTGCTTTTTCCAGCTTAACTCTTATCATTTTTCTAGCGGGAGGATGTGGGCTTCCATCGTCATGTGAAGCTGAACCACTAGTCATGAACATAGGCCAGGGTCTCAGTCGTTCCTTGCCACTCTGTGTCATAAATGGCATATTGGCAAGTTTAAGTTTCTCCTCAGACCATTTAAATTTCTTTTTTTTTGGTCTTTTTACTGGACTTTGGCTTTTTGGATTTTACATGCGCTCTACTATCACATTGGGCATCGGCCTTGGCAGACGACGTTGATGGCATTTCATCGTCTATGTCATGGCTAGTGGCAGCAGCTTCAGCACTAGGAGGAAGTTGTTCTTGATCTTTTCCTATTAACTCCTCTAAATGTTTGTTCTCCATTATTTTTCTGGAGTTATATAACACAATATGCGGCACAATAGAGCGTACCCCTACACCTCACAGGGCAAACCCTGTAAAAATTATTTGGATTAAATATTAATAACCCCTTTATTTTGGGTAAATAATATACAGACAGCACCACTGAACTTATATTTCAGCACCACTGGACTGGATTAATCTGAAATTATATGGATTTATATGGAATTATACGGCAGGATAACTAGAATTATATGCCAGTATTCTGAGAATTATACGGCAGTATCACAGGAATTATATGCCAGTATCATGGGAATTATATGACAGTATTACAGGAATTATACGCCAGTATTCCAAGAATTATACGGCAATGTCACAGGAATTATACTCCAGTATTCCGAGAATTATACGGCAATATCACAGGAATTATACAGCAATATCATAGGAACTATATGCCAGTATTCCGAGAATTATACGGCAATGTCACAGGAATTATACGCCAGTATCACGGGAATTATATGGCAGCATCACAGGAATTATACGCCAGTATTTCGAGAATTATACGGCAATGTAACAGGAATTATTCGCCAGTATCACAGAAATTATATGGCTTTATCACAGGAATTTTATGCCAGTATTCCGAGAATTATATGGCAAAATCACAGGAATTATACGCCAGTATCACGGGAATTATATGGCAGTATCACAGGAATTATACGCCAGTATTCCGAGAATTATACGGCAATATCACAGGAATTATATGGCAATATCATAGGAATTATACGCCAATATTCCGAGAATTATACGGCAATGTCACAGGAATTACAGTATACGCCAGTATTCCGAGAATTATACGGCAATGTCACAGGAATTATACGCCAGTTTTCCGAGAATTATACGGCAAAGTCACAGGAATTACACGCCAGTATCACGGGAATTATATGGCAGTATCACAGGAATTATACGCCGGTATTCCGAGAATTATATGGTAATATCACAGGAATTATACGGCAATATCATAGGAATTATACGACAGTTTTCCGAGAATTGTACGGCAATGTCACAGGAAGTACATTATACGCCAGTATTCCATGAATTATACGCAATGTCACTGGAATTATACACCAGTATTCCAAGAATTATACGGCAATATCACAGGAATTATACGCAAATATCATAGGAATTATACGTCAGTTTTCCGAGAATTATACGGCAATGTCACAGCAGTTATACGCCAGTATCACGGGAATTATACGGAAATATCACGTGAATTATATGCCAGTATCATGGGAATTATATGGCAGTAACACTGGATATATGGCAGCAGAGGACACCACCACTGTGACTGGTCACTGGACTGATGCTGCACAAGACACTACCCCTTGTCTGATACAAGACAACAGCAAAAATGCAAGGGACTTATACAGCAGCCAGCAGCACTGTGGACATATAGCAGCAGAGGACACTGTAAAAGTCAAATTAATTTCTAATAAATATTTAAAATACCAGCGTTAATATATGTTGCTGACGCAAGGCGCATCTTATTACCATATACAATAAAAGTGCACTGTACGTCGCAAACACTACATTCTTAAGAGAAAACAAGTACACGCACACATTTGTCTGGTTGAGGTCCAATGCTCATTGTATATATTTGATATTAAAAGGATATGTATACAATATATCACATGTACAGTATATATATGGTTACAGAGTACATTTTTATAGGAAGCAATTGTTACAGAATAATTTATACAGTCACGGCCAGCATACAATTACCATCTCCCTCAATGCACACTCCACTCCATCTCTCTCTCTCTCTCTCTCTCTCTCTCTCTCCATCCTCACAGTAGCAGAGTAACAGCAAAAAACAACTTCTTGTCTCTGGGATCAGCTATACACTGTGTATATTGGGGGAGTACAGGTCTTGAACTGGGTCTTCTGTTATTGGTCCAGGGGAGGGAACTTTCTCATTCATGATGTGTTATTGGTCAGTTCATATACAAGCAGTGTCCAGCCTTGAAGAAGCAGGATGTCTTTTGTTCTCAGTTGAATTGTGGCTTCATATTCATACATTCAATAATAACGAATTTTTGCAATGAGGTACAACTTAACCACAGGCATCAAATCAATCTACACATTCCTCTGATTACTTTGACACCAAGCATGACATGTCTATCTTGTTCTGTTCCAATAATACATATACATGACGTTATACTCCAGTATGTAATTTAAAACCTTATAATGTCTGGTGCTTGACATGATTAATTTATGTGCTGTATGAAATTTGTGTTGAATATATCTTTGTGGCATGTCTGTGTAAATGCGTATGTAACCATATATTGCTGTGCATGCTGTGCGTATTTGCACGCACAGAGACTCATCTGTTCGGAGTTTGTATGTTTTCTCTATGTAATATTTTTGACTTCGAAGGGCCACCCTTTGGCAGTAAACAATAACTGCCATCAATTATTGACAGAAGAAAAATATTTCAAACACATAATCGGTGACCTAGACACACGTATGTATTCATTTTGCAAATCAGACATTTGGCTATATTTGGGGAAGACAGGGAGGAGGACGAGACATCCACTATATGCACTCGGCGGTCACGGGACCACTGGTTGGGTGTGGGACGACATTCAACCTATAGAGTATGCTGTAACAGTGATATGGCCTATGATGTCTGATTTGAACGAACTTTGCACACATACATTCACCTACAGCTTTGCACACTGATGTTCGGATTTCGATAGAGGTTTTGCTGGGTAGAGGGAGAAAACACAAACAAATCGTGAAAGAGACATATCACATTTTCATGATATATACTGTATTCCCATCACTCTCTGAACATTGTTTCCATTTCTGGAACGTATGCTAGATCTGTTTCATCATTGAACAAGGGTTATTAGTGTCCTTCCTAGATAACATAACCCTTCGGAGTTCGATATATATTAATGAGCTCTTTATCTGCTATGTGTGAATATCCATTGTCTGATTGTTCCTGATTACCTCCCAATTTCCTGATTTCCTGAAATTGGTGAGATTTAAACATACCAGGAATTTATCTATGGTACTAGTGGATCTTAAGACTAGTGGGTATAGTTATATTATACTCTTTGTCCACCGGCCCCCTCCGTGTAATTCAAGTACCTCAGCTAAATCTAAAATAATATGGTACTAATCCTGCATCATTTCGTCTTAGAGGTACCTGTGAGCACATCCAACATTCCGTTTGGTTTAAGACCTTACCCACTAGTGAGTGGTAATCACTCAAGGGATGTCTGTCAAATGCTGCCTTATTGCTAGACTGACATCTCTGGATGCACTCATCTTCAATTATGGGGTCACAGTAACTACAAAATACAGTATTTCTCAGACAATAGCCTTTCACGTTACCTCCGAACTCCGTAACTACTAGACCTTTGATTTTCTCTGGCTTTAACAAATAGATAGGCTGATCCTGGGATCCTATAAAAAAAAATCACTCCTTTCTCCAGAACCAGTTCCAGTCCCACACTCGATTCCTCATGAAAAACCTCACAAAAATAGAATGACCTGAAAAAAAAGTTTGGCAACGGGAAAAAAGAAAGAACAAAACAAATCCTGTCCATAGCAAATCAATTACAACGACTGGTCTTTCTGTAATCCTTTAGTACGCTCAGGTAGTGTTCAACAGTGCCGCCTCTCAGTCTTCACAGAACAGACTCTGGTGATACCTAAACAGAAAACAGCTCAGCGCTGGAAGCTAAATAGAATTGGTGCACATGTGTGATAAAGTTCTAAATTAAAAAAGAACACACTAACAATAGCACCCCTTATATAGGGAGAGTACTCTACCCTTATAAAACAGACAAACTAAACACACAAATAACAGCGCTTATTAAAATAGTGTGTGCTTTTATTTAGCAAATTTAAAAAAGAAAAAATATTTATCACATTTAATAATAAATCTCATCACAGCCACCGGTACAAATCCTGCAGGACAACACAGGTCAATGCAAAATACAGTTCCGTACTTTAATACTAATGTTTACTGCGCAAACAAAGTTATTTAGTCTGTCCATTGACTCCTTCCAGGTTGTAAAGTCATATACAGAGAAAAGCAGTGGTTATTGCCACTAGTATTGGCTAATTGGTTAGTTGCCAGCAACAATTAGAGGCAGTGTTAGTCAATTAATACAGCATGCTGTTTTTTGTATTATCAAATCTTTAAAGCAAGCAGCAATAGCCCACACTTATGGCTAAGTATAACCTGCTTTCTGGATCTGGAAAATGATCCTATGGTCCAGCGTAGTGATATCTCCTGGCTCCTGGTGATTTAATTACCCTTTTGCTGTGCCATATCTGCAGTGTCCCAACATTGGTCCAAAACGCCTGCAGGTAAATAAATTGTAAAGACCGGTACCGGACAGAGATTTGGAAGACCTCTTACGTGTTTCTCCGCCTCTATAACATTCAGCGGCTTCCTCAGAGAAGTATGTCTTTAGCTCTCCGTGATCCCGTTTAAATAACGGACATTTCCCGCTCGCTGGAGCACATTGCGTCCCACCGCCAAGCCTCGTTTTGAAGTGGAACTCATACGCACGCGCACTCGGGCACGATCCTAGCAACTCCCGGTCACGTGCCTGCTTCTCACGCCTCAGTTTAAGTCTATGACATTGATATACTATTAACATGCTCACGATCTTAATTGAGTTCCACTAAGCTTCCGGGTTTGTCCTTTATATAATTAAGGTGCATCTATCAATTTGTAGTTAAACATAGATATATTTACACAGAGATAAAAAAAATCATTCATAACAGTTATTAATTCATAATATAAAACAGACACATATGTGCACACTCAGAATTAAAATTAGAAATAAAAAAAAAATATATATATATATATACATACATACATACACACGCATTCATATACGTATGTATATGGGTACACATACATTTAGTCACCACTCAGATGTCCACACAGAGAGAAACATTTTCCCAATCTATCTAAATTCATTCTATAAATATATGATTAATATTATTAGCCCCATTTTAAGAATATACATATATATTTACCACTAATATACAAATTGAAGCCAATTACGGCCTTATTTTTGTAGTTATTTCATTTTATTTTATTTTTATTTTTATCTTTATCTGTGTTCTTATTTTTCCAATTATTTATATTCATATTTTTATTTTATTTGTTATATCTATTAACATTATCACCATAGGTTATCTCTTCTTTATTACATCTTTATTGGAGAAAATAGACCCAATAAGGCCTATAGTTCATCAATGTCCAGGTGTACACCCATCCCATATGTACACGTCGACATTACAGAAAAAACAAATATCCATAAGGAGAGTATTTATACAGTTAATGAGGAGAACAATTACATACAAAGAGCTAGCTACCTAAGGAAAAGTAATCTCAAAATCAGAGACTCCCGAGATATCAGGAAGAAACATAGATTCATAGAAGATACATGAACTGCCTATACGCATGTCTCATCACCACAGATCGTCCTTAGTAAACAAACAAAAAGAACTAACAATAGGTAAAAACAAAGGCAAGAAAATATATATATAAAAATCAGAGCCAAAATACACATGTATATACATGTGGTAGCAATGTAATGCATTAACATTTTATTAGCAACAATTATTTTCTACATCGATCTTCAGATCTACATACATATTCAGAGAAAAGTATTAAAGTTAACACTATCAACACTAACATGTAGGAGAGAGAGCACAAAAGATCCACATAGAAATAGCTGAGACAAGTCTAAATATTATTCAGTTCTACTGTATCGTTTAGGCCACCTGGTAATAGGGTTCCCGAAACATAGATCCAGTATGCCTCTCTCCTACATAATAAACTGAACCTATCTCCTCCACGTCTTGTTATTCCCACCTGTTCTATCGCCTTTATCGACACATTAGACATACTCTGTTTTTGACAGCGTGATATATGTGTTATGAACCACAGGTAGTGGTTCATTTCTATTTTATGTTTATTTAGTTGTCTTGCATGCCAGGATTTCCCATTGCTCTGTTTTAGATTACTCTTGTCTGCTGCCGCTGGTGAGTCTGTGCAATTGCAGCTTGTTCCCATGTGTTCAGTCTCATCTGGCTGCTAATTGCATTTTGTCAGCTTGGAGTCCTGCAATAGGCCAGCTGCACTGGATTATTAATTAGGCCTCTCTGTTATATGCTGGCTGATTGCAGTTCGCAGATGCTGGTGATATTCCTGGGTTTTCAGTCTGCTTGAGTTCTGAGCTTGGTTCCTGCTAGTTCCTGAGCTTCCTGTGTCGATTCCTGTGTCAGTCCCTGTGTCGATTCCTATGTCTGATCCCGTGTCCTGCCGTGAGGCGTTCCTGTCCTTAGGTCCAGTACCTTTGCCTGTGCAAGTTTCTGGCTTCTTGGTGTCCACCGGTCTGTCGTTTGGGATTCTGCCTGTCCTCCAGTTCTGAGAGTCTGTGTCAGCAGCATTGGGAGTTCCTGTCCGTTTGCCAGTATTCGTACCGGTTCCGTGAGTAGCGGCACGGCCGCGTCCGTTGGCTTAGGCCGCTGTATTCCCTTATTATTTCTGTCACTGGTGTTTTGCAGAGGGTTCTGCTTATGCTCTCACCGCCGGTACACAAAAGTATTGTGTCGGCGTGTGGTCAGCATTTCCTTTGTTGTTCTTTTCCTTTGGCGGCAAGCCGCACATACTTTGGTTTTAGGTTTGTTAGTAGCCCCTGGCCTTGTTGTTTAGTCAGAGGGCCCCTTGTTATCACCCTGTCTCGGTTCACTCTTTGTCTCTCATTAAGACCTGAGGGGGCATCGAAGTTGGGCAGACGTAATCCGCCCTTCAAACGCGGCTGCCATGGGCTCAAGCAACCATAGTCTCGCAAGAGTGTACTGACAGCACGGGTGAGACAACGGAGATAGGGCGCCAGGGGCTATTCCCTTTCCATTCCCCTTTCCCAGCATTCCGTCCTGGTGCTCTGGACTCGCTTCATAACATCTCCCTTGTTCTGAGCACCAGGAACCTAACATTATCACCAGCCATACCACAAAAAAGAAATAAAACTTTTTTTTCTTTTTTGGCCCAGTCCAGTGTCTAGTCTAGAATCCAGTCCTGTCTAGATTTCAGTGTGTTAGAATCCAGTCCGGTGTTAGAATCCAGTCCGGTGTTAGAATCCAGTCCGGTGTTAGAATCCAGTCCGGTGTTAGAATCCAGTCTTGTCTAGAATCCAGTCCGGTGTTTAGAATCCAGTCCGGTGTTTAGAATCCAGTCCGGTGTTTAGAATCCAGTCCGGTGTTTAAAAAAAAAAAAAAAAAAAAAAAAGTCTTGTTTTGTTTAGCAAAATTTAGTCTTGCCTTGCCTTGCCTTGTCTTGTCTTGTCCTGTCTAGTTTTAAATCCTCCTATGTCTACTATGCAAGCCCTGCAGGCATCTCTCGCAGCCCTGAACTCTGTATTCAGTGCTTTGAGACCAGAGCGACTAGAAGTTTTGCAGCAATCCCTAAAGCAACTGCAAAACCTTCTGACTGAAATCTTGCTCATTTTGCCAGAAGTCGTTGAGAGTACATCTATCTCTAAAGAGACTCTTGTTCACAGTATGGTGACAAGAGAATCCCCTGGTTTAATTGAAGAGAAAAGGTTTAAAAGTTTTCTGCGGCCCAGGCTCTCAGAAGAGGAGCGTCTGCGTCGCAGAAACTTAAACTTATGCCTATATTGTGGGGGTTTAGGCCACTATCTGCAGACCTGTGAGTTGCGCAAGCCAAAGTGTGGTGACGAGTCTTGCCCTCTGGCCAAGTTGAGTCAGGATACAAGACCTACTCCTGTCTCTACTGTGGCAGAGGTACTTGTCACACAACCCACACTAAAAAGTTCTCTGTCCTATAATTGGGGTCCTTGGGCAAGGGAGCCCCATTATAGATTCAGGAATCAAAAAAGAATGTTTTTCTCCTCTCTTGAGGTTCCTGTGGAAGTGGAGTTGCAAGCCCCTGGAGTGGTGCCCGTAGCCCAGGGTCCTGGAGTGGTGCCCGTAGCCCAGGGTCCTGGAGTGGTGCCCGTAGCCCAGGGTCCTGGAGTGGTGCCCGTAGCCCAGGGTCCTGGAGTGGTGCCCGTAGCCCAGGGTCCTGGAGTGGTGCCCGTAGCCCAGGGTCCTGGAGTGGTGCCCGATGCTCAGGTTCTTGGTGCGGTACCCGATGCCCAGAGTGCTGGAGCGGTACCCGATGCCCAGAGTGCTGGAGCGGTACCCGATGCCCAGAGTGCTGGAGCGGTACCCGATGCCCTAGCTTATAGAGGGACATCAAATATTATAGTTCAGGTGTCCATACCGGAAGGGGTCTCAGAAGCTGTCACCCCAGGTAGGGACTTGAAAAGCGCAACCCAAGAAAGGGTCTCTAAAACCATAGTTCTTGAAGGGAACTCGAGAAGCAAAACCCCAGAAGGGATCTTTGAAGTAATATCCCCAAGTGGGGTCTCGAGAGACGCAGCCCCAAAGAAGGGTCTAGAAGTCGCTTCCCCAGGAAAGAACTTAAGAAGCATAGCATTAGTGGAGGATCTGAACGTTATTGCTTCAGCAAAAGTCCCGGAAGTCATAGTCCCGGGAGAACTTTCGATAATTATCGACTCAGAGAGGGAGGCCACTGCCCCAGCGGGGTTCCCGGAGGCCACTGCCCCGGCGGGGTTCCCGGAGGCCACTGCCCCGGCGGGGTTCCCGGAGGCCACTGCCCCGGCGGGGTTCCCGGAGGCCACTGCCCCGGCGGGGTTCCCGGAGGCCACTGCCCCGGCGGGGTTCCCGGAGGCCACTGCCCCGGCGGGGTTCCCGGAGGCCACTGCCCCAGCAGGGTTCCCGGAGGCCACTGCCCCGGCGGGGTTCCCGGAAGTCTCTGCCCCGGGTGGGATTCAGAAAGTCACTGCCCCGGGTGGGGTTCAGAAAGTCACTGCCCCGGGTGGGGTTCAGAGAGTCTCAGCCTCGAGTAAGGTCAATAGTGACCAGGTCCTAGCAAAGCACTCCAGTCAGTCAGATGAGAAGGAAACAGATCCTGACTCTGATATCTCAACATCCATAATCTTTGATGGGGACTTAGCCCAATTTTTGACACTTTACAAACACTATTACATTATTATGTTGTCTAGACCATTTCTGGGCATCACTTCAGAGAACATTGTGCTTTATCTGATTTATTCTTTTAGAGGAGAGCCTTTTGAGTGGGCGACCAGCCTAATGAAAGCTGAAGATCCCATTCTTCAGGATCCCCTAGCATTCAGTGATGCAATTATTAAAAGATATGGTTCCAAAGAAATTGGTTCAGGTTTCTCTAGGTCACCTGTCTTATATACTGAGAGTCCACCAAATACTGTAAACTCAGCACAAGAGTCTCAGCCCGTTGTTTTGACTGCAGGATGTGCTTTTCTGACTTCTTCTTCTAATAATAGTACTTTACCAGAAAGTTCAGCTCCCAAGGGTAAGAGACCTGTCTCTGATTTGAACGCAGCCTTGCTGGGTGGTACCATCAGTTCAGACAATGTGTGGGGAATTACCTTGGTCAGACCTAAAGAGCTTTGTAAAAAGAAGAAGAAGAAAAAGAAATAATTTTTGACTCTTGCCTTGATAAAAAAAAAGAGTTTTTTTGTTTTTTCTCCTTGTCTTGTGTCCTGTGGCCACCGTTAGGGGGAGGGCACTGTTACAAGTTGTTGCTACAGCTTGTTTTTGTTTTCTTGTCTGTTAGACCAGTGTGTCAGGTTTTTGTTTTGTTTTTTGTATCCCTTGTTCTGGATAGTCTGAATTTTGGGGTCTTTTGACCCCTCCTCAAGGGGGGGGTAATGTTATGAGCCACGGCTGTGGCTCATTCCTGTTTTGCATTTTTGTTATGTATTTTATGTTATACTTCTGTTTATGTTCCCCGTGGGTGTCATGGGGTGCTCGGAGCTCACCCTTAAGGAGGGGATACTGTTATGAACCACAGGTAGTGGTTCATTTCTATTTTATGTTTATTTAGTTGTCTTGCATGCCAGGATTTCCCATTGCTCTGTTTTAGATTACTCTTGTCTGCTGCCGCTGGTGAGTCTGTGCAATTGCAGCTTGTTCCCATGTGTTCAGCCTCATCTGGCTGCTAATTGCATCTTGTCAGCTTGGAGTCCTGCAATAGGCCAGCTGCACTGGATTATTAATTAGGCCTCTCTGTTATATGCTGGCTGATTGCAGTTCGCAGATGCTGGTGATATTCCTGGGTTTTCAGTCTGCTTGAGTTCTGAGCTTGGTTCCTGCTAGTTCCTGAGCTTCCTGTGTCGATTCCTGTGTCAGTCCCTGTGTCGATTCCTATGTCTGATCCCGTGTCCTGCCGTGAGACGTTCCTGTCCTTAGGTCCAGTACCTTTGCCTGAGCAAGTTTCTGGCTTCTTGGTGTCCACCGGTCTGTCGTTTGGGATTCTGCCTGTCCTCCAGTTCTGAGAGTCTGTGTCAGCAGCATTGGGAGTTCCTGTCCGTTTGCCAGTATTCGTACCGGTTCCGTGAGTAGCGGCACGGCCGCGTCCGTTGGCTTAGGCCGCTGTATTCCCTTATTATTTCTGTCACTGGTGTTTTGCAGAGGGTTCTGCTTATGCTGTCACCGCCGGTACACAAAAGTATTGTGTCGGCGTGTGGTCAGCATTTCCTTTGTTGTTCTTTTCCTTTGGCGGCAAGCCGCACATACTTTGGTTTTAGGTTTGTTAGTAGCCCCTGGCCTTGTTGTTTAGTCAGAGGGCCCCTTGTTATCACCCTGTCTCGGTTCACTCTTTGTCTCTCATTAAGACCTGAGGGGGCATCGAAGTTGGGCAGACGTAATCCGCCCTTCAAACGCGGCTGCCATGGGCTCAAGCAACCATAGTCTCGCAAGAGTGTACTGACAGCACGGGTGAGACAACGGAGATAGGGCGCCAGGGGCTATTCCCTTTCCATTCCCCTTTCCCAGCATTCCGTCCTGGTGCTCTGGACTCGCTTCATAACATCTCCCTTGTTCTGAGCACCAGGAACCTAACAATATGAAGCGAAAGTGGATGTCTACTATAGCCTTTTAAGATGTTTCTCCTGTGTTCAGAAAATCGTACATGGAGAGCACGTGTTGTGCTTCCCACGTACTGTTTTCCACATCCACATGTGATTATATAAATCACATATGTGGAGTTGCAGTTAAGAAATTTCGTAATTTGATAAATTTCATTTGTGTGAAATGACCTAAAATCTGTACTCTTTCTAAGGGCAGACAGGCATGTAGTACATGCCGTCCTACCACATTTATGGAAGCCAACTAGTTTTGATGGTAACCACGTTTTCACCGGAATGGCGGGAGTTTCTAAATTCGTAAAATGGCTCTGAACTAACTTGGATTTCAAATTTTCCGATTTCCTAAACGTAACTTGTCCCAGGGAATATATCTGTTCTTTTAATATCTCGTCCATATATAATAGAGTAGTATTCTTCTTTATAATCTTCTTTATTTCTCTTGCATGACTATTGAATTGAGTAGTAAAAGTGATTGACCTGGAACTACCTTCTCTTTCGATTCTATCACTCTTTTTTACTTTATCACCTTCTATTAATAGTAAATCCCTGTCCATCTCTTCGACCTCTACTAATGCTTTTTGTAATAATTCCAGGGGATAGCCCTGTTCCTCAAAAGATTCCAATATCCTTCTTGCCTTCTGTCTAAACGTCACACTTGATGAGCAATTCCTTTTTAATCTAACCAATTGACTTTTGGGGATATTCTTTTTCCACCCCTTTAGATGCGAGCTCTCATAATGTAAATACCTGTTTTGGTCGACGGCTTTAACATAGGTTTGGGTAATTAGTTTATCATCCCCAAAACTGTCAATGTGATGTCTAAAAAATTAATCGTGACTGTGCTGAACGAACATGTGAACTTAAGACCATACAGATTGTTATTTAGACTTTCCGTGAAGGTCTGCAAAGTGAATAAATCCCCAGTCCAAATAATAAATAAGTCATCAATATACCTGCCATAGAGGGCCAGGTTCCCCCCGAGCTTGCTCCCCCACACATGTTGCTCCTCCAGGAGTCCCGTGTATAGGTTCGCAAAGCTCAGAGCAAACCTGGTCCCCATGGCAGTCCCCCGTGTCTGTAAATAAAAAGAAGAATCAAAAGTGAAATAATTGTAAGGATAAATCGAATTGATTCCAAAATAAACTCAATTAATTTATTTTCAACATGTGGATCATTTCTCAAGAAGTGTTCAATTGCTTTAATATCTAATTCATGCAGAATATTTGAATATAATGATTCAACATCGTATGTTACGAGATATGATCCATGCTTCCAAACAACATTATTCACCAAATTAAGAAAACTCTTTGTATCTCTGATGTATGATTTTAATTTCTCAACATATCCTCGTAAATGATCAATGAAAAATTATTAGTTAGTGAACCCACTACCGAAATGATTGGTCTCCTAGGTGGTGCAGAAAGTGTTTTGTGGACTTTCGGTAAATAATAAAATGTGGGGGTGACTGGGTGATTACAAAACAAAAAGTGCATGGTTTCGTTTGAAATAGCTCCTGATTGGACCGCATCATCCAACAGGTGTCTAAATTCATTCTGGTAGAGGGCGGTGGGATTGCCACCCAGCTTCTTGTAGAATCTTTCGTCATTCAATTGTCTCATTGACTCTTTTATGTACTCTTTGTTTACTAAGGACGATCTGTGGTGATGAGATATGCGTATAGGCAGTACATGTATCTTCTATGAATCTATGTTTCTTCCTGATATCTCGGGAGTCTCTGATTTTGAGATTACTTTTCCTTAGGTAGCTAGCTCTTTGTATGTAATTGTTCTCCTCATTAACTGTATAAATACTCTCCTTATGGATATTTGTTTTTTCTGTAATGTCCACGTGTACATATGGGATGGGTGTACACCTGGACATTGATGAACTATAGGCCTTATTGGGTCTGTTTTCTCCAATAAAGATGTAATAAAGAAGAGATAACCTATGGTGATAATGTTAATAGATATAACAAATAAAATAAAAATATGAATATAAATAATTGGAAAAATAAGAACACAGATAAAGATAAAAATAAAAATAAAATAAAATGAAATAACTACAAAAATAAGGCCGTAATTGGCTTTAATTTGTATATTAGTGGTAAATATATATGTATATTCTTAAAATGGGGCTAATAATATTAATCATATATTGATAGAATGAATTTAGATAGATTGGGAAAATGTTTCTCTCTGTGTGGACATCTGAGTGGCGACTAAATGTATGTGTACCCATATACATACGTATATGAATGCGTGTGTATGTGTGTATATATATTTATATATTTTAATTTCTAATTTTAATTCTGAGTGTGCACATATGTGTCTGTTTTATATTATGAATTAATAACTGTTATGAATGATTTTTATATCTCCATGTAAATATATCTATGTTTAACTACAAATTGATAGATGCACCTTAATTATATAAAGGACAATCCCGGAAGCTTAGTGGAACGCATTTAAGATCGTGAGCATGTTAATAGGATATCAATGTCATAGACTGGGAGTTGCTAGGATTGTGCCCGAGTGCGCGTGCGTATGAGTTCCACTTCAAAACGAGGCTTGGCGGTGAGACGCAATGCGCTCCCGTGAGTGGGAATGTCCGTTATTTAAACGGGATCACGGAGAGCTAAAGACATACTTCTCTGAGGAAGCCGCTGAATATGATAGAGGCGGAGAAATGTGTAAGAGGTCTTCCAAATCTCTGTCTGGGACCTGTCTTTACAATTTATTTACCTGCAGGCGTTTTGGACCAATGTTGGGACACTCCAGATATGGCACCGCAAAAGGGTAATTAAAGCACCAGGCTCCGGGAGATATCACTATGCTGGACCATAGGATCATTTTCCAGATCCAGAAAGCAGGTTATACTTAGCCATAAGTGTGGGCTATTGCTGCTTGCTTTAAAGATTTGATAATACAAAAAACAGCATGCTGTATTAATTGACTAACACTGCCTCTAATTGTTGCTAGCAACTAACCAATTAGCCAATACTAGTGGCAATAACCACTGCTTTACTCTGTATATGACTTTAAAACCTGGAAGGAGTCAATGGACTGACTTTGTTTGCGCAGTAAACATTAGTATTAAAGTACGGAACAGTATTTTGCATTGACCTGTGTTGTCCTGCAGGATTTGTACCGGTGGCTGTGATGAGATTTATTATTAAATGTGATAAATATTTTTTCTTTTTTAAATTTGCTAAATAAAAGCACACACTATTTTAATAAGCGCTGTTATTTCTCTGGTGATACTTCTGCGATCTCACTCCATTCATGAGTTCCTTCTGGACTACCGACTTTCCTGCAATGGGAATCGTGGACCCAAGTCTCTCTCTCGGCTACTTTCACTGGGATCGTGCTGTCAACAAAACTTGGTACGGTCCTTCCCACCTGTCTATTAGGCAACCTGAGCATAAGAACAATCACACAGTCTCTTGGTTCACAATCAAGGTAGTTAGTTTTTGGCATTCCAGGAATCAACAGTTTCAAGTTCTTTTGTCAAGTTCTCAAATGCTGGCTCATCTCGATAAGGTACTGTACTGTCACCTCATTGGTGTATTTCTGATAATTGTGCAGATCAATCATGACATGAGGTTGTCTTCCAAAAACAAAACAAAAACAAAAACCAAAACAAAAAGTTTGAAGAGGGTGATTCGTTAAGCAAGGATCTGGGAGTGGTTCCGATGCTATATAACACTAGTGGCAGTGTCTATGACCACAATAGTCCAATTTCAAGCTATCACTTTGCTCCTACTCCTAGGGGTACCATATCTACACACAAATTTCTGCACAATTTTCTTTGCGGTAAACACAGCAGCATCCGTGGCGGCAGGAAATGCCTCTACCCAGTTTGAGAAAACATCAGTACACACCAATACATAATTCAAATTCCTACAGGGTGTTAACTGTACGAAGTCGATTTGTATTACCTGAAAAGGTCCGTCTGCAGGAGGGATATGGGATGGCTCTGTTAGTACTACCTTACCAAATGTTCTTCCTCATGCAAGTAAGACAGGTCATTGCTTTCCTGCTTGCCTGTGAAGAGAACTCTGGTACACACCAGTAAGCTCTTACCAGTTTGCACATACCTTCCTTTCCCTAGGTGAGTCAGACCAGGTGCCTCCTCAGCTAGGCCTGGGAGATACGTCCTGGTGGCCACTGGCTTACCTTGTCCATCTCTCCAGAGTCCTGAGGACTCCTAACCATACCCCTTTGACTTCCAGACCTCCTTTTCCTGTAGGAAACACAAATTTGCATCTTAATTCAATTGTTGTGTGTTTGCAAATGTAGAGTACCATGAGCATAACTCAAAAAAAGAAAAGAAAAACATCTCTAGAGGAGAAACAGAAGAAGAAAATATCAGGTCTGCGTTCATCAATGGGCTGGCACTAATGTCTGGTCTCGTAGTAAAGGTCTGATTCAGATATTCCGTACCATCATGCTTATCAGTGTCTATACAAAATTTCCCTTCACCAGTATTCTCATCCTTCCTCCACCCATTGTGCATGGCAAGGCACACTGCAGTAATATACTGGTGCCATCGTGCTGATGAGACATACCGGGTTCAGGCAGAACTTTGAAGGACCCTTATGGCATGTGGGGTATGAACTGTCAAATCAAGTACCAGTAAAACGTCCCAGGTATTTGACCCTTGTCCTACACAACTGTAGTTTATCCATTAATACCTGGTGTCCTGTTTGGAAGAGACGAAACAGAAACTGCTTCGTATCTGCCAGGGACGACTCAAATGAATCAGCGGACAACAACAAGCCATCAACATATTGTATCAGCACCGACCCACTCTCAGGCTGAAAGGACTGTAAACAGTCATGCAGGGCTTGGGAGACAATACTCAGGATGTCACTCATAATCTTGGGAGAGTCAGGTCCATGTATTGTACCACCCTGTGTGAACGCAAAGATGAAAAGGAAAACTGTGAAGAAAACAGAATAGAGGTTGGTGACAGATAAGTTTGTAGAGGTGGAGGGGATTTTATTAAAATGACAACTGGATTGGGCACTACGGGGAATTGATTAACTACTTGGTCTACCCCCCCTTAAAGCTTGTGCATGCTGTGTCACTACTGGGACTACCTCAGCCATCAATCCAGTGTCCTGTCCATCCTAAATTCATAGGGAACCCGGTATCTTGTGAGATAATTTCCTCTACCTGTGATGGATATGAATCTAGAAAAGTGGAATGCAGCATTAGTCTTTGAGGGTATCTAACATACCTTGTACTTCCTGAGCGGGAGTACAATATATGTATTTCACATTTAACAAAATCTCTGTCGATTAAGTTAGTCAGGGGCCACTGCTGCTAGGAAAAAAAAAGGAAAGGGTTTAGCATCATAGAGGCCCAATCGTAACTTCTGCAGGCTTTGTCAATAGGTAATGTTGCACTTCTTTCATTCCTCCCATTTGCCGAATTAGTGTTTACCAGTGATCTTATCCAGATGGAGAATTTTCTAGCACTGCAAAAGAAAAAAAATCAACAAGCTTCTAGGTCATGCGAAGTATTCATTCAATCCTTCTCATCCCGTATTAAGGGTCCAACAAACATTTCCGAGCTCATCTAGACTAGGGGCCTTACTAGAAATGAATACTTCTTATGTGGTAACTAAATGAAATACCCGAGGGTTACCATATCTCTGTCCGCTTTCCTACTGGCAAATACTAATGTGCGGACAGGATATTCTCCATTTATGACGTTACTTACTTGATTATTTTTTTTGGGTGGGGAGGTTTACTATATATGTACTCGAATGACTCCATACTTACTAGTTCCACTGGTCTCAGCCACTTCCCCTGCAGGCTACTGCTCCTCTTTTACCAGCTGGATACTCCTCTGAGTGCATGAGAAATGTCTGAAACCAGTCAGGTCGCCTTCTCCTCCTAAATAAAACTTTGGCATTCATTAGTACATATATAGGGTACATTCATATTTTTCATATTTTTATTTTTATTATTTTCTATAGTTTGTATGCTGGCTGTAACTGCTTCCACATCAACATATGGTGGTGTACTTGCTTTCTCTTTTTTTCTACTTATTTATTGTTGCTACAAGTTCAAATAGTTATTATATTTCCGTTCTTGTCTTATATGACTTTGGTTAGACATACTACCTGCAATTCTAAAAAAAGGAAATAGATCACAAACTGTGCACCACAACAAAGCAGCCCAAGAAAATAGGTGGTAGAGAAAGTGTCACCTACACTTTAGAATGAACAAAGTAAAAATAGTTACCACCCTGATTCTCAGGCGCTTTCAAAAAGAGCCCATTGGTACTCAATCTCTCTAAATCTTTGGAAATGATTCAACCTTTTAAGATAAAAAGAGACACTAACATAGCATAATACTGTTATGACAATAAATTTGTTTGTATATGGGGGGGAGATCCAGACTCGTACCCAAAATGGTGGTCTACCGTGGTAGACAAATGCGCATTAGGTAAAGAGCGGATCACCATCCGTACTTGCTGTAGCTCTTATGGATATCCTCCTTATTTCATCAACCATGATGACATGTAAATGAAATGGATCTCAAATAGCGTCATACCATTTAAAATTTATTGCCACGTAAAACATGTAAAATATAAAATAAACCCCTTTGACAGATGGGTTCTCACCAGACAAGATGGTCTACCGAGATAAGTAGACAACAGCGATTGTTATATGAAAAAACAACCAGGCGTCCCCAGGAGTCGTCATAAACAGCCAAGTGAGAGCTCCACTTGTCCCCTGCTACCTCCACCAACGCGTTTCGATAACTGGACGTTATCTTTTTCAAGGTGTCAGGTGGCTCCCATTGTGAACTTTTTAAACACAAACACCAAATGCACAATACGAAAAACTGTGAAAAGTCCTTCCCGAGCGCTTTTCACTCGCTCCTGCCTCCACTGGCCAGTACTACGACATACTTCAAATAGTGGAAAACCCGTTGTAGCCAGTCTAGGCCCCTACCAGACCCCTCAGCACTGACATTTTGTCTGTCCAGTGGAGGTTAAAAGTCTGTTGGAATATTTTCCTGGGAGAGAGTCAGTGAAAAATTCCTTCTACTTTACACAAATCATGTCTGTGTATGCTCCACACAGCGCTTATGATATCGCAATTGCAAAAAGAACGCAAATGGTATCACTTTGCGCCGCATGTTGCACCCGCAGAAGTGCAGTCCAATCGCACAGCCTATAGACACTTGTTATCTATATGCCCTACGATCACTGGAGTCGATTTCACAAGCCGCTCTCCACACAGCCGGAGCATAACACTAAGAACCTTCTACCTGCATGTTTTCACACAGTACGTGCCTCAATCCACTAAGTCAATATGCAAGGTTGCGACCCTTTCCACGCCGCTGAGCCTCTGCCAACTCAGCATCTCTCACGGGATCCCGGTTTCTCCGGGGTTCAATACATCCACACCTACTTTCAGCTCACACTAATACACAAGGTTTTCTGTACAGAAAAATATCACTCCCTTTGATTAATAGCTTGTCCCAGAGGTATTACACTATAAACAAAATATATTAATCTGTTTTTAAAATCGATAATTACTTGTTATTGTATAAATGTATTCTATCCCGCCTTTAAATTTATTCCTATTGTGTGGTTACACTTGCGCTCACTACTTCATGCAACCTTGCGTGCTTACGCAACTGTGTTCCTTTGCCACGTGCGCATTCCCATACGTTTATCTCACGTAACAAGTAAACGTATCCGATTCTTATGCAGATCTACAATGACTATTGACTATAATTTAAATGCTATGATTCAGATTGGATAGCTATCTTGCAGAACATATGCTGATATAAATATACACATAATAATATATATATATATATATATATATATATATATATATATACACACACACACCATTTACTGCACTTCTATGAGACCCCCTCACCCAGCATATGTATTCGTAAACACACTGAATGAATGTAGTTTCTCTCAGAGCCTCTATAATTTGCATATCAACAGAGGTTCATATGCCTGTTCAAGATGGTGGTGGGACAGGTTAATTAACATTTCAATGGCTATCCTACCCTAGCAAACAGAGAGTTAACAAATCCTGGAAATAATAAAAAAAAACACTTTTTTTTATATCTGTGTGTAATTTCCTACATCAAGTATTCATCTCACTATTAACTCTCACTAGGCCCAATTGAAACTATTTGTAATTGACTATGCCATGGATTAAATAAATTCATTGGTAGCTTATAAATGGTGTTGGATTTGTACATATATGTTGTTTCTTTGTGACAAAGGAAACTGATTGTTTTAACCAGACTGAAAGTCAGCTATTTAGCCAAGTTGGATAAAGTGACCTTCCTAAAATGGCCACTGCTCCTCCCCCTTATTCACAAGCCATGTGGCTAGACCAAAATGGAGGACAACATGTGGCTAGCTCTTTTGTCACAAAGAAATCACAAATTATACAAGCACCACAAGTTACTTTAGGCCTGGGTTTAAAAGTATGTGAATTGGCCTCAGCGTGCTAACACAGCTATATTATACCTATGCACCAACTTTTAAATGCTCTTTTAAATTTACTTAACAGATAAACAATCCAATCTGAATCAAACACAATATGACTTATTTGAACTTTGTTTTGCAACAATAAAAATACACTGTAGCATTTTAAATACTGTCCATTTATATATTGTCCCTTGAATTTCATATCAGCGCCTTACTGATAACACAAAAAAACAAACGGCAAGTGATTCAGCAGCATCAAGACGCGTCCATCGTTAGCTGGTAGACCACAGCCGCGTCTGAACAGTGAAATCATTAAGAACGTGAAATCGCGGACGCAGCCCCAACTGTAAAAGTCAAATTAATTTCTAATAAATATTTAAAATGCCAGCGCTAATATATGTTGTTGACGCAAGTTGCATCTCATTACCATATACGATAAAAGTGCGCTATACTTTGCAAACACTATATCCCTTAAGAGAAAACAAGTACACGCACACATTTGTCTGTTTGAGGTCCAATGCTCATTGTATATATTTGATATTAAAAGGATATGTATACAATATATCACATGTACAGTATATATATGGTTACAGAGTACATTTTCATAGGAAGCAATTGTTACAAAATAATTCATACAGTCACGGCCAGCATACAATTACCATCTCCCTCAATGCACACTCTACTCCATATCTCTCTCTCTCTCTCTCCATCCTCACAGTAGCAGAGTAACAGCAAAAAACAACTTCTTGTCTCTGGGATCAGCTATACACTGTGTATATTGGGGGAGTACAGGTCTGGGACTGGGTCTTCTGTTATTGGTCCAGGGGAGGGAACTTTCTCATTCATGATGTGTTATTGGTCAGTTCATATGCAAGCAATGTCCAGCCTTGAAGAAGCAGGATGTCTTTTGTTCTCAGTTGAATTGTGGCTTCATATTCATACATTCAATCATAACTAATTGTTGCAATGAGCTACAACTTAACCACAGGCATCAAATCAATCTACACATTCCTCTGATTACTTTGACACCAAGCATGACATGTCTATCTTGTTCTGTTCCAATAATACATATACATGACGTTATACTCCATTATATAATTTAAAACCTTATAATGTCTGGTGCTTGACATGTTTAATTTATGTGCTGTATGAAACATGTGTTGAATATGTCTTTGTGGCATGTCTGTGTAAATGCATATGTTACCATATATTACTGTGCACGCTGTACGTATTTGCATGCACAGAGACTCATCTGTTTGGAGTTTGTATGTTTTCTCTACGTAATATTTTTTACTTCGACAACACCAACACTGTGACTGGCTGGACTGATGCAGCATAAGACACTGACTACACTGGACTGGACTGAGCAGCACAACACAGCACTAGACTCGCCACCACACCACTTCCCCCCCCCCACACAGACACTGTGGACAGAGACACGTCCTCTCACTACACTCTCCGAGACCGTTGCGGCTCCTTATATGGAATCCAAATCCCGCAAGAATCTGACAGCAGGATGATGACGTTTTGCCTCGTTCGGGTTTCCGAGTCAGGCGGCAAAACCCAAGCCTGGCTCGGAACCGGACTCTAATGGTGATGTTCGGTATGGTTCGGTTCTCTGAGAACCGAACCTGCTCATCTCTACTACAAACATGTATTTGATGACTGAGGGATTTGGGGTGGGTCTATTTTTTTATATTGTGTGTGTGCTTTGTTTATTTGTTTTTAAATGGCACTACAGATCCCCGTGTGCCTTAGATGCCAGGGCATACTAGCATTTATTAGGGCCTCCTGGTACTAGTAGTGCCACAAACAGACTCAGGGCCTGATTCAGGTTTGTTAGCAAACCAAAAAAGCACTCAACTGGGCAAAACCATGCTCCACTGCATGTGGGGCAGCTGTAATGTGCAGAGATATTTAGATTTGGGTGGGGTTGGTCTGAGTTACAGGCAGTTGGGATGCGGGCATTCAGTATACCGATGCTGACATCCCAACAACTGAATTCCTGACAGGGGTGAGCTACCTATGTTCTCCCCTTTCCCCTACCCTCTAACCCTAACCCTTCCTTTCTGCAGCCTAAATCTAACCTCTTCCTTTATTGCCTAACCCTAACCTCCCCGTTGTTGCCTAAACCTAACCCCCCCTTTTCCGCAGCCTAAATCTAACCCTCCCCACTTAGTGACTAAAAGTAACCTCTCCCTAGTGTTGCCTAACCCTAAACCCCATTCTTGCAGCCTAACCCTAACCTTCCGGTTGGTGTGTAAACCTAAGCCTCTACCCACAGCCCTAAACCTAACCCTCCTGCAGTCTCACTATACTCAGTTGGGATGATGACTGTCGGGATTCCGGTGTCTGGGTCCTGACCTTTTTAGAATTCTGGTACTGGTATTCTGCTGGGTGTTGGGTTTCCGGGGTGTTTGGTTTCCAGCGTCGGTATTCCAGCTGTCAGGATCCCGACAGCCGGCATCTTAATGGGATCCCTTTGGGTGGGGTCTTTTCAAATTGAAATCTAAATTGCAATGTGAAATAAAAGTGTCTAACATTTGTGGGCTGCATGCAAAAGCACAGCAGTATTTACCCTGCACAGAAACAATTAACCGACCTAAATCTAAATCTCTCTGCACATGTTACATCTGCCCGACCTGTAGTGCAACATGGTTATGCCCAGTTGTGTGTGTAGCTTTGCTATCAAACCTGAGTCATTCCCTCTGTTTTTAACTATTAAGCCACAGTCCATGTGTTTATTGCAGGCATGATTCCATAATTCCATGAGGGATTTCTGAACAGACTGGAGATGTGACCCACTTCAGCAGGTGAACTACACCCTGGTTTCTCTGTTATTTTGTAATGCATGAAGAAAAAAAAAAAAACACCACAGGTATACAATGTAGATGGTTGGATAGTATAGTATTATATTACTTATGGACGACGAGTGCACTGACGACACAGAGGTAGGTACAGCCGTGGCCTACCGTACTGCTGCTTATATATATAATATACTGTATAACGGACCTGGTGGACACTGTCAGCAGACTGCTAAACTAGTATGAAGAAAAAAAAAAACACCACAGGTATACAATGTAGATGGATGGATAGTATAGTATTATATTACTTATGGACGACGAGTGCCCTGACGACACAGACGTAGGTACAGCCGTGGCCTACCGTACTGCTGCTTATATATAATATACTGTATAACGGACCTGGTGGACACTGTCAGCAGACTGCTAAACTAGTATGAAGAAAAAAAAAAAACACCACAGGTATACAATGTAGATGGATGGATAGTATAGTATTATATTACTTATGGACGACGAGTGCACTGACGACACAGAGGTAGGTACAGCCGTGGCCTACCGTACTGCTGCTTATATATATAATATACTGTATAACGGACCTGGTGGACACTGTCAGCAGACTGCTAAACTAGTATGAAGAAAAAAAAAAAACACCACAGGTATACAATGTAGATGGATGGATAGTATAGTATTATATTACTTATGGACGACGAGTGCACTGACGACACAGAGGTAGGTACAGCCGTGGCCTACCGTACTGCTGCTTATATATATAATATACTGTATAACGGACCTGGTGGACACTGTCAGCAGACTGCTAAACTAGTATGAAGAAAAAAAAAACACCACAGGTATACAATGTAGATGGATGGATAGTATAGTATTACATTACTTACGGACGACGAGTGCACTGACGACACAGAGGTAGTTACAGCCGTGGCCTACCGTACTGCTGCTTATATATATAATATACTTTATAACGGACCTGGTGGACACTGTCAGCAGACTGCTAAACTAGTATGAAGAAAAAAACAACAACACAGGAGTGTTTTTCAGGCAGACAAACGTATACTGGACTGGTGGTCACTGTCAGCAAAACTGTGCACTGTACTCCTGCTATAACTGCTCCCCAGTCCCCACAATTAGGCAGTGTGAGCAGAGCAGTGCACTCAGCACAGATATATCATGCAGCAGTGCAGCACACTGAGTGAGCACAGATATAGTGGAGCGTTTTTTTCAGGCAGAGAAACAAAGGATTAAACTCACTGGTGTGGTATAATTTAAAAACCTGCACTGTACTCCCTAACAGCTGCTCCCCGTCCACAATCCTCCCCACAATTATAACTAACTAAGTCACTCTGTGTTCTACTATAACGGAGAGGACGCCAGCCACGTCCTCTCCCTATCAATCTCAATGCACGTGTGAAAATGGCGGCGACGCGCGGCTCCTTATATAGAATCCGAGTCTCGCGAGAATCCGACAGCGGGATGATGACATTCGGGCGCGCTCGGGTTAACCGAGCAAGGCGGGAGGATCCAAGTCGCTCGGACCCGTGTAAAAAAAAGGTGAAGTTCGGGCGGGTCGGATCCCGAGGATCCGAACCCGCTCATCACTAATCTGCTTACAGGCCTATCTCCTGATGAGTGCTAACAGGCCTATCTGCTGATGAATGCTTACAGGCCTATCTGCTGATGAATGCTTACAGGCCTAACTGCTGATGAATACTTACAGGCCTATCTGCTGATGAGTGTTTACAGGCCTATCTGCTGATGAATGCTTACACATACCCTCCAACTGTACCTTTTTAATAGGTACAGTACCTTTTTCTCATGGTCTGTACCGATTTTTGGCTCTCCAAACTTCCATTGAAAGTATAGGGAAAGGGGCATGACCACGCCCCCCCCCCCTTTACCCATGACCACGCCCCTTTTTCGGATTTGTACCGATTTTTCTGTGTAAAATGTTGGAGGGTATGCTTACAGGCCTATCTGCTGATGAATACTTACAGGCCTATCTGCTGATGCCTGCTTACAGACCTACATACCTCCCAACTTTATAGGTTTCGGGGCTCGGGACGTGCACACAGCATAGCCACACGCGACCAAATAAAGGGGCGTGGTCTTGGGTGAAGTGGGCATGGCCTTGCAACACTGACCCGAGGTGCAGCATTTTGGGGGCATGCCCAGCGCTCCCGGAGCAGCTGGGCAGCCCCCTGCTTACCACCCAGCACTGAACAGTATTCAGAGATCACTCGCTCCTTTACAGAGCAGAGCAGCAGGTTATCAAAGCCTCCCCAACTGCCCTACCCACCCGCAGGACACTGCTGCCCACGGAATGGACATCGGGACAGTGTCCGAATGGCCGGACTGTCCCGCTGGATTCGGAACAGTTGGGAGGTATGGACCTATCTGCTGATGACTACTTACAGGCCTATTTACTGATGACTGTTTACAGGCCTATCTGCTTGCAATTACTGTATGTGGCATGTACCCGCACCTTCCCTCCCCAACAGGCTTCTTTTTCTTGTTTCTTTAGTAATGCGAATGGTTTTAATAGAGAAGCCTTTCTTTTAATACCATTAAAACAAATATGTATTTCTATTTTATAAGCCTTAAATAAAATAGAAATTATTTTGATGATGATAATAATAATAATAATAATAATAATAATAATATTAATAATAATGTTATTTATATAGCACTTTTTTTGTAACTGGACTCAAAGTCTTTAAATTTTTACACAAGATACAAAGTAAGTTTAACAGGATAGAGGGCCTAATTCTGAGTTGATCGCAGCAACAAACTTGTTAGCAGTTAGGGAAAACCATGGCCCTCATTCCGAATTGTTCGCTTGCTAGCTGCTTTTAGCAGCATTGCAAACGCTAGGCCTCCACCCTCTGGGAGTGTATCTTAGCTTAGCAGAATAGCGAACGAAAGATTAGCAGAACTGCTACTAAATAATTCTCTGCAGTTTCTGAGTAGCTCCAGACCTACTCCTAGACTGCGATCACCTCAGTCCGTTTAGTTTCTGGTTTGATGTCACAAACACACCCTGCGTTCGGCCAGCCACTCCCCCATTTCTCCAGCCACTCCTGCGTTTTTACCTGGCACGCCAGCGTTTTTTTAGCACGCTCCCTGAAAACGGCCAGTTTCCGCCCAGAAACACCCACTTCCTGTCAATCACACTACGATCACTCGAGCGTTGAAAAAACGTTGCTTGAGCTTGTGTAAATCTACAAAGTTTTGGGTGAAAGTACTTAGCGCATGCGCGCTGCGTACCATGCGCATGAGCATTTTTACCGTTTTACTGCGAAAATCGGCAGCGAGCGAACAACTCGGAATGACCACCCATGTGCACTGCAGGGGGGGCAGATATAACATGTGTAGAGAGAGTTAGATTTGGGTGGGGTGTATTCAAACTGAAATCTAAATTGCAGTGTAAAAATAAAGCAGCCAGTATTTACCCTGCACAGAAACGAAATAACTAGAGATGTGCACCGGACATTTTTTTGTTGTGGTTTTGGATTCGGTTCCGCGGCAGTGTTTTGGATTCGGACGCGTTTTGACAAAACCTCCCTGAAATTTTTTTGTCGGATTCGGGTGTTTTTTTTTTCAAAAACCCCTAAAACAGCTTAAATCATAGAATTTGGGGGTCACTTTGATCCTATAGTATTATTAACCACAATTTCCACTCATTTCCAGTCTATTCTGAACACCTCACACCTCACAATACTATTTTTAGTCCTAAAATTTGCACAGAGGTCGCTGGATGACTAAGCAAAGCGACCCAAGAGGGCAGCACAAACACCTGGCCCATCTAGGAGTGGCACTGCAGTGTGAGACAGGATGGCACTTAAAAAAATTGGCCCCCAAACATCACATGATGCAAAGAAAAGAGAAAAAGAGTTGCACTGTGGTCGCTGGACGGCTAAGCTAAGCGACACAAACACCTCAATATCACAGGAATTATTCGTTCTAATCAATGGTATTATTGGTTCAAATCACTGGAAGAAAATAACAAAATCACTGGAATTATTTGTAAACATTTGTAGAAAGTCGCTGCTTTCTGATTACAGAAATGCTCAGATATTCCTGCGAATCCACAATCCCTTCCCAGAGGAAAAAGAAATTGAGAAACCATTGTTTGAGAACGGTTGTTTTTTTTCCCTTACAAAGGAACAAACCACTTTCCAAGAAGACTGATGTTTTTGGGATTATGGAGACATAATGTTTTTGAATATAAATCCTAAAGCAGGTGGTGTATTAGAGCAAAAGAGTGCAAGAGACCAGCCATGCAGTTTCTGAAATATTATGACAAAATGTTACTATATTTCATAAGCACTCATTCCTAACTCTGCTAAGTACTGTTTGGAATACTGTATCAAAGGTAGTTGTCCATTATTTCAGTTTCCATAGACCTTTTTGAAAGCGGTAGAAGTTATCAATCCCCCCCCCCCCCCCCCTATTTTTTTATTTTCTCCTGCATATCCCAGTAAAATGTTGCAATGTCAAGTATTGACTTGTGCCTTCAGGGGGTCCCATTCCTCACCAAACCCAGCCAAATCTCATCCTAACCCTATGTTCCACGTTCTCTATGTACCCCATCTGTGTCACCCATGTCTGTCTACCCCTCCCCTTTAGATTGTAAACTCTCACGAGCAGGGCCCTCTTCCCTCATGTGCTTATCCTTTGTCTTACTTTAATAATCTTCAACTGTACCACATCCAGCAGTCTTCTGCCACCTGATACTTATTCCAGTGTCATATGCTGATGTAACTATGTTTATTTACCCTGTACTTGTCCTATACTGTCATCAACTGTAAGTTGCTGTTTTCCTGTTTGATTATTTATGTACTCTGTAATTGGGCACTGTGGAACCCTTGTGGCGCCATATAAATAAAGGATAATAATAATAATAATAATAATAATAATGTAGGGTGTATAATCCCCAGGTGTATCTCACACATCACACAGTACAGTATATAGGGTGTACAATCCCCAGGTGTATCTCACACATCACACAGAACACTATATAGGGTGTAGAATCCCAAAGTGTATCTCACACATCGCTCAGTACAGATTACAGGATGTATAATCACCAGGTGTATAACACACGTTGCACAGTACAGTATATAGGGTGTATAATCCTAAAGTGTATCTCACACATCGCTCAGTACAGTATACAAGGTGTATAATCACCAGGTGTATCACAAACGTTGCACAGTACAGTATACAGGGTGTATAATCCCCAGGTGTATCTCACAAATTGCTCAGTACAGATTACAGGATGTATAAAATCACCAGGTGTATAACACACGTCGCACAGTACAGTATACATACTGGTCACAACAATGCAGCAGATATTGAGCACTGATCAGGATACTAGAAGTGACACAGAGCTGCAAGATACAGCAATGGCCTACTGTACTGTAACTGTACTATATATGTATACTGCTGGTCACAAAAATGCTGCACTGTCCTACTATATACTGCTCACAATAATGCAGCACAGAGATAGTATACTTGACACAGAGCTGCAAGATACAGCAATGGCCTACTGTACTGTACTATATATGTATACTACTGGTCACCAAAATGCTGCACTGTCCTACTATATATTGCTCACAATAATGCAGCACAGACAGTATACAGATGTAGCCAACTTTATCTTGAGTGGCTGAGGCGTTTGTCCCAATCGAGCATACGCAGCGTACTGGGGCGTAGGGAGGCGCGCCTAGTCACAGCGAGGCTATCTAATCGTACGGAGACAGGCATTTGGCGTTTGGCGTTACCTTTACGTGTAATACCTGCGATCATCCACCAGATGTCGCTTTTTACAATCACCACTGCGCATGCGTGTGGGCTCCCGTAAAATATAATACTGAAATACTGTATACTGTATAGTAAGGACTACTTTACTAGTGCGTCTCGTTATGCTGAATCCCGCAGACAAAGCAACATAAAACCAGTAGTGTACACTGACGCAAATGGACGTGTTAGAAGTTCATTATTGCCTAATGATATTAGGAATATTGTACAGTATGTTAGCATCCTAATCTCGTAGCCATTATGGCTTAATCACAACTAATGGATTTATTCATCTGTCTGCGGCGAAGTGGTGAAGTGTTCCGCTTCCTATACTCAGAGTCCAGTGTTCGATTCCTAAAGTACTGACAGTACGAATGCATGTTAGTTTTTTCCAGACACTTTATAATTTTTTTTATTCATATAAACCAGGGCAAAGCTGCAGGAGCAGATGTACTGTTAAGGTTCTATGCACCATACGGTACACATACAAATCTATAGCAGGGCAGACTCAATCGAAATGGCTACCGCCTGTGACTCCTTGCCCCATGGAGGCCCTCAGCTATGGAGCGAGTGGTGACATAGATTTTGCAGACAACGGAGCAGTGCTGAAGGTGCGTCACAATCCCCTCGCTAACACACAGGGGCGTCAAAGGCTTACGGAGCAATGCTGAAGGGGCGTCAGAAACCCCTTGCTAAAATACACATAGGAGCGATAGGGATAAGCGAGGTCTATGCACATTACGGTACACCGGACTTGATCGCATAGCACACTGTCAAAATGGCCGTTGCCCCTAAACCCCCACCACGTGGCAGGCAGCGCTCGGAGATGGATTGAGAAATAGCAGAAGTCTTGAACGCTACGGGGCAATGCTGAAGGAGCGTCACAATCCCCTCGCTAAAATACACAGGGGCGACAGGTATAAGCGAGGTCTATCATTACGGTACACCGAACTCGATCTCATAGCACACTGTCAAAATGGCCGTCGCCCCTGAACCCCCACCACGTGGCAGGCAGCGCTAGGAGATGGAGTGAGAGATAGCAGAAGTCTTGAACGCTACGGGGCAATGCTGAAGGAGCATCACAATCCCTTCGCTAAAATACACAGGGGCGATAGGGATAAGCGAGGTCTATCATTACGGTACACTGGACTTGATCGCATAGCACACTGTCAAAATGGCCGTCGCCCCTGAACCCCCACCACGTGGCAGGCAGCGCTCAGAGATGGAGTGAGAGATAGCAGTAGTCTTGAAGGCTATGGGGGCAATGCTGAAAGAGCGTCACAATCCCCTCGCTAAAATAACAGTACACAGAGGCAATGAGGTCCCGAAAAATGATAAAAAAACTGCAAAAAACAATATTCTTTTATTTGAAACAAGGCTTTCAGCCCCCCATCCGCAGCCCATGGATGGGGGGGACAGCCTCGGGCTTCACCCCTGGCCCTTGGATGGCTGGAGGGGGGGGACCCCTTGATTTAAGGGGTCCCCACTCCTCCAGGGTACCCCGGCCAGGGGTGACTAGTTGGGGATTTAATGCCACGGCCGCAGGGACCAGTATAAAAGTGTCCCCCGGCTGTGGCATTATCTCTCCAGTTAGTGGAGCCTGCTGCTGGTGTTAAAAATACGGGGGACCCCTACATATTTTGTCCCCCTTTTTTTTTGCACCAGGCCCAGATGCAGAGCCCAGTGCTGGTTCTAAAAATATGGGGGATCCCCTGTCATTCCCCCCCCCCCCCCCCGTATTTTTACAACCAGGACCGGCTCAAAGAGCCCGAGGCTGGTTATGCTTAGGAGGGGGGACCCCACGCATTTTTTTTCTGGGTTTTTTAAACACTTTTGTGCCGTCCAAAAAGTCGAATCCAGGACGCACATATCCGTCAATTGGTCCGTTTTTCGACAGCGGGATTGTCGAATCCGTTTTTTATTGAATATGTCGAATTCCGGCCCCGGCGGCCAGAATTCGACTGTCGAATTGTGTCGAATTTAAAAACGGCCGAATTCCAGCCGGAATTCGACCGCAATTGCATATACCATGTGACATGAGCTTGTATACAGTATCTGTCATGAGGTGTTTTTTTCACTGACACTATTATTTTTTTCTATTGTAATAAACGGGAATAATCAGCTTCTGCTGAATAAAATGAGATGCTACAGTACATGCCTATATTCTGTGTGTGACTGCGGCTCTATGAAATGAAATCTGAAAATTTAAATATGAAATGCATTACTAATGTGCGGCATTATGTGTATAAGGTGTACTACAATATTTTCTGGCGTAACATAAGGAAAGGGCACTACTGCATGGTCTAATGCAGTGGTTCTCAAACTCGGTCCTCAGGACCCCACACAGTGCATGTTTTGCAGGTAAACCAGCAAGTGCACAGGTGTACTATATTAATTACTCACTGACACATTTTAAAAGGTCCAACCAGTATGTGGAGCTAATTATTTCACTTGTGATTCTGTGAGACCTGCAAAACATGCACTGTGTGGGGTCCTGAGGACTGAGTTTGAGAACCTGTGGTCTAATGTAAATAAAGATCAATGTGGTGGGGTGTAATGTGAATAAGGGGCAATACTGTTAGGAGTAATGTGGTACTATCATATGATGTAACGAGAATAAGAGACACTACTGCATGATACAGTATAATGTGAATAAAGTTGCAGTACTGTGTTGTGTCATTTCATCTGGGGGTATTATTGTGTTACCATGCCCCTTCCAAGCAAGAACATGCACTGTTTTGGGCTGGCACTAAATGTGCACATTGTTCCTATTTAAATTATAAGGGGTAGGAGCGCCAAAATGGGTGATGGTGCTGGGAATGGGGTGCAGGGTTAGAGGCGGAACTAGCATCTGTGCAAGAGGGCATCAGCCAAAATCTAGCTTAGGGCATCATGTTGGTCAGGTATGGCTCTGATAATACTGTATACTGTACTCTTACTGTACTTTGCATTCAATAGAGATACTGTTTGCACACAGGTTTTACATGAATCATTGGCAATGCTGCAGGAGTGTCTCATTAGGCAATCTAAAATATACCACGACTATGGGTAGGTAAGTTCTGTCGCCATAAGCTGTCTGCTGTGTATAGCAGATTTCCATGTGGGATGCATTTGTGTGTTTGTAATAAGAAAATTTGTACATTTAGTGGATACAGTATTTCTCCCACATAACGGCACATCATACTGTACAGTCAGTTACCCCCATGTACTGTACTGTACCGTACTGTATAATGGAATATTTATTGGAAAAGCATCAATATTAATGTAAAAAAAAGTATTTATTACAACATCCGATTGCATGTACTGTACTGATCAAAATGTACAGTACTCTTATTCAGGACTTATAAAACAGAAAATAACTGTTCATACACATCAATAACATTACTACTGTATAATATTCTACATTAGTTTATGCAATAATCAGACAAAGGCAATTGTAAAAACATTTTTAATAATGCACCAATTTAAAATTTTAAACAGAAAATACAGTACAGAACTACATATTTACTATAACAGGTAATACTTTATACAGGTGATTTATATAATTATTACAATGTTCAGGTGTGAGTACTTCTAGCCAAAATTTCTTTATCCCATCCAACAGTTTATGCCTTAGGGGACTCGGACGCTCGCATTTGTACAGCACGGTATTTTCCACCGCCTCCCGCTAGCCCATCGCCCTTCCCCCTTGGGAGCCTGCACAGATCATGCAGTGGACAGGGAGACAATTGCAGGTCCTGTGCAATACACAAATGCCGAAGATCTACAGTACTGTTTTACTCACTCAGAATACACTCATTTCTACTCATTACCACTGTGTAGTGGCATTTAGCGTAAAGAATCGCTCCTGCAGATCTACTCTGATTTATGTGAAAGTTGTGTGCATCCTTCCATTGGATGTATTAGAGAGAAAAAAAATATTAAAGTGAATGTCACGGGAACACATTAAAAAAAAAAAGGTTGGCACTTCCTTCCCATTGGTGTTGGTTTATGCCATAGGGGACTCGGACGCTCATATAATCGCATTTCAAAGGAATAGCATTTTCCATCGTCTCCCCCTACCCCCATCGCCCTTCCCCCCTGGGAGCCTGCACAGATCATGCAGTAGACAGGGAAGGAATTCAGGTCCTGTGCAATACACAAACGCTGAAGATCTACAGTACAGTTTTGCTCAATTAGTTGCGTCAGAATACACTAATTTCTACTCATTGCCGCTGTGTAGTTGCATTTAGCGTAAAGAATCGCTCCTGCAGATGTACTCTGATTTATATGTAACTTGTGTGCACCCTTCCATTGACTGTCTTACACTGAAAATAAAGTAATACAGTATATTATTACAATAAAAAAAAAGAAAAAGAAGGCACATCAGGTCTCGAACCCTGGACCCCCAGCGTGGGAGGTGGGAGCCTTCATCGCTAGCCCACGACGCCTGATGAGAGATTCCCAATTTAATGTGTAAAAGTATAGCAAACAGCGCCCGGCTCCCTCCCCATTGGTGTTGGTTTATGCCTTAGGGGACTCAGACGCTCGCATTTGTAAAGCACGGTATTTTCCACCGCCTCCCGCTAGCCCAATGCCCTTCCCCCCTGGGAGCCTGCACAGATCATGCAGTGTACAGGGAGGGAATTGCAGGTCCTGTGCAATACACAAATGCCGAAGATCTACAGTACTGTTTTACTCACTCAGAATACACTCATTTCTACTCATTACCGCTGTGTAGTGGCATTTAGCGTAAAGAATCACTCCTGCAGATCTACTCTGATTTATGTGAAAGTTGTGTGCATCCTTCCATTGGATGTATTAGAGAGAAAAAAAAATATTAAAGTGAATGTCACAGGAACACATTAAAAAAATAGGTTGGCACTTCCTTCCCATTGGTGTTGGTTTATGCCGTAGGGGACTCGGACGCTCATATACTGTAATTGCATTTCAAAGGCACAGTATTTTCCATCGTCTCCCCCTACCCCCATCGCCCTTCCCCCCTGGGAGCCTGCACAGATCATGCAGTAGACAGGGAGGGAATTCAGGTCCTGTGCAATACACAAACTCCAAAGATCTACAGTACTGTTTTGATCAATTAGTTGTGTCAGAATACACTCATTTCTACTCATTGCCGCTGTGTAGTTGCATTTAGCGTAAAGAATCGCTCCTGCAGATGTACTCTGATTTATATGCAACTTGTGTGCACCCTTCCATTGACTGTCTTACAATGAAAATAAAGTAATACAGTATATTATTACAATAAAAAAAAAGAAAAAGAAGGCACATCAGGTCTCGAACCCTGGACCCCCAGCGTGGGAGGTGGGAGCCTTAATCGCTAGCCCACGATGCCTGATGAGAGATTCCCAATTTCATGTGTAAAAGTACAGCAAACAGCGCCCGGTCCCCTCCCAATTGGTGTTGGTTTATGCCTTAGGGGACTCGGACGCTCGCATTTGTAAAGCACAGTATTTTCCACCGCCTCCCGCTAGCCCATCGCCCTTCCCCCTTGGGAGCCTGCACAGATCATGCAGTGGACAGGGAGGGAATTGCAGGTCCTGTGCAATACACAAATGCCGAAGATCTACAGTACTGTTTTACTCACTCAGAATACACTCATTTCTACTCATTACCGCTGTGTAGTGGCATTTAGCGTAAAGAATCGCTCCTGCAGATCTACTCTGATTTATGTGAAAGTTGTGTGCATCCTTCCATTGGATGTATTAGAGAGAGAAAAAATATTAAAGTGAATGTCACGGGAACACATTAAAAAAAAAAAGGTTGGCACTTCCTTCCCATTGGTGTTGGTTTATGCCGTAGGGGACTCGGACGCTCATATAATCGCATTTCAAAGGAACAGTATTTTCCATCGTCTCCCCCTACCCCCATCGCCCTTCCCCCCTGGGAGCCTGCACAGATCATGCAGTAGACAGGGAGGGAATTCAGGTCCTGTGCAATACACAAACGCCGAAGATCTACAGTACAGTTTTGCTCAATTAGTTGCGTCAGAATACACTAATTTCTACTCATTGCCGCTGTGTAGTTGCATTTAGCGTAAAGAATCGCTCCTGCAGATGTACTCTGATTTATATGTAACTTGTGTGCACCCTTCCATTGACTGTCTTACAATGAAAATAAAGTAATACAGTATATTATTACAATAAAAAAAAGAAAAAGAAGGCACATCAGGTCTCGAACCCTGGACCCCCAGCATGGGAGGTGGGAGCCTTCATCGCTAGCCCATGACGCCTGATGAGAGATTCCCAATTTCATGTGTAAAAGTACAGCAAACAGCGCCCGGCCCACTCCCCATTGGTGTTGGTTTATGCCAGAGGGGACTCGGACGCTCGCATTTGTAAAGCACGGTATTTTCCCCCGCCTCCTGCTAGCCCACCATTCCCATTATGCCTTAGGGAACTCAGACGCTCATGTACTGTACATGTATTTTAAAAGCACGGTGTTTATACATTGTACTGTGCATTCTTCCTTTTACACAATTAGTTGCGTCTCCATAGGTCACCATCTTTTTCCACCGCCTCCCGTTACGCCTACAGTATTAACATTACAGTCGTCACTGACCAATTGCCAGAGCTGTAGATCAATCCAACGCTATACTGTACGATCGAAAGTACTGGATTAGTGGAGCATTAGCCACCCAGTGGTGGAGATGTGTAATGCATGCTGAGTATCTAGAATCGCCTCAACGCGCCTGCCTGTGATTAAACTCAGCTATCGCCTTAGCGTGACTAAACGTCTGTCTAGGCGGAGAATCAGTCAAGATAAAGGTGGCTACATCTGTACTTGACACAGAGCTGCAAGATACAGCAGTGGCCTACTGTACTGTACTATATGTATACTGCTGGTCACCAAACTGCTGCACTGTCCTACTATATACTGCTCACAATAATGTAGCACAGAGATAGTTTACTTGACACAAAGCTGCAAGATACAGCAATAGCCTACTGTACTGTACTATATATGTATACTGATGGTTACCAAAATGCTGCACTGTCCTACTATATACTGCTCACAATAATGCAGCACAGAGATAGTATACTTGACACAGAGCTGCAAGATACAGCAGTGGCCTACTGTACCTTACTATATGTATACTGCTGGTCACCAAAATGCTGCACTGTCCTACTATATACTGCTCACAATAATGCAGCACAGAGATAGTATACTTGACACAGAGCTGCAAGATACAGTAATGGCCTACTGTACCTTACTATATATGTATACTGCTGGTCACCAAAATGCTGCACTGTCCTACTATATACTGCTCACAATAATGCAGCACAGAGATAGTATACTTGACACAGAGCTGCAAGATACAGCAATGGCCTACTGTACTGTACTATATGTATACTGCTGGTCACCAAACTGCTGCACTGTCCTACTATATACTGCTCACAATAATGTAGCAGAGATTGTATACTTGACACATAAATTTGCAGCACACTGAGCACAGATATGGAGCGTTTTCAGGCAGAGAACGTAGATATTTTCAGCACACTGAGCACAGATATTGCAGCACACTGAGCACAGATATTTGCAGCACACTGAGCACAGAGACAGAGCTTTTCAGGGAGAGAACGTAGCCATGTCCTCTCCGTTCAATCTCCAATGCACGAGTGAAAATGGCGGCGACACGCGGCTCTTTATATAAAATATGAATCTCGCAAGAATCCGACAGCGGGATGATGACGTTCGGGCGCGTTCGGATTAACCGAGCAAGGCGGGAAGATCCAAGGCTGCCTCGGAACCGTGTAAAATAGGTGAATTTTGGGGGGGTTCGGATCTCGGAGAACCGAACCTGCTCATCTCTAGATATAACCCACCAAAATCTAACTCTCTCTGCAAATGTTATATCTGCAGTCAGTGCACATGGTTTTGCCCAATTGCTAACAAATTTGCTGATCCGATCAACTCAGAATTACCCCCTGAGATATAAGGCGTTGTGTGTTTTATTCTTAGAAACTAAAGGGACATTAGTGAAATGCTTGAGTAAACAGTAAAATCTTGAGTCTTGTGCAAGGAGCAAGTTCCATAGAGTCGGAGAAGGGATGCAAAAACCTTGACCCCAGTGGCAAACGCAGGATATTCATGGAGGGGTTTCCATACATGTATATATGAACTAGAGATGTGCACCGGCAATTTTTCAGGTTTTGTGTTTTGGTTTTGGACTCGGTTCCACAGCCGTTTTTTGGATTCGGACACGTTTTGGCAAAACCTCCCTGAAATTTTTTTGTCGGATTCGGGTGTGTTTTGGATTCCGGTGTTTTTTTTACAAAAAAACCTCAAAAACAGCGTAAATCATAGAATTTGGGGGTAATTTTGATCCCATAGTATTATTAACCTCAATAACCACAATTTCCACTCATTTCCAGTCTATTCTGAACACCTCACACCTCACAATATTATTTTTAGTCCTAAAATTTGCACCAAGGTCACTGGATGACTAAGCTAAGCGACCCAAGTGGCCGGCACAAACACCTAGCCCATCTAGGAGTGGCACTGCAGTGTCAGACAGGATGGCACTTAAAAAAATTAGCCCCAAACATCACATGATGCAGAGATAAAAAAAAGAGGTGCAAGATGGAATTGTCCTTGGGTCCTCCCACCCACCCTTTTGTTGTATAAACAGGACATGCACACTTTAACAAACCCATCATTTCAGTGACAGGGTCTGCCACACAACTGTGGCTGAAATGACTGGTTGGTTTGGGCCCCCACCAAAAAAGATGCAATCAATCTCTCCTTGCACAAACTGGCTCTACAGAGGCAAGATGTCCACCTCCTCCTCATCCTCCGATTCATCACCCTTTTCACTGTGTACATCCCCCTCCTCACAGAGTATTAATTCGTTCCCACTGGAATCCACCATCTCAGGTCCCTGTGTACTTTCTGGAGGCAATTGCTGGTTAATGTCTCCATGGAGGAATTGATTATAATTCATTTTGATGAACATCATCTTCTCCACATTTTGTGGAAGTAACCTCCTACGCCGATCGCTGACAAGGTTACCGGCTGCACTAAACACTCTTTCGGAGTACACACTGAAGGGGGGGCAACTTAGGTAAAATAAAGCCAGTTTGTGCAAGGGCCTCCAAATTGCCTATTTTTCCTGCCAGTATATGTACGAACTGTCTGACGTGCCTACTTGGATGCTGTCACTCATATAATCCTCCACCATTCTTTCAATGGTGACAGAATCATATGCAGTGACAGCAGACGACATGTCAGTAATCGTTGGCAGGTCCTTTAGTCTGAACCAGATATCAGCACTTGCTCCTGACTGCCCTGCATCACCGCCAGTTTTGGAAATCTGATCCTTTTCCTGGCAGCTCCAGTGGCGGGAGAAAATGAAGGAGGAGCTGTTGGCGGGTCACGTTCCGCTTGACTTGACAAGTGTCTCACCAGCAGGTCTTTGAACATCTGCAGACTTGTGTCTGCCAGAAAGAGAGATACAACGTAGGCTTTAAACCTAAAATCGTGCATGGTGGCCAAAATGTAGTGCTCTGATTTCAACAGATTGACCACCCGTGAATCCTGGTTAAGCGAATGAAGGGCTCCATCCATAAGTCCCACATGCCTAGCGGAATCGCTCCATTTTAGCTCCTCCTTCAATCTCTACAGCTGCTTCTGCAAAAGCCTGATGAGGGGAATGACCTGACTCAGGCTGGCAGTGTCTGAACTGACTTCACGTGTGGCAAGTTCAAAGGGTTGGAGAACCTTGCACAACGTTGAAATCACTCTCCACTGCGCTTGAGTCAGGTGCATTCCCCCTCCTTTGCCTATATCGTAGGCAGATGTATAGGCTTGAATGGCCTTTTGTTGCTCCTCCATCCTCTGAAGCATATAGAGGTTTGAATTCCACCTCGTTACCACCTCTTGCTTCAGCTGATGGCGGGGCAGGTTCAGGAGTGTTTGATGCTGCTCCAGTCTTTGGCATGCGGTGGCTGAATGCCGAAAGTGGCCCGCAATTCTTCTGGCCACCGATAGCATCTCTTGCACGCCCCTGACGTTTTTAAATAATTCTGCACCACCAAATTCAATGTATGTGCAAAACATGGGACGTGCTGGAATTTGCCCGATTGTAATGCACGCACAATTTTAGTGGCGTTGTCCGATGTCACAAATCCCCAGGAGAGTCCAATAGGGGTAAGCCAATCTGCGATGATGTTCCTCAGTTTCCGTAAGAGGTTGTCAGCTGTGTGCCTCTTATGGAAAGCGGTGATACAAAGCATAGCCTGCCTAGGAACGAGTTGGCGTTAGCGAGATGCTGCTACTAATGCCGCTACAGCTGTTGTTGCTGTGGGAGGCAATACATCTACCCAGTGGGCTGTCACAGTCATATAGTCCAGAGTCTGCCATGCTCCACTTGTCCACATGGGAAAATATGGAATGGTATCTATCTATGTACAGGGCGCATAAGAAACACTTATCACGTAAAGTACATCCCTTATTACTGAGGAAAGGAGGTATCCTTCGTATGGAGGCTTGAGAACTTCTCTAGTTTATTATTCCTCCTCTTGAAGCACCGTGCAGTGGTCCCAATGTTCATAAAAGACAAAAGGCAAAGGAAACAAATGCGTAGAACAGTTTCACACCACTCTGGATATTTCCACAACTCAGAAAACAGAAGGGCGTACCCCACTCACACAAAAACAAGTGAGTGGAAACCCATAAAGGTATCTTTGGTAAATGGATGTCCTTATGATATTAAGGCACAAATCACGGGAGCATACCAAAACTCACACTGGAGGTACGATGATAAATCACATGAAGGTATCTTTAGAATCTGTCAGATGCGTACCCCAACTTACACAATTTGCAGTTGAAACATACAATTAAAGGTATCTTTTATTTCCTAACACCAATAGTATGCGTACCACAACTCACTGAGTGTATGGATAGTCGACTCCTATCAAGGTATCTTTATCCAAAGTCACGTAAGTTCCAACAGAGCCTTAGTCCACATAGGATACACTGGAAAAATAAAAGAAGTTCCTCTTTGTATGTTTAAAAAAAGGGGGAATTTATTTCCGAAATTCCAAAGAGCATCAGAAGTGCTTACAGATAAATTTAAAAAAAAAAAAAGAAAAAAAAATTAAATACAAAATTCCAGCAGTAAAACGGATCCCACTTTAATCATCCAAGGCTACTCACAGTACTGTTTGTTCAACGCGTTTCGGTCTTTAGCAGGACCTTTATCAAGAACTACCTGTACTGTGAGGAGTCTCCATATTTATGATACAAATATCCAATCAATGAGTAGCAGGAAATTACATCGTTAATTGAACACATTGCTCAATTTCTTTAAAAAATAATCAAACTATATAAATACATGAAACAATAAACCCCTATGAGCTGTTAAACCCCAATAGAAAAGTCCCAAATGATTTACAAGACTCAAATTCTTAATCTAACCCACGATTGAAAGGGACCGCTAAGGTTTTATGGGAAATGTAGTTAAGAATACTGCACTCCGGTGACCATATAAGAAGTTCCGCCGGAAGTCACGGATACCAACAAACTCAATAAGGAACTACATGATTTAAATGATTATATAAAACAACAAGCCAAAAGAGCTACTAGGCCGCAGAAGGAAGATCTCAAATATATAATACATAATATCACTGTAAATCGCGGTCTCACCCGCGATCGGGGAGTACCGCTAAGGATTGTGGGGAATGTAGTCAGATTGCGGGACTCCAGTGGCCATATGCGGAGTTCCGCCGGAAGTCACAGACGGTGACAGTGTTTAGAAGCCTCCACTTGAGCCAGCTACTTGGTTCCGCATGAAAGAGGGTGACCGGAAGTAACGCGACGCCTACTCCATTTTCTTTCAGGAGGATCATGGGATATGTAGTCCACTGGCGCCGCTGCACGAACTAGTGTGGGTTTTCACAGATAACAGCATAGAGGCTTCCATTCATTAAGTGAAAGGTATCCACAGACATTGAACTAGTATAATAATAAAATAAACAAACAAAAGGTGTTACCATTCATTACATATAAACTTAACATACTGCAAACAATCTTTAAAGAAACCATTTGAGTTCAAAATCACAATTTAAACCTTGGGGACTCAGGGTACTGTAAGTATAGATACAATGCATCTCAGATTTTGCTAATTGTGAACCAAGGTCTTTATTGCGTTTGTTCCCTTGGATATGTTTGATCCCATAGAACCCTATTATGTCTGTAGTGGAACAGCTATGTTTTGACTGAAATTGGGCAGAAAGTGAATGGGTGGGTAAACCCTTTTTTATATTCCTTACGTGCTCTCCAAGGCGCACTTTCAATGCCCTGGTGGTACGTCCAATGTAAAATAAATTACAGCTGCATTTGATGGCATATACTACGTTTTTGCTATCGCATGTTATAAAATCTTTAATAACATGTTTTTTACCATTAATCTCAATATTGTCAATTTTGTTTTTCCCTTCACTTTTAATGGATCTGCATCCAATGCAATTACCGCATTTATAGAATCCTTTCGAAGCTATTCTGGGTGTAGTTTTGGTGGGAGGCAACATACTGGAAACCAACTTATTTTTCAAATTAGGGGCGTTCCGATAAATATGAATGGGCTTGATAGGAACCAAGGGTCCAATGATCGGATCCTTCCTCACTAAATCCCAGTGTTTCCTAAGACTAATCTCGATTTCTCTGTGTTGTTGATTGAATTCAGTGATGAACGCCCACTCATATCCATTTTTCTTATTTTTTTCCCCTGGCTTTTTGATTAAGAGATCTCTACGGTCGATGGTTTTGGCTTCCACTAAAGCTCTTTCAACAATATTTTTTCTATACCCGCATGCAGTGAATTTTTCACTCATTTCTTTGGCCTGGGACTCGAAAACATCATATTCCGTACAATTCCTCTGGTTTCTTTAAAGATTTTTTGCAGTATGTTAATTTTATATGTAATGAATGGTAACACCTTTTGTTTGTTTATTTTATTATTTTATTATTATACTAGTTCAATGTCTGTGGATACCCTTCACTTAATGAATGGAAGCCTCTATGCTGTTATCTGTGAAAACCAACACTAGTTCGTGCAGCGGCACCAGTGGACTACATATCCCATGATCCTCCTGAAAGAAAATGGAGTAGGCGTTGCGTCACTTCCGGTCACCCTCTTTCATGCGGAACCAAGTAGCTGGCTCAACTGGAGGCTTCTAAACACTGTCACCGTCTGTGACTTCCGGCGGAACTCCGCATATGGCCACTGGAGTCCCGCAATCTGACTACATTCCCCACAATCCTTAGCGGTACTCCCCGATCGCGGGTGAGACCGCGATTTACAGTGATATTATGTATTATATATTTGAGATCTTCCTTCTGCGGCCTAGTAGCTCTTTTGGCTTGTTGTTTTATATAATCATTTAAATCATGTAGTTCCTTATTGAGTTTGTTGGTATCCGTGACTTCCGGCGGAACTCCTTATATGGTCACCGGAGTGCAGTATTCTTAACTACATTTCCCAAAATCCTTAGCGGTCCCTTTCAATCATGGGTTAGATTAAGAATTTGAGTCTTATAAATCATTTGTGACTTTTCTATTGGGGTTTAACAGCTCATAGGGGTTTATTGTTTGATGTATTTATATAGTTTGATTATTTTTTATAGAAATTGAGCAATGTGTTCAATTAACGATGTAATTTCCTGCTACTCATTGATTGGATATTTGTATCATAAATATGGAGACTCCTCACAGTACAGGTAGTTCTTGATAAAGTTCCTGCTAAAGACCAAAACGCGTTGAACAAACAGTACTGTGAGTAGCCTTGGATAACTAAAGTTGGATCCGTTTTACTGCTGGAATTTTGTATTTCATTTTTTTTTTCTTTTTTTGTTTTTTTAAATTTATCTGTAAGCACTTCTGTGCTCTTTGGAATTTCGGAAATAAATTCCCCCTTTTTTTAAACATACAAAGAGGAACTTCTTTTATTTTTCCTGTGTATCCTATGTGGACTAAGGCTCTGTTGGAACTTACGTGACTTTGGATAAAGATACCTTGATAGGAGTCGACTATCCATACACTCAGTGAGTTGTGGTACGCATACTATTGGTGTTAGGAAATAAAAGATACCTTTAATTGTATGTTTCAACTGCAAATTGTGTAAGTTGGGGTACGCATCTGACAGATTCTAAAGATACCTTCATGTGATTTATCATCGTACCTCCAGTGTGAGTTTTGGTATGCTCCCGTGATTTGTGCCTTAATATCATAAGGACATCCATTTACCAAAGATACCTTTATGGGTTTCCACTCACTTGTTTTTGTGTGAGTGCGGTACGCCCTTCTGTTTTCTGAGTTGTGGAAATATCCAGAGTGGTGTCAAACTGTTCTACGCATTTGTTTCCTTTGCCTTTTGTCTTTTATGAACATTGGGACCACTGCACGGTGCTTCGAGAGGAGGAATAATAAACCAGAGAAGTTCTCAAGCCTCCATACGAAGGATACCTCCTTTCCTCAGTAATAAGGGATGTACTTTACGTGATAAGTGTTTCTTATGCGCCCTGTACATAGATAGATACCATTCCATATTTTCCCATTGCATATTGTTTCTGTAAAAACCGGTGATTTTTACTTTGGTGTTTATAGTGGACGGGCAGCATTGCGCCACACAGGAGAATGGTTCAAAATCCTCTTTGTATCCACTTGTCCACATGTCCGTGGTTAAGTGGACACTGGGTACAACTGCATTTTTTAGGACACTGGTGAGTCTTTTTCTGATGTCTGTGCACATTCTCGGTATCGCCTGCCTAGAGAAGTGGAACCTAGATGGTATTTGATACCGGGGACACACTACCTCAAGAAATTCTCTGATTGCCTGTGAACTAACGGCGGATACCGGATGCACGTCTAACACCAACACAGCTGTCAAGGCCTGAGTTATCCGCTTTGCAACAGGATGACTGCTGTGATATTTCATCTTCCTCGCAAAGGACTGTTGGACAGTTAATTGCTTACTGGAAGTAGTACAAGTGGTCTTCCGACTTCCCCTCTGGGATGATGATCGACTCCCAGCAACAACAACAGCAGCGCCAGCAGCAGTAGGCGTTCCACTCAAGGATCCATCAGAGGAATCCCAGTCAGGAGAGGACTCTTCAGACTTGCCAGTGACATGGCCTGCAGGACTACTGGCGTTCCTGTCTAAGGGGGAAATTGACATTGAGGGAGTTGGTGGTGTGGTTTGCAGGAGCTTGGGTACATGAGGAAGAATGGATTTAGTTGTCAGTGGACTGCTTCCGTTGTCACCCAAAGTTTTTGAGCCTGTCAATGACTTCTGATGAATGCGCTCCAGGTGACGTTAAAGGGAGGATGTTCCTAGGTGGTTAACGTCCTTACCCCTACTTATTACAGCGTTACAAAGGCAACACACGGCTTTACACTTGTTGTCCGTATTTCTGTTAAAATAATTCCACACCGAAGAGGTGATTTTTTGGGGTAATTTGACCAGGCATGTCAATGGCTATATTTATCTAACGGACAACAGGTGTCTCCCCGGTTGCCTGACTTAAACAAACCACCTCACCATCAGATTCCTCCTTGTCAATTTCCTCCTCAGCGCCAGCAACACCCATATCCGCATCCTGATGTACTTCAACAGTGACATCTTCAATTTCAATATCAGGAACTGGACTGTGGGTGCTCCTTCCAGCACTTGCAGGGGGCGTGCAAATGGTGGAAGGCGCCACCTCTCCCCGTCCAGTGTTGGGAAGGTCAGGCATCGCAACCGACACAATTGGACTCTCCTTGGGGATTTGTGATTTAGAAGAACGCACAGTTCTTTGCTGTGCTTTTGCCAGCTTAAGTCTTTTCATTTTTCTAGTGGGAGGATGAGTGCTTCCATTCTCATGTGAAGCTGAACTACTAGCCATGAACATAGGCCAGGGCCTCAGCCGTTCCTTGCCACTCCATGTTGTAAATGGCATATTGGCAAGTTTACGCTTCTCCTCAGACGCTTTTAATTTAGATTTTTGGGTCATTTTACTGAACTTTTGTTTTTATTTTATTTTACATGCTCTCTACTATGACATTGGGCATCGGCCTTGGCAGACGACGTTGATGGCATTTCATCGTCTCGGCCATGACTAGTGGCAGCAGCTTCAGCACAAGGTGGAAGTGGATCTTGATCTTTCCCTATTTTGCCCTCCACATTTTTGTTCTCCATCTTTTAATGTGTGGAATTATATGGCAGTAATATATCAATAGCAATGGCCTACTGTACCGTACTGCTAGATATATATATATATATATATATATACTGGTGGTCAGCAAAATTCTGCACTGTCCTCCTACTATATACTGCGCACAACTACAATGCAACACAGATATGAATAGTATACTTGACGACACAGAGGTAGAGCAATGGACTACTGTACCGTACTGCTATATATATATATATATATATATACAAACAGAGAACCCAGCACTCACCAAAGTAAACTCTCTTATCCTCAACAATTCAATAAATAAATAATGGGGGTTTAGTTGGTGGATTGGCCAATGCACGGAAGCCTGTATACCGATTCAAGGTACCCCACCTTCATACAGGTCCTACACTATCACAGAGTCTTAAAACCTGACTACCACACTGCTGCATCATCTGCCTGCTAGATGTAATGTGTACCTGCCACAGACTTTATGGCTTTTAAAGGCACACTAGTCACCTATTGCACTGGCTCAAAGATGATTGCTAAAAAACAGCTGAGACAGGTTCAGGATAATAAAGTCCACACAGGGGTGCATGAGAAAGCTAGTGGCCACGGTTAATAAGAGCTAACCATAGATTAACCCCTTCATATACACACAGAGTAAAAACCACAGCACTCACCGCACCAGAAGCGGGGCACAGCTATGCACTTACCACTCACAGGGTGGGGTGCATGTAACACTGCACTCTCCACCACAGAAGCGGGGTACACAGCTGTACTTACCACTCACAGGGCGGGGTGCATGTAGCCCATGACCACATCGCTCTAATAAATACAAACAGAGAACCCAGCACTCACCAAAGTAAACTCACTTATCCTCAACAATTCAATAAATAAATGATGGGGGTTTAGTTGGTGGATTGGCCAATGCACGGAAGCCTGTACACCGATTCAAGGTACCCCACCTTCATACAGGTCCTACACTATCACAGAGTCTTAAAACCTAACTACCACACTGCTGCATCATCTGCCTGCTAGATGTAATGTGTACCTGCCACAGACTTTATGGCTTTTAAAGGCACACTAGTCACCTATTGCACTGGCTCAAAGATGATTGCTAAAAAACAGCTGAGACAGGTTCAGGATAATAAAGTCCACACAGGGGTGCATGAGAAAGCTAGTGGCCACGGTTAATAAGAGCTAACCATAGATTAACCCCTTCATATACACACAGAGTAAAAACCACAGCACTCACCGCACCAGAAGCGGGGCACAGCTATGCACTTACCACTCACAGGGTGGGGTGCATGTAACACTGCACTCTCCACCGCAGAAGCAGGGTACACAGCTGTACTTACCACTCACAGGGCGGGGTGCATGTAGCCCATGACCTCATCGCTCTAATAAATACAAACAGAGAACCCAGCACTCACCAAAGTAAACTCACTTATCCTCAACAATTCAATAAATAAATGATGGGGGTTAATCTATGGTTAGCTCTTATTAACCGTGGCCACTAGCTTTCTCATGCACCCCTGTGTGGACTTTATTATCCTGAACCTGTCTCAGCTGTTTTTTAGCAATCATCTTTGAGCCAGTGCAATAGGTGACTAGTGTGCCTTTAAAAGCCATAAAGTCTGTGGCAGGTACACATTACATCTAGCAGGCAGATGATGCAGCAGTGTGGTAGTCAGGTTTTAAGACTCTGTGATAGTGTAGGACCTGTATGAAGGTGGGGTACCTTGAATCGGTATACAGGCTTCCGTGCATTGGCCAATCCACCAACTAAACCCCCATCATTTATTTATTGAATTGTTGAGGATAAGTGAGTTTACTTTGGTGAGTGCTGGGTTCTCTGTTTGTATTTATTAGAGCGATGTGGTCATGGGCTACATGCACCCCGCCCTGTGAGTGGTAAGTACAGCTGTGTACCCCGCTTCTGTGGTGGAGAGTGCAGTGTTACATGCACCCCACCCTGTGAGTGGTAAGTGCATAGCTGTGCCCCGCTTCTGGTGCGGTGAGTGCTGTGGTTTTTACTCTGTGTGTATATGAAGGGGTTAATCTATGGTTAGCTCTTATTAACCGTGGCCACTAGCTTTCTCATGCACCCCTGTGTGGACTTTATTATCCTGAACCTGTCTCAGCTGTTTTTTAGCAATCATCTTTGAGCCAGTGCAATAGGTGACTAGTGTGCCTTTAAAAGCCATAAAGTCTGTGGCAGGTACACGTTACATCTAGCAGGCAGATGATGCAGCAGTGTGGTAGTCAGGTTTTAAGACTCTGTGATAGTGTAGGACCTGTATGAAGGTGGGGTACCTTGAATCGGTATACAGGCTTCCGTGCATTGGCCAATCCACCAACTAAACCCCCATCATTTATTTATTGAATTGTTGAGGATAAGTGAGTTTACTTTGGTGAGTGCTGGGTTCTCTGTTTGTATTTATTAGAGCGATGTGGTCATGGGCTACATGCACCCCGCCCTGTGAGTGGTAAGTACAGCTGTGTACCCCGCTTCTGTGGTGGAGAGTGCAGTGTTACATGCACCCCACCCTGTGAGTGGTAAGTGCATAGCTGTGCCCCGCTTCTGGTGCGGTGAGTGCTGTGGTTTTTACTCTGTGTGTATATATATATATATATATATACACTGATGGTCAGCAAAATTCTGCACTGTCCTCCTACTATATACTGCGCAGAACTACAATGCAGCACAGATATGGATAGTATACTTGACGACACAGAGGTAGAGCAATGGACTACTGTACCGTACATATATATATATATATATATATATATATACTGGTGGTCAGCAAAATTCTGCACTGTCCTCCTACTATATACTGCGCGCAACTACAATGCAGCACAGATATGGATAGTATACTTGATGACACAAAGGTAGAGCAAAGGACTACTGTACCGTACTGCTATATATATATATATATATATATATATATATATATATATATATACTGGTGGTCAGCAAAATTCTGCACTGTCCTCCTACTATATACTGTGCACAACTACAATGCAGCACAGATATGGATAGTATACTTGACGACACAGAGGTAAAGCAATGGACTACTGTACCGTACTGCTATATATATATATATATACTGGTTGTCAGCAAAATTCTGCACTGTCCTCCTACTATATACTGCGCACAATTACAATGCAGCACAGATATGGATAGTATACTTGACGACACAGAGGTAGAGCAATGGACTACTGTACCGTACTGCTATATATATACTGGTGGTCAGCAAAATTCTGCACTGTCTTACTACTATATACTGCGCACAACTACAATGCAGCACAGATATGGCATGTTTTCAGGCAGAGAACGTAGATATTTGCAGCACACTGAGCACAGATATTTGCAGTACACTGAACACAGAAACTGAGATAACGCAGCCACGTCCTCTCACTATCATCTTCAATGCACGAGCGAAAATGGCGGCGACGCGCAGCTCTTTATAGGCAATACGAATCTCGCGAGAATACGACAGCGGGATGATGACGTTCGGGCGCGTTCGTGTTAACTGAGCAAGGCGGGAAGATCCGAGGCTGGCTCAGACCCGTGTAAACCACGTGAAGTTCAGGGGGTTCGGATCTCGAGGAACCGAACCCGCTCATCTCTAGTATGAACGTCTGTGTGAGATAGATAGATAGATAGATAGATAGATAGATAGATAGATAGATAGATAGATAGATAGATAGATTTTATCTCAGTAAAACAGCAAGGGTCCCTTAGATTTTATTTAAAAAAAAAACTAGAATGATGCAAGTTCACAGCATACCAACGTTTCGGGCTACAGGTCCCTGTCTTTTTTTACTGGGATTACAATTAAATACAGAGGGAATCTGAGCATCATTTTGTATGTCAAAAGGAGTGCCAGACCGCCATACACACATACATTAGCATACTTACACACACAATATACATACACAAATGCACACACACAGTATACATGCACACAGCATACTGTACATACATGCCATACATACACACAGTATACATGCACACAGCATACATACATACATACATACATACATGCCATACAAACACACATCATAAACAGGAAGCACATTCCCCCACTCCCACATGCTACTCACACAAACAGCACAGAATGTAGACTAGTGGCCCCTCCTTCACCCCCATCTATCCTTTACCTGGCTGCTGCAGAGTGCCCAGTGCAGAGTCACTGAGGGCGGGATGTACTAAAGTGAAAATGCGGTAAAACCCCCGTTTTCGGGGGTTTTACCGCATTTTTATTAGAGATGAGCGCCGGAAATTTTTCGGGTTTTGTGTTTTGGTTTTGGGTTCGGTTCCGCGGCCGTGTTTTGGGTTCGACCGCGTTTTGGCAAAACCTCACCGAATTTTTTTTGTCGGATTCGGGTGTGTTTTGGATTCGGGTGTTTTTTTAAAAAAACCCTAAAAAACAGCTTAAATCATAGAATTTGGGGGTAATTTTGATCCCAAAGTATTATTAACCTCAAAAAACATAATTTACACTCATTTTCAGCCTATTCTGAACACATCACACCTCACAATATTATTTTTAGTCCTAAAATTTGCACCGAGGTCGCTGTGTGAGTAAGATAAGCGACCCTAGTGGCCGACACAAACACCGGGCCCATCTAGGAGTGGCACTGCAGTGTCACGCAGGATGGCCCTTCCAAAAAACCCTCCCCAAACAGCACATGACGCAAAGAAAAAAAGAGGCGCAATGAGGTAGCTGACTGTGTGAGTAAGATTAGCGACCCTAGTGGCCGACACAAACACCGGGCACATCTAGGAGTGGCACTGCAGTGTCACGCAGGATGTCCCTTCCAAAAAACCCTCCCCAAACAGCACATGACGCAAAGAAAAAAAGAGGCGCAATGAGGTAGCTGTGTGAGTAAGATTAGCGACCCTAGTGGCCGACACAAACACCGGGCCCATCTAGGAGTGGCACTGCAGTGTCACGCAGGATGTCCCTTCCAAAAAACCCTCCCCAATCAGCACATGATGCAAAGAAAAAGAAAAGAAAAAAGAGGTGCAAGATGGAATTATCCTTGGGCCCTCCCACCCACCCTTATGTTGTATAAACAAAACAGGACATGCACACTTTAACCAACCCATCATTTCAGTGACAGGGTCTGCCACACGACTGTGACTGATATGACGGGTTGGTTTGGACCCCCCCCAAAAAAGAAGCAATTAATCTCTCCTTGCACAAACTGGCTCTACAGAGGCAAGATGTCCACCTCATCTTCACCCTCCGATATATCACCGTGTACATCCCCCTCCTCACAGATTATCAATTCGTCCCCACTGGAATCCACCATCTCAGCTCCCTGTGTACTTTGTGGAGGCAATTGCTGCTGGTCAATGTCTCCGCGGAGGAATTGATTATAATTCATTTTAATGAACATCATCTTCTCCACATTTTCTGGATGTAACCTCGTACGCCGATTGCTGACAAGGTGAGCGGCGGCACTAAACACTCTTTCGGAGTACACACTTGTGGGAGGGAAACTTAGGTAGAATAAAGCCAGTTTGTGCAAGGGCCTCCAAATTGCCTCTTTTTCCTGCCAGTATAAGTACGGACTGTGTGACGTGCCTACTTGGATGCGGTCACTCATATAATCCTCCACCATTCTATCAATGTTGAGAGAATCATATGCAGTGACAGTAGACGACATGTCCGTAATCGTTGTCAGGTCCTTCAGTCCGGACCAGATGTCAGCATCAGCAGTCGCTCCAGACTGCCCTGCATCACCGCCAGCGGGTGGGCTCGGAATTCTGAGCCTTTTCCTCGCACCCCCAGTTGCGGGAGAATGTGAAGGAGGAGATGTTGACAGGTCGCGTTCCGCTTGACTTGACAATTTTGTCACCAGCAGGTCTTTCAACCCCAGCAGACCTGTGTCTGCCGGAAAGAGAGATCCAAGGTAGGCTTTAAATCTAGGATCGAGCACGGTGGCCAAAATGTAGTGCTCTGATTTCAACAGATTGACCACCCGTGAATCCTTGTTAAGCGAATTAAGGGCTGCATCCACAAGTCCCACATGCCTAGCGGAATCGCTCCGTGTTAGCTCCTTCTTCAATGCCTCCAGCTTCTTCTGCAAAAGCCTGATGAGGGGAATGACCTGACTCAGGCTGGCAGTGTCTGAACTGACTTCACGTGTGGCAAGTTCAAAGGGCATCAGAACCTTGCACAACGTTGAAATCATTCTCCACTGCACTTGAGACAGGTGCATTCCATCTCCTATATCGTGCTCAATTGTATAGGCTTGAATGGCCTTTTGCTGCTCCTCCAACCTCTGAAGCATATAGAGGGTTGAATTCCACCTCGTTACCACTTCTTGCTTCAGATGATGGCAGGGCAGGTTCAGTAGTTTTTGGTGGTGCTCCAGTCTTCTGTACGTGGTGCCTGTACGCCGAAAGTGTCCCGCAATTTTTCTGGCCACCGACAGCATCTCTTGCACGCCCCTGTCGTTTTTTAAAAAATTCTGCACCACCAAATTCAAGGTATGTGCAAAACATGGGACGTGCTGGAATTTGCCCATATTTAATGCACACACAATATTGCTGGCGTTGTCCGATGCCACAAATCCACAGGAGAGTCCAATTGGGGTAAGCCATTCCGCGATGATCTTCCTCAGTTGCCGTAAGAGGTTTTCAGCTGTGTGCGTATTCTGGAAAGCGGTGATACAAAGCGTAGCCTGCCTAGGAAAGAGTTGGCGTTTGCGAGATGCTGCTACTGGTGCCGCCGCTGCTGTTCTTGCGGCGGGAGTCCATACATCTACCCAGTGGGCTGTCACAGTCATATAGTCCTGACCCTGCCCTGCTCCACTTGTCCACATGTCCGTGGTTAAGTGGACATTGGGTACAACTGCATTTTTTAGGAGACTGGTGAGTCTTTTTCTGACGTCCGTGTACATTCTCGGTATCGCCTGCCTAGAGAAGTGGAACCTAGATGGTATTTGGTAACGGGGGCACACTGCCTCAATAAATTGTCTAGTTCCCTGTGAACTAACGGCGGATACCGGACGCACGTCTAACACCAACATAGTTGTCAAGGACTCAGTTATCCGCTTTGCAGTAGGATGACTGCTGTGATATTTCATCTTCCTCGCAAAGGACTGTTGAACAGTCAATTGCTTACTGGAAGTAGTACAAGTGGGCTTACGACTTCCCCTCTGGGATGACCATCGACTCCCAGCGGCAACAACAGCAGCGCCAGCAGCAGTAGGCGTTACACGCAAGGATGCATCGGAGGAATCCCAGGCAGGAGAGGACTCGTCAGACTTGCCAGTGACATGGCCTGCAGGACTATTGGCATTCCTGGGGAAGGAGGAAATTGACACTGAGGGAGTTGGTGGGGTGGTTTGCGTGAGCTTGGTTACAAGAGGAAGGGATTTACTGGTCAGTGGACTGCTTCCGCTGTCACCCAAAGTTTTTGAACTTGTCACTGACTTATTATGAATGCGCTGCAGGTGACGTATAAGGGAGGATGTTCCGAGGTGGTTAACGTCCTTACCCCTACTTATTACAGCTTGACAAAGGGAACACACGGCTTGACACCTGTTGTCCGCATTTCTGGTGAAATACCTCCACACCGAAGAGCTGATTTTTTTGGTATTTTCACCTGGCATGTCAACGGCCATATTCCTCCCACGGACAACAGGTGTCTCCCCGGGTGCCTGACTTAAACAAACCACCTCACCATCAGAATCCTCCTGGTCAATTTCCTCCCCAGCGCCAGCAACACCCATATCCTCCTCATCCTGGTGTACTTCAACACTGACATCTTCAATCTGACTATCAGGAACTGGACTGCGGGTGCTCCTTCCAGCACTTGCAGGGGGCATGCAAATAGTGGAAGGCGCATGCTCTTCACGTCCAGTGTTGGGAAGGTCAGGCATCGCAAACGACACAATTGGACTCTCCTTGTGGATTTGGGATTTCAAAGAACGCACAGTTCTTTGCGGTGCTTTTGCCAGCTTGAGTCTTTTCAGTTTTCTAGCGAGAGGCTGAGTGCTTCCATCCTCATGTGAAGCTGAACCACTAGCCATGAACATAGGCCAGGGCCTCAGCCGTTCCTTGCCACTCCGTGTGGTAAATGGCATATTGGCAAGTTTACGCTTCTCCTCCGACAATTTTATTTTAGGTTTTGGAGTCCTTTTTTTTCTGATATTTGGTGTTTTGGATTTGACATGCTCTGTACTATGACATTGGGCATCGGCCTTGGCAGACGACGTTGCTGGCATTTCATCGTCTCGGCCATGACTAGTGGCAGCAGCTTCAGCACGAGGTGGAAGTGGATCTTGATCTTTCCCTAATTTTGGAACCTCAACTTTTTTGTTCTCCATATTTTATAGGCAGAACTAAAAGGCACCTCAGGTAAACAATGGAGATGGATGGATTGGATACTAGTATACAATTATGGACGGACTGCCACGGTTAGGTGGTATAAAAAAACCACGGTTAGGTGGTATATATTATAATAATAATACAATTATGGATGGACGGACTGCCTGCCGACTGCCGACACAGAGGTAGCCACAGCCGTGAACTACCGCACTGTACACTGGTTGATAAAGAGATAGTAGTATACTCGTAACAACTAGTATGACACTATGACGACGGTATAAAGAATGAAAAAAAAACCACGGTTAGGTGGTATATATTATAATAATAATACAATTATGGATGGACGAACTGCCTGCCGACTGCCGACACAGAGGTAGCCACAGCCGTGAACTACCGCACTGTACACTGGTTGATAAAGAGATAGTAGTATACTCGTAACAACTAGTATGACACTATGACGACGGTATAAAGAATGAAAAAAAAACCACGGTTAGGTGGTATATATTATAATAATAATACAATTATGGATGGACGGACTGCCTGCCGACTGCCGACACAGAGGTAGCCACAGCCGTGAACTACCGCACTGTACACTGGTTGATAAAGAGATAGTAGTATACTCGTAACAACTAGTATGACACTATGACGACGGTATAAAGAATGAAAAAAAAACCACGGTTAGGTGGTATATATTATAATAATAATACAATTATGGATGGACGGACTGCCTGCCGACTGCCGACACAGAGGTAGCCACAGCCGTGAACTACCGCACTGTACACTGGTTGATAAAGAGATAGTAGTATACTCGTAACAACTAGTATGACACTATGACGACGGTATAAAGAATGCAAAAAAAACCACAGTTAGGTGGTATATATTATAATAATAATACAATTATGGATGGACGGACTGCCTGCCGACTGCCGACACAGAGGTAGCCACAGCCGTGAACTACCGCACTGTACACTGGTTGATAAAGAGATAGTAGTATACTCGTAACAACTAGTATGACACTATGACGGTATAAAGAATGAAAAAAAAACCACGGTTAGGTGGTATATATTATAATAATAATACAATTATGGATGGACGGACTGCCTGCCGACTGCCGACACAGAGGTAGCCACAGCCGTGAACTACCGCACTGTACACTGGTTGATAAAGAGATAGTAGTATACTCGTAACAATTAGGATGACACTATGACGGTATAAAGAATGAAAAAAAAACCACGGTTAGGTGGTAGGTATATAATAATAAATAATACAATTCTGGTCGGACGGACTGCCTGCCGTGTGCCGACACAGAGGTAGCCACAGCCGTGAACTACCGCACTGTACACTGGTTGATAAAGAGATAGTAGTATACTCGTAACAATTAGGATGACACTATGACGGTATAAAGAATGAAAAAAAAACCACGGTTAGGTGGTAGGTATATAATAATAAATAATACAATTCTGGTCGGACGGACTGCCTGCCGTGTGCCGACACAGAGGTAGCCACAGCCGTGAACTACCGCACTGTACACTGGTTGATAAAGAGATAGTAGTATACTCGTAACAATTAGGATGACACTATGACGGTATAAAGAATGAAAAAAAAACCACGGTTAGGTGGTAGGTATATAATAATAAATAATACAATTCTGGTCGGACGGACTGCCTGCCGTGTGCCGACACAGAGGTAGCCACAGCCGTGAACTACCGCACTGTACACTGGTTGATAAAGAGATAGTAGTATACTCGTAACAATTAGGATGACACTATGACGGTATAAAGAATGAAAAAAAAAACACTGTTAGGTGGTAGGTATATAATAATAAATAATACAATTCTGGTCGGACGGACTGCCTGCCGTGTGCCGACACAGAGGTAGCCACAGCCGTGAACTACCGCACTGTACACTGGTTGATAAAGAGATAGTAGTATACTCGTAACAATTAGGATGACACTATGACGGTATAAAGAATGAAAAAAAAACCACTGTTAGGTGGTAGGTATATAATAATAAATAATACAATTCTGGTCGGACGGACTGCCTGCCGTGTGCCGACACAGAGGTAGCCACAGCCGTGAACTACCGCACTGTACACTGGTTGATAAAGAGATAGTAGTATACTCGTAACAATTAGGATGACACTATGACGGTATAAAGAATGAAAAAAAAACCACGGTTAGGTGGTAGGTATATAATAATAAATAATACAATTCTGGTCGGACGGACTGCCTGCCGTGTGCCGACACAGAGGTAGCCACAGCCGTGAACTACCGCACTGTACTGTGTCTGCTGCTAATATAGACTGGTTGATATTTAAAGAGATATTAGTAGTATACAACAATACTATACTGGTGGTCAGGCACTGGTCACCACTCCTGCAGCAAAAGTGTGCACTGTTAATTAATATAATTGTACTCCTGGCTCCTGCTAACAACCTGCAGTGCTCCCCAGTCTCCCCCACAATTAATTATAAGCTTTTAATTTATACATTGATGACTGTGCAGCACACTGGGCTGAGCTGAGTGCACACAGACTGAGTCACACTGTGTGACTGACTGTGCTGTGTATCGTTTTTTTTTTCAGGCAGAGAACGGATATAGCAGAGAGAAGTGAACGGATATATTATATTAAATAAAAGTTAACTAGCAACTGCACTGGTCACTGACTGTGGTAAACTAACTCTGTCTGCGACTCTGCACAATCTCTCTCTATCTAATCTATCTATCTCTATTCTAATGGAGAGGACGCCAGACACGTCCTCTCCCTATCAATCTCAATGCACGAGTGAAAATGGCGGCGACGCGCGGCTCCTTATATAGAATCCGAGTCTCGCGATAGAATCCGAGCCTCGCGAGAATCCGACAGCGTCATGATGACGTTCGGGCGCGCTCGGGTTAACCGAGCAAGGCGGGAAGATCCGAGTCGCTCGGACCCGTGGAAAAAAAAGTGAAGTTCGTGCGGGTTCGGATTCAAAGAAACCGAACCCGCTCATCTCTAATTTTTATATGTACTACCTCCCGCCGTGGCTTTTTTGCGGCTGAGGGTATCACCATCAAAAGATGGCAATACCCTATAGAAGCCTATGGGCTTCTTACCACCGCTGAGCCGTGGAGCAGGGGGTCTGTGACTATTGGAGCATCAGAGCAGCGGGGGGTGCGGGGCCGGGTGTCGCCGTCAGCAGGATGTGTGGGGAACGGGCACAGCTGCCGAATCCTCCCCCTCTCCCCCGCCCCACCATATCTGTCATCTGCCGGTCTCATGCTTACCTCGTCTGCTGCCCTAGTCTGTGCTGTCTCCTGACCCCGCCGGGCACCCTCTCCCCTCTGCTATATTGCTGTTAATGTTGCCCGGCTGCAGGAAGGAGGTGCCTGGGACAGCTGGAGACTCCAGAGAGGTGACGGAGATCCCCCACATACCATCCCTCACAGGTATCGCGGGAGGCCTCCGTCACCGCATTGCGATGTTAATTGCATATGTTAGTACATATGTGATCAACACTACTGCGGTAGGTGGCGAGGGGCGACGGTGTATTTTAATACATCCCGCCCTGAGTGAGAATACTGGACTGGAGACAACCATAGCCTGCCCTCACCCAGCTCGTCATAAAGCCCCATACTGTCTGAGAGGAGCTGCACGCTTTCGCTGCAGCTCCCCCTACAGGCAGCCAGCAGCAACAGGATGACAGTGAAAGGACTCAGAGGGAGCTGTTGCAGCCACGTTACAGCAGGGGCAGCTCCTCCGTATACAAACAAAAATAAATAGTTTTGCGGTGCCGATAGATCGGCGGCCAGGTGGGGTTTCTAGGTACTCGGAACCCCCCCCCCACGCGTGCGCGTATGGACCCCTCAAATTAGTTACTACTAATACAGTAGTTCTTCGCACAGGCAAATGAAGGGGGGGGGGGTGACGGAAGTTGCCTAGAGACCCACCTTTCCCACAGCTTGGCCAACAGCCACTACATGCTGTATAAAGGGCGGTATAGAGCTGCTGCACAAGCACAGTGGCAGCAGATTTTTCTACCAAGTCTGCTGTGTTTGTGTCTGCGGATCTGGTAGGTCAAGAAAGAGAATCTGGTGGCAGACTATAGCTTGTTACATGCTAATTAATTATGCATCCTTTATGGGCTGGCGACAATCACTCTAAAATCAAACATCTGAAAAGCCCCCTCCAGAAATCCTGTGTTTGCCCCTGCTTCATCTACAGTTACATTGACAGAACGAGGCAGTAAGGAAGCAGATATAAACATAGAATATATCGCTATGAAAGATATAAGCAGACAGGTGTAAATGATAGTAAAATTTATTGGACATAGATTATTCAATAAAAATAAAAATAAAAATAAGCCACAATATTAAAAAATGGAGCTATTCATAAAAATTCATAGAAACTAGTCTCTGGTAGGTTAGGACCTATGGGACTATGTAGTATTGTCCAGTGGTCAGTGGACCTGAAAAATGTTACAGCCTTTTATATGGGATAAGATGTTCCACAATAGTTACCACTCTTTGTAGATGGATGATTCCCTTAGCTGTGGTTTTAGATGGCACAAGCTCCAATGCCAACAGGTGAAGGGAAAGAGAAGTGGATACTCAACAACAGGATCGCACACCATAAGTTGAATCCCAGGCTTAAGGTCCACTTTCCGATGTTCTGGATGTCCCAAATCAAGTCCTTTTGAAGGTCACTAATGTCCATGCTGACGCGTTTCGCTGTCACCAGGGACAGCTTTTTCAAAAGTAAGGAAGCAGAAGCTGCTTCAGGTACCTTGGACCCCGGTTATGTAGGGGCTTTGAAAGTCAGTAAGCCATTCATAAAAACACAGTAGATTCGCCAACTTAGAAGCAGTCAGTGAAGGGAGTAGAGAATGGGTGTTATGTGGCAGAAACTGTTCTGGTTAGTTAACAGCCTGGCAGGTGCATTTTGGGGATGCGCTCAGCATCTTTGTAGTATACAGTACTTAGGTATATCCAGAGTTTTTTTCTATGAATAAATGTACTGGTACTTACCAAAGCTCACCCCTGGCTTTATGTGACTCTGTCATACCCCTTTCACACCACCAATGCCGGATCCCACCCGGGAATTGGAAATGGGTCCTACCCGGGTGGAATCCGGCATTGGACGCTGCTGCTGGCTTCCCTGACCCGCCAATATGCCGGGCGGGTTGCCATAGCAGCGAGGGCGGAGGTGGCGCTGGGAGATGAGATCATCTCCGCGCCACCTCTCCCTGTTGTAGTAAATGGGTCTCGGGTCTCCTCGACCCGGGAGCCCGTTTACGCTGCCATTGACCCGGTATTCAACCCGGGTATAACACTTCTTTATTCCCGGTTTGAATTGCCGGGTCAGGCAATCCGGGATTTCCGACATGGCGCTTTCACACAGCACGCTGACTCGTGTCGACCCGGAAATATGCCGGGTCAATACCGGGTTATTTGTGTGGTGTGAAAGGGGTATAAGTGTCTCCCTGTTTATATAGTTTTAGGAATAGAGGAGTCTAGTAATAAATGTTCCAGGCAGGTGTGTTAAAATACACTTGCAATACAAAGAAGAAAATTTCACATAACGGTAAACTATTGGGTACAGAACATCAGGAAAAAATTAACTGTCGATACACAATATGTGTACTACAGTATGACACGCTGTAGGTTTAGGTCTTAAGACTCAGTTATACTGTATATTTTACATTTATATTTTAGCTTCAGAGAAAGATGGTAGAATTAGGAAAACAAAGATAAAAACTGAGGGATTTGTGAAGTCAATCATTCTGTGATACATTCACTTACTGTACAATAGGAAGGGCTATAAGAATATAAAAAAAATTTTTCCAACAGTTTCTATTTTTCTTATATTTGGGGAAACCCTACAGTGAGGGGGTTCCCACGTGAGCAGTTCCCAATTTCTGCCCAATCAGCGCAACCCAATCCAATAAAGGATCAAGGATCATTAAGGATTTGTGAGTAACCAAGTGCATACTTGCCTACTCTCACGGAATGGCCAGAAGGCTCCGAAAATCTGGTGGCGCTCCTGGCCTCTGAAAAAGAATGGACAAATCTCCTGGCCAGACGTCACCCACCCATAGCCCCCTGGAGGCACCTGCAGCTTCCCACAGTTGCCATCACCCTTCCCTGCAGTGGATGGTCCGATGACATGATTCCTGATGAATTGCATTATCGAGGCCCTGCCCCTCCTTCCCAATGCCAGTAATCACAGCATTGTGTAGTGTGGGTGGGGCCACGATGACATGATCTTGTGGTCATGACCCTTGCTCCGCACCCTTTTCTACCTCCCCCGGCCATGCCGTGTTCCCCGCTGTGCCGACCTGGCTGCTCCTTCCTGGAGGAGGCAGCCAGAATGTTGGCAAGTAAGTGGTCGAATGACCGGCGGTCGGGATCCCAGTGCCCAGCATACCGGCACTGGCATTCTGACCACCAGAATGCCGGCAGCAGGGCAAGTGCAAAAGAGCCCCTTGCGGGCTTGCTGCACTCGCCATGCTGCGGCACAGTGGCGCGCTACGCGCGCCATGCTATTTAGTCTCCCTCCAGGGGTGTCGTGGACACCCCAAGAGGGAAAATAGTTTTCGGCATCCTGGCGGTCGGGATCCCAGCGCCAGTATGCTGAGCGCCGGGATCCTGACAGCTGGTATATCGAGTGCCACCAGGAGAAAGAATGCAGAGGCGGGGAGAAGGAAGAAGATACTGTACATGGTATGAGGGGGTGAGCCAGTACTGACATGGAAGGGGCAATTGTAAATATTTAGATGGCTAAGCAGAAGTGGGGTGTGGATCATTGGGTCAACCCTAACTAGGTCGACAGTCACTAGGTCGACCACAATTGGTCAACATGCATGTTGACACAGGAAAAGGTTGACATTTGTTTTTTTACTTTTTTTGTCTGTAGTGGAACAGCTATGTTTTGACTGAAATTGGGCAGAAAGTGAATGGGTGGGTAAACCCTTTTTTATATTCCTTACGTGCTCTCCAAGGCGCACTTTCAATGCCCTGGTGGTACGTCCAATGTAAAATAAATTACAGCTGCATTTGATGGCATATACTACGTTTTTGCTATCGCATGTTATAAAATCTTTAATAACATGTTTTTTACCATTAATCTCAATATTGTCAATTTTGTTTTTCCCTTCACTTTTAATGGATCTGCATCCAATGCAATTACCGCATTTATAGAATCCTTTCGAAGCTATTCTGGGTGTAGTTTTGGTGGGAGGCAACATACTGGAAACCAACTTATTTTTCAAATTAGGGGCGTTCCGATAAATATGAATGGGCTTGATAGGAACCAAGGGTCCAATGATCGGATCCTTCCTCACTAAATCCCAGTGTTTCCTAAGACTAATCTCGATTTCTCTGTGTTGTTGATTGAATTCAGTGATGAACGCCCACTCATATCCATTTTTCTTATTTTTTTCCCCTGGCTTTTTGATTAAGAGATCTCTACGGTCGATGGTTTTGGCTTCCACTAAAGCTCTTTCAACAATATTTTTTCTATACCCGCATGCAGTGAATTTTTCACTCATTTCTTTGGCCTGGGACTCGAAAACATCATATTCCGTACAATTCCTCTGGTTTCTTTAAAGATTTTTTGCAGTATGTTAATTTTATATGTAATGAATGGTAACACCTTTTGTTTGTTTATTTTATTATTTTAGGAGTCGACTATCCATACACTCAGTGAGTTGTGGTACGCATACTATTGGTGTTAGGAAATAAAAGATACCTTTAATTGTATGTTTCAACTGCAAATTGTGTAAGTTGGGGTACGCATCTGACAGATTCTAAAGATACCTTCATGTGATTTATCATCGTACCTCCAGTGTGAGTTTTGGTATGCTCCCGTGATTTGTGCCTTAATATCATAAGGACATCCATTTACCAAAGATACCTTTATGGGTTTCCACTCACTTGTTTTTGTGTGAGTGGGGTACGCCCTTCTGTTTTCTGAGTTGTGGAAATATCCAGAGTGGTGTCAAACTGTTCTACGCATTTGTTTCCTTTGCCTTTTGTCTTTTATGAACATTGGGACCACTGCACAGTGCTTCGAGAGGAGGAATAATAAACCAGAGAAGTTCTCAAGCCTCCATACGAAGGATACCTCCTTTCCTCAGTAATAAGGGATGTACTTTACGTGATAAGTGTTTCTTATGCGCCCTGTACATAGATAGATACCATTCCATATTTTCCCATTGCATATTGTTTCTGTAAAAACCGGTGATTTTTACTTTGGTGTTTATAGTGGACGGGCAGCATTGCGCCACACAGGAGAACGGTTCAAAATCCTCTTTGTATCCACTTGTCCACATGTCCGTGGTTAAGTGGACACTGGGTACAACTGCATTTTTTAGGACACTGGTGAGTCTTTTTCTGATGTCTGTGCACATTCTCGGTATCGCCTGCCTAGAGAAGTGGAACCTAGATGGTATTTGATACCGGGGACACACTACCTCAAGAAATTCTCTGATTGCCTGTGAACTAACGGCGGATACCGGATGCACGTCTAACACCAACACAGCTGTCAAGGCCTGAGTTATCCGCTTTGCAACAGGATGACTGCTGTGATATTTCATCTTCCTCGCAAAGGACTGTTGGACAGTTAATTGCTTACTGGAAGTAGTACAAGTGGTCTTCCGACTTCCCCTCTGGGATGATGATCGACTCCCAGCAACAACAACAGCAGCGCCAGCAGCAGTAGGCGTTCCACTCAAGGATCCATCAGAGGAATCCCAGTCAGGAGAGGACTCTTCAGACTTGCCAGTGACATGGCCTGCAGGACTACTGGCGTTCCTGTCTAAGGGGGAAATTGACATTGAGGGAGTTGGTGGTGTGGTTTGCAGGAGCTTGGGTACATGAGGAAGAATGGATTTAGTTGTCAGTGGACTGCTTCCGTTGTCACCCAAAGTTTTTGAGCCTGTCAATGACTTCTGATGAATGCGCTCCAGGTGACGTTAAAGGGAGGATGTTCCTAGGTGGTTAACGTCCTTACCCCTACTTATTACAGCGTTACAAAGGCAACACACGGCTTTACACTTGTTGTCCGTATTTCTGTTAAAATAATTCCACACCGAAGAGGTGATTTTTTGGGGTAATTTGACCAGGCATGTCAATGGCTATATTTATCTAACGGACAACAGGTGTCTCCCCGGTTGCCTGACTTAAACAAACCACCTCACCATCAGATTCCTCCTTGTCAATTTCCTCCTCAGCGCCAGCAACACCCATATCCGCATCCTGATGTACTTCAACAGTGACATCTTCAATTTCAATATCAGGAACAGGACTGTGGGTGCTCCTTCCAGCACTTGCAGGGGGCGTGCAAATGGTGGAAGGCGCCACCTCTCCCCGTCCAGTGTTGGGAAGGTCAGGCATCGCAACCGACACAATTGGACTCTCCTTGGGGATTTGTGATTTAGAAGAACGCACAGTTCTTTGCTGTGCTTTTGCCAGCTTAAGTCTTTTCATTTTTCTAGCGGGAGGATGAGTGCTTCCATTCTCATGTGAAGCTGAACCACTAGCCATGAACATAGGCCAGGGCCTCAGCCGTTCCTTGCCACTCCATGTTGTAAATGGCATATTGGCAAGTTTACGCTTCTCCTCAGACGCTTTTAATTTAGATTTTTGGGTCATTTTACTGAACTTTTGTTTTTATTTTATTTTACATGCTCTCTACTATGACATTGGGCATCGGCCTTGGCAGACGACGTTGATGGCATTTCATCGTCTCGGCCATGACTAGTGGCAGCAGCTTCAGCACAAGGTGGAAGTGGATCTTGATCTTTCCCTATTTTGCCCTCCACATTTTTGTTCTCCATCTTTTAATGTGTGGAATTATATGGCAGTAATATATCAATAGCAATGGCCTACTGTACCGTACTGCTAGATATATATATATATATATATATATATATATACTGGTGGTCAGCAAAATTCTGCACTGTCCTCCTACTATATACTGCGCACAACTACAATGCAACACAGATATGAATAGTATACTTGACGACACAGAGGTAGAGCAATGGACTACTGTACCGTACTGCTATATATATATATATATATATATATATATATATACACTGATGGTCAGCAAAATTCTGCACTGTCCTCCTACTATATACTGCGCACAACTACAATGCAGCACAGATATGGATAGTATACTTGACGACACAGAGGTAGAGCAATGGACTACTGTACCGTACTGATATATATATATATATATATATATATACTGGTGGTCAGCAAAATTCTGCACTGGCCTCCTACTATATACTGCGCGCAACTACAATGCAGCACAGATATGGATAGTATACTTGATGACACAAAGGTAGAGCAAAGGACTACTGTACCGTACTGCTATATATATATATATATATATATATATATACTGGTGGTCAGCAAAATTCTGCACTGTCCTCCTACTATATACTGTGCACAACTACAATGCAGCACAGATATGGATAGTATACTTGACGACACAGAGGTAGAGCAATGGACTACTGTACCGTACTGCTATATATATATATATATATATATATACTGGTTGTCAGCAAAATTCTGCACTGTCCTCCTACTATATACTGCGCACAACTACAATGCAGCACAGATATGGATAGTATACTTGACGACACAGAGGTAGAGCAATGGACTACTGTACCGTACTGCTATATATATACTGGTGGTCAGCAAAATTCTGCACTGTCTTACTACTATATACTGCGCACAACTACAATGCAGCACAGATATGGCATGTTTTCAGGCAGAGAACGTAGATATTTGCAGCACACTGAGCACAGATATTTGCAGTACACTGAACACAGAAACTGAGATAACGCAGCCACGTCCTCTCACTATCATCTTCAATGCACGAGCGAAAATGGCGGCGACGCGCAGCTCTTTATAGGCAATACGAATCTCGCGAGAATACGACAGCGGGATGATGACGTTCGGGTGCGTTCGTGTTAACTGAGCAAGGCGGGAAGATCCGAGGCTGGCTCAGACCCGTGTAAACCACGTGAAGTTCGGGGGGTTCGGATCTCGAGGAACCGAACCCGCTCATCTCTAGTATGAACGTCTGTGTGAGATGATAGATAGATAGATAGATAGATAGATAGATAGATAGATAGATTTTATCTCAGTAAAACAGCAAGGGTCCCTTAGATTTTATTTAAAAAAAAAACTAGAATGATGCAAGTTCACAGCATACCAACGTTTCGGGCTACAGGTCCCTGTCTTTTTTTACTGGGATTACAATTAAATACAGGGGGAATCTGAGCATCATTTTGTATGTTTAAAGGAGTGCCAGACCGCCATACACACATACATTAGCATACTTACACACACAATATACATACACAAATGCACACACACAGTATACATGCACACAGCATACTGTACATACATGCCATACATACACACAGTATACATGCACACAGCATACATACATACATACATACATACATACATGCCATACAAACACACATCATAAACAGGAAGCACATTCCCCCACTCCCACATGCTACTCACACAAACAGCACAGAATGTAGACTAGTGGCCCCTCCTTCACCCCCATCTATCCTTTACCTGGCTGCTGCAGAGTGCCCAGTGCAGAGTCACTGAGGGCGGGATGTACTAAAGTGAAAATGCGGTAAAACCCCCGTTTTCGGGGGTTTTACCGCATTTTTATATGTACTACCTCCCGCCGTGGCTTTTTTGCGGCTGAGGGTATCACCATCAAAAGATGGCAATACCCTATAGAAGCCTATGGGCTTCTTACCACCGCTGAGCCGTGGAGCAGGGGGTCTGTGACTATTGGAGCATCAGAGCAGCGGGGGGTGCGGGGCCGGGTGTCGCCGTCAGCAGGATGTGTGGGGAACGGGCACAGCTGCCGAATCCTCCCCCTCTCCCCCGCCCCACCATATCTGTCATCTGCCGGTCTCATGCTTACCTCGTCTGCTGCCCTAGTCTGTGCTGTCTCCTGACCCCGCCGGGCACCCTCTCCCCTCTGCTATATTGCTGTTAATGTTGCCCGGCTGCAGGAAGGAGGTGCCTGGGACAGCTGGAGACTCCAGAGAGGTGACGGAGATCCCCCACATACCATCCCTCACAGGTATCGCGGGAGGCCTCCGTCACCGCATTGCGATGTTAATTGCATATGTTAGTACATATGTGATCAACACTACTGCGGTAGGTGGCGAGGGGCGACGGTGTATTTTAATACATCCCGCCCTGAGTGAGAATACTGGACTGGAGACAACCATAGCCTGCCCTCACCCAGCTCGTCATAAAGCCCCATACTGTCTGAGAGGAGCTGCACGCTTTCGCTGCAGCTCCCCCTACAGGCAGCCAGCAGCAACAGGATGACAGTGAAAGGACTCAGAGGGAGCTGTTGCAGCCACGTTACAGCAGGGGCAGCTCCTCCGTATACAAACAAAAAGAAATAGTTTTGCGGTGCCGATAGATCGGCGGCCAGGTGGGGTTTCTAGGTACTCGGAACCCCCCCCCCCCCCCCCACGCGTGCGCGTATGGACCCCTCAAATTAGTTACTACTAATACAGTAGTTCTTCGCACAGGCAAATGAAGGGGGGGGGGGGGGTGACGGCAGTTGCCTAGAGACCCACCTTTCCCACAGCTTGGCCAACAGCCACTACATGCTGTATAAAGGGCGGTATAGAGCTGCTGCACAAGCACAGTGGCAGCAGATTTTTCTACCAAGTCTGCTGTGTTTGTGTCTGCGGATCTGGTAGGTCAAGAAAGAGAATCTGGTGGCAGACTATAGCTTGTTACATGCTAATTAATTATGCATCCTTTATGGGCTGGCGACAATCACTCTAAAATCAAACATCTGAAAAGCCCCCTCCAGAAATCCTGTGTTTGCCCCTGCTTCATCTACAGTTACATTGACAGAACGAGGCAGTAAGGAAGCAGATATAAACATAGAATATATCGCTATGAAAGATATAAGCAGACAGGTGTAAATGATAGTAAAATTTATTGGACATAGATTATTCAATAAAAATAAAAATAAGCCACAATATTAAAAAATGGAGCTATTCATAAAAATTCATAGAAACTAGTCTCTGGTAGGTTAGGACCTATGGGACTATGTAGTATTGTCCAGTGGTCAGTGGACCTGAAAAATGTTACAGCCTTTTATATGGGATAAGATGTTCCACAATAGTTACCACTCTTTGTAGATGGATGATTCCCTTAGCTGTGGTTTTAGATGGCACAAGCTCCAATGCCAACAGGTGAAGGGAAAGAGAAGTGGATACTCAACAACAGGATCGCACACCATAAGTTGAATCCCAGGCTTAAGGTCCACTTTCCGATGTTCTGGATGTCCCAAATCAAGTCCTTTTGAAGGTCACTAATGTCCATGCTGACGCGTTTCGCTGTCACCAGGGACAGCTTTTTCAAAAGTAAGGAAGCAGAAGCTGCTTCAGGTACCTTGGACCCCGGTTATGTAGGGGCTTTGAAAGTCAGTAAGCCATTCATAAAAACACAGTAGATTCGCCAACTTAGAAGCAGTCAGTGAAGGGAGTAGAGAATGGGTGTTATGTGGCAGAAACTGTTCTGGTTAGTTAACAGCCTGGCAGGTGCATTTTGGGGATGCGCTCAGCATCTTTGTAGTATACAGTACTTAGGTATATCCAGAGGTTTTTTCTATGAATAAATGTACTGGTACTTACCAAAGCTCACCCCTGGCTTTATGTGACTCTGTCATACCCCTTTCACACCACCAATGCCGGATCCCACCCGGGAATTGGAAATGGGTCCTACCCGGGTGGAATCCGGCATTGGACGCTGCTGCTGGCTTCCCTGACCCGCCAATATGCCGGGCGGGTTGCCATAGCAGCGAGGGCGGAGGTGGCGCTGGGAGATGAGATCATCTCCGCGCCACCTCTCCCTGTTGTAGTAAATGGGTCTCGGGTCTCCTCGACCCGGGAGCCCGTTTACGCTGCCATTGACCCGGTATTCAACCCGGGTATAACACTTCTTTATTCCCGGTTTGAATTGCCGGGTCAGGCAATCCGGGATTTCCGACATGGCGCTTTCACACAGCACGCTGACTCGTGTCGACCCGGAAATATGCCGGGTCAATACCGGGTTATTTGTGTGGTGTGAAAGGGGTATAAGTGTCTCCCTGTTTATATAGTTTTAGGAATAGAGGAGTCTAGTAATAAATGTTCCAGGCAGGTGTGTTAAAATACACTTGCAATACAAAGAAGAAAATTTCACATAACGGTAAACTATTGGGTACAGAACATCAGGAAAAAATTAACTGTCGATACACAATATGTGTACTACAGTATGACACGCTGTAGGTTTAGGTCTTAAGACTCAGTTATACTGTATATTTTACATTTATATTTTAGCTTCAGAGAAAGATGGTAGAATTAGGAAAACTAAGATAAAAACTGAGGGATTTGTGAAGTCAATCATTCTGTGATACATTCACTTACTGTACAATAGGAAGGGCTATAAGAATATAAAATTTTTTTTTCCAACAGTTTCTATTTTTCTTATATTTGGGGAAACCCTACAGTGAGGGGGTTCCCACGTGAGCAGTTCCCAATTTCTGCCCAATCAGCGCAACCCAATCCAATAAAGGATCAAGGATCATTAAGGATTTGTGAGTAACCAAGTGCATACTTGCCTACTCTCACGGAATGGCCAGAAGGCTCCGAAAATCTGGTGGCGCTCCTGGCCTCTGAAAAAGAATGGACAAATCTCCTGGCCAGACGTCACCCACCCATAGCCCCCTGGAGGCACCTGCAGCTTCCCACAGTTGCCATCACCCTTCCCTGCAGTGGATGGTCCGATGACATGATTCCTGATGAATTGCATTATCGAGGCCCTGCCCCTCCTTCCCAATGCCAGTAATCACAGCATTGTGTAGTGTGGGTGGGGCCACGATGACATGATCTTGTGGTCATGACCCTTGCTCCGCACCCTTTTCTACCTCCCCCGGCCATGCCGTGTTCCCCGCTGTGCCGACCTGGCTGCTCCTTCCTGGAGGAGGCAGCCAGAATGTTGGCAAGTAAGTGGTCGAATGACCGGCGGTCGGGATCCCAGTGCCCAGCATACCGGCGCTGGCATTCTGACCACCAGAATGCCGGCAGCAGGGCAAGTGCAAAAGAGCCCCTTGCGGGCTTGCTGCACTCGCCATGCTGCGGCACAGTGGCGCGCTACGCGCGCCATGCTATTTAGTCTCCCTCCAGGGGTGTCGTGGACACCCCAAGAGGGAAAATAGTTTTCGGCATCCTGGCGGTCGGGATCCCAGCGCCAGTATGCTGAGCGCCGGGATCCTGACAGCTGGTATATCGAGTGCCACCAGGAGAAAGAATGCAGAGGCGGGGAGAAGGAAGAAGATACTGTACATGGTATGAGGGGGTGAGCCAGTACTGACATGGAAGGGGCAATTGTAAATATTTAGATGGCTAAGCAGAAGTGGGGTGTGGATCATTGGGTCAACCCTAACTAGGTCGACAGTCACTAGGTCGACCACAATTGGTCAACATGCATGTTGACACAGGAAAAGGTTGACATTTGTTTTTTTACTTTTTTTGTCTGTAGTGGAACAGCTATGTTTTGACTGAAATTGGGCAGAAAGTGAATGGGTGGGTAAACCCTTTTTTATATTCCTTACGTGCTCTCCAAGGCGCACTTTCAATGCCCTGGTGGTACGTCCAATGTAAAATAAATTACAGCTGCATTTGATGGCATATACTACGTTTTTGCTATCGCATGTTATAAAATCTTTAATAACATGTTTTTTACCATTAATCTCAATATTGTCAATTTTGTTTTTCCCTTCACTTTTAATGGATCTGCATCCAATGCAATTACCGCATTTATAGAATCCTTTCGAAGCTATTCTGGGTGTAGTTTTGGTGGGAGGCAACATACTGGAAACCAACTTATTTTTCAAATTAGGGGCGTTCCGATAAATATGAATGGGCTTGATAGGAACCAAGGGTCCAATGATCGGATCCTTCCTCACTAAATCCCAGTGTTTCCTAAGACTAATCTCGATTTCTCTGTGTTGTTGATTGAATTCAGTGATGAACGCCCACTCATATCCATTTTTCTTATTTTTTTCCCCTGGCTTTTTGATTAAGAGATCTCTACGGTCGATGGTTTTGGCTTCCACTAAAGCTCTTTCAACAATATTTTTTCTATACCCGCATGCAGTGAATTTTTCACTCATTTCTTTGGCCTGGGACTCGAAAACATCATATTCCGTACAATTCCTCTGGTTTCTTTAAAGATTTTTTGCAGTATGTTAATTTTATATGTAATGAATGGTAACACCTTTTGTTTGTTTATTTTATTATTTTAGGAGTCGACTATCCATACACTCAGTGAGTTGTGGTACGCATACTATTGGTGTTAGGAAATAAAAGATACCTTTAATTGTATGTTTCAACTGCAAATTGTGTAAGTTGGGGTACGCATCTGACAGATTCTAAAGATACCTTCATGTGATTTATCATCGTACCTCCAGTGTGAGTTTTGGTATGCTCCCGTGATTTGTGCCTTAATATCATAAGGACATCCATTTACCAAAGATACCTTTATGGGTTTCCACTCACTTGTTTTTGTGTGAGTGGGGTACGCCCTTCTGTTTTCTGAGTTGTGGAAATATCCAGAGTGGTGTCAAACTGTTCTACGCATTTGTTTCCTTTGCCTTTTGTCTTTTATGAACATTGGGACCACTGCACAGTGCTTCGAGAGGAGGAATAATAAACCAGAGAAGTTCTCAAGCCTCCATACGAAGGATACCTCCTTTCCTCAGTAATAAGGGATGTACTTTACGTGATAAGTGTTTCTTATGCGCCCTGTACATAGATAGATACCATTCCATATTTTCCCATTGCATATTGTTTCTGTAAAAACCGGTGATTTTTACTTTGGTGTTTATAGTGGACGGGCAGCATTGCGCCACACAGGAGAACGGTTCAAAATCCTCTTTGTATCCACTTGTCCACATGTCCGTGGTTAAGTGGACACTGGGTACAACTGCATTTTTTAGGACACTGGTGAGTCTTTTTCTGATGTCTGTGCACATTCTCGGTATCGCCTGCCTAGAGAAGTGGAACCTAGATGGTATTTGATACCGGGGACACACTACCTCAAGAAATTCTCTGATTGCCTGTGAACTAACGGCGGATACCGGATGCACGTCTAACACCAACACAGCTGTCAAGGCCTGAGTTATCCGCTTTGCAACAGGATGACTGCTGTGATATTTCATCTTCCTCGCAAAGGACTGTTGGACAGTTAATTGCTTACTGGAAGTAGTACAAGTGGTCTTCCGACTTCCCCTCTGGGATGATGATCGACTCCCAGCAACAACAACAGCAGCGCCAGCAGCAGTAGGCGTTCCACTCAAGGATCCATCAGAGGAATCCCAGTCAGGAGAGGACTCTTCAGACTTGCCAGTGACATGGCCTGCAGGACTACTGGCGTTCCTGTCTAAGGGGGAAATTGACATTGAGGGAGTTGGTGGTGTGGTTTGCAGGAGCTTGGGTACATGAGGAAGAATGGATTTAGTTGTCAGTGGACTGCTTCCGTTGTCACCCAAAGTTTTTGAGCCTGTCAATGACTTCTGATGAATGCGCTCCAGGTGACGTTAAAGGGAGGATGTTCCTAGGTGGTTAACGTCCTTACCCCTACTTATTACAGCGTTACAAAGGCAACACACGGCTTTACACTTGTTGTCCGTATTTCTGTTAAAATAATTCCACACCGAAGAGGTGATTTTTTGGGGTAATTTGACCAGGCATGTCAATGGCTATATTTATCTAACGGACAACAGGTGTCTCCCCGGTTGCCTGACTTAAACAAACCACCTCACCATCAGATTCCTCCTTGTCAATTTCCTCCTCAGCGCCAGCAACACCCATATCCGCATCCTGATGTACTTCAACAGTGACATCTTCAATTTCAATATCAGGAACTGGACTGTGGGTGCTCCTTCCAGCACTTGCAGGGGGCGTGCAAATGGTGGAAGGCGCCACCTCTCCCCGTCCAGTGTTGGGAAGGTCAGGCATCGCAACCGACACAATTGGACTCTCCTTGGGGATTTGTGATTTAGAAGAACGCACAGTTCTTTGCTGTGCTTTTGCCAGCTTAAGTCTTTTCATTTTTCTAGCGGGAGGATGAGTGCTTCCATTCTCATGTGAAGCTGAACCACTAGCCATGAACATAGGCCAGGGCCTCAGCCGTTCCTTGCCACTCCATGTTGTAAATGGCATATTGGCAAGTTTACGCTTCTCCTCAGACGCTTTTAATTTAGATTTTTGGGTCATTTTACTGAACTTTTGTTTTTATTTTATTTTACATGCTCTCTACTATGACATTGGGCATCGGCCTTGGCAGACGACGTTGATGGCATTTCATCGTCTCGGCCATGACTAGTGGCAGCAGCTTCAGCACAAGGTGGAAGTGGATCTTGATCTTTCCCTATTTTGCCCTCCACATTTTTGTTCTCCATCTTTTAATGTGTGGAATTATATGGCAGTAATATATCAATAGCAATGGCCTACTGTACCGTACTGCTAGATATATATATATATATATATATATATATATATATATATATACTGGTGGTCAGCAAAATTCTGCACTGTCCTCCTACTATATACTGCGCACAACTACAATGCAACACAGATATGAATAGTATACTTGACGACACAGAGGTAGAGCAATGGACTACTGTACCGTACTGCTATATATATATATATATATATATATATATATACACTGATGGTCAGCAAAATTCTGCACTGTCCTCCTACTATATACTGCGCACAACTACAATGCAGCACAGATATGGATAGTATACTTGACGACACAGAGGTAGAGCAATGGACTACTGTACCGTACTGATATATATATATATATATATATATATATATACTGGTGGTCAGCAAAATTCTGCACTGGCCTCCTACTATATACTGCGCGCAACTACAATGCAGCACAGATATGGATAGTATACTTGATGACACAAAGGTAGAGCAAAGGACTACTGTACCGTACTGCTATATATATATATATATATATATATATATATATACTGGTGGTCAGCAAAATTCTGCACTGTCCTCCTACTATATACTGTGCACAACTACAATGCAGCACAGATATGGATAGTATACTTGACGACACAGAGGTAGAGCAATGGACTACTGTACCGTACTGCTATATATATATATATATATATATATATACTGGTTGTCAGCAAAATTCTGCACTGTCCTCCTACTATATACTGCGCACAACTACAATGCAGCACAGATATGGATAGTATACTTGACGACACAGAGGTAGAGCAATGGACTACTGTACCGTACTGCTATATATATACTGGTGGTCAGCAAAATTCTGCACTGTCTTACTACTATATACTGCGCACAACTACAATGCAGCACAGATATGGCATGTTTTCAGGCAGAGAACGTAGATATTTGCAGCACACTGAGCACAGATATTTGCAGTACACTGAACACAGAAACTGAGATAACGCAGCCACGTCCTCTCACTATCATCTTCAATGCACGAGCGAAAATGGCGGCGACGCGCAGCTCTTTATAGGCAATACGAATCTCGCGAGAATACGACAGCGGGATGATGACGTTCGGGTGCGTTCGTGTTAACTGAGCAAGGCGGGAAGATCCGAGGCTGGCTCAGACCCGTGTAAACCACGTGAAGTTCGGGGGGTTCGGATCTCGAGGAACCGAACCCGCTCATCTCTAGTATGAACGTCTGTGTGAGATGATAGATAGATAGATAGATAGATAGATAGATAGATAGATAGATAGATAGATTTTATCTCAGTAAAACAGCAAGGGTCCCTTAGATTTTATTTTAAAAAAAAACTAGAATGATGCAAGTTCACAGCATACCAACGTTTCGGGCTACAGGTCCCTGTCTTTTTTTACTGGGATTACAATTAAATACAGGGGGAATCTGAGCATCATTTTGTATGTTTAAAGGAGTGCCAGACCGCCATACACACATACATTAGCATACTTACACACACAATATACATACACAAATGCACACACACAGTATACATGCACACAGCATACTGTACATACATGCCATACATACACACAGTATACATGCACACAGCATACATACATACATACATACATACATACATGCCATACAAACACACATCATAAACAGGAAGCACATTCCCCCACTCCCACATGCTACTCACACAAACAGCACAGAATGTAGACTAGTGGCCCCTCCTTCACCCCCATCTATCCTTTACCTGGCTGCTGCAGAGTGCCCAGTGCAGAGTCACTGAGGGCGGGATGTACTAAAGTGAAAATGCGGTAAAACCCCCGTTTTCGGGGGTTTTACCGCATTTTTATATGTACTACCTCCCGCCGTGGCTTTTTTGCGGCTGAGGGTATCACCATCAAAAGATGGCAATACCCTATAGAAGCCTATGGGCTTCTTACCACCGCTGAGCCGTGGAGCAGGGGGTCTGTGACTATTGGAGCATCAGAGCAGCGGGGGGTGCGGGGCCGGGTGTCGCCGTCAGCAGGATGTGTGGGGAACGGGCACAGCTGCCGAATCCTCCCCCTCTCCCCCGCCCCACCATATCTGTCATCTGCCGGTCTCATGCTTACCTCGTCTGCTGCCCTAGTCTGTGCTGTCTCCTGACCCCGCCGGGCACCCTCTCCCCTCTGCTATATTGCTGTTAATGTTGCCCGGCTGCAGGAAGGAGGTGCCTGGGACAGCTGGAGACTCCAGAGAGGTGACGGAGATCCCCCACATACCATCCCTCACAGGTATCGCGGGAGGCCTCCGTCACCGCATTGCGATGTTAATTGCATATGTTAGTACATATGTGATCAACACTACTGCGGTAGGTGGCGAGGGGCGACGGTGTATTTTAATACATCCCGCCCTGAGTGAGAATACTGGACTGGAGACAACCATAGCCTGCCCTCACCCAGCTCGTCATAAAGCCCCATACTGTCTGAGAGGAGCTGCACGCTTTCGCTGCAGCTCCCCCTACAGGCAGCCAGCAGCAACAGGATGACAGTGAAAGGACTCAGAGGGAGCTGTTGCAGCCACGTTACAGCAGGGGCAGCTCCTCCGTATACAAACAAAAAGAAATAGTTTTGCGGTGCCGATAGATCGGCGGCCAGGTGGGGTTTCTAGGTACTCGGAACCCCCCCCCCCCCCCACGCGTGCGCGTATGGACCCCTCAAATTAGTTACTACTAATACAGTAGTTCTTCGCACAGGCAAATGAAGGGGGGGGGGGTGACGGCAGTTGCCTAGAGACCCACCTTTCCCACAGCTTGGCCAACAGCCACTACATGCTGTATAAAGGGCGGTATAGAGCTGCTGCACAAGCACAGTGGCAGCAGATTTTTCTACCAAGTCTGCTGTGTTTGTGTCTGCGGATCTGGTAGGTCAAGAAAGAGAATCTGGTGGCAGACTATAGCTTGTTACATGCTAATTAATTATGCATCCTTTATGGGCTGGCGACAATCACTCTAAAATCAAACATCTGAAAAGCCCCCTCCAGAAATCCTGTGTTTGCCCCTGCTTCATCTACAGTTACATTGACAGAACGAGGCAGTAAGGAAGCAGATATAAACATAGAATATATCGCTATGAAAGATATAAGCAGACAGGTGTAAATGATAGTAAAATTTATTGGACATAGATTATTCAATAAAAATAAAAATAAAAATAAGCCACAATATTAAAAAATGGAGCTATTCATAAAAATTCATAGAAACTAGTCTCTGGTAGGTTAGGACCTATGGGACTATGTAGTATTGTCCAGTGGTCAGTGGACCTGAAAAATGTTACAGCCTTTTATATGGGATAAGATGTTCCACAATAGTTACCACTCTTTGTAGATGGATGATTCCCTTAGCTGTGGTTTTAGATGGCACAAGCTCCAATGCCAACAGGTGAAGGGAAAGAGAAGTGGATACTCAACAACAGGATCGCACACCATAAGTTGAATCCCAGGCTTAAGGTCCACTTTCCGATGTTCTGGATGTCCCAAATCAAGTCCTTTTGAAGGTCACTAATGTCCGTGCTGACGCGTTTCGCTGTCACCAGGGACAGCTTTTTCAAAAGTAAGGAAGCAGAAGCTGCTTCAGGTACCTTGGACTCCGGTTATGTAGGGGCTTTGAAAGTCAGTAAGCCATTCATAAAAACACAGTAGATTCGCCAACTTAGAAGCAGTCAGTGAAGGGAGTAGAGAATGGGTGTTATGTGGCAGAAACTGTTCTGGTTAGTTAACAGCCTGGCAGGTGCATTTTGGGGATGCGCTCAGCATCTTTGTAGTATACAGTACTTAGGTATATCCAGAGTTTTTTTCTATGAATAAATGTACTGGTACTTACCAAAGCTCACCCCTGGCTTTATGTGACTCTGTCATACCCCTTTCACACCACCAATGCCGGATCCCACCCGGGAATTGGAAATGGGTCCTACCCGGGTGGAATCCGGCATTGGACGCTGCTGCTGGCTTCCCTGACCCGCCAATATGCCGGGCGGGTTGCCATAGCAGCGAGGGCGGAGGTGGCGCTGGGAGATGAGATCATCTCCGCGCCACCTCTCCCTGTTGTAGTAAATGGGTCTCGGGTCTCCTCGACCCGGGAGCCCGTTTACGCTGCCATTGACCCGGTATTCAACCCGGGTATAACACTTCTTTATTCCCGGTTTGAATTGCCGGGTCAGGCAATCCGGGATTTCCGACATGGCGCTTTCACACAGCACGCTGACCCGTGTCGACCCGGAAATATGCCGGGTCAATACCGGGTTATTTGTGTGGTGTGAAAGGGGTATAAGTGTCTCCCTGTTTATATAGTTTTAGGAATAGAGGAGTCTAGTAATAAATGTTCCAGGCAGGTGTGTTAAAATACACTTGCAATACAAAGAAGAAAATTTCACATAACGGTAAACTATTGGGTACAGAACATCAGGAAAAAATTAACTGTCGATACACAATATGTGTACTACAGTATGACACGCTGTAGGTTTAGGTCTTAAGACTCAGTTATACTGTATATTTTACATTTATATTTTAGCTTCAGAGAAAGATGGTAGAATTAGGAAAACAAAGATAAAAACTGAGGGATTTGTGAAGTCAATCATTCTGTGATACATTCACTTACTGTACAATAGGAAGGGCTATAAGAATATAAAAAACATTTTTCCAACAGTTTCTATTTTTCTTATATTTGGGGAAACCCTACAGTGAGGGGGTTCCCACGTGAGCAGTTCCCAATTTCTGCCCAATCAGCGCAACCCAATCCAATAAAGGATCAAGGATCATTAAGGATTTGTGAGTAACCAAGTGCATACTTGCCTACTCTCACGGAATGGCCAGAAGGCTCCGAAAATCTGGTGGCGCTCCTGGCCTCTGAAAAAGAATGGACAAATCTCCTGGCCAGACGTCACCCACCCATAGCCCCCTGGAGGCACCTGCAGCTTCCCACAGTTGCCATCACCCTTCCCTGCAGTGGATGGTCCGATGACATGATTCCTGATGAATTGCATTATCGAGGCCCTGCCCCTCCTTCCCAATGCCGGTAATCACAGCATTGTGTAGTGTGGGTGGGGCCACGATGACATGATCTTGTGGTCATGACCCTTGCTCCGCACCCTTTTCTACCTCCCCCGGCCATGCCGTGTTCCCCGCTGTGCCGACCTGGCTGCTCCTTCCTGGAGGAGGCAGCCAGAATGTTGGCAAGTAAGTGGTCGAATGACCGGCGGTCGGGATCCCAGTGCCCAGCATACCGGCGCTGGCATTCTGACCACCAGAATGCCGGCAGCAGGGCAAGTGCAAAAGAGCCCCTTGCGGGCTTGCTGCACTCGCCATGCTGCGGCACAGTGGCGCGCTACGCGCGCCATGCTATTTAGTCTCCCTCCAGGGGTGTCGTGGACACCCCAAGAGGGAAAATAGTTTTCGGCATCCTGGCGGTCGGGATCCCAGCGCCAGTATGCTGAGCGCCGGGATCCTGACAGCTGGTATATCGAGTGCCACCAGGAGAAAGAATGCAGAGGCGGGGAGAAGGAAGAAGATACTGTACATGGTATGAGGGGGTGAGCCAGTACTGACATGGAAGGGGCAATTGTAAATATTTAGATGGCTAAGCAGAAGTGGGGTGTGGATCATTGGGTCAACCCTAACTAGGTCGACAGTCACTAGGTCGACCACAATTGGTCAACATGCATGTTGACACAGGAAAAGGTTGACATTTGTTTTTTTACTTTTTTTGGTGTTGTTTACTCTGTAAAATCAGCTGGAACCAATTAGTGCATCCCCTCACATGTCTTGCTTGCGTGCTACTTACTATTCCCAATCATAGTTTACGTGGATTGTAAAGTGTGAAAAAGTTCCACAAATGAAAAAAATAAAATAAAAATCATGTTAGCCTTTTCCAGTGTCGACCTTTGCCATGTTGACGGCATTTTAACCACGTCGACTCAATGCATGTCGACTATTAGTAGTCTACCTATTGACTGTTGACCTAGTGTGGTCGACCTAACAACTACATACCGTAGAAGTGACATATTCACATAACAGGGCAAAGATTTTTTGCAAACTGTGTTTTAGGGTTTCTACTTTACCCAAAATGGAAAAAAATACTCCAATTAATGTTATTCTTTTCAATTGCAATCTAATAAATTTAGGTTCAAATAAGAAAGTATACAAACAATATATGGCATAACAATGTTACAGATCTTACATCATGGCTTCTAACTTGGAATGCCATATCAAATCTAGAGATAAGCGGGTTCGGTTCTCAACTTTGCGTCCGAGTCCGGATCCGATCCAGGCTCTGATTTCCCATCTTGACTCGGAAACCCGAACGTGGCAAAACGTCATCATCCCGCTGTCGGATTCTCGCGGGATTTGGATTCCATATAAAGAGCCGCGCGTCGCGGCCATTTTCACTCCAGTCTCGGAGAGTGTAGTGAGAGGACGTGTCTCCATCCTCAGTGTCTGTGTGGGGGCGGGAAAGTGGTGTGGCAAGTCTACTTACTGCTGTCTTATGCTGCATCAGTCCAGCCAGTCACAGTGTTGGTGTCCTCTGCTGCTATATGTCCCCAGTGCTGCTGGCTGCTGTATAAGTCCCTTGCATTTTCGCTGTGTTGTCTTGCATCAGACCATGGGTAGTGTCTTGTGCAGCATCAGTCCAGTGACCAGTCACAGGGGTGGTGTCCTCTGCTGCCATATATCCAGTGTAGCTGTATAAGTCCCTTTTAGTGCTGCTGTGTTGTCCTGCATTAGACCAGGGGTAGTGTCTTGTGCAGCATCAGTCCAGTGACCAGTCACAGTGGTGGTATCCTCTGCTGCCATATATCCAGTGTTACTACTGTATAATTCCCGTGATACTGGCGTATAATTTCCGTGATATTGGCGTATAATTCCTGTGACATTGCCGTATAATTCTCTGAATGCTGGCGTATAATTCCTGTGACATTGCCGTATAAATCTCGGAATACTGGCGTATAATTCCTGTGACATTGCCGTATAATTCTCGGAATACTGGCGTATAATTCTTGTGACATTGCCGTATAATTCTCGGAATACTGGCGTATAATTCCTGTGATATTGCCGTATAATTCTCGGAATACTGGCGTATAATACCTGTGACATTGCCGTATAATTCTCTGAATACTGGCATATAATTCTTGTGACATTGCCGTATAATTCTCGGAATACTGGCGTATAATTCCTGTGATATTGCCGTATAATTCTCGGAATACTGGCGTATACTACCTGTGACATTGCCGTATAATTCTCTGAATACTAGCATATAATTCCTGTGACATTGCCGTATAATTCTTGGAATACTTGTGTATAATTCCTGTGACATTGCTGTATAATTCTCGGAATTCTGGCGTACAATTCCTGTGATATTGCCGTATAATTCTCGGAATACTGGCGTATAATTCCTGTGATATTGCCGTATAATTCTCGGAATACTGGCGTATAATTCCTGTGATATTGCGTATAATTCTCTGAATACTGGCGTATAATACCTGTGACATTGCCGTATAATTCTCTGAATACTGGAATATAATTCCTGTGATATTGCCGTATAATTCTTGGAATACTTGTGTATAATTCCTGTGACATTGGTGGTCATTCCGAGTTGTTCGCTCTGTAATTTTCTTCGCATCGCAGCGATTTTCCGCTATTTGCGCATGCACAATGTTCGCACTGCAACTGCGCCAAGTAAATTTGCTATGAAGATTGGTATTTTACGCACGGCATTACGAGGTTTCTTCTTCGTTCTGGAGATCGGAGTGTGATTGACAGGAAGTGGGTGTTTCTGGGCGGAAACTGGCCGTTTTATGGGAGTGTTTGAAAAAACGCTACCGTTTCTGGGAAATACGCGGGAGTGGCTGGAGAAACGGAGGAGTGTCTGGGCGAACGCTGGGTGTGTTTGTGACGTCAAACCAGGAATGACAAGCACTGAACTGATCGCACTGGAAGAGTAAGTCTTGAGCTACTCAGAAACTGCACAGAGAAGTCTTTTCGCAATATTGCGAATCTTTCGTTCGCAATTTTGATAAGCTAAGATTCACTCCCAGTAGGCGGCGGCTTAGCGTGTGCAAAGATGCTAAAAGCAGCTTGCGAGCGAACAACTCGGAATGAGGGCCATTGCTGTATAATTCTCGTAATACTGGCGTACAATTCCTGTGATATTGCCGTATAATTCTTTGACTACTGGCGTACAATTCCTGTGACATTGCCGTATAATTCTCGGAATACTGGCGTATAATTCCTGTGACATTGCTGTATAATTCTCTGAATACTGGCGTATAATTCCTGTGACATTGCCGTATAATTCTCGGAATACTGGCGTATAATTCCTGTGATATTGCCGTATAATTCCTGTGATATTGCCGTATAATTCTTGGAATAATTGCGTATAATTCCTGTGACATTGCCGTATAATTCTCGGAATACTGGCGCATAATTCCTGTGATATTGCCGTATAATTCTCGGAATACTGGCGTATAATTCCTGTGACATTGCCGTATAATTCTCGGAAAACTGGCGTATAATTCCTGTGACATTGCCGTATAATTCTCTGAATACTGGCGTATAATTCCTGTGACATTGGTGGTCATTCCGAGTTGTTCGCTCTGTAATTTTCTTCGCATCGCAGCGATTTTTCGCTATTTGCGCATGCGCAATGTTCGCACTGCGACTGCGCCAAGTAAAATTGCTATGAAGATTGGTATTTTACTCACGGCATTACAAAGTTTTTTCTACGTTCTGGAGATCGGAGTGTGATGGACAGTAAGTGGGTGTTTCTGGGCGGAAACTGGCCGTTTTATGGGAGTGTTTGAAAAAACGCTACCGTTTCTGGGAAAAACGCGGGAGTGGCTGGAGAAACGGAGGAGTGTCTGGGCGAACGCTGGGTGTGTTTGTGACGTCAAACCAGGAACGACAAGCACTGAACTGATCGCACTGGAAGAGTAAGTCTCGAGCTACTCAGAAACTGCACAGAGAAGTCTTTTCACAATATTGCGAATCTTTCGTTCGCAATTTTGATAAACTAAGATTCACTCCCAGTAGGCGGCGGCTTAGCGTGTGCAAAGCTGCTAAAAGCAGCTTGCGAGCGAACAACTCGGAATGAGGGCCATTGCTGTATAATTCTCGTAATACTGGCGTACAATTCCTGTGATATTGCCGTATAATTCTCAGAATATTGGCGTATAATTCCTGTGATATTGTCGTATAATTCCTGTGATATTGCCGTATAATTCTTGGAATACTTGCGTATAATTCCTGTGACATTGCCGTATAATTCTCGGAATACTGGCGCATAATTCCTGTGATATTGCCATATAATTCTCGGAATACTGGCGTATAATTCCTGTGACATTGCCGTATAATTCTCGGAATACTGGCGTATAATTCCTGTGACATTGCCGTATAATTCTCGGAATACTGGCGTATAATTCTTGTGACATTGCCGTATAATTCTCGGAATACTGGCGTATAATTCCTGTGATATTGCCGTATAATTCTCGGAATACTGGCGTATAATACCTGTGACATTGCCGTATAATTCTCTGAATACTGGCATATAATTCTTGTGACATTGCCGTATAATTCTCGGAATACTGGCGTATAATTCCTGTGATATTGCCGTATAATTCTCGGAATACTGGCGTATACTACCTGTGACATTGCCGTATAATTCTCTGAATACTAGCATATAATTCCTGTGACATTGCCGTATAATTCTTGGAATACTTGTGTATAATTCCTGTGACATTGCTGTATAATTCTCGGAATTCTGGCGTACAATTCCTGTGATATTGCCGTATAATTCTCGGAATACTGGCGTATAATTCCTGTGATATTGCCGTATAATTCTCGGAATACTGGCGTATAATTCCTGTGATATTGCGTATAATTCTCTGAATACTGGCGTATAATACCTGTGACATTGCCGTATAATTCTCTGAATACTGGAATATAATTCCTGTGATATTGCCGTATAATTCTTGGAATACTTGTGTATAATTCCTGTGACATTGGTGGTCATTCCGAGTTGTTCGCTCTGTAATTTTCTTCGCATCGCAGCGATTTTCCGCTATTTGCGCATGCACAATGTTCGCACTGCAACTGCGCCAAGTAAATTTGCTATGAAGATTGGTATTTTACGCACGGCATTACGAGGTTTCTTCTTCGTTCTGGAGATCGGAGTGTGATTGACAGGAAGTGGGTGTTTCTGGGCGGAAACTGGCCGTTTTATGGGAGTGTTTGAAAAAACGCTACCGTTTCTGGGAAATACGCGGGAGTGGCTGGAGAAACGGAGGAGTGTCTGGGCGAACGCTGGGTGTGTTTGTGACGTCAAACCAGGAATGACAAGCACTGAACTGATCGCACTGGAAGAGTAAGTCTTGAGCTACTCAGAAACTGCACAGAGAAGTCTTTTCGCAATATTGCGAATCTTTCGTTCGCAATTTTGATAAGCTAAGATTCACTCCCAGTAGGCGGCGGCTTAGCGTGTGCAAAGATGCTAAAAGCAGCTTGCGAGCGAACAACTCGGAATGAGGGCCATTGCTGTATAATTCTCGTAATACTGGCGTACAATTCCTGTGATATTGCCGTATAATTCTTTGACTACTGGCGTACAATTCCTGTGACATTGCCGTATAATTCTCGGAATACTGGCGTATAATTCCTGTGACATTGCTGTATAATTCTCTGAATACTGGCGTATAATTCCTGTGACATTGCCGTATAATTCTCGGAATACTGGCGTATAATTCCTGTGATATTGCCGTATAATTCCTGTGATATTGCCGTATAATTCTTGGAATAATTGCGTATAATTCCTGTGACATTGCCGTATAATTCTCGGAATACTGGCGCATAATTCCTGTGATATTGCCGTATAATTCTCGGAATACTGGCGTATAATTCCTGTGACATTGCCGTATAATTCTCGGAAAACTGGCGTATAATTCCTGTGACATTGCCGTATAATTCTCTGAATACTGGCGTATAATTCCTGTGACATTGGTGGTCATTCCGAGTTGTTCGCTCTGTAATTTTCTTCGCATCGCAGCGATTTTTCGCTATTTGCGCATGCGCAATGTTCGCACTGCGACTGCGCCAAGTAAATTTGCTATGAAGATTGGTATTTTACTCACGGCATTACAAAGTTTTTTCTACGTTCTGGAGATCGGAGTGTGATGGACAGTAAGTGGGTGTTTCTGGCCGGAAACTGGCCGTTTTATGGGAGTGTTTGAAAAAACGCTACCGTTTCTGGGAAAAACGCGGGAGTGGCTGGAGAAACGGAGGAGTGTCTGGGCGAACGCTGGGTGTGTTTGTGACGTCAAACCAGGAACGACAAGCACTGAACTGATCGCACTGGAAGAGTAAGTCTCGAGCTACTCAGAAACTGCACAGAGAAGTCTTTTCACAATATTGCGAATCTTTCGTTCGCAATTTTGATAAACTAAGATTCACTCCCAGTAGGCGGCGGCTTAGCGTGTGCAAAGCTGCTAAAAGCAGCTTGCGAGCGAACAACTCGGAATGAGGGCCATTGCTGTATAATTCTCGTAATACTGGCGTACAATTCCTGTGATATTGCCGTATAATTCTCAGAATATTGGCGTATAATTCCTGTGATATTGTCGTATAATTCCTGTGATATTGCCGTATAATTCTTGGAATACTTGCGTATAATTCCTGTGACATTGCCGTATAATTCTCGGAATACTGGCGCATAATTCCTGTGATATTGCCATATAATTCTCGGAATACTGGCGTATAATTCCTGTGACATTGCCGTATAATTCTCGGAATACTGGCGTATAATTCCTGTGACATTGCCGTATAATTCTCGGAATACTGGCGTATAATTCCTGTGACATTGCCGTATAATTCTCTGAATACTGGCGTATAATTCCTGTGACATTGCCGTATAATTGTCTGAATACTGGCGTATAATTCCTGTGACATTGCCGTATAATTGTCTGAATACTGGCGTATAATTCCTGTGATATTGCCATATAATTCTCGGAATACTGGCGTATAATACCTGTGACATTGCCGTATAATTCTCTGAATACTTGCGTATAATTCCTGTGACATTGCCGTATAATTCTCTGAATACTGGCGTATAATTCCTTTGACATTGCCATATAATTCCTGTGACATTGCCGTATAATTCCTGTGATAATGCCGTATAATTCTCTTAATACTGGCGTATAATTCCTGTGATATTTCCGAATAATTCCCATGATACTGGTGTATAATTCCAGTTATCATGCTATATAATTTCATATAAATCCAGATAATTCCAGATAAATTCAGTCCAGTGGTTCTGCCATATAAGTTCAGTGGTGCTGTCCTGTGCTGTATATTATTTACTCCAAATAAAGGGGTTATTAATATTTAATCCGAATAATTTTTACAGGGTTTGCCCTGTGAGGTGTAGGGGTACGCTCTCTAATGCCGCATATTATGTTATATAACTCCAGAAAAATATTGGAGAACACACATTTTGAGGAGTTAATAGGGAAAGATCAAGAACCACTTCCTCCTAGTGCTGAAGCTGCTGCCAAGAGCCTTGACATAGACAATGAAATGCCATCAACGTTGTCAGCCAAGGCCGATGCCCAATGTGATAGTAGAGGGCATGTAAAATCCAAAAAGCCAAAGTTCAGTAAAAACAACCAAAAAAACTTTTTTAAATCGGCTGAGGAGAAACGTAAGCTTGCCAATATGCCATTTACGACACGGAGTGGCAAGGAACGACTGAGGCCCTGGCCTATGTTCATGGCTAGTGGTTCAGCTTCACATGAGGATGGTACCCCTCATCCTCCTGCTAGAAAAATTAAAAGTGTTAAGCTGGAAAGAGCACAGAAAAGAACTGTGCGCTCTGAGATGGTATCTCAAATCCCCAAGGAGAGTCCAAGTGTGTCAGCGGTTGCGATGCCTGACCTTCCCAACACTGGACGGGAAGAGGTTGCTCCTTCCACCATTTGCCCACCCCCTGCAAGTGCTTGCAGGAACACCCACAGTCCAGTTCCTGATATTCAAATTGATGATGTCACTGTTGAAGTACACCAGGATGAGGATATGGGTGTTGCTGGCGCTGAGGAGGAAGTTGACGATGAGGATTCTGATGGTGATGTGGTTTGTTTGAATAAGGCACCATTGGAGACAGTTGTTGGCCATGGGATGAAAAAACCCATTGTCATGCCTGGGCCAAATACCAAAAAAGCCACCTCTTTGGTGTGAAATTTTTTCTCCACAATTCTGGACAACAGGTATCAAGCCATCTGTTGCCTATGTCAATCTGTAATAAGTAGGGGTAAGGATGTTAACCACCTAGGAACATCCTCCCTTATACGTCACCTGCAGCGCATTCATCAGAAGTTAGTGTCAAGTTGTGAAACTTTGGGTAAGAGCATAAGCAGTCCACTGACACCTAAATCCCTTCTTCCTCCTGTACCCAAGCTCCTGCAAGCCACACCACTAACTCCCTCAACGTAAACTTCCTCCTCAGTCAGGAATGTCCATAGTCCTTCAGGCCATGTCACTGTCAAGACTGAGGAGTCCTCTCCTAACCGGGGTTCCTCCAGAGGATCCTTGAGTGGCACGCCTGCTGTTGCTGCCGCTGCTGTTGTTGCTGCTGGGAGTCGATCAGCATCCCAGAGCATGGCCGGTGCTTCCATTAGGCAGCTTTAGGCAGCTGCCTATAGGCGGGGGATCTGAAGGGGCGGCCCGTTGTGGCTGCCCGGAGAAAACAATGGATAATTGACAGTAGAGGGTGAAGGCACTGAATCTGCAGCCAGGGGACAGAATGGTGTCATAACAAGGTTGGGGGTACAGCTTGGAGCGCACTGTGTCTGTGCTTACCGATTGCCCACTACTCCCGTGATGCAGCATAGAACCCGCTGTCAGGCAAACCCTAGTCTCAATTTCAGCCAAGCTCCTGTGGCTGATCCCTCCCTTAAGACCAGCCACCAATTAGCTGAATCAGTTTCTAGCAGACCCGCCCCCCTCAACCCCGTCTAAACTTTCTATCTCCTATCCAACGTGCAAGCCTGAAACACCACCTGCCCAGGGTCCGAGTTAGAGAATGATGTAAATCTGGTGCTGGTCTAGCCGCATATCCCTTGTGCATGATAGTGATGTGATGGTGAGTTTTACAGTATGTGGTATATCAGCACTGCATGACAATGCAGACTGCTTGCTGCAGGATGAGGGTAAAGTTGATGTGTGATGTGTAACAGTGTGATCCCCCCCTCCCATGCAGCATCCTCCAGTCCACTCCACACTGGGTTAGATTGTAAGCTCTTCTGAGCCAGTCTCATTCTGCTGCTCCCACTGTCTCCTTTATTGTACTCACCCCCCGCCCCCAGGTGCCTTTCATGTAAGGACAGATCAGCTTTTTTTTGCATGATTAAGCTGCCGTTCTTCTGTGAACGGAGATCAGAGGTCAGAGGTTGTGGGGAGGGCAGCAGTATCTGGAAAGTTATTACTGCTATGAAGCCAGCTCCGATCCTAGAACCACCGAGCTAAGAACACAAAGCTCCTGCACAATTCAGAGTTAGATACTGTAAGTAATAGCAGCATCACACATGATCCTATACCCTCTCCCTGGTCACACTACACCTTTGCTAATCTGCACACACTATCCGGCAGCATGTACTCCCTGCCCTGTCTCATCCAGGTAAGTGGCTGGACAGTTGGGCTCCAGGTTGTGCCTGGCAAATGGCTATTGGCATCTTACTGTTCCAACTTTCTGCAGGGTCTGGCACTGTTTGACCCGAGCACTGCACAGGGTGAACTGTCTGCATGTTTCTTTGAGGTAGATGACAAGGAATGGGTGCCTTGCAATTCACCAGGCAGCTCTAGTCTCATCAGTGCTTTTACTGTAGCCTGTGAGTGAGTTTGTTTACTTTGCATTGCACACACAGGTGGGATGTACTAACACTAAACTGTAGTCAAAAAAAAAAATGCAGTTTTCAGAGTTTTGACCCCTTTTTTTTAATTGCACAAAGCTCCAGAAAGTTGTGATCGAAAGGCAACACCATCTATAAAATTTCAAATCCCTCCCTTTCCTCCAAATGTGCGGGCCGACTGTCATAAACTTGGAAGTCATAACTTTGCTTGGGACATCCCCTTGCGATTATAATTGCAAAGGATAGCTCAAGCGATAAGAACTGTCCTTTGTTCACAGACCTTCCAGGTTTATGAGTCACACCATCTAATGGAAATGTGGCTTAAACTTTGAAAACTTTATTTTCAGAGTTTTTATTTTTGTCCTTAGTACATCCGCCCTTTGATATATATATAGAAATGAAAATAATCTATGTGACTAACAAAAAAAGAAAAATGGTAAAGGGGAGGAGTCAGTATACATCCGTAAATCACACCCCCCCCCCATCCCCCTTAAATAAAAGTCTCCTGCTGAGGGTATAGCAGGCTTATGATTATAACATCCCCCCATCACTGTTTGCATGAAGGCTCTTCCTCTCCATAAGTCTAGGTCTGCCAATCCCATTGCTTGATCTCATCACCCAGCATGGTGCAGTGGAGCTAAACCCTGATACAGATCTATCTCCTCCATGATTTTTCACCTTAGTGGGGGTGTGTGTAGGGGGGCATAAGTTTTGCCTAGGGTGCCAAATTACCTTGCACCGGCCCTGTCCCAGAGGGGAAGTCAGAAGACCACTTGTACTACTTCCAGTAAGCAATTGACTGTCCAACAGTCCTTTGTGAGCAAGATGAAATATGACAGCGGTCATCATTTTGCAAAGAAGATAACTGAGGCCTTGACAGCTATGTTGGTGTTAGAGGTGCGTCCGGTATCCACCATTAGTTCAGAGTCACTTAAAGATTTGTTTGAGTTACTGTGTCCCCGGTATCAATTCCCATCTAGGTTCCACTTCTCTAGGCAGGCGATACCGAGAATGTACACAGACGTCAGAAAAAGAGTCATCAGTGTCCTAAAAAATGTGGTTGTATCCAGTGTCCACTTAACCACAGACATGTGGACAAGTGGAACAGGGCAGACTAAGGACTATATGACTGTAACAGCCCACTGGGTAGATGAATGGCCTCACGCAGTGACACCAGTAGCAGCATCTTGCAAACTCCAACTCATTCCTAGGCAGGCTACGCTATGTCTCACCGCTTTGCATAAGAGGCACACAGCTGACAATCTCTTATGGAAACTGAGGAACATCATCGCAGAATGGCTTACCTCAATTGGACTCTCCTGGGGATTTGTGATATCGGACAACGCCACCAATATTGTGCATGCATTACAACTGGGCAAATTCCTGCACGTCCCATGTTTTGCACATACAATTAATTTGGTGGTGCAGAATTTTTTGAAAAATGAGAGGGGTGTGCAGTAGATGCTGTCGGTGGCCCGAAAAATTGCGGGCCACTTTCTGCATTCTGCCAATGCGTGCCAAAGACTGGAGAGCCAGCAAACACTCCTGAACCTGTCCCGCCATCAACTGAAGCAAGAGGTGGTAACGAGGTGGAATTCAACACTCTATATGCTTCAGAGGATGGAGTAGCAGCAAAAGGCCATTCAAGCCTATTCATCCATCTACGATACAGGCAAAGAAGGGGTAATGCACCTGACTCAAGCGCAGTGGAGAATGATTTCCGTCTTATAACATAGTAACATAGTATCTAAGGTTGAAAAAAGACAATTGTCCATCGAGTTCAACCTATTTGTGGTCTCCTATGCATGATTATTTTGTAGAAAAGTTGATGACTGCCGTTACGTTTTACCCCTCTTTTTTATAATAACCATAGTCCGTGACTATGCCCCGTAACCCTGGATATCCTTATCCATTAGGAATTTATCTAGCCCATTCTTAAAGGTGTTGACTGAGTCTGCCATTACAACTCCCTCAGGCAGGGAATTCCAAACATGTATCGTCCTTACCGTAAAAAAGCCTTTACGCCGTATTGTGCGGAATCTCCTCTCCTCTAACCTGAGCGAGTATCCACGAGTTCTCTGTGTTGATCTAACCAAAAACAGGTCCTGCACAAGATCTGTATAATGTCCCCTTATATATTTGTAAATGTTGATCATGTCCCCTCTTAATCTCCTCTTTTCCAGTGTAAACATGCCTAGTCTTGCAAGCCTTTCCTCGTATTCCAGCATCTCCATACCCTTAATTAGTTTGGTCGCCCGCCTTTGAACCTTTTCTAGCTCCAGGATATCCTTTTTGTAGTAAGGTGCCCAGAATTGTACACAGTATTCAAGGTGTGGCCTCACAAGTGATTTATATAACGGGAGTATAATACTCTCGTCCCTAGCATCAGTTCCCCGTTTTATGCATGCTAATATCTTATTAGCCTTCTTTGCTGCAGTCCTACTTTGGGTACTACTGCTTAGTTTGCTATCTATGAGGACACCTAAGTCCTTTTCCAGTTTAGAATCCCCTAATTTTACCCCATTTAGTAGGTAGGTGTTATTTTTGTTCTTGTTACCACAGTGCATTACCTTACACTTGTCTGTATTGAAGCGCATTCTCCATTTCGCTGCCCAAGCTTCTAATTTAACTAAGTCGTTCTGAAGCGACTCAGCATCCCCCTCCGCATTTATAACTTTACACAATTTGGTATCATCTGCAAAAATTGACACCATGCTCTCTAGACCTTCTGTTAGGTCGTTAATGAAAATATTGAACAATAGCGGTCCTAATACTGAGCCTTGCGGCACACCACTTAGCACTTCAGTCCAAGTTGAAAAAGATCCATTAACCACAACGCGCTGCTCCCTATTATCTAACCAGTTTTTGACCCAAGTGCATATTGTGCTTCCTAGCCCTGATTCTTGTAGCTTGTAGATAAGTCTCATGTGTGGTACAGTGTCGAATGCTTTGGCAAAATCTAAAAAGATTACATCCACCTCTTTACCCTGATCTAGGTTTGCGCTTACTGTTTCATAAAAGCCAAGTAAATTGGTTTGACAGGATCTGTCCTTCATAAACCCATGTTGATTCCTTTTAATGACCTTATTGACTTCAAGGAACTTCTGAATACTATCTCTTAGAATGCCTTCCAATACTTTCTCCACTATAGATGTAAGACTAACTGGTCTATAATTACCTGGTTCAGCTTTACTACCCTTTTTGAATATAGGCACTACTTCCGCTATACGCCAGTCTTTGGGAACCATACCTGATATTACTGAATCCTTAAAGATCAAAAATAGCGGTTTTGCAAGTTCAGAGTGAAGCTCCATTAGAACCCCTGGGTGAATACCATCGGGACCTGGTGACTTATTAATCTTTAAATGTTTTAATTGGTCACAGACTACTTCCTCGCATAAATAAGTACCTATCAGTGGGATATTCTCATTATTGAGATTATGTGTTAGTCCCTGAATTGGGTCCTCTCTAGTAAATACTGTTGAAAAAAACTAATTTAATATGTCCGCTATGTCATTATCATTTTTGCTTAAGACTCCCAACTTGTCCTGTAAAGGGCCTATACTCTCCTTCTTTAATCTCTTGCTATTAATGTATTTAAATAATTTTTTGGGATTCGCTTTGCTTTCCTTTCCTTTGCTACTAGTTTTTCAGTTTCTACTTTAGCCGCTCTTATTTCCTTTTTGCATATTTTGTTACATTCCTTATAGTGCTGAAATGACTCTGCTTCCCCGTCAGATTTGTATTTTATAAATGCTCTCCTTTTCTTGCCCATAAGTTCCTTTATCTTTTTGTTAAGCCACATCGGTTTATGATTTTTATTCCTTTTTTTGCTGCTCGTAGGAATAAATTTGAGTGTGCAAAGTTCTCCAACCCTTCGAACTTGCCACACGTGAAGTCAGTTCAGACACTGCCAGCTTGAGTCAGGTCATTCCCCTTATCAGGCTTTTGCAGAAGCAGCTGGATAACTTGAAGGAGGAGCTAAGATGGAGCGATTCCGCAAAGTATGTGGGACTTGTGGATGGAGCCCTTCATCCGCTTAACCAGGATTCAAAGGTGGTTAATCTGTTGAAATCAGAGCACTACATTCTGGCCACCATACTCGATCCTAGGTTTAAAGCCTACGTTGTATCTCTTTTTCCAGCAGACACAAGTGTGCAGAGGTGCAAAGACCTGCTGGTTAGTAAATTGTCAACTCAAGCAGGACGTGACCCATCAACTGCTCCTCCTTCAATTTCTCCCACCACTGGGGCTGCAAGGAAAAGGATAACATTTCCTAGCCCACCTGCTGGCGGTGATGCAGGGAAGTCAGGAGCAAAATCTGACATCTGGTCCGGACTGAAGGACCTGCCAACGATTACTGACATGTCTACTGTCACTGCATATGATTCTGTCACCATTGAAAGAATGGTGGAGGATTATATGAGTGGCAGCATCCAAGTAGGCATGTCAGGCAGTCTGTATGTATACTGACAGGAAAAAGAGGCAATTTGGAGGCCCTTGCACAAACTGGCTTTATTTTATCTAAGTTGCCCTTCCTCCAGTGTGTACTCCGAAAGAGTGTTTAGTGCAGCCGGTAACCTTGTCAGCGATCGGCGTAGGAGGTTACTTCAACAAAATGTGGAGAAGATTATGTTCATCAAAATGAATTATGAAGTCTTCCAGGAAGACCTTTACCAGCAATTGCCTCCAGAAAGTACACAGGAACCTGTGATGGTGGATTCCAGTGGGGACGAATTAATACTCAGTGAGGAGGATGTACACAGTGAAAGGGGTGAGGAATTGGAGGATGATGATGAGGTCGACATCTTGCCTCTGTAGAGCCAGTTTGAGCAAGGAGAGATTGATTGCTTCTTTTTTTGGTGGGGGCCCAAACCAACCAGTCATTTCAGCCACAGTCGTGTGGTAGTCGCTGAAATGATGGGTTTGTTAAAGTGTACATGTCCTGTTTATACAACATAAGGGTGAGTGGGAGGGCCCAAGGACAATTCCATCTTGCATTTCTTTTTCTTCTTTGCATCATGTGCTGTTTGGGGACTAGTTTTTTTAAGTGCCATCCTGTCTGTAACTGCAGTGCCACTCCTAGATGGGACAGGTGTTTGTGCCGCACACTTGTGTCATTTAGCTTGGCCATCCAGCTACCTCATTGCACCTCTTTTTTCTTTGCATCATGTGCTGTTTGGGGACTAGTTTTTTTAAGTGCCATCCTGTCTGTAACTGCAGTCAGTGGAGTCAGAAGGCGGGTGCGGGGGGTGCGGCCTGCACTTGAGTGTCCCCCTCGGAAGGGGTGACACCAAAGTGCCAGCTCTTCTGTAGTGACAGGAGCCAAGTGCTGCAGTGAGATAAACCTCTGCAGCACTCGGCTCCTGTCACAGATAAGAGCTAGCACTGCACGTTGAGCATCTCCGGGGGCATCCAGCATCTTCGGGGAAGCTGGACATGCCCCCGGAGCAAAGAAAAAAACAGACCCGCGAGGCCGTGCCCCTTTTTTATTAGGTCAAGCCCCCTTTTCGGGTGCCCGCGGCTCTCGCGTGGGGGGGGGGTGTTAGGAGGGGTGATAATTCAGAGTGCGCTCCGTATGTCACTACACCCGGTGACGCCTCTGACTGCAGTTCCACTCCTAGATGGGCCAGGTGTTTGTGCCGCACACTGGTGTCGTTTAGCATGGCCATCCAGCTACCTCATTGCACCTCTTTTCCTTCTTTGCATCATGTGCTGTTTGGGGACTAGTTTTTTTAAGTGCCATCCTGTCTGACACTGCAGTGCCACTCCTAGATGGGCCAGGTGTTTGTGCCGCACACTTGTGTCACTTAGCTTAGTCATACAGCCACCTCGGTGCAACTTTTAGGCCTAAAAACAATATTGTGAGGTGTGAGGTGTTCAGAATAGACTGGAAATTAGTGAAAATGATTGTTATTGAGGTTAATAATACTGTAGGAACAAAATTACCCCCAAATTCTGTGATTTAACTGTTTTTATGTTTTTGTTTTTTTCAAAAATCATCCATATCCAAAACCAAAACACGAAAGGGTGGTTTTGGCAAAACCAAGCCAAAACCAAAACATGAAAATGGAATTAGAAACAAAACCAAAACACAAAACACGAAAAGTGCCAGCCGCACATCTCTCATCAAATCATATGTAACTGTGTCTAGAATGGGCACATTTTAAGGAACTATACTTTCTGACTATGGGGGTCATTCCGAGTTGTTCGCTCGGTAAAAATCTTCGCATCGCAGCGATTTTCCGCTTAATGCGCATGCGCAATGTCCGCACTGCGACTGCGCCAAGTAAATTTGCTATGCACTTAGGAATTTTACTCACGGCATTTTCATCGTTCTGGCGATCGTAATGTGATTGACAGGAAATGGGTGTTACTGGGCGGAAACAGGCCGTTTTATGGGCGTGTGGGAAAAAACGCTACCGTTTCCGGAAAAAACGCAGGAGTGGCCGGAGAAACGGGGGAGTGTCTGGGCGAACGCTGGGTGTGTTTGTGACGTCAAACCAGGAACGACAAGCAGTGAAATGATCGCAGATGCCGAGTAAGTCTGGAGCTACTCAGAAACTGCTACGAGGTGTGTAATCGCAATATTGCGAATACATCGTTCGCAATTTTAAGATGCTAAGATTCACTCCCAGTAGGCGGCGGCTTAGCATGAGCAAATCTGCTAAAATCCACTTGCGAGCGAACAACTCGGAATGACCCCCTATATCATATTAACGTCAAACACACAGATGCCTAAATACACTCCATCTAGCAGTGACATGCAGTCAGGGTAGGCAGGGGAGGCAGAGCCCCTCATCCGTCAAACTTTAGAGACTTGACTCTAAACATCATTAGAATAATACAAAGAAGCTACTTATAAATTACAAATATAATCTTTGTAGTATTCATATAATAATTTTTATAGTAAAAACTCAACACCAAATCATATACATGTGTAAATCTGGCTGTGACACTAGCCAGGGCCTTAACAGCCACTGACCTCCCCGCACATCACTGCCATCTAGTGGTATCAACATATATAGTAACTTTAAACAAATTACATTGTTTCTAGATAACAACTCCCCTTTATACAGTTTCATTTCTGAATACAGTTAGGGTTTATTTTGAATACCAACAAAGACTTTACAATCAACACATTCTTTATGCCAATTTGATTGTACTCCTTATAAGATGAATAGTAAATTCTTTATCACACACCTTCATAAAGCAATTAAAAGTAATCAAACACTGTAATAGCTACAACTCAAAAAAATTATTGTACAATATTTATAAATAAAGCTTCAAAATTATTCAGTTCACAATAATCATTTTACAAGCTTCAAATAAATGACTTTGAGTCTTGTCAGAGCAGTTGGAACAATTCACCCATCAAATGTTCTTTCAACTCAATGGGGGGTATTCAATTGTTTGAAAAGTCAGTTGGGTGTCTGTTTTTTCCTATCTAATAGACAGGAAAAAACAGACACCTAACCAACTTTTCAAAGAATTGAATTTCCCCCTCTAAGTGCATTTAACAAGGTCAATGATGATCAATTAAGTTGACATGAAGCTATAGTATTCAATTGTGTTATTTTGACAGCAGATTTGTTCCCAACATTCCTATAATTAAGTATGTACCATTTTTGTCATTTAAATAGTATCTTTCAATTATTTTGCAGCCAGGTTCTCATTTAAACATTTGGAGATATTTATTATTTTCCTCTGCTTTTCCAAATACCTCTTTATATGTGCATGTACTTGCACAATCACCCATAGACAATGCTAATCATGGATACTTCCTTCTTAATTATTTTGTTACTAATCTCCTATTCATGTGACCATCAGTATAAACAACCAAAATGATCGATGAGAAAGGAATGATAATGATTTTGTTTATGAATTTCTCCATCATGTCCCAGTGTTTTAACCGACGACCACTGACCTGTAATACTTTAATAAGTCCCATTTATTTTTTTGCCAATAATTAAATTAGTGCAAAATGTTCTACATGCACAAAGCTTCCCATTTATCTGTATTCATAAAAACTATTTTTTTTTTATTTAAAGACTGTCTTGCCCTCCTTGTGAATATGTTCTTAATGAAAAATTGTTGGACTATCTGACTAAAGGTTTAGTAGTTATGAGACATGCTAGTGTTATTGTTGTCTGTATCTTTCCCCCTGCTGTACCATCTACTTTATAGTTTCCTTTTCTGTGACCTTTGTTGGCTGTCTCCTACAGTGGGCCTCATTCAGGTATGGTCGCTGCTGCATCTCATGCAGCAAAGTACTGTTTATCGATACTTTGCACATGTGCAGGAGCCGTTCTGTGCATGTGCAAGCGGGTCCTGTGACACAGGAGGAAGAGCGGCAAGACTGCCAGTGATTGAGGCATGTCGTTGCCATTTAGAGGGCAGGAAGAGGCCAGGAATCTCCATCATAGGCGGCTGATGGTGGGAGAGATCCAATGCTACATCCTAGGATGCAGTTCTGATCACTACTGCAGCAGGAGATGTCTGCTTGTAATAGATGCCTCCAGCTACATCCCCCTTGTTTTGACATTATCTGTAGTAACTTTGCAACATCCCATAACCATCCCATAATTCTCAATAGGAGGAATTCTAATGTTATTGCCCCCGATCTCCCATCTAAAGTGGCGGGAGATTGCAGGGGGCGATATACAAATGAGGTCCCCTATTGCGCCGATCGCAGCCATTAGTGTCGGGTTTAACTAATAGACGTGATCGGGAAAAGTGGCAATCACTTTTCACACATTTCACATGTTCACACATTTCAGCTCGCCACCCCTGGTGGGCCCGATCGCGCCCGGACGGAGTTACATTAGAATAGATCTGTTCGATGCCATCTATTGGCTGCCGGCAGTAAAATCATTAGAATCTCGTCCAATGTGTCTACAATAATATAATCCGAGTTAAAGAATCACTACATTGATGTTTTATGAGTCAGTCTTCAGATATAATGAATGAAAACAATTGAAAGTGCTTCATAACAAGTTACAAAAAAAGGACATATTTATTTGATTATGCATGTTAATTTTAAAACCAAAAAAGGTGTCTTCACATAGAAGGGGTCAAAGAGCTGTCTACAGTGGAAAGGACATGGCCTATATTTTATTAATAACAGCCAGAAATAGCCAGTACTGTCTGTTAAATGCATTATTGACAAAAAAAAGTATTAGTATGTATAAAAGTAAACCGTTTATCACAATTATTTATTTTTTATCTTAAAATATAAAAAATATTGCATAATTGCACTCATTTCGGTAACAAATACAAGATGTATCTACAATAATTATTTTCTCCTTATAATGCAGTTGGCCAACCAACAGCTTCTTATGTCTTGCTTTACATGGAGTGCTGCATTCATCTGCAGAAAAGATGATACATGTGTACTGTACGTCCTTGCAGGGGTGTAGCGAGCTCCGGGCACCAAAAAAGTTAGAGGGTGCGCTGCCACCTGCCCCCCCCCCCCACCACCACCACCACCACCACCCCCTACCCACGGGCCACTGTACTGACAGACGCAGAGCAAGAGGAGGAGAAGCAGAGAGCATGATGACTTGGAGACTAGGTAGGGAACAGGGCAGGCCAGATGCAACAGCAGTAGACACTGACAGCCAGAGCTCTGCCGCCCTCTTTATACAGTATGTCTCACTGTCTGCTTGTAGCTGTGCATGAGGGTTACTTCTGTCCTGCAGCACCACTCTCTGCCCCCACTGCTGCAGCACCTCTCTCTTTCCTGAAAGCTGCAGAACATGTCTCTACTTCAGATGCTGCAGCAGCTCTCTCGCTCTCCCCTAGCTGCTGCAGGACCTCTTCAGCCCTGGCTTCTGCAGCACAGCTATCTGCCCCAGCTGCTGCAGCACCTCTCTCTGAAGCACCTCTTTCTGCCCTGGCTGCTTCAGCACCTCTCTCATACCTCCCAACTGTCCCAATTCCTGCGGGACAGTCCTGCTATTTGGAGACTGTCCCGCTGTCCAACCCACGGGTCGCAGTGTCCCGTGGGCGGGGGGGGGGGGGGGGGGGTACAGTTGGGAGATCCTGTGATCACCGCTGCTCTGCTCCACAAAGCAGCCAGTGATCAATAAATTAGATGCCATGCGCATGCGCACGGCATCTAAACAATGCAGGGAGTGAGGCGGGGGCTGCCGAGCTGCTCAGGGAGCGCTGGGCACGCCCCCAAAATGAGGAAAAATGGGAATCATGCAGCAAGGTCCCGCCCCCTTCCGGTGAAGCTACGCCCCTTCTGACAAAGCCTCACCTCCTTTTTTGGGCGCGGCATGTCCCTCCTTACCTGAGGCCAAAGTTGGAAGGTATGCCTCTCTAGGCCTCAGATGCTGCAGCACTCTCTACATTGATGCTGCAGCACCTCTCTCTGCCGCAGCTGCTGCTGCAACACCTCTCTCTGCCCCTCAGGCCGCTGCTGCAGCACCTGTCTCCGCCCCTCAGGCTGCTGCAGCAGCACCTTTCTCTGCCCCTTAGGCAATTCTTTAACATTATTTTCATTGAAGCATAGTGGGATTATCAGGTCTGGGATGGCAGTTCTAGGGTATTATTTTAATTGAAGAATTATCAGATCTATCGGGGGGGGGGACAGTTTTGGGGCATTATTTTCATTCAGAGATTGGGGGGTTATCCGGTCTGTGGGAGCGAGGGTGGGGTGTCACATTTGGGCCTTTATTTTCATTGAGGAATTGGGGGGTTGTGAGGTCAGGTCAGTCGGCATATATAGTGTTTTTAGGCCCTAATTCAGACCTGATCGCTAGGAAGCAATTTTTGCACTGCTGCAATCAGATAGTCGCTGCCTACAGGGGGGAGGGTATTTCAGCTGTGCAAGTGTGTGAACGCATGTGTAGCAGAGCTGTACAAACAGATTTTGTGCAGTCTTTGCACAGCCCAGGACTTACTCAGCCGCTACGATCACATCAGCCTGTCCAGGAACGGAATTGATGTCAGTTGACACCCACAAACGCCCTCTTCCTGTCAATCTCCTTGCGACCGCCCATGCAAACGGATTTGTCGGATGCGGTGCATATGCATGCGCAGTTTGTGCCTGATCGCCCGCTGTGTGAAAACGCACAGCAGCGATCAGGTCTCATCTACCCCTTTAATTTCTTTTAATTAAACAAGTAAATAGTTAAATACAGCTACTTCCATGGTGGGAACGTGTATAAGGGACGCCACTGTGAGGCATGACATGTATAAAGAGTAGAGATGTGCACCGGAAATTTTTCGGGTTTTGTGTTTTGGTTTTGGATTCGGTTCCAAGGCTGTGTTTTGGATTCGGACGCGATTTGGCAAAACCTCCGTTAACATTTTTTGTTGGATTCGGGTGTGTTTTGGATTTGGGTGTTTTTTTTCAAAAACCCCTCAAAAACAGCTTAAATCATAGAATTTGGGGGTAATTTTGATCCCATAGTATTAATAACCTCAATAACCATAATTTCCACTCATTTCCAGTCTATTCTGAACACCTCACAATATTATTTTTAGTCCTAAAATTTGCACCGAGGTCGCTGGATGACTAAACTAAGCGACCCAAGTGGGCGGCACAAACACCTGGCCCATCTAGGAGTGGCACTGCAGTGTCAGACAAGATGGCACTTACAAAAATAGTCCCCAAACAGCACATGATGCAAAGAAAAATAGAGGTGCACCAAGGTCGCTGCATGGCTAAGCTAAGCGACCCAAGTTGCCGGCACAAACACCTGGCCCATCTAGGAGTGGCACTGCAGTGTCAGACAGGATGGCACTTAAAAAAATAGTTCCCAAACAGCACATGATGCAAAGAAAACAAGAGGTGCACCAAGGTCGCTGAATGGCTAAGCTAAGCGACCCAAGTGGCCGGCACAAACACCTGGCCCATCTAGGAGTGGCACTGCAGTGTCAGACAGGATGGCACTTAAAAAAATTGGCCTCAAACAGCACATGATGCAAAGATAAAAAAAAAAAAAGAGGTGCAAGATGGAATTGTCCTTGGGCCCTCCGACCCACCCTTATGTTGGATAAACAGGACATGCACACTTTAACAAACCCATCATTTCAGCGATATGGTCTACCACACGACTGTGGCTGAAATGACTGGTTGGTTTGGGCCCCCACCAAAAAAAGAAGCAATCAATCTCTCCTTGCTCAAACTGGCTCTACAGAGGCAAGATGTCGACCTCATCATCATCCTCCGATTCCTCACCCCTTTCACTGTGTACATCCCCCTCCTCACAGAGTATTAATTTGTCCCCACTGGAATCCACCATCACAGGTCCCTGTGTACTTTCTGGAGGTAATTGCTGGTAAATGTCTCCACGGAGGAATTGATTATAATTAATTTTGATGAACATCATCTTCTGCACATTTTGTGGAAGTAACCTCGTACGCCGATCGCTGACAAGGTGACCGGCAGCACTAAACACTATTTCGGAGTACACACTGGAGGGGGGGCAACTGAGGTAAAATAAAGCCAGTTTGTGCAAGGGCCTCCAAATTGCCTCTTTTTCCTGCCAGTATACGTATGGACTGTCTGATGTGCCTACTTGGATGCTGTCACTCATATAATCCTCCATCATTCTTTCAATGGTGACAGAATCATATGCAGTGACAGTAAACGACATGTCAGTAATCGTTGGCAGGTCCTTCAGTCCGGACCAGATGTAAGTTTTCGCTCCTGACTGCCCTGCATCACAGCCAGCGGGTGGTTTTGGAAATCTGATCCTTTTCCGGGTAGCTCCAGTAGCGGTAGAAAATGAAGGAGGAGCTGTTGGCGGGTCACGTTCCGCTTGACTTGACAAGTGTCTCACCAGCAGGTATTTGAACATCTGCAGACTTGTGTCTGCAGGAAAGAGAGATACAACGTAGGCTTTAAACCTAAGATCGAGCACGGTGGCCAAAATGTAGTGCTCTGATTTCAACAGATTGACCACCTGTGAATCCTGGTTAAGTGAATTAAGGGCTCCATCCACAAGTCCCACATGCCTAGCGGAATCGCTCTGTTTTCGCTCCTCCTTCAATCTCTCAAGCTGCTTCTGCAAAAGCCTGATGAGGGGAATGACCTGACTGGCAGTGTCTGAATGGACTTCATGTGTGGCAAGTTCAAAGGGTTGCAGAACCTTGCACAACGTTGAAACCAGAGGCGGATTGGCCATAGGGTTTACAGGGAAGATTCCCGGTGGGTCGATGCACCCATGGGGCCTGTTTTGTTTGAGGACATGTGGTCCTTTTTATAGACATAATGAATAAGATGCAAAATAATTTGCATATATGAATATTACTTTTCCACTTAGCCTGTGATTGCAGATGATCTAGTGTATGACCTGTCTGCCTGCTTGGCTGACATATAAGATTGAGTGAATAGTGATTGGGATACTGTAAGCAAGAAAATATATATTTCTAAAGAATGATATAGTTTCCTAAATTCTGAAGGTGTATCATATAATGTGCTCATAATATTTAATTTTATTTCTTTTTAACGTTCCCCTTGATGCTGGACATGCCCACTATCTGGAAAGTCTTGGGGGGAGGGTGCTGCTGCCATGGCCCATGGCTAGACCTTACACCTCTGGCGCTGCCCATGTTGGGCCACTAGTAAAAAATTTTCCAGAGCCGCTTTTTGTTCCCAATCCGCCCCTGGTTGAAACCATTCTCCACTGCGCTTGAGTCAGGTGCATTCCCACTCCTTTGCCTATATCGTAGGCAGATGTATAGGCTTGAATGGCCTTTTGCTGCTTCTCCATCCTCTGAAGCATATAGAGGGTTGAATTCCACCTCGTTACCACCTCTTGCTTCAGCTGATGGCGGGGCAGGTACAGGAGTGTTTGCTGGTGCTCCAGTCTTCGGCACGTGGTGGCTGAATGCCGAAAGTGGCCCGCAATTCTTCGGGCCACCAACAGCATCTCTTGAACGCCCCTGTTGAGTTTTTTTAAATTCTGCACCACCAAATCCATTGTATGTGCAAAACATGGGACGTGCTGGAATTTGCCCACATGTAATGCATGCACAATATTGGTGGCGTTGTCCGATGTCACAAATCCCCAGGAGAGTCCAATTGGGGTAAGCCAACCTGCGATGATGTTCCTCAGTTTCTGTAAGAGGTTGTCAGCTGTGTGCCTCTTATGGAAAGCGGTGATACATAGTGTAGCCTGCCTAGGAACGAGTTGGGGTTTACGAGATGCTGCTACTGGTGCCGCTGCTGCTGTTGTTGCTGCGGGAGGCAATACATCTACCCAGTGGGCTGTCACAGTCATATAGTCCTGAGTCTGTCCTGCTCCACTTGTCCACATGTCCGTGGTTAAGTGGACATTGGGTACAACTGCATTTTTTAGGACACTGGTGACTCTTTCTCTGACGTCTGTGCACATTCTCGGTATCGCCTGCCAAGAGAAGTGGAACCTAGATGGCATTTGGTACCGGGGACACACTACCTCAAGAAATTCTCTAAGTCCCTGTGAACTAACGGCGGATACCGGATGCACCTCTAACACCAACACAGCTGCCAAGGCCTGAGTTATCCGCTTTGCAACAGGATGACTGCTGTGATATTTCATCTTCCTCGCAAAGGACTGTTGGACAGTCAATTGCTTACTGGAAGTAGTACAAGTGGTCTAACGACTCGACTCCCAGAAGCAACAAGAGCAGTGCAAGCAGCAGTAGGCGTTACACTCAAGGATCCATCGGAGGAATCCCAGTCAGGAGAGCACTCGTCAGACTTGCCAGTGATATGGCCTGCAGGACTATTGGCGTTCCTGTCTAAGGAGAAAATTGACACTGAGGGAGTTGGTGGTGTGGTTTGCACTGGGAGCTTGGGTACAAGAGGAAGTAGGGATTTAGTTGTCAGTGGACTGCTTCCGCTGTCACCCAAAGTTTTTGAACTTGTCAATGACTTCTGATGAATGCGCTCCAGGTGACGTATAAGGGAAGATGTTCCTAGATGGTTAACGTCCTTACCCCTACTTATTACAGCTTGACAAAGGCAACACACGGCTTGACATCTGTTGTCCGCATTTCGATTAAAATAATTCCACGAAGAGGTGACTTTTTTAGTATTTTGACCAGGCATGTTAATGGCCATATTCATCCCACAGACAACAGGTGTCTCCCCAGGTGCCTGACTTAAACAAACCACCTCACCATCAGAATCCTTCTTGTCAATTTCCTCCTCAGCGCCAGCTACACCCATATCCTCATCCTGGTGTACTTCAACAATGACATCTTCAATTTGACTATCAGGAACTGGACTGTGGGTGTTCCTTCCAGCACTTGCAAGGGGCACAGGGGGCATGCAAATGGTGGAAGGAGCCACCTCTTCCCGTCCAGTGTTGGGAAGGTCAGGCATCGCAACCGACACAATTGAACTCTCCTTGGGGATTTGTGATTTAGAAGAACGCACAGTTCTTTGCTGGGCTTTTGCCAGCTTAACTCTTTTCATTTTTATAGCGGGAGGATGAGTGCTTCCATCCTCATGTGAAGCTGAACCACTAGCCATGAACATAGGCCAGGGCCTCTGCCGTTCCTTGCCACTCCGTGTCGTAAATGGCATATTGGCAAGTTTACGCTTCTCCTCAGACGCTTTTAATTTTGATTTTTTTGGTCATTTTACTGAACTTTTGTTTTTTGGATTTTACATGCTCTCTACTATGACATTGGGCATCGGCCTTAGTAGACGTCGTTGATGGCATTGAATCGCCTCTGCCATGACTAGTGGCAGCAGCTTCAGCACTAGGTGGAAGTGGATCTTGATCTTTCCCTATTTTACCCTCCAAATTTTTATTCTCCATTTTTTAATGTGTGGAATTATATGCCAGTAATATATCAATAGCAATGGCCTACTGTACTGTACAACTATATATACTGGTGGTCACCAAAATGCTGCACTGTACTACTATGTACTGCTCACAACAATGCAGCACAGATATGGATACTTGAAGTGACATGGTGCTGCAAGGTACAGCAATGGCCTACTGTACTGTACTACTATATATACTGGTGGTCACCAAAATGCTGCACTGTGCTACTATATACTGCTCACAACAATGCAGCACAGATATGGATACTTGAAGTGACATGGAGCTGCAAGGTACAGTAATGGCCTACTGTACTGTACTACTATATATACTGGTGGTCACCAAAATGCTGCACTGTACTACTATATACTGCTCACAACAATGCAGCACAGATATGGATACTTGAAGTGACACAGAGCTGCAAGGTACAGCAATGGCCTACTGTACTGTACTACTATATATACTGGTGGTCACCAAAATGCTGCACTTTACTACTATATAGTGCTCACAACAATGCAGCACAGATATGGATACTTGAAGTGACACGGAGCTGCAAGGTACAGCAATGGCCTACTGTACTGTACTACTATATATACTGGTGGTCACCAAAATGCTGCACTGTACTACTATATAGTATATACTGGTCATACAACAATGCAGCAGATATTGAGCACTGATCAGGATTCTGTCTAGAACGGAGTCTGACACGGAGCTGCAAGATACAGCAATGGCCTACTGTACTGTACTACTATAATATACTGGTGGTCACCACAATGCAGCACACTGAGCACAGATATTTGCAGCACACTGAGGACAGATATTGAGCTTTTCAGGCAGAGAACATAGCCATGTCCTCTCCCCTCAATCTCCAATGCATGAGTGAAAATGGTGGCGACGCATGGCTCTTTATATGGAATACGAATCTCGCGAGAATCCGACAGCGGGATGATGACGTTTGGCCTCGTTCAGGTTAACCGAGCAAGGCGGGAAGATCCAAGGCTGCCTCGGAGCCGTGTAAAACACGTGAAGTTCGGGGGGGGGGTCAGATCTCGACAAACCAAACCCGCTCATCTCTTATAAAGAGTACTACTGTGTGGTGTATTGTGAATAACGGACACTACTACTGTGTGGTTTAATGTGAATTGGTATTATTCTGTGGCTAAGCACCTTCCCAATAAAGCCCTTATTTATTGATTATTAACAGTTATTTATATAGGGCACACATATTCCACAGCACTTTACAGAGAACAGGGTTCATTTTTGTTGGGAGCCGATCAACCTACCAGTACCCGGAAGAGACACATGCAAGCATGGGGGAGAATATACAAACTCCACACAGTTAGGGCCATGGTGAGAATCACACCCATGACCTCAGTGTTGTGAGGCAGTAATGCTAACCGGTACACCGTCCGTACTGCCATGCCCCTATATTGTTGTTGCAAGCCTTTGGCACGCACTGGACCTATTTTAAACATGGGGGGACACCCAAAGGAAATTTTCGCCCTGTGCTCCACAAGGTTTATAACCGGACCTTTCACCAATTTAGGATTTTTAAATATTGTTTCTTTTCAAATGTAACATGCCATCTCATGTTGGCTAGCCCCCAATTCATACCATTGATTATAAATGGTTGTATAAAGACTCATAGTATTATAAAGATAATGAGATAAATACTTTATTTGTCATTGATCAGACAATAAAAAATATTGTTGCTTTGGAGGAAACGAAATTTCCTCCAAAGCAACCACATATGCATATCGGTCAGGAACAGAATGTATATTAGAACTCCCCTATCAGGTTCATCCTTACTATAACAAAAAAACTGTTTCTGAACCGTGAGGTTCTAGATTTAATACAGCGGAAACGCCTTTTCAAAGGTAAGAGGGAAAACAGACTGTGGTATGGATGTTCACAATCCTTTAAGATGCTATTTCCTTTCTGTATGATATTCTTAATATATACCTCCTCAACTGTGGGCAATTCTGTGCCAATAATATTCCATGCTGTCCTGGCCATCCGTTCCAACAGCTTACGATCAGCTGTGTTACAGTTACTATACCAAACAGAAATACAATAAGTTAAAATACTTTCAATTACACAACGATAAAAATTCAATAAGTGTTTCTTAGACAGGTTTGCCGCCTTCAGTTTCCTCAAGAAATACACGTGCTGTTGCGCCTTCTTAACCATAGTTAAAACATTGGAACTCCAGGTCAAATCATCTAGTGCCTAATAATTTAAAACATTTTACCCTTTCGACCTCCAAATTGACAATAGATAATGGCATTAGGTTAGATCTATTTGTCTTTCTAATATCAATAATAATTTCTTTGGTCTTTTTTTTATTTAGCAATAGACTATTTGTCTCTCCCCAACCGACCAACCTATCCACCTCTTTGTGGTACATAGTCTCATCTTCATCCAGTATAACCCCCACAACTGTTGTATCATCAGCAAATTCTACAATTAAATTTCATTGAGACAAAGAGGCACAATCATAAGTAGAGAGTGAGAATAAAAAAGGACTCGAGACGCATCCTTGTGGGTACCAGTACTAATCTTCGTAATAGTTGATTTTAGGTTGCCCAATTCCACTTGTTGCGACCTATTTATTAAAAAGTCTAGAACCCAACTGCAAAAAATGGCAGGAAACCCAAACTTGTACAATTTCCTAATCAAAGCATTAGGGGGGATGGTATTGAATGCTGAACTATAGTCGCTAAAAAGTATTCTAACATACGCATTAGGCCTCTCTAGGTGACAAAGAGAGGAGAGAACAACAGAAATCAATGCATTCTCTGTTGACCGCTTTTGTCTATATGCAAATTGATATCTGTCAAAATCAGGAGGTAGGTAACTTTTCATTCGTGTTAGAACTAACCTCTCAAAACACTTCATAATTAAAGGGGTCAGTGCTATCGGCCTATAGTAATTTAAATTATTGACTCTGGAGTTTTTTGGGACTGCTACAACTAACGTGTTCTTAAAACATTCAGGGACTATGCACTGTAATAAAGACAAATTAAAAATATAGGTAAAAATATGACAGATTCCATCAGCATACCCTTTCAATACTTTCATTGGGATGCCATCCAGACCAGGCACTTTTTGAACACTGACGCCTAACAGACAATTTCTGACCTCATCCTTAGTGAAAACTAGTACTTTTTAAGCACAACCCGGAGACAATTTAGTGACTACGGATTTATTAACTCTGTCAAAACAGGCATAAAAATAATTAAGTTCTTCCAATAAGTCAACATCAACACACCCATCAAATGTGGGTTTCACTTCCCAGTCAATCAAACTGTGGATTCCATTCCACATACTCCTGGAGTCTAAATCATTCACAAACCTAGGGGTATATTTACTAAGAATCGTATTTGTGGTGATTTGGTGGGAGTTTAATCTCAATTTGTATCGTTCGTGTTTTTTTGCAACTTTTTTAATTTAGTTCACGCAATTTACTAAGCTTCCAAGTTGAAGTATTTCGTGTTTTTCGATGTCGATGTCATTCGTAATTTTCTCCTTCATTTTGCAGCCGATTTGTATGTTTGTGGCCAAAGAGGTTTTTTTTTTTACGGAATCATATTTTTCAGTGGCGGCAGTATTTTTTGTCCTTCACGGCTGCATTTCCACCTACTTTGGTTTTGGTCACTCGAATGTGATTGGTTGTGTTTCAGATGGAGGAGTGTCTGTACGGCATCATATAAATATGCCCCAAACCGTCCGAACCTCGTGGGATTAGCTAGTGGAGAGGTGAGAGTTAGTGGTCTGTGGTGTTGGAGAGTTGGTTAGTGTTTTTGGAGTGGGTAAGTGATTTCTGAGTACTGTATTGTGTTTGAAAGTAGTCTTGTCATTCTTGTTGTAAAGTTTGTTTGGAGTTTGTCATATTTTTTGTGCTTGTCATTTTTGTTTGAAGTCTATTGTCAGTGTGTGTGTGTGTGTGTGTGTGTGTGTGTGTGTGTGTGTGTGGTGTGTAATTGTAGTGGAGGAGTGTGTTTTGTGTATTTTTTTCTCAGTGTTAATTGTTGTTTGTCTGTACAATGTCCCAGTCAGAGGTGAGGGAGGTGGAGGAGGTCAGTGAGGTGGAGGAGGTGAGTGAGGTGGATGGGGTGAGTGAGAGGGAGGATGTGAGTGAGGTGGAGGGGGTGAGTGAGAGGGAGGTGGTGAGTGAGGTGGAGGGGTGAGTGAGAGGGAGGAGGTTAGTGAGGTGGGGGAGGTTGCTGTTGCGGCCTCTAGTGACAGTGATGGTGCTGCAGCTCTGCAGCCACGCACCACTACTAAGACTGGCTGCAATGTTAAGTTCAGTAATGCAGAGAATGTGGCTTTGGTGCATGAGCTGATGCGACATCATCGGCAGCTGTTTGGCCGTGAGTCCGCAAAGGTCACATCTCGCAAGAAGAGTGTGTTGTGGGGAAAAGTGGTTGCGGCAGTCAACAGCGAGGGTGTTGTCAAGCGGACCGAGGACACGTGTCACAAGCGCTTTTATGACATCAACATCGTGTTAAGGTGAAAATGGCCAAGGAGGCGAAGTCTGCTCGTCAAACCGGTGGTGGACATCCCTCTATTGCTACATATTTTGAGTGGGAGGATCCCGTGAGGAGCCTAATTCCTCCTGAAGTGGTCGTGCCACTTATGTCCGGGATTCGGATTGGCCCAGGTAGGATGGTGAGTTTTGCTGGTTATTTGTAGTCTTCGTTTAGAATTGCGTTTTGCCCCCCCCCCCCCCCCCCCAAAAAAAAAAAATATATATATAATATTCTATTTACTGTTGGAGTTTTTTTTTGTAAGGTTATGGTTGTGCGTTTAGTAGTTGTTATTGTTGTACCTACACAGATTGGAGGATCAATATTTCATGTGTGTTTTGAATGTAGAAATAACATTACTGCAGTCGCTTGTTTATGTTGAATGTCAGAGTGTATTTTTTTTGCTGTGTTTAGTGTGGCTTATGGGGCACAGACACGTAATCTTTGCCTGGTAAATGTGTTTGATACTGTGAAATGTATGTGTTGCATGTTAACATATATATATATTTTTTTTTTTGGTCCCCTAATGTTGGCGAGAAATCTTTGGTGTTGAGGTTAAGTATGTTACACACGTGTTAAGTGGTTTTGATGGTGTATTTTGTAAGCCTATTCTGGATAATGTGTTTTCCATTTATTTATACTTGTTTCCAATGATGTTGCTTCAGCAACTGCTTTTGGTTTGGAGTAATAGTGTTTCTGAACGTCAACCCATACTTTTCTAATGTATGTGCCATTTGTAATGTAGTCTGTGAATGTAGATTAATCTTATCGGATATTATTCTATGGTACAATATTCTTCTGTTTGGCAGTGTCAACTAAGCACATGGCCCCATGTTTCTATTAGTACCTGGACTATCTCCATACAATATAGACTGCAAGAAATGGAGCACAGTTTTTTAGCATAATTATGATTTATACTTCAGAAGGCAAACATGGAAAAATATTTTCACATTTAATTTACACAGTATTATATTACAACCCAAATTCATCATATATTCCCAAAAAGCACCACAGGCCAGATTCCCACGACGCAGGTCCAAGATGAGGATGATAGGGATGCAGGTAAAGTATCATTTGAAGTACATATTATGAGGCAAAAGTGGAACAAAAATATTAATGTTTTGAATTTCCCATAGGAACATCCAGACAATGGGACATTTCCCGAAGGTGCACTCCCCAGGGATCCGCCTCTCAGAAACACAAGGCCCACAAGAGACACCGGCCTGATGTCCCAACTAGAAGGCCACATCTCCACCACAACGACGCAAATCCAATGTGTCCTCAAGGCCCCCAGTCCAACTTTTGGAGAGTCCGCCAACACGGGAACCACAATCCCCTCAACTGCCTAGTGAGTAGAAAATCCAAAAAATTACAACCCAGACTTGCTCAGTCCACTTTACACATAATTAGAATAGCACAATACCACACACTTATCCTCGTACGGATCAACACAAGCAACCACATGCATACCAAATGTTATGGGTTAACATCTTCACACTAAATATATATATATATATATATATATATATGTGTGTACTCTTGAGGCATAGAGTAGCATATTCCAAGAATAAGTCGGCACCCTAAGCATAAATGCAAGCTTCCCCAGATTAGCATCCTTTAAGAATGTTGAGTGTTTACATCTTTACATGTACTGTGTAGATCTGGGATTCTATTCATATATGTAGGCCAACCTAGGCAATTTTTGTGTGTTGCTTAAAGATTCACCAAAAACGGATTTGCTGAGTAAGTAGTGTCTTTTTAATCCAGTTCTTGACATTTTTTGGTCAAACCAAAAATTACACAAAAATGTGGCACATAGGCCTCGCCTTAATGTAAATGGAGTATTGTTGGTAACGTACGAAAAAACTTTTGTAGTCCTAATTATCATATATGTGCTACTCCAAATTAAGGTAAAAAAAACCCTGCAAATATATGTGTACCGTTACTAAAATGATGTACCATTAAACCACATACAGTACAGATGCTGACAACTTGCCCCCGGACACCCAGCAGGACACAGAATTGGAGGAAACCTTTGTCCTTCAACTCCAGCCAATAGACATAATATAACCAACAAGGCCACCTGTAAATACGCCACCAACACAAACCACACCTGCATCACAAATGAGTTCTACATCACCACATGCTACAACACAGGATCAGGCCTTTTGGAACAGTTGGGCAACCCAAGAGGCCAATAATCTTGATTTTCTACGCAGACAAACACAATTTCTTGCTAGCCTGCCACATCAGCTTCCCCGAATAAGTAGGAATAGCAGCCGCCTAAATGTGCAAGTCACAAGAATTGCCAATACTATGGAATGAATGCGTGCGGACAACACACATATGATGAACACTTTCCAAAGAGTAATGGATGAACAACACAGACAGCAGCAAAACTACATCAACATTCTTGAAAACAACCAAATGATTACAGAAAGCATCAGCAGAATAATTGAAAATCACACTGCAGCAACCACAGAACTGAACGCTACTCTGAGTAACCTGAGCAACAACATCAGTTTACTCCAACCTAGACAAGCAAGCACCAGCTCAGGAAACACAACTCCGAGCATGACTCCAGTTACCTCCCCAATAAGGAGATCCAGCCGGACACGGACAAAACGTGATTGGGAAAGACACTACAGTCTCCAAATTGCCCCCCAAAAAATTGAGTTCCCCTTTGCAGGTTCAATCTGTTTTGGAGGAGAAAACAGTGTCAGTTGCAGTGTATAAACAAAAGTGAAATAGAGCTTTGTACATCATTTAAGTAACGCTTTCTGTTATATGTTGTCTGAATCACTGTCAGCCTAACAGGACCATTTAGACACTTATTTCCACAATTTAACATCATATAAATACCCTCATGATTCACCAGATTGTTTACAGCCTCAATTATACATATCATTCTTGCTTTTTTATATATTTATATTTTGACAATGTTGGTCATAGAGATTTTTTTACCTTCGTCTATTGTCATTATGGCTTGGTCAGTAACAATAAAATCTGCAGGCCTAATTCCAAACAAAAAAAATGAATTAGTGACTAGTCAGCATCCTATTTCTTTGCAGGCCTAATTCTCATCAATAATCATTAACTAGTTACTGGTCAGCATTCTATTTCTTTGCAGGCCTAATTCTCAGCAATAATCATTAATTAGTTACTGGACAGCCGAATCCGGAATACCACCAGTAAGCCAGGTCTCAGTCAAAACTACCATGGAGCATGAACTCATAATGTTGCTGCTAGAGATCCTAAGCAACAGTACATCCACTTTGTTGGTCATGGAATAAACATTAGGCAGAAAGATACTTAGCAAAGGGGTGCTGAAAGGGGACTTCTTTCACCTCTCCAATATACCTGCCCTCTTACCCTGCTTTTGTCTCCGTTTCTGACGTGGGTGCCTCTTTCTCCTCAGCACTACCTGAATGGAGCCTTCCCCACCACCAACTGGCCGCAGGTTCCCACCTTCATTTTCCTGGTGCCTGCTCTCTCTACCGCGCCGGCTCTCTCCACAGCCGTGGCCGTATTATGCAAATAAGTCTAAAGACAAGGATATATGCAAGACTTACACAGCTGAATATGGGACAAGAGCATAGTTGCTTGATGCGGGAGGCTCCCATTTCAGACATAAATCTTCCTGCTGCCCTGCTTTGTAGGTCAATTCTCACGTTTTTTTCAGATTCTGCATGGGGTGATACTAAGGAATTTCTTTGCAAGAGCAGTGATTTGCTGTAGCTGCTCAGGAGTCACTGCTGATGACTCTCATATTCCCCCCTTGTGGGAACCTCTGACACTGACAGTAGAGAGAGACAGCAGCATATGATCAGACACAGGGTCTTCTTATCTTTGCAGGTGTGTGCACTGACCCATATCCTCTTCTTCTGATGTTAGGGTAAGAATCTTTACTTAAACACATTTGTTTAATAATACCGCTTTGATACCAAATATGGTGGGTCGCAGCCAAGAGCCTGACACAGGTGCCATCTGGCTGCGACCCGCCTCAGGCTCCTTTCCCATCACACTTACCAACCCAGCACATTGCTGATGACGCGGCGGGGGCGGCGCTTGGAGATGACATGATCTCCAAGCACCGCCCGTACATCACTGTGAATGGGAAGCTGCGACCCGGCTCCTATTTACACAGCACAGTTTGCCGGGTTGAACCCGCGTTCAACCCTGCAAAGTACCCGAGTTGGAATACCGGGACACTCGACCTGGATTATTCCAACTCGACCCTTTTACACAGTAGCAACACGGATTATACATGTTCATATGAAATAACCCGTGTTATATGCTGGCGGTGTAAAGAGTAGCTGGTGTCTGTAATGATTTGGTTAATGCTGTAATGGTATGGAAAACAGCACATCTAATAAATATAGGTAGTGCCTACTAGAGATGAGCGGGTTCGGTTTCTCTGAATCCGAACCCGCCCGAACTTCATGGTTTTTTTCACGGGTCCGAGCAGACTCGGATCCTCCCGCCTTGCTCGGTTAACCCGAGCGCGCCCGAACGTCATCATGACGCTGTCGGATTCTCGCGAGACTCGGATTCTATATAAGGAGCCGCGCGTCGCCGCCATTTTCACACGTGCATTGAGATTGATAGGGAGAGGACGTGGCTGGCGTCCTCTCCATTTAGATTATAAGAGAGAGAGATTTACTGGAGCTTAGGACTAGGAGGAGTACTGTAGAAGTGTAGAGAGTGCAGAGAGTTTACTAGTGAGTGACCACCAGACAGTGCAGTTTATTTAATATATCCGTTCTCTGCCTGAAAAAAGCGATACACACAGTGACTCAGTCACATACCATATCTGTGTGCACTGCTCAGGCTCAGCCCAGTGTGCTGCATCATCTATATATATTATATATCTGTCTGACTGCTCAGCTCACACAGCTTATAATTGTGGGGGAGACTGGGGAGCACTGCAGTGCCAGTTATAGGTTATAGCAGGAGCCAGGAGTACATAATATTATATAGTGAGTGACCACCAGACAGTGCAGTTTATTTAATATATCCGTTCTCTGCCTGAAAAAAGCGATACACACAGTGACTCAGTCACATACCATATCTGTGTGCACTGCTCAGGCTCAGCCCAGTGTGCTGCATCATCTATATATATTATATATCTGTCTGACTGCTCAGCTCACACAGCTTATAATTGTGGGGGAGACTGGGGAGCACTGCAGTGCCAGTTATAGGTTATAGCAGGAGCCAGGAGTACATAATATTATATTAAAATTAAACAGTGCACACTTTTGCTGCAGGAGTGCCACTGCCAGTGTGACTGACCAGTGACCTGACCACACTGACCACCAGTATAGTTAGTAGTATACTTATATTGTGATTGCCTGAAAAAGTTAAACACTCGTCGTGTGACTTCACTTGTGTGTTGTTTTTTTTTTTATTCTATAAAAATAAAACTCATTCTGCTGACAGACAGTGTCCAGCAGGTCCGTCATTATATAATATATAATATATACCTGTCCGGCTGCAGTAGTGATATATATATATTTTTTATATCATTTATCATCCAGTCGCAGCAGACACAGTACGGTAGTTCACGGCTGTGGCTACCTCTGTGTCTGCACTCGGCAGGCAGTCCGTCCATAATTGTATACCACCTAACCGTGGTTTTTTTTTCTTCTTTATACATACATACTACTACGACATCTATTTATCAACCAGTCTATATTAGCAGCAGACACAGTACAGTACGGTAGTTCACGGCTGTGGCTACCTCTGTGTCTGCACTCGGCAGGCAGTCCGTCCATAATTGTATACCACCTAACCGTGGTTTTTTTTTCTTTCTTCTTTATACATACATAGTTACATAGACATCTCTTTATCAACCAGTCTATATTAGCAGCAGACACAGTACAGTACGGTAGTTCACGGCTGTGGCTACCTCTGTGTCTGCACTCGGCAGGCAGTCCGTCCATAATTGTATACCACCTAACCGTGGTTTTTTTTTCTTTATTCTTTATACATACATAGTTACATAGACATCTCTTTATCAACCAGTCTATATTAGCAGCAGACACAGTACAGTACGGTAGTTCACGGCTGTGGCTACCTCTGTGTCTGCACTCGGCAGGCAGTCCGTCCATAATTGTATACCACCTAACCGTGGTTTTTTTTTCTTTCTTCTTTATACATACATAGTTACATAGACATCTCTTTATCAACCAGTCTATATTAGCAGCAGACACAGTACAGTACGGTAGTTCACGGCTGTGGCTACCTCTGTGTCTGCACTCGGCAGGCAGTCCGTCCATAATTGTATACCACCTAACCGTGGTTTTTTTTTCTTTCTTCTTTATACATACATAGTTACATAGACATCTCTTTATCAACCAGTCTATATTAGCAGCAGACACAGTACAGTACGGTAGTTCACGGCTGTGGCTACCTCTGTGTCTGCACTCGGCAGGCAGTCCGTCCATAATTGTATACCACCTAACCGTGGTTTTTTTTTCTTTCTTCTTTATACATACATACTACTACGACATCTCTTTATCAACCAGTCTATATTATTAGCAGCAGACACAGTACAGTACGGTAGTTCACGGCTGTGGCTACCTCTGTGTCTGCACTCGGCAGGCAGTCCGTCCATAATTGTATACCACCTAACCGTGGTTTTTTTTTCTTTCTTCTTTATACATACATAGTTACATAGACATCTCTTTATCAACCAGTCTATATTAGCAGCAGACACAGTACAGTACGGTAGTTCACGGCTGTGGCTACCTCTGTGTCTGCACTCGGCAGGCAGTCCATAATTGTATACTAGTATCCATCTCCATTGTTTACCTGAGGTGCCTTTTAGTTGTGCCTATTAAAATATGGAGAACAAAAATGTTGAGGTTCCAAAATTAGGGAAAGATCAAGATCCACTTCCACCTCGTGCTGAAGCTGCTGCCACTAGTCATGGCCGAGACGATGAAATGCCAGCAACGTCGTCTGCCAAGGCCGATGCCCAATGTCATAGTACAGAGCATGTCAAATCCAAAACACCAAATATCAGAAAAAAAAGGACTCCAAAACCTAAAATAAAATTGTCGGAGGAGAAGCGTAAACTTGCCAATATGCCATTTACGACACGGAGTGGCAAGGAACGGCTGAGGCCCTGGCCTATGTTCATGGCTAGTGGTTCAGCTTCACATGAGGATGGAAGCACTCAGCCTCTCGCTAGAAAAATGAAAAGACTCAAGCTGGCAAAAGCAGCACAGCAAAGAACTGTGCATTCTTCGAAATCCCAAATCCACAAGGAGAGTCCAATTGTGTCGGTTGCGATGCCTGACCTTCCCAACACTGGACGTGAAGAGCATGAGCCTTCCACCATTTGCACGCCCCCTGCAAGTGCTGGAAGGAGCACCCGCAGTCCAGTTCCTGATAGTCAGATTGAAGATGTCAGTGTTGAAGTACACCAGGATGAGGAGGATATGGGTGTTGCTGGCGCTGGGGAGGAAATTGACCAGGAGGATTCTGATGGTGAGGTGGTTTGTTTAAGTCAGGCACCCGGGGAGACACCTGTTGTCCGTGGGAGGAATATGGCCGTTGACATGCCAGGTGAAAATACCAAAAAAATCAGCTCTTCGGTGTGGAGGTATTTCAACAGAAATGCGGACAACAGGTGTCAAGCCGTGTGTTCCCTTTGTCAAGCTGTAATAAGTAGGGGTAAGGACGTTAACCACCTCGGAACATCCTCCCTTATACGTCACCTGCAGCGCATTCATAATAAGTCAGTGACAAGTTCAAAAACTTTTGGTGACAGCGGAAGCAGTCCACTGACCAGTAAATCCCTTCCTCTTGTAACCAAGCTCACGCAAACCACCCCACCAACTCCCTCAGTGTCAATTTCCTCCTTCCCCAGGAATGCCAATAGTCCTGCAGGCCATGTCACTGGCAATTCTGACGATTCCTCTCCTGCCTGGGATTCCTCCGATGCATCCTTGCGTGTAACGCCTACTGCTGCTGGCGCTGCTGTTGTTGCTGCTGGGAGTCGATGGTCATCCCAGAGGGGAAGTCGTAAGCCCACTTGTACTACTTCCAGTAAGCAATTGACTGTTCAACAGTCCTTTGCGAGGAAGATGAAATATCACAGCAGTCATCCTGCTGCAAAGCGGATAACTGAGGCCTTGACAACTATGTTGGTGTTAGACGTGCGTCCGGTATCCGCCGTTAGTTCACAGGGAACTAGACAATTTATTGAGGCAGTGTGCCCCCGTTACCAAATACCATCTAGGTTCCACTTCTCTAGGCAGGCGATACCGAGAATGTACACGGACGTCAGAAAAAGACTCACCAGTGTCCTAAAAAATGCAGTTGTACCCAATGTCCACTTAACCACGGACATGTGGACAAGTGGAGCAGGGCAGGGTCAGGACTATATGACTGTGACAGCCCACTGGGTAGATGTATGGACTCCCGCCGCAAGAACAGCAGCGGCGGCACCAGTAGCAGCATCTCGCAAACGCCAACTCTTTCCTAGGCAGGCTACGCTTTGTATCACCGCTTTCCAGAATACGCACACAGCTGAAAACCTCTTACGGCAACTGAGGAAGATCATCGCGGAATGGCTTACCCCAATTGGACTCTCCTGTGGATTTGTGGCATCGGACAACGCCAGCAATATTGTGTGTGCGTTAAATATGGGCAAATTCCAGCACGTCCCATGTTTTGCACATACCTTGAATTTGGTGGTGCAGAATTTTTTAAAAAACGACAGGGGCGTGCAAGAGATGCTGTCGGTGGCCAGAAGAATTGCGGGACACTTTCGGCGTACAGGCACCACGTACAGAAGACTGGAGCACCACCAAAAACTACTGAACCTGCCCTGCCATCATCTGAAGCAAGAAGTGGTAACGAGGTGGAATTCAACCCTCTATATGCTTCAGAGGTTGGAGGAGCAGCAAAAGGCCATTCAAGCCTATACAATTGAGCACGATATAGTAGGTGGAATGCACCTGTCTCAAGCGCAGTGGAGAATGATTTCAACGTTGTGCAAGGTTCTGATGCCCTTTGAACTTGCCACACGTGAAGTCAGTTCAGACACTGCCAGCCTGAGTCAGGTCATTCCCCTCATCAGGCTTTTGCAGAAGAAGCTGGAGACATTGAAGGAGGAGCTAACACGGAGCGATTCCGCTAGGCATGTGGGACTTGTGGATGGAGCCCTTAATTCGCTTAACCAGGATTCACGGGTGGTCAATCTGTTGAAATCAGAGCACTACATTTTGGCCACCGTGCTCGATCCTAGATTTAAAGCCTACCTTGGATCTCTCTTTCCGGCAGACACAAGTCTGCTGGGGTTGAAAGACCTGCTGGTGACAAAATTGTCAAGTCAAGCGGAACGCGACCTGTCAACATCTCCTCCTTCACATTCTCCCGCAACTGGGGGTGCGAGGAAAAGGCTCAGAATTCCGAGCCCACCCGCTGGCGGTGATGCAGGGCAGTCTGGAGCGACTGCTGATGCTGACATCTGGTCCGGACTGAAGGACCTGACAACGATTACGGACATGTCGTCTACTGTCACTGCATATGATTCTCTCAACATTGATAGAATGGTGGAGGATTATATGAGTGACCGCATCCAAGTAGGCACGTCACACAGTCCGTACTTATACTGGCAGGAAAAAGAGGCAATTTGGAGGCCCTTGCACAAACTGGCTTTATTCTACCTAAGTTGCCCTCCCACAAGTGTGTACTCCGAAAGAGTGTTTAGTGCCGCCGCTCACCTTGTCAGCAATCGGCGTACGAGGTTACATCCAGAAAATGTGGAGAAGATGATGTTCATTAAAATGAATTATAATCAATTCCTCCGCGGAGACATTGACCAGCAGCAATTGCCTCCACAAAGTACACAGGGAGCTGAGATGGTGGATTCCAGTGGGGACGAATTGATAATCTGTGAGGAGGGGGATGTACACGGTGATATATCGGAGGGTGATGATGAGGTGGACATCTTGCCTCTGTAGAGCCAGTTTGTGCAAGGAGAGATTAATTGCTTCTTTTTTGGGGGGGGTCCAAACCAACCCGTCATATCAGTCACAGTCGTGTGGCAGACCCTGTCACTGAAATGATGGGTTGGTTAAAGTGTGCATGTCCTGTTTTGTTTATACAACATAAGGGTGGGTGGGAGGGCCCAAGGACAATTCCATCTTGCACCTCTTTTTTCTTTTCTTTTTCTTTGCATCATGTGCTGATTGGGGAGGGTTTTTTGGAAGGGACATCCTGCGTGACACTGCAGTGCCACTCCTAAATGGGCCCGGTGTTTGTGTCGGCCACTAGGGTCGCTAATCTTACTCACACAGTCAGCTACCTCATTGCGCCTCTTTTTTTCTTTGCGTCATGTGCTGTTTGGGGAGGGTTTTTTGGAAGGGACATCCTGCGTGACACTGCAGTGCCACTCCTAGATGGGCCCGGTGTTTGTGTCGGCCACTAGGGTCGCTAATCTTACTCACACAGCTACCTCATTGCGCCTCTTTTTTTCTTTGCGTCATGTGCTGTTTGGGGAGGGTTTTTTGGAAGGGCCATCCTGCGTGACACTGCAGTGCCACTCCTAGATGGGCCCGGTGTTTGTGTCGGCTACTAGGGTCGCTAATCTTACTCACACAGCTACCTCATTGCGCCTCTTTTTTTCTTTGCGTCATGTGCTGTTTGGGGAGGGTTTTTTGGAAGGGACATCCTGCGTGACACTGCAGTGCCACTCCTAGATGGGCCCGGTGTTTGTGTCGGCCACTAGGGTCGCTTATCTTACTCACACAGCGACCTCGGTGCAAATTTTAGGACTAAAAATAATATTGTGAGGTGTGAGGTATTCAGAATAGACTGAAAATGAGTGTAAATTATGGTTTTTGAGGTTAATAATACTTTGGGATCAAAATGACCCCCAAATTCTATGATTTAAGCTGTTTTTTAGTGTTTTTTGAAAAAAACACCCGAATCCAAAACACACCCGAATCCGACAAAAAAAATTTGGTGAGGTTTTGCCAAAACGCGTTCGAACCCAAAACACGGCCGCGGAACCGAACCCAAAACCAAAACACAAAACCCGAAAAATTTCAGGCGCTCATCTCTAGTGCCTACACGATCCAGTCCAATATTCACAATAAAATAACATCTAAAACACCAAAATCATAATTTACTTAAATGCTTAGGGATAAATTCACACAAGGTCAAATTGCATTTGGAATTTATTGCACAGGCATCACATGTAACATGTATATTGTGCTGATTGAGAAGACAAGAAATATCACAGCGAATATGTATTGCAAACCAGAAACCCCATATTACAGACAGCAGTGTTAGTATTAATACTTGCAAAACTTCCCAAAATATATTGTTTCTAATGTTATACAGAGTATGATACGCACCATAGGTGGCGCGCTGCACTTTGCACGCACATCCTACTGTAATGTACCTGATTCTAGTTTTCAAAAGTAGTCATGTATGGACAAGGGTCACACTAAAATTAACCCTACATTGTGATGTAATGGGGTATATGCAATTGTGGTCGAATTGCTGCAAATGTCGAAAAACGGGGCATTTTCGACACAAAAAAAATGATTCGACAATGCAATACAGTACTTTTCGACAAAAAAACGGCCGTTTCAAATTCGACTTTTTGCAATTCGACAGTAGTCAAATTCGACAATATTATTTTCAGGTACCCCGTGGATTCTACTTGGAGAAGGGGGCGTGTCAACATAGGTAAGTATGTGTGTGTCGGTGTGCATGTATGTAATAAAGTTTTACTTTCACGGTGTGCGTGTACTATTTTTATTTGGGTATTTTTTTTGCAGTAGAACTACAGGTACCAGCGGGCCCGTTTCCCCCCCGCATGCTGGTACTTGTGGTTCTCCAAGTACCAGCTTGCGGGGGAGGCTTGCTGGGACTTGTAGTTCTGCTACAAAAAACAATATTCTTTATTTTTGTCACTTGGCTATCAGCCTCCCATCCGCAGCCCTTGGATGGGGGGACAGCCTCGGGCTTCACCCCTGGCCCTTGGGTGGCTGGAGGGGGGGACCCCTTGATTTAAGGGTCCCCACTCCTCCAGGGTACCCCGGCCAGTGGTGACTAGTTAGTGATTTAATGCCACGGCTGCAGGGACCGATATAAAAGTATCCCCCGGCTGTGGCATTATCTCCCTGACTAGTGGAGCCCGGAACTGGTGTTAAAAATACGGGGGACCCCTACGTTTTTTGTCCCCCGTATTTTTAGCACCAGGACCGGACACAGAGTCCGGTGCTGGTTGTGAAAATACGGGGGATCCCCTGTCATTTCCCCCCCCCCGTATTTTTACAACCAGGACCGGCTCAAAGAGCCCGAGGCTGGTTATGCTTAGGAGGGGGGACCCCACGCATTTTTTTTCAGGATTTTTTACACACTTTTGTGCCATCCATGAAGTCGAATCCAGGACGCACACTATCGTCAATTGGTCCGTTTTTCGACAGCGGGACTGTCGAATCCATTTTTCATTGAATATGTCGAATTCGGGTCCCGGCGGGAGGGTATGTGACTGTCGAATTGTGTTGAATTTAAACACAGTTGCATATACCCCAATATGTTAAAAATAGATTAAATATATATTTTTTACTGGAGCACTTTAGGTCCCTGCAAGCGCTCACAGGTGAGTTTAGACTGTTCAGGGGGTCCTGTGAGGGTGGCAGAGGCCAGAGCCAGGATCCAGTATACTGTAAAAGTGGTTCAATGAAGAGCAAAACTGAACATGACCAGCAGTGGTTCCTAACTGTTTGTAGGAGGGGGCTGCTTCTACCTGTGCCTTGACTCATGAATAGCCAGGTCCCGGCAACTGTTCAATTGATGTGGCACGCGCCACATAGAAGCTGGGTAGGGCTGCCGATACGACAGGGAGGGCCTCCTACAGGAAGCATGCTCTCTGTTAATCGCAGTCTGGCCTGGCAGTCCCAGAAGTTACAAAACACCACCCCTGGTGTGTGACTGACAGGTAGCACTTCCAATAGGAAGCCACTAGCAGTCACAGTGAAGCTAGTGCAGTCGGCTCAGGGGTCTATCATGAAGCAGTGAAAAGAGTGGAGAAGTGAGCCCACGGCAACCAATCAGCCGCTTTATATAATTTTATAGTATGCAAATTATAAATGTTATTTAAATTCTGATTGGTTGCCATGCACAACTTCCCCATGGGCTCACTTCTCCACACTTTTCACTGCTTCATGAATAGACTCCTCACTTAGGTGGTGGATTTTACTGGGTGGGCTGCAGGACTGCAGCCCATGTGCAATGTTCAACACTATCATTACCATCTGCAATCATGTGCAATATTCAACAATATGAATGCCATGTGCAACGTCCAACACTATTAATACCATGTATAACATCTCAGATAATCAAATGCAAATTTTAAGTTAATGTAAGTTGTTCTTGTAACTTATTTTTACTTAAAATTTGGTTACATTTTGGACAAGTAATAAGGCTTAGGTACTGTATGTTTTATAGACAGCTAGGCAAACAATAGAATCTAGAAGTTAGGTTGGGGTTCTACTAGCATAAATGTTAAGCTTTTTAATATATTATTATTTTGATATCTTTATTAGTGACATTGCAAATGGTATTAAATGGAAAGTATGCCTTTTTGCAGATGACACAAAGGTATGCAACAGGGTAGACACACCAGGTGGGGTAAAACAAATGATTGAGGATCTAGGTAGACTAGAGGAATGGTCAAGAGTGTGGCAATTACAGTTTAATGCCAAAAAATGTAAAATCATGCACTTGAGTCTCATAAATCCAAAGGCTAAATATAGTATTAATGTTAATATACTGTAAACTACTAAGGAGGAAAGTGACTCAGAGGCAGGTAAGCAATGTAACAAAGCTATGAGGAAGGCTAGTCAGATGCTTGGCTGCATTGCAAGAGGAATCAGCAGCAGAAAGAATTAAGTAATAATGACACTGTATAGGTCATTGGTATGGCCTCATCTAGAATACTGTATTTAATTCTGGAGGCAATATCTTTAAAAGGATATTAATACATTAGAGACTGTACAAAGAAGAAGGGCAACTAAAATGGTGCATGGCCTACATCACAAAACATACCCAGAAAGACTAAAAAATCTCAATATGTATAGTTTGGAGCAGAGAAGGGAAAGGGGGGACATGATAGAAACTTTCAAATATATCAAGGGTTTTAACAAAGTCCAGGAGGGAAACATTCTTCAAATGAAGAGAAGCAATAGGACATGAGGACATGCACTAAGACTGGAGGCTGGAGGTAGGTTCAGGGGAAATTTGAGGAAAAAATACTGTACTTATCAGAAGGAGTAGTGGAAAAGTGGAATAGCCTCCCATCAGATATGGTAGAGGCTAAGACAGTAGAACAATTTAAACATTCAAGGGATAGACATAAGGATATCCTTACAAAGAAATAAGAATCAAATAAGGTTTGAGATAAAAATATGGTACAAAAAGGGGCAGACTAGATGGACCAAGTGGTTCTTATCTGCCGTCAAATTCTCTGTTTCTATGTTTCTAAGGGGTATGTTAAAATAAAATATTACAAAAGGGGTGTTAGCATTTAAGTTTATATTAAACATAAGTAAATAAATGGGGGAATCTACTATTTGTTTGGAATTTTCCAGTGAACTAATTTTAATCTTTGGCATAAGGTATACAAAGTAGAGCAGACAATAACCAGTTGGATAAAACAGCTGTAGAGTGAAGAATACTAACAGTGTGTAGAATCCAGTGGAAAACAGAAAAAAAATTGTTAAATTACTGGAATTAATACTGTCCTATGATAGTGAAAGTCAATCAGGTAACTATATGTTCCTTGTATGCGCAGATCAGATCTATGAGGCTCAAAAACTAAGAGGCCCAAATAAATGACCTCCTAAACAGAGATTTGGTTGTTATATTTTTTTTCTGGATTCTGAAACGTATGTATTCGTGTTACAAATCTGTCTGAATGCGGGATAAATTAAAGCCAAAAAACTTTGTTTACTAATGAGTTATAAAACTACAATATACCTTTGTGAATTTAATTTTAAAATAGAACATTTTTCCAAACCATTCTTTCTGTCGCACACAAATCACACAGAATATTATGTATCTTTTAGTCTAAATCATTTATAGCTACACCAACATGCCTAGCCAACATGAGAAATGAAAACATTGGAAGAGTAGGTAATATTTTGATAGCATTAATCATGTTTTCATGTGATTGCAGCCTTTGTACACCTGCACTATACAGGAACGTTTTTAAATCAGTGACTCACAGTATAATTTTATTTACTATTTTGACTTGGCATGAAAAAATTATTTAAGTGTTTTTTCTACCAAAAAACCCAATGGTCTTCAGTATTATGCATTTTAGCACACACAGGGAAATCTTTATTATGCTATGTATTTGTACATGTTTGCTACTTACACAGATTTAAAAGAAAAATATTTATACTGCGGTCTCTGGATAGAGGACAAATTTAAGTAGGTAGGTAATGACAGAGTAGGCATTTTATTTATTAGATGTGCTTCTAAATGACTTGCTTTTAGAGATCTGTATTTAGTCTACAAATAAATGAGTGCTAGAAGAGTGTGGAAAATATTAGTGTGCCAAAAATGTTGCATAGAGAAGGAAAACGTGGCCCATAAATAAGGAGAGCATTCTACAAGACAACGAAAAACAAATTAATTGCAAGCAACATAAATATGAATAGTCTATGATGATTTACTTTCTCATTAACGTCTTATACATTGCTTAATCAAGACTGTGTAAGAGAAAACCAGTTTATCTACAAACCAAGTACCATGTAGCCCATTACATAAGCAAATGAAAGAAGTGCTGGTACTGTTGATTGGAGAGTATTACATAGATAGATAGATAGATAGATAGATAGATAGATAGATAGATAGATAGAGATATAAATAAATATATGTAACGTAGAGACCCATGAATAATGCTATACTAGCTAAATGAAAATGTAAAAGTAATCAATTAAATTGTGAGCTAATTAAGTGCACAAAAAGAAAATGTATATACTGTATATAAATGATATATCACTGCACAAATCATCATTTACTCATCTAAACATACATTTTAACAGTGTACATGGGTGTCAGGTCTGTAACTTTGTCTGTTCCCGGAGGGGGCACTAGTGGGTCAGTGTAGGTGCGGTGGAGGAAACGAGGAGGCTGAAGAAAATTCCTGCGCATGTGCGCCTGATGTTTATTAGCACACAGGGGTAAATACAGTAACTGGAACACAATGATAATACGGATGTTTGAGAGTGAATAAGAATAACAAAACGATGATTGACTTGGAAGTCGGTAATAGCAGAAATGATATGTGGATGGAAAAACAAATGCAATAGATGACAAGAATGACTGGCAGTAAATAATTCCGATGAATGAGTTTTAAAAGTCACTGATATCAAACAACAATGATGGTTGACTTGATAATTGATAATAATGGTAATAATGAGCAGATGAAACTGGTGACACAAATATGAAGCAATGCGTAACTCCGGTGAAAGGTTGAGAAACCAACAATGAACAAGTACACAGTCTGTATATAGGCACACGTTCAATAAGCCAAGCAAGGCCCAAGCAGGAGACAGTTCATAACACAGCAAGTTGGTGTATTAAGTGCTGAATGCAATTGCACAGTGCTGGATGCTGGTAATTAATGCACAGGTGGAATGAATGAAGAAACACCTGGAGAAAGTCTCTTACTGCAAGTTTTATGGGGGCTGACTGTGGTAGGAGTTCGTAGCAAAGCTGGATAACTGAAGACTGAAGATCAACGAAGAAACAGGAGCAAGGAAGCCACTGGAAACAGGAACACAGGAACCAGGAGAACTGTTCACTAGATGTGACGCATTGTCCGAGGCGATGAGACTGAGCCAGGACCCTGGATTTATACCCCTTGCTCAGCAGACATTGGATGCCGGAATCACGTGCGCAGACACATCGCAGGATTGGGAGTTCAGGTCAGCTGACCGCAGGTGTCATGGCGGCACCCATGCTGTACAGATGACGGCACACAGCGGGGTACACGCTGGATGAAATTCAGGGGTACATAGCGACAATGGATATTGCGCTCGCGGACAGAGCATTAATGCAGCCGCAACTGGGGCCGTGACCTCCGGAGGCTTGCACACCAGCGCGCTGGTAAGTGAGATGCCACTGAACGCCGATTCCTGACAATGGACAAGCCTGGCCACCTGTGGATGACAATTACACATAGATGACAATTACACATTACCAACATATATTTGTACTTCGGGCCTAATTCAGATCTTAGAAGCAACATTTTTCTCAAATGGGCAAATCCATGGGCCTAATTCAGATATGATCGCAGCAGCAAATTTGTTAGCAAATGGGCAAAACCATGTGCACTGCAGAGGGGGCAGATATAACATGTGCAGAGAGAGTTAAGGGCCCTACACACTGGCCGATATTACTGAAAGATATGAACAATCCTGTTCATTAATGAACGAGATACCATTCATATCTTTCAGTGTGGAGGCAACAACGATGAACGATGCGCGGCCCCGCGCTCATTCATCATTGGTGCCCTGTCGCTTGTGCGTGCAGGCCAATATGGACGATCTCGTCCATATTTGCATGCACTGCTATGGAGCAGGGTGACGGGGGGAGTGAAGAAACTTCACTCCCCCCGTCACTGCGGAGAGAGTTAGATTTGGGTGGGGTGTGTTCAAACTAGAGATGAGCAGGTTCAGTTTTACTCGGTTGAAGTTCGGTTTTCCGGATTTTTCTTATTGGCTATCCAAAACACGTTATATACGTGAGCCAATAAGATGCCGTTTTGAGATCCGAGTAAATCCGAGTAAAACCGAACCCACTCATCTCTAGTTCTAACTGAAATCTAAAGGACGGAGTTTATGCAGTGTGTGTCATTTATATACTGTAATGTGATCCTGCGGTATTGTGTAGTAGTTTCAATGCAGGTAATGCATATGGTGTAAAACATAAATAAGTGACATATGGCCTAATTCAGCATGAGACGCATCTGCAATGTGTTTGCAACCTGAAGCCCTAGTGTGCGCATGCACAGGAGCCGCATTGTGTATGTGTAGACCGTGAGATGCAACGGCATCTCACTTATGCAAACACCTCTGCCTGATTGACCTAGGGGCCTAATTCAGCACGTGGGGGGGAGAAGGGGGAGGGCATTTTCTAGCATGCGGGAGGTCGCCCAGCACAGGGCAAGGCCGCACCACATGGCGGGTCTTTCCCAATGGCTAAAATGCGAGCACATCGCGATGCACTCTCATGTTTAGGATAGCCATGTTTTGGGTCGCAGTGGCTGCGTGTGAGGTCATGCAGTCGCAGTGGCCCACCCCACAAACGGTCAGGACATGCTCCCCTAATATTGCGTCAACACCTCCAAAACGCTGCGTCGACGCCTTTGCTGCCCCATGGATGCCTCTGCCTGTCAATCAGGCAGAGGCATTTACATACACACTGCACGGGGGCTTCAGCATGCGAACGCATCGCAGATGGATCTCATGCTGAATTAAGCCCTAGGCCCCTAGTCATGCCTCGAATGCAGCTATATAAATTGCCTCACAGACATGTAATGACATTGAGGTGTCTGCAATCTCAAAATAGATTATTCATATATAATATAATTCTTAAGCATTGTATTCAAATTGGTGTAATACATGTAATACATGTAACACATATGGCGCAGACTGCTAATTGCACTGTTGGTTTGTTGTTGACCTAAAGGGTAATATCACACCAATTATCATAAATGATGCAGACATGAATTATGCCACAAAGGTCAACTGTAATCCTAGGATCAATCAAACAAATGCAGTAATCCTCAATGTAAATCCTCTAGATATCACATTTAACAGCAAAAGTATGTGGATATAGGTATTAAACCATGCATATGTACTTTAAATAGTATGCAGTGGCATAACTACCATGGGTGTAGGGGATGCAGCTTCTATAGGGCCCAGGCTGCTTCTAGGGCCTGCTGCTCCCCACGCACCCAGTCATGGGCTGCCTCCAAGGGCTGTCACTCCCCCTTCACTACCACCCACAGGAAGAACAGTTTCCCCAGACTGCAGCCCTATGGTAACTATGCCCTAAGCTGCTAATAATGCCTGTATTGATGATTGTAGCTGCTCTATAATGCACATTGTGTTTATTGCTTATGAGATGGCTTGAATCTATATGAAGTTATTAAAATTCAATTGGAGTTTACATAGCTGTGGTGTTCTTTCCAACTCTAGAGCCTTTGCGGATCTTATGATGGATGTCTTTTTCTATTTATTGATTCAGACCATGCACCTATATTTTGCTCTAAATGTGGGCGGTTTCTCTTCTGTTTCATATATATATATATATATATATAAGTCCAGAAAAGAACGGCACTGGAGACGGTCACATGCAGTGAAAAAAGATGTATTTTAAAGTTGGCTACAGCTGTTTCAGGGCTTCTGCCCTTTCCTCAGGCCAAATACATAAAGAGACAAACACACATAGAACACTTACCCCGTTAAATACCCACCGGAGCACACCCGCCGCCGCGTCTCCTCCACGCCGTCCTGCTTCCGGGTATAGAGCCGCCAGGTCATTTCCGCCCAGCACGTAGCTCGTCGCCATGGTAACCCGGCGCTTGCTAGTCACTCAGGCGCAGCCGCTCTGTCTCGGAAAGCCACAGACCGCTCCCCCTCGTAATCAGGCACTGGATGGATGCAGACTTCAAGGGTGCTCCCTATGTTAAAGATACATACACAGACATTAAACCAAAGTGCAAAATAAAACAGTAAAAGCATGTATTATTTACGTGGAACTTTCTAAGATATACAAATCCATATATAATGAAACCACATCGGTACTGGCTGATACAAATCTACATAGTACAGAAGAGCACCGACTAGCTATAACAATGCCACAACCTTCACCCAGAGAGACCTCTAGGTAGTGTTGTGGAGTAATACAATGACCCAGGGACACCACTGGGTCAGAGGAAGATGAATAAAAAAGGGTGTAGGTGGAAACTAAAGCAACCCCCAGTCACGTGTTTCTAAATGAACACGTTCCAATTAACTTTTTCATTGAGGCCCCGTGGCCAAAAGGTATCCAACCTCATGATCCACCGGGTCTCTTTCTCCAAAAGGATCCTAGCCCTATCCCCACCTCTCAGAGTTGGTGGGACATGTTCTATGCCAAAATATTTTAAAGAATTGATGGTATGCTGAGCTGATAAAAAATGTCGGGCCACCGGCTGATCTACCGGTTTGCCCTCCAATATCAATTTAATGGCTGAACGATGAGCCGCCATGCGTTCACTGAGTTTTCTTATGGTCTGCCCAATGTAGAACAAGCCACATGGGCAGACTATAGCATAGACAACATACGATGTGCTACATGTAATCACCTGTCTGATATAAAATGTTACGTTACGTGTTGGATGTTTAAAATCTTTACAGGCAATCATGTGTTTACACGTAGCACATTTAGGACACCGGTAGCAGCCAGGGGATTTTTTATGGATGACTACTTCATCCAACCTCTTCATTCCTGAAATATCTGTTCTTACAACAAGATCACGGAGATTGGCCCCCCTCCTAAATGCTGTGATAGGTTTTAATCCTTTAAAGGATGGCAAATCCGGGTCTGACGCCACAATTGGCCAGAGGGCATGTGTGGCCCTGCGAACAATAGGGCTAGCAGTTGAGAAATCACTCGGCCACGGCAACAGATTCCTACATGCTTTCGATTTTGGATGTAATAGATCATTCCTGGACATTAGCAGTACCCTATCCTTCTGCTTCTGTAACAAAGACCCATTGTATCCCCTGGCAAGAAATTTCAAAATCATATTATTTAATAATTCAGGGACTTTATCTCTGTCACTTGTGATGCGTGCCACCCGCATCATTTGTGACAGTGGAAGCCCCTTCTTCAAGGGTTCAGGGTGATGACTGGAGGCCATCAGCAATGTGTTCCGGTCTGTGGGTTTGGAAAAGATCTCCGTGGAAATCACCCCATCATTCACCATGATTTTCACATCGAGGAACGTAACTTCCTTTTCATTGCATGTGTAGGTGAATTTGATCGGTGATGGCAAGGCGTTGATCTCCGCCATCAAATCCACGAAGGCCTCTTTCCCACCACCTCACAGCAGGAAGACATCGTCGATGTACCTAGTATACATTAGGATATTTGTGGATACCCCCGGGTCCAGGAAGAACATTTTGTGTTCTTCCGCGAACATAAACACATTAGCATACGAGGGTGCGACCGATGATCCCATCGCGCACCCTCGTAGCTGTAAATAGAACTCACCGTCGAACAGGAAATAATTCCTGTACAACGTGAGCTCCAAAAGAGTCAGAAACAACCTATGGTCAAATGCAGTTGTGGCTAAGTGTTTCTCAAGGAAACTCTGCATAGCCCTCATCCCCTCAGCATGGGGAATGGATGTGTAAAGGCTACGAACATCTAAACAGCACATAAGAGTGCCTGGGGCCAAGCTCCGTATTTCATGTAATTTAAGGATAAATGAGTTGGTGTCCTTAAGAAATGTTCTCTGTGCAGGTAACAACGGCTGAAGGATGCTGTCCAAAAGTTGTGACACTGGTTGATACAATGAGTCTCTAGCCGATATGATCGGCCTCCCCGGGGGGCTGGTTTAATTTTTGTGGAGCTTAGGTATTGTGTATAACAACGGGCTTTTTGGATGCATCACACAAAGGGCCTTGTGGACTTTAGCTGGTAACTGTCCCTCATCTCTCGCTTTGTCTAGAATGGAAAAAAGTTCCTGTTGATATTCCAAAACAGGATTACCCCGTAGTTTACAATAAACTCCTTCCTCCCCCAGTTGTGTCAGAGCCTCTTGGCGATAGTATTCGATATCTAAGATAACGATGGCCCCGCCCTTATCGGCGGGCCGAATCACAATGTCATCATACGATCGTAATTGAGAGAGTGCTTGTCTCTCCACCAAAGACAGGTTCCTTTTAATTTTAGCCGGAGCCGCCACATATTTATTAATGGAATCATCCATCAACCTGCCAAAGGTCTTGATGGACGAATTCAGTGACACTGGGTCAAAGTTCGACCTGGATTTCTTCTGTAAAAAAGAATCAAAGATGGAGATGGTGCTCTGTTCCTGTGGATTATTCTGAAAAAACTCCTTCAATCGGAGTTTCCTGGTAAATCTGTGGAGATCCCTGGACCAGGCAAATGAGTCATGCAAGTTGGTAGGCACGAAACTCAGTCCTTTGCTAAGGACACCAATTTCTTCAGATGTAAGCACTCTTTTAGACAAATTGAAGACTAATTGTAAGTCTTCCCTTGTGCCGCCCTTCTGACCCCTTTTGTTCTGGCCACCCCGACGGGTGGCAGTGCGTCGTTCTGTGCCCCACCATCTCGTGGGCCCCGTCCTAAAGGGGTACCTCCAGACGCTTCATCGGTATCAGAGAAGATAAAGTCGCTGTCACTGCTGGACTTCGTGTTTTTATTACTTTGTTTCTGTCTCTGCCAGGGGCGACGTCTTTGAGGCGGCCTACTTTTGTCTTGAGTATCCATGCCAGCCAGCCATCGGTAGACCTTATTGTCCTCATAATCTTGGTCTACCGTCATTTTTTTATTGCGTTTGAACTTTAATAACTCACGGCGATACTGGTCACATTGGGTCTTAAGTTTCCCCATCCAATCCTGTGATTCATCTTGTTGTAAAAATTTTAAATTGTCCTTTTCAAATGCGGTGATCTTGTGTCTAGTGATCTCCAGTTCTCTGTTGGTTTCCTCTATCACAAGAACCATGAGGTCAAAAGCACAGCGATTCAGTATGCCAATCCATTTCCTTACAAAGTCGGGATTGTGCCGCCCTATTGTGGGCACATTCCGAACACGGAACCCACGTGGGATCTTATGTTCTTTGTAGTACTCCGTGAGTGATATTCCATGTAATAGAAAATCAATTTCCCGACGTTTGTACTTCATCAGCTGGAATAGGCAATCATCTGCTCTCATCACTGAATCTGTTGCTGGGATGCTTTCTTTAGATAGAATTCTGTCAACTTGTTCCTGTGTAAAACCAAAAATTTCACCCGGGGCCATGGTACCCATAATGTGGCACCCAGGGATATCAGGCTGAGAAGACATGTTGTCAGCCTAGCACCTAAGTGGTGGTGAAAGTGATATTTTTCTCACACAAATAAATGACAGTGTGTAAGGCTTTCGGGAGTAGATACAATTTAAGCAGGTGGTGCCATACAACAGGTGTCCATAGAACACTGTGATATACTTGCAAAGCAGTCGGCACTCCCAGGCTCTTAAAACAGCTTGCTCCGTGCCAGTTCAAAAAATCATCATGTAAGTCCAGAAAAGAACAGCACTGGAGACGGTCACATGCAGTGAAAAAAGATGTATTTTAAACTAGAGATGAGCGGGTTCGGTTTCTCTGAATCCGAACCCGCCAGAACTTCATGTTTTTTTTCACGCGTCCGAGCGACTCGGATCTTCCCGCCTTGCTCGGTTAACCCGAGCGCGCCCGAACGTCATCATGACGCTGTCGGATTCTCGCGAGGCTCGGATTCTATCGCGAGACTCGGATTCTATATAAGGAGCCGCGCGTCGCCGCCATTTTCACACGTGCATTGAGATTGATAGGGAGAGGACGTGGCTGGCGTCCTCTCCGTTTAGAATAGATTAGAGAGACACTTGATTTACTAATTTTGGGGAGCATTAGGAGTACTCAGTACAGTGCAGAGTTTTGCTGATAGTGACCACCAGTTTTATTTATAATCCGTTCTCTGCCTGAAAAAAGCGATACACAGCACACAGTGACTCAGTCACATACCATATCTGTGTGCACTGCTCAGGCTCAGGCCAGTGTGCTGCATCATCTATTATCTATATATAATATTATATATATCTGTCTGACTGCTCAGCTCACACAGCTTATAATTGTGGGGGAGACTGGGGAGCACTACTGCAGTGCCAGTTATAGGTTATAGCAGGAGCCAGGAGTACATAATATATTATATAGTGAGTGACCACCAGACACACAGTGCAGTTTATTTAATATATCCGTTCTCTGCCTGAAAAAAGCGATACACACAGTGACTCAGTCAGTCACATACCATATCTGTGTGCACTGCTCAGGCTCAGGCCAGTGTGCTGCATCATCTATATATATTATATATCTGTCTGACTGCTCAGCTCACACAGCTTATAATTGTGGGGGAGACTGGGGAGCACTACTGCAGTGCCAGTTATAGGTTATAGCAGGAGCCAGGAGTACATAATATTATATTAAAATTAAACAGTGCACACTTTTGCTGCAGGAGTGCCACTGCCAGTGTGACTAGTGACCAGTGAACTGACCACCAGTATATATAATATTAGTAGTATACTATCTCTTTATCAACCAGTCTATATTAGCAGCAGACACAGTACAGTGCGGTAGTTCACGGCTGTGGCTACCTCTGTGTCGGCACTCGGCAGCCCGTCCATAATTGTATATACCACCTAACCGTGGTTTTTTTTTCTTTCTTTATACATACATACTAGTTACGAGTATACTATCTCTTTATCAACCAGTCTATATATTAGCAGCAGACACAGTACAGTGCGGTAGTTCACGGCTGTGGCTACCTCTGTGTCGGCACTCGGCAGCCCGTCCATAATTGTATATACCACCTAACCGTGGTTTTTTTTTCTTTCTTTATACATACATACTAGTTACGAGTATACTATCTCTTTATCAACCAGTCTATATTAGCAGCAGACACAGTACAGTGCGGTAGTTCACGGCTGTGGCTACCTCTGTGTCGGCACTCGGCAGCCCGTCCATAATTGTATATACCACCTAACCGTGGTTTTTTTTTCTTTCTTTATACATACATACTAGTTACGAGTAGAGATGAGCGCCTGAAATTTTTCGGGTTTTGTGTTTTGGTTTTGGGTTCGGTTCCGCGGCCGTGTTTTGGGTTCGAACGCGTTTTGGCAAAACCTCACCGAATTATTTTTGTCGGATTCGGGTGTGTTTTGGATTCGGGTGTTTTTTTCCAAAAACACTAAAAAACAGCTTAAATCATAGAATTTGGGGGTCATTTTGATCCCAAAGTATTATTAACCTCAAAAACCATAATTTACACTCATTTTCAGTCTATTCTGAATACCTCACACCTCACAATATTATTTTTAGTCCTAAAATTTGCACCGAGGTCGCTGTGTGAGTAAGATAAGCGACCCTAGTGGCCGACACAAACACCGGGCCCATCTAGGAGTGGCACTGCAGTGTCACGCAGGATGTCCCTTCCAAAAAACCCTCCCCAAACAGCACATGACGCAAAGAAAAAAAGAGGCGCAATGAGGTAGCTGTGTGAGTAAGATTAGCGACCCTAGTGGCCGACACAAACACCGGGCCCATCTAGGAGTGGCACTGCAGTGTCACGCAGGATGGCCCTTCCAAAAAACCCTCCCCAAACAGCACATGACGCAAAGAAAAAAAGAGGCGCAATGAGGTAGCTGACTGTGTGAGTAAGATTAGCGACCCTAGTGGCCGACACAAACACCGGGCACATCTAGGAGTGGCACTGCAGTGTCACGCAGGATGTCCCTTCCAAAAAACCCTCCCCAAACAGCACATGACGCAAAGAAAAAAAGAGGCGCAATGAGGTAGCTGTGTGAGTAAGATTAGCGACCCTAGTGGCCGACACAAACACCGGGCCCATCTAGGAGTGGCACTGCAGTGTCACGCAGGATGTCCCTTCCAAAAAACCCTCCCCAATCAGCACATGATGCAAAGAAAAAGAAAAGAAAAAAGAGGTGCAAGATGGAATTATCCTTGGGCCCTCCCACCCACCCTTATGTTGTATAAACAAAACAGGACATGCACACTTTAACCAACCCATCATTTCAGTGACAGGGTCTGCCACACGACTGTGACTGATATGACGGGTTGGTTTGGACCCCCCCCAAAAAAGAAGCAATTAATCTCTCCTTGCACAAACTGGCTCTACAGAGGCAAGATGTCCACCTCATCTTCACCCTCCGATATATCACCGTGTACATCCCCCTCCTCACAGATTATCAATTCGTCCCCACTGGAATCCACCATCTCAGCTCCCTGTGTACTTTGTGGAGGCAATTGCTGCTGGTCAATGTCTCCGCGGAGGAATTGATTATAATTCATTTTAATGAACATCATCTTCTCCACATTTTCTGGATGTAACCTCGTACGCCGATTGCTGACAAGGTGAGCGGCGGCACTAAACACTCTTTCGGAGTACACACTTGTGGGAGGGCAACTTAGGTAGAATAAAGCCAGTTTGTGCAAGGGCCTCCAAATTGCCTCTTTTTCCTGCCAGTATAAGTACGGACTGTGTGACGTGCCTACTTGGATGCGGTCACTCATATAATCCTCCACCATTCTATCAATGTTGAGAGAATCATATGCAGTGACAGTAGACGACATGTCCGTAATCGTTGTCAGGTCCTTCAGTCCGGACCAGATGTCAGCATCAGCAGTCGCTCCAGACTGCCCTGCATCACCGCCAGCGGGTGGGCTCGGAATTCTGAGCCTTTTCCTCGCACCCCCAGTTGCGGGAGAATGTGAAGGAGGAGATGTTGACAGGTCGCGTTCCGCTTGACTTGACAATTTTGTCACCAGCAGGTCTTTCAACCCCAGCAGACCTGTGTCTGCCGGAAAGAGAGATCCAAGGTAGGCTTTAAATCTAGGATCGAGCACGGTGGCCAAAATGTAGTGCTCTGATTTCAACAGATTGACCACCCGTGAATCCTTGTTAAGCGAATTAAGGGCTGCATCCACAAGTCCCACATGCCTAGCGGAATCGCTCCGTGTTAGCTCCTCCTTCAATGCCTCCAGCTTCTTCTGCAAAAGCCTGATGAGGGGAATGACCTGACTCAGGCTGGCAGTGTCTGAACTGACTTCACGTGTGGCAAGTTCAAAGGGCATCAGAACCTTGCACAACGTTGAAATCATTCTCCACTGCACTTGAGACAGGTGCATTCCACCTACTATATCGTGCTCAATTGTATAGGCTTGAATGGCCTTTTGCTGCTCCTCCAACCTCTGAAGCATATAGAGGGTTGAATTCCACCTCGTTACCACTTCTTGCTTCAGATGATGGCAGGGCAGGTTCAGTAGTTTTTGGTGGTGCTCCAGTTTTCTGTACGTGGTGCCTGTACGCCGAAAGTGTCCCGCAATTCTTCTGGCCACCGACAGCATCTCTTGCACGCCCCTGTCGTTTTTTAAAAAATTCTGCACCACCAAATTCAAGGTATGTGCAAAACATGGGACGTGCTGGAATTGGCCCAGATTTAATGCACACACAATATTGCTGGCGTTGTCCGATGCCACAAATCCACAGGAGAGTCCAATTGGGGTAAGCCATTCCGCGATGATCTTCCTCAGTTGCCGTAAGAGGTTTTCAGCTGTGTGCGTATTCTGGAAAGCGGTGATACAAAGCGTAGCCTGCCTAGGAAAGAGTTGGCGTTTGCGAGATGCTGCTACTGGTGCCACCGCTGCTGTTCTTGCGGCGGGAGTCCATACATCTACCCAGTGGGCTGTCACAGTCATATAGTCCTGACCCTGCCCTGCTCCACTTGTCCACATGTCCGTGGTTAAGTGGACATTGGGTACAGCTGCATTTTTTAGGACACTGGTGACTCTTTTTCTGAGGTCTGTGTACATTTTCGGTATCGCCTGCCTAGAGAAATGGAACCTAGATGGTATTTGGTACCGGGGACACAGTACCTCCAACAAGTCTCTAGTTGGCTCTGCAGTAATGACGGATACCGGAACCACGTTTCTCACCACCCAGGATGCCAAGGCCTCAGTTATCCGCTTTGCAGTAGGATGACTGCTGTGATATTTCATCTTCCTCGCAAAGGACTGTTGAACAGTCAATTGCTTACTGGAAGTAGTACAAGTGGGCTTACGACTTCCCCTCTGGGATGACCATCGACTCCCAGCGGCAACAACAGCAGCGCCAGCAGCAGTAGGCGTTACACGCAAGGATGCATCGGAGGAATCCCAGGCAGGAGAGGACTCGTCAGACTTGCCAGTGACATGGCCTGCAGGACTATTGGCATTCCTGGGGAAGGAGGAAATTGACACTGAGGGAGTTGGTGGGGTGGTTTGCGTGAGCTTGGTTACAAGAGGAAGGGATTTACTGGTCAGTGGACTGCTTCCGCTGTCACCCAAAGTTTTTGAACTTGTCACTGACTTATTATGAATGCGCTGCAGGTGACGTATAAGGGAGGATGTTCCGAGGTGGTTAACGTCCTTACCCCTACTTATTACAGCTTGACAAAGGGAACACACGGCTTGACACCTGTTGTCCGCATTTCTGGTGAAATACCTCCACACCGAAGAGCTGATTTTTTTGGTATTTTCACCTGGCATGTCAACGGCCATATTCCTCCCACGGACAACAGGTGTCTCCCCGGGTGCCTGACTTAAACAAACCACCTCACCATCAGAATCCTTCTGGTCAATTTCCTCCCCAGCGCCAGCAACACCCATATCCTCCTCATCCTGGTGTACTTCAACACTGACATCTTCAATCTGACTATCAGGAACTGGACTGCGGGTGCTCCTTCCAGCACTTGCAGGGGGCATGCAAATAGTGGAAGGCGCATGCTCTTCACGTCCAGTGTTGGGAAGGTCAGGCATCGCAAACGACACAATTGGACTCTCCTTGTGGATTTGGGATTTCAAAGAACGCACAGTTCTTTGCGGTGCTTTTGCCAGCTTGAGTCTTTTCAGTTTTCTAGCGAGAGGCTGAGTGCTTCCATCCTCATGTGAAGCTGAACCACTAGCCATGAACATAGGCCAGGGCCTCAGCCGTTCCTTGCCACTCCGTGTGGTAAATGGCATATTGGCAAGTTTACGCTTCTCCTCCGACAATTTTATTTTAGGTTTTGGAGTCCTTTTTTTTCTGATATTTGGTGTTTTGGATTTGACATGCTCTGTACTATGACATTGGGCATCGGCCTTGGCAGACGACGTTGCTGGCATTTCATCGTCTCGGCCATGACTAGTGGCAGCAGCTTCAGCACGAGGTGGAAGTGGATCTTGATCTTTCCCTAATTTTGGAACCTCAACTTTTTTGTTCTCCATATTTTATAGGCAGAACTAAAAGGCACCTCAGGTAAACAATGGAGATGGATGGATTGGATACTAGTATACAATTATGGACGGACTGCCACGGTTAGGTGGTATAAAAAAACCACGGTTAGGTGGTATATATTGTAATACAATTATGGATGGACGGACTGCCTGCCGAGTGCCGACACAGAGGTAGCCACAGCCGTGAACTACCGCACTGTACACTGGTTGATAAAGAGATAGTAGTATACTCGTAACAACTAGTATGACTGACTATGACGGTATAAAGAATGAAAAAAAAACCACGGTTAGGTGGTATATATTGTAATACAATTATGGATGGACGGACTGCCTGCCGAGTTCCGACACAGAGGTAGCCACAGCCGTGAACTACCGCACTGTACACTGGTTGATAAAGAGATAGTAGTATACTCGTAACAACTAGTATGACTGACTATGACGGTATAAAGAATGAAAAAAAAACCACGGTTAGGTGGTATATATTATAATACAATTATGGATGGACGGACTGCCTGCCGACTGCCGACACAGAGGTAGCCACAGCCGTGAACTACCGCACTGTACACTGGTTGATAAAGAGATAGTAGTATACTCGTAACAACTAGTATGACACTATGACGGTATAAAGAATGAAAAAAAAACCACGGTTAGGTGGTATATATTATAATACAATTATGGATGGACGGACTGCCTGCCGAGTGCCGACACAGAGGTAGCCACAGCCGTGAACTACCGCACTGTACACTGGTTGATAAAGAGATAGTAGTATACTCGTAACAACTAGTATGACTGACTATGACGGTATAAAGAATGAAAAAAAAACCACGGTTAGGTGGTATATATTATAATACAATTATGGATGGACGGACTGCCTGCCGACTGCCGACACAGAGGTAGCCACAGCCGTGAACTACCGCACTGTACACTGGTTGATAAAGAGATAGTAGTATACTCGTAACAACTAGTATGACACTATGACGGTATAAAGAATGAAAAAAAAACCACGGTTAGGTGGTATATATTATAATACAATTATGGATGGACGGACTGCCTGCCGACTGCCGACACAGAGGTAGCCACAGCCGTGAACTACCGCACTGTACACTGGTTGATAAAGAGATAGTAGTATACTCGTAACAACTAGTATGACACTATGACGGTATAAAGAATGAAAAAAAAACCACGGTTAGGTGGTATATATTATAATAATACAATTATGGATGGACGGACTGCCTGCCGACTGCCGACACAGAGGTAGCCACAGCCGTGAACTACCGCACTGTACACTGGTTGATAAAGAGATAGTAGTATACTCGTAACAACTAGTATGACTATGACGACGGTATAAAGAAAGAAAAAAAAATACCACGGTTAGGTGGTATATAATTATACAATTATGGATGGACGGACTGCCTGCCGAGTGCCGACTGCCGACACAGAGGTAGCCACAGCCGTGAACTACCGCACTGTACTGTGTCTGCTGCTAATATAGACTGGTTGATAAAGAGATAGTATACAACAATATACTACTATACTGGTGGTCAGGCACTGGTCACCACTAGTCACACTGGCAGTGGCACTCCTGCAGCAAAAGTGTGCACTGTTTAATTTTAAATTAATATAATATTATGTACTCCTGGCTCCTGCTATAACAACCTGCAGTGCTCCCCAGTCTCCCCCACAATTATTATAAGCTTTTATACATTGATGTGCAGCACACTGGGCTGAGCTGAGTGCACACAGACTGAGTCACACTGTGTGACTGCTGTGTATCGTTTTTTTCAGGCAGAGAACGGATATAGCAGAGAACGGATATATTAAATAAAAGTTAACTTAACAACAACTGCACTGGTCACTGTGGTAAACTCTGTCTGCACAATCTCTCTCTCTCTCTCTCTCTCTCTTCTAATCTATTCTAATGGAGAGGACGCCAGCCACGTCCTCTCCCTATCAATCTCAATGCACGTGTGAAAATGGCGGCGACGCGCGGCTCCTTATATAGAATCCGAGTCTCGCGAGAATCCGACAGCGTCATGATGACGTTCGGGCGCGCTCGGGTTAACCGAGCAAGGCGGGAAGATCCGAGTCGCTCGGACCCGTGAAAAAAAAAGTGAAGTTCGTGCGGGTTCGGATTCAAAGAAACCGAACCCGCTCATCTCTAGTTACGAGTATACTATCTCTTTATCAACCAGTCTATATATTAGCAGCAGACACAGTACAGTGCGGTAGTTCACGGCTGTGGCTACCTCTGTGTCGGCACTCGGCAGCCCGTCCATAATTGTATATACCACCTAACCGTGGTTTTTTTTTCTTTCTTTATACATACATACTAGTTACGAGTATACTATCTCTTTATCAACCAGTCTATATATTAGCAGCAGACACAGTACAGTGCGGTAGTTCACGGCTGTGGCTACCTCTGTGTCGGCACTCGGCAGCCCGTCCATAATTGTATATACCACCTAACCGTGGTTTTTTTTTCTTTCTTTATACATACATACTAGTTACGAGTATACTATCTCTTTATCAACCAGTCTATATTAGCAGCAGACACAGTACAGTGCGGTAGTTCACGGCTGTGGCTACCTCTGTGTCGGCACTCGGCAGCCCGTCCATAATTGTATATACCACCTAACCGTGGTTTTTTTTTCTTTCTTTATACATACATACTAGTTACGAGTATACTATCTCTTTATCAACCAGTCTATATATTAGCAGCAGACACAGTACAGTGCGGTAGTTCACGGCTGTGGCTACCTCTGTGTCGGCACTCGGCAGCCCGTCCATAATTGTATATACCACCTAACCGTGGTTTTTTTTTCTTTCTTTATACATACATACTAGTTACGAGTATACTATCTCTTTATCAACCAGTCTATATATTAGCAGCAGACACAGTACAGTGCGGTAGTTCACGGCTGTGGCTACCTCTGTGTCGGCACTCGGCAGCCCGTCCATAATTGTATATACCACCTAACCGTGGTTTTTTTTTCTTTCTTTATACATACATACTAGTTACGAGTATACTATCTCTTTATCAACCAGTCTATATATTAGCAGCAGACACAGTACAGTGCGGTAGTTCACGGCTGTGGCTACCTCTGTGTCGGCACTCGGCAGCCCGTCCATAATTGTATACTAGTATCCAATCCATCCATCTCCATTGTTTACCTGAGGTGCCTTTTAGTTGTGCCTATTAAAATATGGAGAACAAAAATGTTGAGGTTCCAAAATTAGGGAAAGATCAAGATCCACTTCCACCTCGTGCTGAAGCTGCTGCCACTAGTCATGGCGGAGACGATGAAATGCCAGCAACGTCGTCTGCCAAGGCCGATGCCCAATGTCATAGTACAGAGCATGTCAAATCCAAAACACCAAATATCAGTAAAAAAAGGACTCCAAAACCTAAAATAAAATTGTCGGAGGAGAAGCGTAAACTTGCCAATATGCCATTTACCACACGGAGTGGCAAGGAACGGCGGAGGCCCTGGCCTATGTTCATGGCTAGTGGTTCAGCTTCACATGAGGATGGAAGCACTCAGCCTCTCGCTAGAAAAATGAAAAGACTCAAGCTGGCAAAAGCAGCACAGCAAAGAACTGTGCATTCTTCGAAATCCCAAATCCACAAGGAGAGTCCAATTGTGTCGGTTGCGATGCCTGACCTTCCCAACACTGGACGTGAAGAGCATGCGCCTTCCACCATTTGCACGCCCCCTGCAAGTGCTGGAAGGAGCACCCGCAGTCCAGTTCCTGATAGTCAGATTGAAGATGTCAGTGTTGAAGTACACCAGGATGAGGAGGATATGGGTGTTGCTGGCGCTGGGGAGGAAATTGACCAGGAGGATTCTGATGGTGAGGTGGTTTGTTTAAGTCAGGCACCCGGGGAGACACCTGTTGTCCGTGGGAGGAATATGGCCGTTGACATGCCAGGTGAAAATACCAAAAAAATCAGCTCTTCGGTGTGGAGGTATTTCACCAGAAATGCGGACAACAGGTGTCAAGCCGTGTGTTCCCTTTGTCAAGCTGTAATAAGTAGGGGTAAGGACGTTAACCACCTCGGAACATCCTCCCTTATACGTCACCTGCAGCGCATTCATAATAAGTCAGTGACAAGTTCAAAAACTTTGGGTGACAGCGGAAGCAGTCCACTGACCAGTAAATCCCTTCCTCTTGTAACCAAGCTCACGCAAACCACCCCACCAACTCCCTCAGTGTCAATTTCCTCCTTCCTCAGGAATGCCAATAGTCCTGCAGGCCATGTCACTGGCAATTCTGACGAGTCCTCTCCTGCCTGGGATTCCTCCGATGCATCCTTGCGTGTAACGCCTACTGCTGCTGGCGCTGCTGTTGTTGCCGCTGGGAGTCGATGGTCATCCCAGAGGGGAAGTCGTAAGCCCACTTGTACTACTTCCAGTAAGCAATTGACTGTTCAACAGTCCTTTGCGAGGAAGATGAAATATCACAGCAGTCATCCTACTGCAAAGCGGATAACTGAGGCCTTGGCATCCTGGGTGGTGAGAAACGTGGTTCCGGTATCCATCATTACTGCAGAGCCAACTAGAGACTTGTTGGAGGTACTGTGTCCCCGGTACCAAATACCATCTAGGTTCCATTTCTCTAGGCAGGCGATACCGAAAATGTACACAGACCTCAGAAAAAGAGTCACCAGTGTCCTAAAAAATGCAGCTGTACCCAATGTCCACTTAACCACGGACATGTGGACAAGTGGAGCAGGGCAGGGTCAGGACTATATGACTGTGACAGCCCACTGGGTAGATGTATGGACTCCCGCCGCAAGAACAGCAGCGGCGGCACCAGTAGCAGCATCTCGCAAACGCCAACTCTTTCCTAGGCAGGCTACGCTTTGTATCACCGCTTTCCAGAATACGCACACAGCTGAAAACCTCTTACGGCAACTGAGGAAGATCATCGCGGAATGGCTTACCCCAATTGGACTCTCCTGTGGATTTGTGGCATCGGACAACGCCAGCAATATTGTGTGTGCATTAAATCTGGGCCAATTCCAGCACGTCCCATGTTTTGCACATACCTTGAATTTGGTGGTGCAGAATTTTTTAAAAAACGACAGGGGCGTGCAAGAGATGCTGTCGGTGGCCAGAAAAATTGCGGGACACTTTCGGCGTACAGGCACCACGTACAGAAGACTGGAGCACCACCAAAAACTACTGAACCTGCCCTGCCATCATCTGAAGCAAGAAGTGGTAACGAGGTGGAATTCAACCCTCTATATGCTTCAGAGGTTGGAGGAGCAGCAAAAGGCCATTCAAGCCTATACAATTGAGCACGATATAGTAGGTGGAATGCACCTGTCTCAAGTGCAGTGGAGAATGATTTCAACGTTGTGCAAGGTTCTGATGCCCTTTGAACTTGCCACACGTGAAGTCAGTTCAGACACTGCCAGCCTGAGTCAGGTCATTCCCCTCATCAGGCTTTTGCAGAAGAAGCTGGAGGCATTGAAGAAGGAGCTAAAAGGGAGCGATTCCGCTAGGCATGTGGGACTTGTGGATGCAGCCCTTAATTCGCTTAACAAGGATTCACGGGTGGTCAATCTGTTGAAATCAGAGCACTACATTTTGGCCACCGTGCTCGATCCTAGATTTAAAGCCTACCTTGGATCTCTCTTTCCGGCAGACACAGGTCTGCTGGGGTTGAAAGACCTGCTGGTGACAAAATTGTCAAGTCAAGCGGAACGCGACCTGTCAACATCTCCTCCTTCACATTCTCCCGCAACTGGGGGTGCGAGGAAAAGGCTCAGAATTCCGAGCCCACCCGCTGGCGGTGATGCAGGGCAGTCTGGAGCGACTGCTGATGCTGACATCTGGTCCGGACTGAAGGACCTGACAACGATTACGGACATGTCGTCTACTGTCACTGCATATGATTCTCTCAACATTGATAGAATGGTGGAGGATTATATGAGTGACCGCATCCAAGTAGGCACGTCACACAGTCCGTACTTATACTGGCAGGAAAAAGAGGCAATTTGGAGGCCCTTGCACAAACTGGCTTTATTCTACCTAAGTTGCCCTCCCACAAGTGTGTACTCCGAAAGAGTGTTTAGTGCCGCCGCTCACCTTGTCAGCAATCGGCGTACGAGGTTACATCCAGAAAATGTGGAGAAGATGATGTTCATTAAAATGAATTATAATCAATTCCTCCGCGGAGACATTGACCAGCAGCAATTGCCTCCACAAAGTACACAGGGAGCTGAGATGGTGGATTCCAGTGGGGACGAATTGATAATCTGTGAGGAGGGGGATGTACACGGTGATATATCGGAGGGTGAAGATGAGGTGGACATCTTGCCTCTGTAGAGCCAGTTTGTGCAAGGAGAGATTAATTGCTTCTTTTTTGGGGGGGGTCCAAACCAACCCGTCATATCAGTCACAGTCGTGTGGCAGACCCTGTCACTGAAATGATGGGTTGGTTAACGTGTGCATGTCCTGTTTTGTTTATACAACATAAGGGTGGGTGGGAGGGCCCAAGGACAATTCCATCTTGCACCTCTTTTTTCTTTTCTTTTTCTTTGCATCATGTGCTGATTGGGGAGGGTTTTTTGGAAGGGACATCCTGCGTGACACTGCAGTGCCACTCCTAGATGGGCCCGGTGTTTGTGTCGGCCACTAGGGTCGCTAATCTTACTCACACAGTCAGCTACCTCATTGCGCCTCTTTTTTTCTTTGCGTCATGTGCTGTTTGGGGAGGGTTTTTTGGAAGGGACATCCTGCGTGACACTGCAGTGCCACTCCTAGATGGGCCCGGTGTTTGTGTCGGCCACTAGGGTCGCTAATCTTACTCACACAGCTACCTCATTGCGCCTCTTTTTTTCTTTGCGTCATGTGCTGTTTGGGGAGGGTTTTTTGGAAGGGACATCCTGCGTGACACTGCAGTGCCACTCCTAGATGGGCCCGGTGTTTGTGTCGGCCACTAGGGTCGCTTATCTTACTCACACAGCGACCTCGGTGCAAATTTTAGGACTAAAAATAATATTGTGAGGTGTGAGGTATTCAGAATAGACTGAAAATGAGTGTAAATTATGGTTTTTGAGGTTAATAATACTTTGGGATCAAAATGACCCCCAAATTCTATGATTTAAGCTGTTTTTTAGTGTTTTTTGAAAAAAACACCCGAATCCAAAACACACCCGAATCCGACAAAAAAAATTCGGTGAGGTTTTGCCAAAACGCGTTCGAACCCAAAACACGGCCGCGGAACCGAACCCAAAACCAAAACACAAAACCCGAAAAATTTCAGGCGCTCATCTCTATAATTTAAACAGGCTACAGCTGTTTCAGGGCTTCTGCCCTTTCCTCAGGCCAAATACATAAAGAGACAAACACACATAGAACACTTACCCCGTTAAATACCCACCGGAGCACACCCGCCGCCGCGTCTCCTCCACGCCGTCCTGCTTCCGGGTATAGAGCCGCCAGGTCATTTCCGCCCAGCACGTAGCTCGTCGCCATGGTAACCCGGCGCTTGCTAGTCACTCAGGCGCAGCCGCTCTGTCTCGGAAAGCCACAGACCGCTCCCCCTCGTAATCAGGCACTGGATGGATGCAGACTTCAAGGGTGCTCCCTATGTTAAAGATACATACACAGACATTAAACCAAAGTGCAAAATAAAACAGTAAAAGCATGTATTATTTACGTGGAACTTTCTAAGATATACAAATCCATATATAATGAAACCACATCGGTACTGGCTGATACAAATCTACATAGTACAGAAGAGCACCGACTAGCTATAACAATGCCACAACCTTCACCCAGAGAGACCTCTAGGTAGTGTTGTGGAGTAATACAATGACCCAGGGACACCACTGGGTCAGAGGAAGATGAATAAAAAAGGGTGTAGGTGGAAACTAAAGCAACCCCCAGTCACGTGTTTCTAAATGAACACGTTCCAATTGACTTTTTCATTGAGGCCCCGTGGCCAAAAGGTATCCAACCTCATGATCCACCGGGTCTCTTTCTCCAAAAGGATCCTAGCCCTATCCCCACCTCTCAGAGTCGGTGGGACATGTTCTATGCCAAAATATTTTAAAGAATTGATGGTATGCTGAGCTGATAAAAAATGTCGGGCCACCGGCTGATCTACCGGTTTGCCCTCCAATATCAATTTAATGGCTGAACGATGAGCCGCCATGCGTTCACTGAGTTTTATTATGGTCTGCCCAATGTAGAACAAGCCACATGTAGCATAGACAACATACGATGTGCTACATGTAATCACCTGTCTGATATTAAATGTTACGTTACGTGTTGGATGTTTAAAATCTTTACAGGCAATCATGTGTTTACACGTAGCACATTTAGGACACCATGTGGCTTGTTCTACATTGGGCAGTTTCCACCTACACCCTTTTTTATTCATCTTCCTCTGACCCAGTGGTGTCCCTGGGTCATTGTATTACTCCACAACACTACCTAGAGGTCTCTCTGGGTGAAGGTTGTGGCATTGTTATAGCTAGTCGGTGCTCTTCTGTACTATGTAGATTTGTATCAGCCAGTACCGATGTGGTTTCATTATATATGGATTTGTATATCTTAGAAAGTGCCACGTAAATAATACATGCTTTTACTGTTTTTATTTTGCACTTTGGTTTAATGTCTGTGTATGTATCTTTAACATAGGGAGCACCCTTGAAGTCTGCATCCATCCAGTGCCTGATTACGAGGGGGAGCGGTCTGTGGCTTTCCGAGACAGAGCGGCTGCGCCTGAGTGACTAGCAAGCGCCGGGTTACCATGGCGACGAGCTACGTGCTGGGCGGAAATGACCTGGCGGCTCTATACCCGGAAGCAGGACGGCATGGAGGAGACGCGGCGGCGGGTGTGTTCCGGTGGGTATTTAACGGGGTAAGTGTTCTATGTGTGTTTGTCTCTTTATGTATTTGGCCTGAGGAAAGGGCAGAAGCCCTGAAACAGCTGTAGCCTGTTTAAAATACATCTTTTTTCACTGCATGTGACCGTCTCCAGTGCCGTTCTTTTCTGGACTTACATGATGATTTTTTGAACTGGCACGGAGCAAGCTGTTTTAAGAGCCTGGGAGTGCCGACTGCTTTGCAAGTATATCACAGTGTTCTATGGACACCTGTTGTATGGCACCACCTGCTTAAATTGTATCTACTCCCGAAAGCCTTACACACTGTCATTTATTTGTGTGAGAAAAATATCACTTTCACCACCACTTAGGTGCTAGGCTGACAACATGTCTTCTCAGCCTGACATCCCTGGGTGCCACATTATGGGTACCATGGCCCCGAATGAAATTTTTGGTTTTACACAGGAACAAGTTGACAGAATTCTATCTAAAGAAAGCATCCCAGCAACAGATTCAGTGATGAGAGCAGATGATTGCCTATTCCAGCTGATGAAGTACAAACGTCGGGAAATTGATTTTCTATTACATGGAATATCACTCACGGAGTACTACAAAGAACATAAGATCCCACGTGGGTTCCGTGTTCGGAATGTGCCCACAATAGGGCGGCACAATCCCGACTTTGTAAGGAAATGGATTGGCATACTGAATCGCTGTGCTTTTGACCTCATGGTTCTTGTGATAGAGGAAACCAACAGAGAACTGGAGATCACTAGACACAAGATCACCGCATTTGAAAAGGACAATTTAAAATTTTTACAACAAGATGAATCACAGGATTGGATGGGGAAACTTAAGACCCAATGTGACCAGTATCGCCGTGAGTTATTAAAGTTCAAACGCAATAAAAAAAATGACGGTAGACCAAGATTATGAGGACAATAAGGTCTACCGATGGCTGGCTGGCATGGATACTCAAGACAAAAGTAGGCCGCCTCAAAGACGTCGCCCCTGGCAGAGACAGAAACAAAGTAATAAAAACACGAAGTCCAGCAGTGACAGCGACTTTATCTTCTCTGATACCGATGAAGCGTCTGGAGGTACCCCTTTAGGACGGGGCCCACGAGATGGTGGGGCGCAGACCGACGCACTGCCACCCGTCGGGGTGGCCAGAACAAAAGGGGTCAGAAGGGCGGCACAAGGGAAGACTTACAATTAGTCTTCAATTTGTCTAAAAGAGTGCTTACATCTGAAGAAATTGGTGTCCTTAGCAAAGGACTGAGTTTCGTGCCTACCAACTTGCATGACTCATTTGCCTGGTCCAGGGATCTCCACAGATTTACCAGGAAACTCCGATTGAAGGAGTTTTTTCAGAATAATCCACAGGAACAGAGCACCATCTCCATCTTTGATTCTTTTTTACAGAAGAAATCCAGGTCGAACTTTGACCCAGTGTCACTGAATTCGTCCATCAAGACCTTTGGCAGGTTGATGGATGATTCCATTAATAAATATGTGGCGGCTCCGGCTAAAATTAAAAGGAACCAGTCTTTGGTGGAGAGACAAGCACTCTCTCAATTACGATCGTATGATGACATTGTGATTCGGCCCGCCGATAAGGGCGGGGCCATCGTTATCTTAGATATCGAATACTATCGCCAAGAGGCTCTGACACAACTGGGGGAGGAAGGAGTTTATTGTAAACTACGGGGTAATCCTGTTTTGGAATATCAACAGGAACTTTTTTCCATTCTAGACAAAGCGAGAGATGAGGGACAGTTACCAGCTAAAGTCCACAAGGCCCTTTGTGTGATGCATCCAAAAAGCCCGTTGTTATACACAATACCTAAGCTCCACAAAAATCAAACCAGCCCCCCGGGGAGACCAATCATATCGGCTAGAGACTCATTGTATCAACCAGTGTCACAACTTTTGGACAGCATCCTTCAGCCGTTGTTACCTGCACAGAGAACATTTCTTAAGGACACCAACTCATTTATCCTTAAATTACATGAAATACGGAGCTTGGCCCCAGGCACTCTTATGTGCTGTTTAGATGTTCATAGCCTTTACACATCCATTCCCCATGCTGAGGGGATGAGGGCTATGCAGAGTTTCCTTGAGAAACACTTAGCCACAACTGCATTTGACCATAGGTTGTTTCTGACTCTTTTGGAGCTCACGTTGTACAGGAATTATTTCCTGTTCGACGGTGAGTTCTATTTACAGCTACGAGGGTGCGCGATGGGATCATCGGTCGCACCCTCGTATGCTAATGTGTTTATGTTCGCGGAAGAACACAAAATGTTCTTCCTGGACCCGGGGGTATCCACAAATATCCTAATGTATACTAGGTACATCGACGATGTCTTCCTGCTGTGGGATGGTGGGAAAGAGGCCTTCGTGGATTTGATAGCAGAGATCAACGCCTTGCCATCACCGATCAAATTCACCTACACATGCAATGAAAAGGAAGTTACGTTCCTCGATGTGAAAATCATGGTGAATGATGGGGTGATTTCCACGGAGATCTTTTCCAAACCCACGGACCGGAACACATTGCTGATGGCCTCCAGTCATCACCCTGAACCCTTGAAGAAGGGGCTTCCACTGTCACAAATGATGCGGGTGGCACGCATCACAAGTGACAGAGATAAAGTCCCTGAATTATTAAATAATATGATTTTGAAATTTCTTGCCAGGGGATACAATGGGTCTTTGTTACAGAAGCAGAAGGATAGGGTACTGCTAATGTCCAGGAATGATCTATTACATCCAAAATCGAAAGCATGTAGGAATCTGTTGCCGTGGCCGAGTGATTTCTCAACTGCTAGCCCTATTGTTCGCAGGGCCACACATGCCCTCTGGCCAATTGTGGCGTCAGACCCGGATTTGCCATCCTTTAAAGGATTAAAACCTATCACAGCATTTAGGAGGGGGGCCAATCTCCGTGATCTTGTTGTAAGAACAGATATTTCAGGAATGAAGAGGTTGGATGAAGTAGTCATCCATAAAAAATCCCCTGGCTGCTACCGGTGTCCTAAATGTGCTACGTGTAAACACACGATTGCCTGTAAAGATTTTAAACATCCAACACGTAACGTAACATTTAATATCAGACAGGTGATTACATGTAGCACATCGTATGTTGTCTATGCTATAGTCTGCCCATGTGGCTTGTTCTACATTGGGCAGACCATAAGAAAACTCAGTGAACGCATGGCGGCTCATCGTTCAGCCATTAAATTGATATTGGAGGGCAAACCGGTAGATCAGCCGGTGTCCCGACATTTTTTATCAGCTCAGCATACCATCAATTCTTTAAAATATTTTGGCATAGAACATGTCCCACCGACTCTGAGAGGTGGGGATAGGGCTAGGATCCTTTTGGAGAAAGAGACCCGGTGGATCATGAGGTTGGATACCTTTTGGCCACGGGGCCTCAATGAAAAAGTCAATTGGAACGTGTTCATTTAGAAACACGTGACTGGGGGTTGCTTCAGTTTCCACCTACACCCTTTTTTATTCATCTTCCTCTGACCCAGTGGTGTCCCTGGGTCATTGTATTACTCCACAACACTACCTAGAGGTCTCTCTGGGTGAAGGTTGTGGCATTGTTATAGCTAGTCGGTGCTCTTCTGTACTATGTAGATTTGTATCAGCCAGTACCGATGTGGTTTCATTATATATGGATTTGTATATCTTAGAAAGTGCCACGTAAATAATACATGCTTTTACTGTTTTTATTTTGCACTTTGGTTTAATGTCTGTGTATGTATCTTTAACATAGGGAGCACCCTTGAAGTCTGCATCCATCCAGTGCCTGATTACGAGGGGGAGCGGTCTGTGGCTTTCCGAGACAGAGCGGCTGCGCCTGAGTGACTAGCAAGCGCCGGGTTACCATGGCGACAAGCTACGTGCTGGGCGGAAATGACCTGGCGGCTCTATACCCGGAAGCAGACGGCGTGGAGGAGACGCGGCGGTGGGTGTGCTCCGGTGGGTATTTAACGGGGTAAGTGTTCTATGTGTGTTTGTCTCTTTATGTATTTGGCCTGAGGAGAGGGCAGAAGCCCTGAAACAGCTGTAGCCTGTTTAAAATACATTTTTTTTCACTGCATGTGACCGTCTCCAGTGCCGTTCTTTTCTGGTCTTACATGATGATTTTTTGAACTGGCACGGAGCAAGCTGTTTTAAGAGCCTGGGAGTGCCGACTGCTTTGCAAGTATATATATATATATATATATATATATATACAGAAAAAGTCGCACTCACGTGTAATACTGGAACAACAGCTGGGGTGTCTTCCACAAAAATCCTCAAAGGGATCCACTTGTAGATACAAAAGAATGGAGCACTCACCAGTCTTTTCTTATGAAGTATTTAGCAAAAGTTTATTGTCCAGACAGCATATATGACTGTGTAATACAGTCCATTAAGGTTATCCAGAAGTAAGCTCAAACGTTTTCGGTCATTGCAGACCGTCATCAGGAGACATAAACATCATTTAACAGCCGTCCTGCCATCACATAAAGATACCATCAGCCTATCTGACCATGCCTCAAATATCCTGGCAATTGGGGATCTTAGTGAAAATATATTGTTTGCAACACTTGATGTTTCATCTCTATATACAATTATTCCTCATACCGAAGGGATTGAGGCAGTCAGGAAATTGATGATATCACATGGTAACATGCATCTTCCATGTGAATTTATCCTTGAGCTATTGGAGTTAATTTTGGTTCATAATCATTTCTCATATCAGGGTGATTATTATATCCAATGCTCGGGGACCGCTATGGGGTCTAATGTGGCCCCGATGTATGCAGGTATTTTCATGCATGACTATGAATCCACTAACATTTATCCTAGGTATGGTAATAAAATTACTTATTATAGGAGATTCATAGATGACGTATTTTTGCTGTGGAGTGGCACCAAGGAGGAATTTCATTCAATGTTGAATGAACTTAATGCCCTTGATTCGACAGTCCGTTTTACTGGAACATGTGAGCGTGACTCCATAAATTTTCTGGACGTAACTATATTTCGGAATGGAACAAAGCTGGGGTCTACGCTATATAGAAAGGAAACGGACAGAAACACTTTCTTGCAGGCGACTAGTAAGCACCCACCCACCCTCAAAGCGAGCCTTCCGGTATCCCAATTCATGAGGGTTCTCCGTAACAATACAAATTCTGATACAGCGGAAGCTCAAATAATACAAATGAAGGAACGGTTCCTCGAGAGGGGATATACGAGGAGAGTTGTGGAGAATTGTCTCACTAAAGCTAGGTTGAGACTATATCAGAAACGTGATTGCAAACAGAATCGTATGATATTCGTGACACAATACGATGATATGGCTCCTGTGATCTCTAAATCAATTAAAAAGCATTGGCCGTTACTCAAGTCTGACCCAAAGTTTCAAGGGACTCTTGATAATCCACCCATGATGGCATATAGGCGTGGCAGAAATCTGAAGCAGATCCTGATGCAACCCGCTAGACCTCTGGTGGCGAAGGAAAACGCCACGTGGTTAAACACCATGAAACCAGGGTGCTTCAGATGTGTGGGGTGCACCACGTGCCGCTCGTTGCTGCCGGGCACTTCTTTCCCGCACCCACACAATGGTAGAATGATCAAGATTCGATATAAGCTCCATTGCAGGTTGAGCTTTGTGGTCTATATGCTATTATGTCCATGCGGACTAGCATACGTTGGAATGACGACCTGCACATTTAGAGAACGTATGGCAAACCACAGGAGTTCAATTAACCAAGCGATCACCTCTGGTAGAACTGATAAACCAGTTGCACAACACTTCCTCAAAATGGGACATCAAGTATCAACACTTAGATGCCGGATCATAGACTGGGTCCCGGAACCTGCGAGAGGTGGAGACCGTACACTCATTTTGAAAAAACTGGAGGCAAGATGGATCTTCAAATTGGGAACAGTGGCCCCAAATGGGCTTAATGAGAATAACCCGTTGGGTATTTTTCTTAGATAAGGGACTTGAGCCCTTTTGGGATCAATGCGCTTTTGTTATAAATATAGGTATTTTTTAGTACATATACATAAAGAAATTTTTTCTTCAAAAAATAATTTTTTTTGTAAATCTTCGTTGTTATAGTATATATTAATCTTGTTAGTGTATGTATGTCTTTATGTCTTTATATGTATGTATATTTAGTGCAGGTATATTGTCATTTTATTATCCTCCATACTCCACCGGCTCCTACTACCTACAGGTTACCCTTAATTATAAAGTCCGTGGGTTGTGTGTTTGATTAGCTATTTATATTATGTTATCTTATTCCCTATTTACATACTTGATTCTCCTCCAATGGGATTGGCTTCCAGCCTATAAAATAATCTTTATTATTTGTCCATAAGAAGTATATAATACGAGGGCAATGGAAACTTTGCCGTTACTGCGGCCAGGGACGCTGAATAGTGGTTGCCTGGCAACCAATTGTCCTAGTGATATCCCCGCCCATGGAGATCGCAGTAGGGGAAGTATCCAAGCGTTGCTTGGTAACCCCCGGAAAGATGTCATCCTTGAATATGAGATATACTTCACCGGAAGAGACTGGGCTGTTGCGTGGCAACGGCTGCGCTATGTCACTTCCAGGGGCGGGCACCTCGATCCTCACTGGGAGTTGGTAGGTGGGATGGCCCGGCTTATGGTTGCTTAGCAACCAGTAGTGGACACGGAGGTGAGATAAGTATGTACTTGGGGACATCTTGTGGCTGTTATATAAGATTATGGGGTGAATCACGCCAGCCCGGGTACAAGCACCATTGAGGGGATAGCAGTGGATTTTAAAGTATGATCTAATATGCACTAGAAGCACTTTTGAATGAAATAGGCTAATCCCGCCCTTATTGTGACGTCATGTGGGCGTCGATAATTGAATGGTGGGTATGTAAGGGGCCGGTGAGGCATGGTCAGATAGGCTGATGGTATCTTTATGTGATGGCAGGACGGCTGTTAAATGATGTTTATGTCTCCTGATGACGGTCTGCAATGACCGAAAACGTTTGAGCTTACTTCTGGATAACCTTAATGGACTGTATTACACAGTCATATATGCTGTCTGGACAATAAACTTTTGCTAAATACTTCATAAGAAAAGACTGGTGAGTGCTCCATTCTTTTGTATCTATATATATATATATATATATATATATATATAAAGTATTATCAGAAACTATAGCTTCCATTTCCTTACATAAAGATTAAAGAGATAAATAAAAATCTCCAACACCAACAAAGTGTGTGTGTGTGTGTGTGTGTGTGTGTGTATCCTATGAATACTGAATGTGTGGACATCAATCTATACTGTCCTTGAAGAAGTCCGCTGGAATCCTGAAATTATGAATTATGACATTTTGAAATGCGTTAATCTATTGAAATGAGGCTTGGTTTTATGGATACCAGTGCCGGATCTCTCACTAGGCACATGAGGCACGTGCCTAGGGACGGTACCTGCTGGAGGCAGCACAACAGTCATCCCCCCCCAATCAGAGAAGCAGCACAGCAGTCCTACCCCCTTCCTCATGGTGCTTTTAAGAGTGGTGGGGCTAGTAGGGCAGGCAGTCACCCCGCCAGCACCATCACACCCAATATTGCGCTGCTCGCATCCCTCTCCCCCTCTGCCTGCAACCCCCCCAGCCCCCCCTACAGCTACTCACTTGATGTTGGGCAGGCAGGAAGAGCCGGGAGCCGAGGGACAGGAGCCAGTGCATGGTGGTGGTGAGTGACACACACAGTCAATCACACACTCACTCACTCACGCTCTCTTACTCTTTCTCTTTCTCACCTGGTGCAATGCTATAAGGGGCTACCTGTTACATTGTGTATAATGGGCTACCCGGTGCAATGTGTATAAGGGGCTACCTGGTGCAATGTGTATAATGGGCTACCTGGTGCAATGTGTATAATTGGCTACCTGGTGCAATGTGTATAAAGGGCTACCTGGTGTAATGTGTATAAGGGGCTGCCTGGTGCAATGTGTATAAGGGACTACCTGGTGCAATGTGTATAAGGGACTACCTGGTGCAATGTGTATAAGGGGATATCTGGTGCAATGTGTATAAGGGGCTACCTGGTGTAATGTGTATAAGAGGCTACCTGTTGCAATGTGTATAAGGGGCTACCTTGTGCAATGTGTATAAGAGGCTGTACATGGGGCAATGTGTATAAGAGGGACTACTTGGCGCAATGTGTATACAGCAGTCCCAGCCCCCTCCCCGAATCAGAGCAGCAGTGCAGCACGACATTCTCCCCTCCTGCCGCTGCATCAGAGCAGCAGCAGATGGAGGGCAGACGGACAGGCGGTCAGGAGTAATGGTTGTAGAGGCATTGATCACCCGAGCAAAGGTACAGCTGGTGAGTTATCAATCCCTGTAAACAGGTGTGGGGGGGGGGGGTTTGGATATTCAGCGGCCTATATCATTGTGCTTGGGGGGGAGGGAGAATATAATTGTGCCTATGGGTGGCCTGACCCCTAAATCCGGCTCTGATGGAGACCCACAGTGGAAATTTCGAGTTCAATACATGTGACAGTACTGAGCAGTGTACACATATTTATAATGCTTATAGGCTCTCTGAATTTTCATCTGATGTGTTTTAAATATTATGACAGTGTTTTTGTTGACAACACTTACGTAACAAATTAAATTTTATTTCATGTAAACTATGTTGTCAGATTACTTAGCACAAATCCTCTACAGGGATACTTGTGTAGAGCTCAGTCACCGCGGAAGACACTTTTTGAATTCCCTGTAGTATGATCTTTATTGTATACTGTATATACAAAGTGGCCTTTGTAAAGAACTCTTAAATCTGTAATAGCACGTACAATGACTGTCCAAGCACTGAAGGCAGTTTAATAGGCTTATTCTTAATGAATGGAATACCTTCACCTAGTGAGGTTAAATGTCACAAACACTACAATAATTATATCTATTTTATTGCAGTATATAGTCATCATATACCCATAGACACCCAATACTATCACAACCTTATTGCCACTAGAAAAACAAACACAAACATATGAAATAAATGAATAAAAGCACCTTATTGTATGAATGTGTGCTCAGCCGCATAGCCACTTTGGAAGTGGAACGCGCACATAATACTTTACAATTAATTAAGAGCTGCCCTCGGTGCTCTTTGATCTTTGAATTCTGTTTATACATGAAAATAAGAATTTACTTACCGATAATTCTATTTCTCGTAGTCCGTAGTGGATGCTGGGACTCCGTCAGGACCATGGGGAATAGCGGCTCCGCAGGAGACAGGGCACAAAAGTAAAAGCTTTAGGATCATGTGGTGTGCACTGGCTCCTCCCCCTATGACCCTCCTCCAAGCCTCAGTTAGGATACTGTGCCTGGACGAGCGTACACAATAAGGAAGGATTTTGAATCCCGGGTAAGACTCATACCAGCCACACCAATCACACTGTACAACTTGTGATCTGAACCCAGTTAACAGCATGATAACAGCGGAGCCTCTGAAAAGATGGCTCACAACAATAATAACCCGATTTTTGTAACAATAACTATGTACAAGTATTGCAGACAATCCGCACTTGGGATGGGCGCCCAGCATCCACTACGGACTACGAGAAATAGAATTATCGGTAAGTAAATTCTTATTTTCTCTGACGTCCTAGTGGATGCTGGGACTCCGTCAGGACCATGGGGATTATACCAAAGCTCCCAAACGGGCGGGAGAGTGCGGATGACTCTGCAGCACCGAATGAGAGAACTCCAGGTCCTCCTCAGCCAGGGTATCAAATTTGTAGAATTTTGCAAACGTGTTTGCTCCTGACCAAGTAGCAGCTCGGCAAAGTTGTAAAGCCGAGACCCCTCGGGCAGCCGCCCAAGATGAGCCCACCTTCCTTGTGAAATGGGCATTTACATATTTTGGCTGTGGCAGGCCTGCCACAGAATGTGCAAGCTGAATTGTACTACACATCCAACTAGCAATCGTCTGCTTAGAAGCAAGAGCACCCAGTTTGTTGGGTGCATACAGGATAACAGCAAATCAGTTTTCCTGACTCCAGCCGTCCTGGAAACCTATATTTTCAGGGCCCTGACAACATCTAGCAACTTGGAGTCCTCCAAGTCCCTAATAGCCGCAGGTACCACAATAAACTGGTTCAGGTGAAACGCTGACACCACCTTAGGTAGAAACTGGGGACGAGTCCGCAGCTCTGCCCTGTCCGAATGGACAATCAGATATGGGCTTTTGTGAGACAACGCCACCAATTCCGACACTCGCCTGGCCGAGGCCAGGGCCAACCGCATGGTCACTTTTCATGTGAGATATTTCAAATCCACAGATTTGAGCGGTTTAAATGTGATTTGAGGAATCCCAGAACTACGTTGAGATCCCACAGTGCCACTGGAGGCACAAAAGGGGGTTGTATATGCAGTACTCCCTTGACAAACTTCTGGACTTCAGGAAGTGAAGCCAATTCTTTTTGGAAGAAAATTGACAGGGCCGAAATTTGAACCTTAATGGACCCCAATTTGAGGCCCATAGACACTCCTGTTTGCAGGAAATGCAGGAATCGACCGAGTTGAAATTTCTTCGTGGGGCCTTCCAGGCCTCACACCACGCAACATATTTTCGCCACATGTGGTGATAATGTTGTGCGGTCACCTACTTCCTGGCTTTAACCAGGGTAGGAATGACCTCTTCCGGAATGCCTTTTTCCCTTAGGATCCGGCGTTCCACCGCCATGCCGTCAAACGCAGCCGCGGTAAGTCTTGGAACAGACATGGTACTTGCTGAAGCAAGTCCCTTCTTAGCGGCAGAGGCCATGAGTCCTCTGTGAGCATTTCTTGAAGTTCCGGGTACCAAGTCCTTCTTGGCCAATCCGGAGCCACGAGTATAGTTCTTACTCCTCTACGTCTTATAATTCTCAGTACCTTGGGTATGATAAGCAGAGGAGGGAACACATACACCGACTGGTACACCCACTGTGTTACCAGAACGTCCACAGCTATTGCCTGAGGGTCTCTTGTGTTCAGGCGGGACGCCATCATGTCCACCTTTGGTCTTTCCCAACGGTTTACAATCATGTGGAAGACTTCCCAATGAAGTCCCCACTCTCCCGGGTGGAGGTCGTGCCTGCTGAGGAAATCTGCTTCCCAGTTGTTCACTCCCGGAATGAACACTGCTGACAGTGCTATCCCATGATTTTCCGCCCAGCGAAGAATCTTTGCAGTTTCTGCCATTTCCCTCTTGCTTCTTGTGCCGCCCTGTCTGTTTACGTGGGCGACTGCCGTGGTGTTGTCCCACTGGATCAATACCGGCTGACCTTGAAGCAGAGGTCTTGCTAAGCTTAGAGCATTGTTTTATGTGGAGAGAAGTCTCCAGACTTGATCACACTCCCTGGAAATTTTTTCCCTGTGTGACTGCTCCCCAGTCTCTCTGGCTGGCATCCGTGGTCACCAGGACCCAGTCCTGAATGCCGAATCTGCGGCCCTTTAGTAGATGAGCACTCTGCAGCCACCGCAGAAGAAACACCCTTGTCCTTGGAGACAGGGTTATCCGCTGATGCATCTGAAGATGCGATCCGGACCATTTTTCCAGCAGATCCCACTGAAAAGTCTTGCGTGAAATCTGCCGAATGGAATCGCTTCGTAAGAAGCCACCATTTTTCCCAGGACCCTTGTGCAATGATGCACTGACACTTTTCCTGGTTTTAGGAGGTTCCTGACTAGCTCGGATAACTCCCTTGCTTTCTTCTCCGGGAGAAACACCCTTTTCTGGACTGTGTCCAGAATCATCCCTAGGAACAGCAAATTGTCGTCGGAAACAGCTGCGGTTTTGGAATATTTATAATCCACCCATGCTGTCGTAGAACTACTTGAGATAGTGCTACTCCGACCTCCAACTGTTCTCTGGACCTTGCCCTTATCAGGATATCGTCCATTTTCTTTGAAGAAGAATCATCATTTCGGCCATTACCTTGGTAAAGACCTGGGGTGCCGTGGACAATCCAACCGGCATCGTCTGAAACTGATAGTGACAGTTCTGTACTACGAACCTGAGGTACCCTTAGTGAGAAGGGCAAATTGGGACATGGAGGAAGCATCCCTGATGTCCCGGGACACCATATAGTCCCCTTCTTCCTGGTTCGCTATCACTGCTCTGAGTGACTCCATCTTGATTTGAACCTTTGTATGTAAGTGTTCAAATATTTCAGATTTAGAATAGGTCTCACCGAGCCGTCTGGCTTCAGTATCACAATATAGTGTGGAATAATACCCCTTTCCTTGTTGTAGGAGGAGTACTTTGATTATCACCTGCTGGGAATACAGCTTGGGAATTGTTTCCAATACTGCCTCCCTGTCGGAGGGAGACGTTGGTAAAGCAGACTTCAGGAACCTGCGAGGGGGAGACGTTTTGAATTTCCAATCTTTACCCCTGGGATACTACTTGTAGGATCCAGGGGTCCTGTACAGCCCCAGCGTCATGCTGAGGACTTGGCAGAAGCGGTGGAAGGCTTCTGTTCCTGGGAATGGGCTGCCTGCTGCAGTCTTCTTCCCTTTCCTCTATCCCTGGGCAGATATGACTGGCCTTTTGCCCGCCTGCCCTTATGGGGACGAAAGGACTGAGTCTGAAAAGACGGTGTCTTTTTCTGCTGAGATGTGACTTAGGGTAAAAAAGGTGGATTTTCCAGCTGTTGCCGTGGCCACCAGGTCCGATGGCCGACCCCAAATAACTCCTCCCCTTTATACGGCAATACTTCCATGTGCCGTGCATCACCTGACCACTGTCGTGTCCATAAACATCTTCTGGCAGATATGGACATCGCACTTACTCTTGATGCCAGAGTGCAAATATCTCTTCAATAAAATACTGTCCCTGTCAAGGGTATCAATATTTTCAGTCAGGGAATCCGACCAAGCCACCCCAGCGCTGCACATCCAGGCTGAGGCGATAGCTGGTCGCAGTATAACACCAGTATGTGTGTATATACTTTTTAGGATATTTTCCAGCCTCCTATCAGCTGGCTCCTTGAGGGCGGCCGTATCTGGAGACGGTAACGCCACTTGTTTTGATAAGCGTGTGAGCGCCTTATCCACCCTAAGGGGTGTTTCCCAACGCGCCCTAACTTCTGGCGGGAAAGGGTATACCGCCAATAATTTTCTATCGGGGGAAACCCACGCATCATCACACACTTCATTTAATTTATCTGATTCAGGAAAACTACATGTCGTTTTTTCACACCCACATAATACCCTTTTTTGTGGTACTTGTAGTATCAGAAATATGTAACACCTCCTTCATTGCCCTTAACATGTAACGTGTGGCCCTAAAGGAAAATACGTTTGTTTCTTCACCGTCGACACTGGAGTCAGTGTCCGTGTCTGTGTCTATGTCGACCGACTGAGGTAAATGGGCGTTTTAAAGCCCCTGACGGTGTTTGAGACGCCTGGACAGGTACTAATTTGTTTGCCGGCCGTCTCATGTCGTCAACCGAAATTGAAGCATGTTGACATTATCACGTAATTCCTTAAATAAGCCATCCATTCCGGTGTCGACTCCCTAGAGAGTGACATAACCATTACAGGCAATTGCTCCGCCTCCTCACCAACATCGTCCTCATACATGTCGACACACACGTACCGACACACAGCACACACACAGGGAATGCTCTGATAGAGGACAGGACCCCACTAGCCCTTTGGGGAGACAGAGGGAGAGTTTGCCAGCACACACCAAAACGCTATAATTATACAGGGACAACCTTTATATAAGTGTTTTCCCTTATAGCATCTTAATATATAATCATATCGCCAAATAAGTGCCCCCCCTCTCTGTTTTAACCCTGTTTCTGTAGTGCAGTGCAGGGGAGAGCCTGGGAGCCTTCCCACCAGCAGTTCTGTGAGGGAAAATGGCGCTGTGTGCTGAGGAGATAGGCCCCGCCCCCTATTCCGGCGGGCTCTTCTCCCGGTTTTTCTGAGACCTGGCAGGGGTGAAATACATCCATATAGCCTCAGGGACTATATGTGATGTATTCTTTAGCCAGAAAAGGTATTAACATTGCTGCCCAGGGCGCCCCCCCCAGCGCCCTGCACCCTCAGTGACCGTTGGTGTGAAGTGTGCTGAGAGCAATGGCGCACAGCTGCAGTGCTGTGCGCTACCTCATGAAGACTGAAAAGCCTTCAGCCGCCGGTTTCTGGACCTCTTCTTACTTCGGCATCTGCAAGGGGGTCGGCGGCGCGGCTCCGGTGACCCATCCAGGCTGTACCTGTGATCGTCCCTCTGGAGCTAGTGTCCAGTAGCCTAAGAAGCAAATCCATCCTGCACGCAGGTGAGTTTACTTCTTCTCCCCTAGGTCCCTCGTTGCAGTGAGCCTGTTGCCAGCAGGACTCACTGAAAATAAGAAACCTATCAAAACTTTTACTCTAAGCAGCTCTTTATGAGAGCCACCTAGATTGCACCCTGCTCGGACGGGCACAAAAACCTAACTGAGGCTTGGAGGAGGGTCATAGGGGGAGGAGCCAGTGCACACCACCTGATCCTAAAGCTTTTACTTTTGTGCCTTGTCTCCTGCGGAGCCGCTATTCCCCATGGTCCTGACGGAGTCCCAGCATCCACTAGGACGTCAGAGAAATATAATAATAGAACTGCTGTAACACTTGTCTCTGTAGCTACTACAATCTCCCTGAAAGTCCTATACTGAGATCTGATATTAATCACAACAAATCAGGGCAATTACTTATATATAGTAAATTAAAAATTAATGTCCTTGTATCTTAATGACAGACAGATGGATAGACAGGCAGACACAAACACAGACAAACACACATACTTAACACTCACACACACACTAAAAGTGCACAATGACTGTCAATAAATCCTTCTCTGCAAATGATACGTACAGTATGGTATCACAGTACAATTATTGTCAGTAATGAAGTGTTAATGGTAATATATATTTAGTATTTGGTTTATTGCATGATTTTATGTATAACAAAACATCAAGTACTATAAATAATTTTATTGGCTTTTTTCATTTACATTATCCACAAGGTTCTTTTTGAATAAACTGTGATAGCTGCTAGGTAATGTGAATGAAAACAGTCATTTAAGACTTTTTGCCATGCTGGAAAATAAATCATCATTTAACTAGGGGTTAATACTGTGTATCCATTCTAGTGTTCTAGAACAATGATAAGATGCACCTGAACTCAATTAAAAATTATTTGGAAAGTCCCTAGATAGGTCAGAATGCAGGTGGGCCAAATATACAAAGACAATTATTCTTTTTTTTCTTGTAGAATATTCCACTTACAGGTGAAAGTCAGAAAATTAGAATATCGTGCAAAAGTTAATTTATTTCAGTAATTCAACTTAAATGGTGAAACTAATATATTATATAGACTAGAGATGAGCAGGTTCGGTTCACAGAGAACCAAACTTCACGCTCTGAGCCAGAATCCGAGTCCAGCACAGGACTTCCCACCAGATTCGGAGACCAGAACGAGGCAAAACGTCATCACCCTGCTGTCGGATTCTCATGGGTTCTTAATTCCATATAAACAGCTGCACGTTGCCGCCATTTTCACTCCGGACTTGGAGAGTGAGGGAGACAGACCTCTGTCACTGTGTTGTACAGGGGGCAAGGGCACAGCCTCCTGTATTCTGTGAAAATACAGGGGTGCTGGCCCTTTCTTGTATGCTGTAAAAAATCAGGGATGCAGTGAAAATAAATGTACACTGGCCCTGTCTTTTATGCTGTAAAAAATGAGGGTTGCTGTTAAAATAAATGTACACTGGTCCTGTTTTGGGTGATGTAAAAATACAGGGGTGCAGTGAAAATAAATGTACACTGTCCCTGTCTTGTATGCTGTAAAAATTCAAGGGTGCAGTGAAAATAAAAGTACACTGGCCCTGTATGCTGTAAAACTTCAGGGGTGCTGTTGTAAAAATCAAAGTATAGTGGCCCTGTATGCTGTAAAAATACAGGGATGCTGTTGTTAAAATAAAAGTACATTGGCCCTGTGTGCTGTAAAAATTCAGGGGTGCTGTTGAAAAAATAAAAGTACACTGTCCTTGTATGCTGTAAAAATTCAGGGGTGCTGTTGTTAAAATAAAAGTATACTGGTCCTATATGCTGTCAAAATCCAGGGGTGATGTTAAAATAAAAGTACACTATCCCTGTATGCTGTAAAAATACAGAGGTGCTGCTGTTAAAATGAAAGTACACTGGCCCTGTATGCTGTAAAAATACAGGGGTGCTGTTGTTAAAATAAAAGTACACTGGTTCTGTATGCTTTAAAAATTACAGGAGTGCAGTTGTTAAAATAAAAGTACACTGGCCCTGTCTTGTATGCTGTAAAATGACAGGGGTGCTGTGAAAATAAAGGGGTACTGTTCTTTGTGCTGTAATAATAAAGGAGTGCATTCCTGTGAAATGGAGATCAAAAACTTGGAGGAAAAAATAGTGGAAGATCAGGCACTACTTTCACTTCCTGGTACTAGTGCTGAAGCTGCTGCTGCCACCCGTCATGACATTGATGATGCAATTCCATCAACGTCATCTGCTAAGGTCGATGCCCAATATCATAGAAGACATGTAAAAGCTAAGCAGCAAAAATTAATAACCAGAAAAAAAAGAAATTATCTGATGAGAAATGTAAAATTGGCAATATGCCATTCACGACATGAAGTGGCAAGGAAAGGCTAAGGCCTTGGCCTATGTTCATGACTGGTTGTTCAGCTTCTCGTGAGGATGGAAGCCTTCCTCCCTCTCGAAAAATGTAAAAATTAAGCTTGTTAAAACACAGGAAAAATCAACTGTGCTTTCAGAGATATCACAAATCCCCAAGGAGAGTCCAAAGCACCAGTGGAGACAGTTGTGCATTGGATGAGAAAGCACATTGTCATGCCTGGACAAAATACCAAAAAAGCCACCTCTTCGGTGTGGAATTATTTCTCCACAAATCCGGACAACAGGTGTCAAGCCATGTGTTGCCTTTGTCAAACCATAATAAGTAGGAGTAAGGACATTAACCACCTAGGATCATCCTCCTTTATACGTCACTTGCAGCGCACTCATCATGTCATTGTCAAATTCAGAAACTTTGGGTAAGAGCGTAAGAAGTCTACTGACACCTAAATCCTAACTTACTGTTGTACCCAAGCTCCTGCAATCCACACCACCAACTCCCTCAACATCTATTCCCTCCTCAGTCACGAACATAAGTAGTCCTGCGGGCAATGTCACCTGCATGACTGACGAGTCCTCTCCTTTCCGGGATTCCTCCAGAGGATCCTTGAGTGATACGCCTACCGCTGCTGCAGCTGCTGTTGTTTCTGCTGGGAGTCGATTGTCATCCCAGAGAGGAAGTCGGAAGACCACTTGTACTACTTCAACTAAGCAATTGACTGTCCAACAGTCCTTTGCGAGGAAGGTGACAGCATCCAATTAGGCATGTCAGATAGTCCGTATGTATACTGGCACGAAAAAGAGGCAATTTGGAGGCCCTTGCACAAACTAGCTTTATTTTATCTAAGTTGCTCCCCATCCAGTGTGTACTCCAAAAGAGTGTTTAGTGCAGCCGGTAACCTTGTCAGCGATTGGCATAGGAGGTTACTTCCACAAAATGTGGAGAAGATGATGTTCATTAAAATTAATTATAAATTCCTCCAGGAAGACCTTTACCGGCAATTGCCTCCAGAAAGTACACAGGGACCTGTGATGGTGGATTCCAGTGGGGACGAATTAATACTCTGTGAGGAGGAGGATGTACACAGTGAAAGGGGTGAGGAATATGAGGATGAGGATGACATCTTGCCTCTGTAGAGCCAGTTTGTGCAAGGAGAGATGAATTGCTTCTTTTTTGGTGGGGAGGATTAATTGCTTCTTTTTTGGTGGGGGCCCAAACAAACCAATAATTTCAGCCACAGTCATGTGGCAGACCCTGTCGCTGAAATGATTAGTTTGTTAAAGTGTGCATGTCCTGTTTATACAACAGGAGGAGGGGTGGGAGGGACCAAGGACAGTTCCATCTTGCACCTCTTTTTTTCTTTGCATCATGTGCTGTTTGAGGCTTAGTTTTTAAAACTGCCATCCTGTCTGCCACTACAGTGCCACTCCTAGATATTTGTGCCGGCTACATGTGTCGCTTAGCTTAATCATCCAGCTACCTCTGTGCAACCTTTTGGCTGAAAAACAATATTGTGAGCTGTGAGGTGTTCAGAATAGACTGGTAATGAATGTTATTGAGGTTAATTATAAAGTAGGATCAAAATGACTCCCAAATTCTGTGATTTTTAGCTGTTTTAATTAGAGATGAGTGGGTTCGATTCGCTGAGAACCGAACCCCCCCGAACTCCACGTGTCAAACACGGGTCCGAGCCCGGCTCGGTTGTTCCCGCCTGACTCGGAAAACCCGAACGAGGCAAAAGTCATCATCCCGCAGTCGGATTCTCGCAAGATTCGGATTCCATATAAGAGCCGCGCGTCGCCGACATTTTTACTCGGGCATTGTAGAGTACAAAGAGGATGTGGCTACATTCTCTCAGTGTCAGTTCTCAGTATCAGTGCTCAGTATCAGTGCTTATTGCTGCTCAATAATACTAGTACAGTGTCTCTCTTGTGCTGCATATTGCTGCTGTAGGGTGCTGTGGTAGTAGTGTCCTGTGACTGTGCATCGGTCATCATCATTCCAGTCACAGTGGTATCTGGGGGGTGACAATTCCAGAGTACTTTTGTGCTGCTTACTAATACTATTACAGGGTCATGTGCTGCATCGTGCTGCTCAGTGTCAGTTCTCAGTAGTATCATCAGTGCTCAGTATCATTGCTTATTGCTGCTCATTAATACTAGTACAGTGTCCATATGGAAAAGGGGAACTATAGATGTAGAAAGTTAGGATGTTCCACATGTAGCATTATGGTGGATAAAAGTATAACTATTACATCTTATTCAAACGGGACCACGTTCGATATACAACAAAATATTAACTGCCGTACCACATATGTTATGTATGTAATTACGTGCATTTGTGGCATACAGTATGTAGGCCGTACTACTAGAATGTTACACATTAGATGCTTAGAACATAAAAATAATATAAGACGGGGGGTTAGTACACACAGTTTAGTGCGACATGTGAAGTATAAACATCATGGTAATGTCTCAGTGATTAGGATCCAGGGAGTGGAACATGTTAAAAATACAACAAGAGGGGGGGATAGATTCAATCTCCTATGCAAACGCGAAGCGTTTTGGATCTTCTCCCTGGGTACACTGTCTCCGAATGGTTTGAATGATTCAATTGAGATGAATAACATATAGGACATTCTAACGAGCAATATGATATTTAACTGCATAATGTGAAAAGAAGGAGATCCCTGGGGAACAATGTCGGGTAAATATTCTTTAAGGGATTAAAGATAATATTTAAGAGCATGAGAGAGAGATATATATACACACAAAAAAATTTGGAAAGATAAAATGAATATATGGAATGTGTATATATAGATTAAAATAACAAAGAGCTTATATTATGAATATCTAAGGGATATATTAAACCTATATAGTTATAAATTGGTATGATAAGCTTGATCTTTTCCAAATAATATGTTTAGGATGCTATAAGACAATTATGTTTATATAAAAATTCTTATATGTACTACTAAATTAAATTATTATATCTATATGAGATTTGAAACATAATCATGTTAAGAGAGTATATATTTGAGAGATTCTTTAGAATTAAGTCACGTCCGGTTTTGATAACTCTAGTAAGTATAACTAATATGAAAATATAAAAAAACTAATAAAATAAAAAACTAATGAATTTTAAATAAATTGACAATCTTTTCTTCCTGGGCTCTGTGGGTGATTCGAACCCAGGTCTGCCTGGTTGCAGGTGGGAGCCTTAGCCCACTGAGCCATATGGCCTCACATAGTTTTGAGCTATACGAAAGTATAGTTATAAAAAGGATTTCAAATGAAAATTAACTCCTATGTCTCTTGTGTAAGATATATGAATAAATAAATAATAAATAATATATATTATAAATGAAATGGTTTTCTATATCTGTGTAATGAATATAATTAGGTTGTTGCCTTATGTTACTGTTTATTATAGGTTTTAATGTGTGAAACCATGAGAGATGATATATTATAATACAGGTTTAGAAGATCAACACACCTGTAAAACTTTAATTAATTAATGCTCTCCACTGATTGGGTACCTGCTATTTAAATACGGACAATCTAATGCCCCTTAATACCTTCTGATGAAACCGTGAGATTGGAAGCACGGAGAAATGCGCTAAGGATTCCATATAAACACCTGCAGGCTGTCCGGAACCCCTCTATGCCAGAGGACATCTTGGAGGAATCACCTAAAATCAGCTTTGAGAGTGTGCACCCTCCCCCCGTGGACGCTGCTGTTACCGCCGCTCCCGCCAGAGAACTTCGGCACTAGCCGTTCAAGATCAAGCCGCACTGAGGCTCCAACACACGGCTGTGGTGAGCGCTAATCATTGGCGGTGGGGACAGAAGGGGACACTAGCTGCTGTACGGCAGGCACACTGTGAACACTTGTAGTTCCTACAAAGATTATTCCTCTGGCTTATGGATACAAAGTAACAACGTATTTTATTACAAATTAACCAGTCCTTCACCGGGGAGTTACATAAATAGCACTATGTGTGCTTAAAGAATATCCTTATTGGAGCTCCAGCGGTATACGGTTACTTGGATGGTAATACTAATAACGTTACAGTTTACTGGACTTTTGTACTGCAGTATTTGGTGTGTTTTAAAGTTTTATATATTATGCTGTGCATTATTAAGAAAATTGATAATTAAATAAAAAACATAATAATTTTTAATCAAACTTAATATATATATGCGCTTCCTTGTGATATATCTTCATATGTTATATGCTTTTAGTACAGTGTCTCTCTTGTGCTGCATCTTGCTGCTGTAGGGTGTTAGTGTCCTGTGACTGTGCTTCGGTCATCATCATTCCAGTCACAGTGGTATCTGAGGGGTGACAATTCTAGAGTGCTTATGTGCAGCTCACTAATACTACTACAGTGTCTTGTGCTGCATCGTGCTGCTCAGTGTCAGTTCTCTCAGTAGTATCATCAGTGCTCAGTATGATCAGTGCTCAGTATCACTGCTCATTGTCTTGTGGTGCTCAGTAACACGACATTACTAATACTAGTACAGTGTCTTGTGCTGCATCATGCTGCTCATTATCAGTGCTCAGTAGTATCATCAGTGCTCAGTATCAGTGCTCATTGTCTTGTGGTGCTCAGTAATACTACATTACTAATACTAGTACAGTGTCTTGTGCTAATCATGCTGCTCATTATCAGTGCTCAGTAGTATCATCAGTGCTCAGTATCACTGCTCATTGTCTTGTGCTCAGTAATACTACATTACTAATACTAGTACAGTGTCTTGTGCTAATCGTGCAGCTCAGTATCAATGCTCAGTAATATCATCAGTGCTCAGTATCAGTGCAAATTGTCTTGTGGTGCTCAGTAATACTACATTACTAATACTAGTACAGTGTCTTGTGCTGCGTCGTGCTGCTCAGTGTCAGTTCTCAGTAGTATCATCAGTGCTCAGTATCAATGCTCAGTAGTATCATCAGTGCTCAGTATCACTTGTCATTGTCTTGTGGTGCTCAGTAATACTACATTAATAATACTAGTACAGTGTCTTGTGCTAATCGTGCTGCTCAGTATCAATGCTCAGCAGTATCATCAGTGCTCAGTATCAGTGCTCATTGTCTTGTGAAGCTCAGTAATACTACATTACTAATACTAGTACAGTGTCTTGTGCTCCATCGTGCTGCTCAGTGTCAGTTCTCTCAGTAGTATCATCAGTGCTCAGTATCATCAGTGCTCAGTATCACTGCTCATTGTCTTGTGGTGCTCAGTAACACTACATTACTAATACTAGTACAGTGTCTTGTTTTGCATCTTGCTGCTCAGTGTCAGTTCTCAGTAGTATCATCAGTGCTCAGTATCAGTGCTCAGTAGTATCGTCAGTGTTCAGTGTCACTGCTCTTTGTCTTGTGGTGCTCAGTAATACTACATTACTATTACTAATACTAGTACAGTGTCTTGTGCTAATCGTGCAGCTCAGTATCAATGCTCAGTAATATCATCAGTGCTCAGTATCAGTGCAAATTGTCTTGTGGTGCTCAGGAATACTACATTACTAATACTAGTACCATGTCTTGTGCTAATCGTGCTGCTCAGTATCAGTACTCATTAGTTCATCAGTGCTCAGTATCCGTGCTCATTGTCTTGTGGTGCTCAGTAATACTACATTACTAATACTAGTACAGTGTCTTGTGCTAATTGCGCTACTCAGTATCACTGCTCATTGTCTTGTGGTGCTCAGTAATACTACATTACTAATACTAGTACAGTGTCTTGTGCTGCATTGTGCTGCTCAGTGTCAGTTCTCTCAGTAGAATCATCAGTGCTCAGTATCAGTGCTCAGTATCATAAGTGCTCAGTATCACTGCTCATTGTCTTGTGGTGCTCAGTATCACTACATTACTAATACTAGTACAGTGTCTTGTGCTGCATCGTGCTGCTCAGTGTCAGTTCTCAGTAGTATCATCAGTGCTCAGTATCAATGCTCAGTAGTATTATCAGTGCTCAGTATCACTGCTCATTGTCTTGAGGTGCTCAGTAATACTACATTACTAATACTAGTACAGTGTCTTGTGCTAATCGTGCTGCTCAGTATCAATGCTCAGTAGTATCATCAGTGCTCAGTATCAGTGCTCATTGTCTTGTGGTGCTTAGTAATACTATATTTATAATACTAGTACAGTGTCTTGTGCTGCTCAGTGTCAGTTCTCTCAGTAGTATCATCAGTGCTCAGTTTCATCAGTGCTCAGTATCACTGCTCATTGTCTTGTGGTGCTCAGTAACACTACATTACTAATACTAGTACAGTGTCTTGTTTTGCATCTTGCTGCTCAGTGTCAGTTCTCAGTAGTATCATCAGTGCTCAGTATCAGTGCTCAGTAGTATCGTCAGTGTTCAGTGTCTCTGCTCTTTGTCTTGTGGTGCTCAGTAATACTACATTACTAATACTAGTACAGTGTCTTGTGCTAATCGTGCAGCTCAGTATCAATGCTCAGTAATATCATCAGTGCTCAGTATCCGTGCTCATTGTCTTGTGGTGCTCAGTAATACTACATTACTAATACTAGTACAGTGTCTTGTGCTAATTGTGCTACTCAGTATCACTGCTCATTGTCTTGTGGTGCTCAGTAATACTACATTACTAATACTAGTACAGTGTCTTGTGCTGCATTGTGCTGCTCAGTGTCAGTTCTCTCAGTAGAATCATCAGTGCTCAGTATCAGTGCTCAGTATCATAAGTGCTCAGTATCACTGCTCATTGTCTTGTGGTGCTCAGTATCACTACATTACTAATACTAGTACAGTGTCTTGTGCTGCATCGTGCTGCTCAGTTTCAGTTCTCAGTAGTATCATCAGTGCTCAGTATCAATGCTCAGTAGTATCATCAGTGCTCAGTATCACTGCTCATTGTCTTGTGGTGCTCAGTAATACTACATTACTAATACTAGTACAGTGTCTTGTGCTAATCGTGCTGCTCAGTATCAATGCTCAGTAGTATCATCAGTGCTCAGTATCAGTGCTCATTGTCTTGTGGTGCTTAGTAATACTATATTTATAATACTAGTACAGTGTCTTGTGCTGCTCAGTGTCAGTTCTCTCAGTAGTATCATCAGTGCTCAGTATCATCAGTGCTCAGTATCACTGCTCATTGTCTTGTGCTCAGTAACACTACATTACTAATACTAGTACAGTGTCTTGTGCTGCATCTTGCTGCTCAGTGTCAGTTCTCAGTAGTCTCATCAGTGCTCAGTATCATCAGTGCTCAGTATCACTGCTCATTGTCTTGTGGTCGCAGTAACACAACATTACTAATACTAGTACAGTGAATTGTGCTGCATCGTGCTGCTCAGTATAAGTGCTCAGTAGTATCACCAATGCTCAGTATCAGTGCTCATTGTCTTGTGGTGCTCAGTAATACTACATAACTAATACTAGTACTGTGTCTTGTGCTAATCATGCTGCTCAGTATCAGTGCTCAGTAGTATCATCAGTGCTCAGTATCACTGCTCATTGTCTTGTGCTCAGTAATACTACATTACTAACACTAGTACAGTGTCTTGTGCTAATCGTGCAGCTCAGTGTCAATGCTCAGTAATATCATAAGTGCTCAGTATAAGTGCAAATTGTCTTGTGGTGCTCAGTAATACTACATTACTAATACTAGTACAGTGTCTTGTGCTGCATCGTGCTGCTCAATGTCAGTTCTCAGTAGTATCATCAGTACTCAGTATCAATGCTCAGTGGTATCATCAGTGCTCAGTATTACTGCTCAATGTCTTGTGGTGCTCAGTAATTCTACATTGCTAATACTAGTACAGTGTCTTGTGCTAATCGTGCTGCTCAGTATCAATGCTCAGTATTATCATCAGTGCTCAGTATCAGTGCTCATTGTCTTGTGGTGCTCAGTAATACTACATTACTAATACTAGTACAGTGTCTTGTGCTGCATCGTGCTACTCACTGTCAGCTCTCAGTAGTATCATCAGTGCTCAGTATCACTGCTCATTGTCTTGTGGTGCTCATTAACACTACATTACTAATACTAGTACAGTGTCTTGTGCTGCATCTTGCTGCTCAGTGTCAGTTCTCAGCAGTATCATCAGTGCTCAGTATCAGTGCTCAGTAGTATCGTCAGTGTTCAGTATCACTGCTCTTTGTCTTGTGGTGCTCAGTAATACTACATCACTAATACTAGTACAGTGTCTTGTGCTAATCGTGCAGCTCAGTATCAATGCACAGTAATATCATCAGTGCTCAGTATCAGTGCAAATTGTCTTGTGGTGCTCAGTAATTCTACATTACTAATACTAGTACCGTGTCTTGTGCTAATCGTGCTGCTCAGTATCAGTACTCATTAGTATTATCAATGCTCAGTATCCGTGCTCATTGTCTTGTGGTGCTCAGTAATACTACATTACTAATACTAGTACAGTGTCTTGTGCTAATCTTGCTGCTCAGTATCAGTACTCATTAGTATCATCAGTGCTCAGTATCCGTGCTCATTGTCTTGTGGTGCTCAGTAATACTACATTACTAACACTAGTACAGTGTCTTGTGCTAATCGTGCTGCTCAGTATCAGTACTCATTAGTATCATCAGTGCTCAGTATCCGTGCTCATTGTCTTGTGGTGCTCAGTAATACTACATTACTAATACTAGTACCGTGTCTTGTGCTAATCGCGCTGCTCAGTATCAGTACTCATTAGTATCATCAGTGCTCAGTATCCGTGCTCATTGTCTTGTGGTGCTCAGTAATACTACATTACTAATACTAGTACAGTGTCTTGTGCTAATCGTGCTACTCAGTTTCACTGCTTATTGTCTTGTGGTGCTCAGTAGTACTACATTACTAATACTAGTACAGTGTCTTGTGCTGTATTGTGCTGCTCAGTGTCAGTTCTCTCAGTAGAATCATCAGTGCTCAATATCAGTGCTCAGTATCATAAGTGCTCAGTATCACTGCTCTTTGTCTTGTGGTGCTCAGTATCACTACATTACTAATACTAGTACAGTGTCTTGTGCTGCATTGTGCTGCTCAGTGTCAGTTCTCAGTAGTATCATCAGAGCTCAGTATCAATGCTCAGTAGTATCATCAGTGCTCAGTATCACTGCTCATTGTCTTGTGGTGCTCAGTAATACTACATTACTAATACTAGTACAGAGTCATGTGCTAATCGTGCTGCTCAGTATCAATGCTCAGTAGTATCATCAGTGCTCAGTAACAGTGCTCATTGTCTTGTGGTGCTCAGTAATTCTATATTAATAATACTAGTACAGTGTCTTGTGCTGCTCAGTATCAGTTCTCTCAGTAGTATCATCAGTGCTCAGTATCATCAGTGCTCAGTATCACTGCTCATTGTCTTGTGCTCAGTAAAACTACATTACTAATACTAGTACAGTGTCTTGTGCTGCATCTTGCTGCTAAGTGTCAGTTCTCAGTAGTATCATCAGTGCTCAGTATTATCAGTGCTCAGTATCACTGCTCATTGTCTTGTGGTGCTCAGTAACACAACATTACTAATACTAGTACAGTGTCTTGTGCTGCATCGTGCTGCTCAGCATAAGTGCTCAGTAGTATCACAAGTGCTCAGTATCAGTGCTCATTGTCTTGTGGTGCTCAGTAATACTACATAACTAATACTAGTACAGTGTCTTGTGCTAATTATGTTGCTCAGTATCAGTGCTCATTAGTATCATCAGTGCTCAGTATCACTGCTCATTGTCTTGTGCTCAGTAATACTACGTTACTAATACTAGTACAGTGTCTTGTGCTAATCATGCTACTCAGTATCAGTGCTCAGTAGTATCATCAGTGCTCAGTATCAGTGCTCATTGTCTTGTTGTGCTCAGTAATACTACATTACTAATACTAGTACAGTGTCTTGTGCTGCATCATGCTGCTCAGTGTCAGTTCTCTCAGTAGTATCATCAGTGCTCAGTATCATCAGTGCTCAGTATCACTGCTCAATGTCTTGGGGTGCTCAGTAACACGACATTACTAATACTAGTACAGTGTATTGTGCTGCATCATGCTGCTCAGTATCAGTGCTCAGTAGTATCATCAGTGCTCAGTATCAGTGCTCATTGTCTTGTGGTGATCAGTTATACTACATTACTAATACTAGTACAGTGTCTTGTGCTAATCATGCTGCTCAGTATCAGTGCTCAGTAGTATCATCAGTGCTCAGTATCGCTGCTCATTGTCTTGTGCTCAGTAATACTACATTACTAATACTAGTACAGTGTCTTGTGCTAATCCTGCAGCTCAGTATCAATGCTCAGTATTATCATCAGTGCTCAGTATCAATGCTCATTGGGGGTAATTCCAAGTTGATCGCAGCAGGAACTTTTTTAGCAATTGGGCAAAGCCATGTGCACTGCAGGGGTGGGGGTATGATATAACATTTGCAGAGAGAGTTATATGTGGGTGGGTTATTTTGTTTCTGTGAAGGGTAAATACTGGCTGCTTTATTTTTACACTGCATTTTAGATTGCAGATTGAACTCACCACACCCAAATCTATCTCTCTCTGCACATGTTATATCTGCCTCCCCTGCACTGCACATGGTTTTGCCCAACTGCTAAAAAATGTCCTGCTGCGATCAACTTGGAATTACCCCCTCTGTCTTGTGCTCAGTAATCCTACAGTACTAATACTAGTACTGTGTCTTGTGCTAATCGTGCAGCTCAGTATCAATGCTCAGTAGTATCATCAGTGCTCAGTATCAGTGCTCATTGGGGGTAATTCCAAGTTGATTGCAGCAGGAACTTTTTTAGCAATTGGGCAAAACCTTGTGCACTGCAGGGGGGGGGGGGAAGATATAACATTTGCAGAGAGAGTTATATTTGGGTGGGTTATTTTGTTTCTGTGAAGGGTAAATACTGGCTGCTTTATTTTTACACTGCATTTTAGATTGCAGATTGAACTCACCACACCCAAATCTATCTCTCTCTGCACATGTTATATCTGCCTCCCCTGCACTGCACATGGTTTTGCCCAACTGCTAAAAAATGTCCTGCTGCGATCAACTTGGAATTACCCCCTCTGTCTTGTGCTCAGTAATCCTACAGTACGAATACTAGTACAGTGTCTTGTGCTAATCGTGCAGCTCAGTATCAATGCTCAGTAATATCATCAGTGCTCAGTATCAGTGCAAATTGTCTTGTGGTGCTCAGTAATACTACATTACTAATACTAGTACAGTGTATTGTGCTGCATCGTGCTGCTCAGTGTCAGTTCTCAGTAGTATCATTAGTGCTCAGTATCAATGCTCAGTAGTATCATCAGTGCTCAGTATCAGTGCTCATTGCCTTGTGGTGCTCAGTAATACTACATTACTAATACTAGTACAGTGTCTTGTGCTGCATCATGCTGCTCAGTGTCAGTTCTCTCAGTAGTATCATCAGTGCTCAGTATAATCAGTGCTCAGTATCACTGCTCAATGTCTTGTGGTGCTCAGTAACACGACATTACTAATACTAGTACAGTGTTTTGTGCTGCATTGTGCTGCTCAGTATCAGTGCTCAGTAGTATCACCAGTGCTCAGTATCAGTGCTCATTGTCTTGTGGTGCTCAGTAATACTACATTACTAATACTAGTACAGTGTCTTGTGCTAATCATGCTGCTCAGTATCAGTGCTCAGTAGTATCATCAGTGCTCGGTATCGCTGCTCATTGTCTTGTGCTCAGTAATACTACATTACTAATACTAGTACAGTGTCTTGTGCTAATCGTGCAGCTCAGTATCAATGCTCAGTAGTATCATCAGTGCTCAGTATCAATGCTCATTGGGGGTAATTCCAAGTTGATCGCAGCAGGAACTTTTTTAGCAATTGGGCAAAACCATGTGCACTGCAGGGGGGGGAGATATAACATTTGCAGAGAGAGTTAGATTTGGGTGGGTTATTTTGTTTCTGTGCAGGGTAAATACTGGCTGCTTTATTTTTACACTGCAATTTAGATTGCAGATTGAACTCACCACACCCAAATCTATCTCTCTCTGCACATGTTATATCTGCCTCCCCTGCACTGCACATGGTTTTGCCCAACTGCTAAAAAATGTCCTGCTGTGATCAACTTGGAATTACCCCCTCTGTCTTGTGCTCAGTAATCCTACATTACTAATACTAGTACAGTGTCTTGTGCTAATCGTGCAGCTCAGTATCAATGCTCAGTAATATCATCAGTGCTCAGTATCAGTGCACATTGTCTTGTGGTGCTCAGTAATACTACATTACTAATACTAGTACAGTGTCTTGTGCTGCATCGTGCTGCTCAGTGTCAGTTCTCTCAGTAGTATCATCAGTGGTCAGTATGATCAGTGCTCAGTATCACTGCTTATTGTCTTGTGGAGCTCAGTAACACGACATTACTAATACTAGTACAGTGCCTTGTGCTGCATCGTGCTGCTCATTATCAGTGCTCAGTAGTATCATCAGTGCTCAGTATCAGTGCTCATTGTCTTGTGGTGCTCAGTAATACTACATTACTAATACTAGTACAGTGTCTTGTGCTAATCATGCTGCTCATTATCAGTGCTCAGTAGTATCATCAGTGCTCAGTATCAATGCTCATTGTCTTGTGCTCAGTAATACTACATTACTAATACTAGTACAGTGTCTTGTGCTAATCGTGCAGCTCAGTATCAATGCTCAGTAATATCATCAGTGCTCAGTATCAGTGCAAATTGTCTTGTGGTGCTCAGTAATACTACATTACTAATACTAGTACAGTGTCTTGTGCTGCGTCGTGCTGCTCAGTGTCAGTTCTCAGTAGTATCATCAGTGCTCAGTATCAATGCTCAGTAGTATCATCAGTGCTAAGTATTACTTGTCATTGTCTTGTGGTGCTCAGTAATACTACATTAATAATACTAGTACAGTGTCTTGTGCTAATCGTGCTGCTCAGTATCAATGCTCAGCAGTATCATCAGTGCTCAGTATCAGTGCTCATTGTCTTGTGAAGCTCAGTAATACTACATTACTAATACTAGTACAGTGTCTTGTGCTCCATCGTGCTGCTCAGTGTCAGTTCTCTCAGTAGTATCATCAGTGCTCAGTATCATCAGTGCTCAGTATCACTGCTCATTGTCTTGTGGTGCTCAGTAACACTACATTACTAATACTAGTACAGTGTCTTGTTTTGCATCTTGCTGCTCAGTGTCAGTTCTCAGTAGTATCATCAGTGCTCAGTATCAGTGCTCAGTAGTATCGTCAGTGTTCAGTGTCACTGCTCTTTGTCTTGTGGTGCTCAGTAATACTACATTACTAATACTAGTACAGTGTCTTGTGCTAATCGTGCAGCTCTGTATCAATGCTCAGTAATATCATCAGTGCTCAGTATCAGTGCAAATTGTCTTGTGGTGCTCAGGAATACTACATTACTTATACTAGTACCATGTCTTGTGCTAATCGTGCTGCTCAGTATCAGTACTCATTAGTATTATCAGTGCTCAGTATCCGTGCTCATTGTCTTGTGGTGCTCAGTAATACTACATTACTAATACTAGTACAGTGTCTTGTGCTAATTGTGCTACTCAGTATCACTGCTCATTGTCTTGTGGTGCTCAGTAATACTACATTACTAATACTAGTACAGTGTCTTGTGCTGCATTGTGCTGCTCAGTGTCAGTTCTCTCAGTAGAATCATCAGTGCTCAGTATCAGTGCTCAGTATCATAAGTGCTCAGTATCACTGCTCATTGTCTTGTGGTGCTCAGTATCACTACATTACTAATACTAGTACAGTGTCTTGTGCTGCATCGTGCTGCTCAGTGTCAGTTCTCAGTAGTAACATCAGTGCTCAGTATCAATGCTCAGTAGTATCATCAGTGCTCAGTATCACTGCTCATTGTCTTGTGGTGCTCAGTAATACTACATTACTAATACTAGTACAGTGTATTGTGCTAATCGTGCTGCTCAGTATCAATGCTCAGTAGTATCATCAGTGCTCAGTATCAGTGCTCATTGTCTTGTGGTGCTTAGTAATACTATATTTATAATACTAGTACAGTGTCTTGTGCTGCTCAGTGTCAGTTCTCTCAGTAGTATCATCAGTGCTCAGTATCATCAGTGTTCAGTATCACTGCTCATTGTCTTGTGCTCAGTAACACTACATTACTAATACTAGTACAGTGTCTTGTGCTGCATCTTGCTGCTCAGTGTCAGTTCTCAGTAGTCTCATCAGTGCTCAGTATCATCAGTGCTCAGTATCACTGCTCATTGTCTTGTGGTCGCAGTAACACAACATTACTAATACTAGTACAGTGAATTGTGCTGCATCGTGCTGCTCAGTATAAGTGCTCAGTAGTATCACCAGTGCTCAGTATCAGTGCTCATTGTCTTGTGGTGCTCAGTAATACTACATTACTAATACTAGTACTGTGTCTTGTGCTAATCCTGCTGCTCAGTATCAGTGCTCAGTAGTATCATCAGTGCTCAGTATCACTGCTCATTGTCTTGTGCTCAGTAATACTACATTACTAATACTAGTACAGTGTCTTGTGCTAATCGTGCAGCTCAGTGTCAATGCTCAGTAATATCATCAGTGCTCAGTATCAGTGCAAATTGTCTTGTGGTGCTCAGTAATACTACATTACTAATACTAGTGCAGTGTCTTGTGCTGCATCGTGCTGCTCAATGTCAGTTCTCAGTAGTATCATCAGTGCTCAGTATCAATGCTCAGTGGTATCATCAGTGCTAAGTATTACTGCTCATTGTCTTGTGGTGCTCAGTAATTCTACATTGCTAATACTAGTACAGTGTCTTGTGCTAATCGTGCTGCTCAGTATCAATGCTCAGTAGTATCATCAGTGCTCAGTATCAGTGCTCATTGTCTTGTGGTGCTCAGTAATACTACATTACTAATACTAGTACAGTGTCTTGTGCTGCATCGTGCTGCTCAGTGTCAGCTCTCAGTAGTATCATCAGTGCTCAGTATCACTGCTCATTGTCTTGTGGTGCTCATTAACACTACATTAATAATACTAGTACAGTGTCTTGTGCTGCATCTTGCTGCTCAGTTTCAGTTCTCAGCAGTATCATCAGTGCTCAGTATCAGTGCTCAGTAGTATCGTCAGTGTTCAGTATCACTGCTCTTTGTCTTGTGGTGCTCAGTAATACTACATCACTAAAACTAGTACAGTGTCTTGTGCTAATCGTGCAGCTCAGTATCAATGCACAGTAATATCATCAGTGCTCAGTATCAGTGCAAATTGTCTTGTGGTGCTCAGTAATACTACATTACTAATACTAGTACCGTGTCTTGTGCTAATCGTGCTGCTCAGTATCAGTACTCATTAGTATCATCAGTGCTCAGTATCCGTGCTCATTGTCTTGTGGTGCTCAGTAATACTACATTACTAATACTAGTACAGTGTCTTGTGCTAATCGTGCTGCTCAGTATCAGTACTCATTAGTATCATCAGTGCTCAGTATCCGTGCTCATTGTCTTGTGGTGCTCAGTAATACTACATTACTAACACTAGTACAGTGTCTTGTGCTAATCGTGCTGCTCAGTATCAGTACTCATTAGTATCATCAGTGCTCAGTATCCGTGCTCATTGTCTTGTGGTGCTCAGTATCACTACATTACTAATACTAGTACCGTGTCTTGTGCTAATCGCGCTGCTCAGTATCATTACTCATTAGTATCATCAGTGCTCAGTATCCGTGCTCATTGTCTTGTGGTGCTCAGTAATACTACATTACTAATACTAGTACAGTGTCTTGTGCTGCATTGTGCTGCTCAGTGTCAGTTCTCTCAGTAGAATCATCAGTGCTCAGTATCAGTGCTCAGTATCATAAGTGCTCAGTATCACTGCTCTTTGTCTTGTGATGCTCAGTATCACTACATTACTAATACTAGTACAGTGTCTTGTGCTGCATCGTGCTGCTCAGTGTCAGTTCTCAGTAGTATCATCAGAGCTCAGTATCAATGCTCAGTAGTATCATCAGTGCTCAGTATCACTGCTCATTGTCTTGTGGTGCTCAGAAATACTACATTACTAATACTAGTACAGAGTCTTGTGCTAATCGTGCTGCTCAGTATCAATGCTCAGTAGTATCATCAGTGCTCAGTATCAGTGCTCATTGTCTAGTGGTGCTCAGTAATTCTACATTAATAATACTAGTACAGTGTCTTGTGCTGCTCAGTATCAGTTCTCTCAGTAGTATCATCAGTGCTCAATATCATCAGTGCTCAGTATCACTGCTCATTGTCTTGTGCTCAGTAACACTACATTGCTAATACTAGTACAGTGTCTTGTGCTGCATCTTGCTGCTCAGTGTCAATTCTCAGTAGTATCATCAGTGCTCAGTATTATCAGTGCTCAGTATCACTGCTCATTGTCTTGTGGTGCTCAGTAACACAACATTACTAATACTAGTACAGTGTCTTGTGCTGCATCGTGCTGCTCAGCATAAGTGCTCAGTAGTATCACCAGTGCTCAGTATCAGTGCTCATTGTCTTGTGGTGCTCAGTAATAGTACATTACTAATACTAGTACAGTGTCTTGTGCTAATCATGCTGCTCAGTATCAGTGCTCATTACTATCATCAGTGCTCAGTATCAGTGCTCATTGTCTTGTTGTGCTCAGTAATACTACATTACTTATACTAGTACAGTGTCTTGTGCTGCATCATGCTGCTCAGTGTCAGTTCTCTCAGTAGTATCATCAGTGCTCAGTATCATCAGTGCTCAGTATCACTGCTCAATGTCTTGGGGTGCTCAGTAACACGACATTACTAATACTAGTACAGTGTATTGTGCTGCATCATGCTGCTCAGTATCAGTGCTCAGTAGTATCATCAGTGCTCAGTATCAGTGCTCATTGTCTTGTGGTGATCAGTTATACTACATTACTAATACTAGTACAGTGTCTTGTGCTAATCATTAGAGATGAGCGCCTGAAATTTTTCGGGTTTTGTGTTTTGGTTTTGGGTTCGGTTCCGCGGCCGTGTTTTGGGTTCGACCGCGTTTTGGCAAAACCTCACCGATTTTTTTTTGTCGGATTCGGGTGTGTTTTGGATTCGGGTGTTTTTTTAAAAAAACACTAAAAAACAGCTTAAATCATAGAATTTGGGGGTCATTTTGATCCCATATTATTATTAACCTCAAAAACCATAATTTCCACTCATTTTCAGTCTATTCTGAATACCTCACACCTCACAATATTATTTTTAGTCCTAAAATTTGCACCAAGGTCGCTGGATGACTAAGCTAAGCGACACTAGTGGCCGACACAAACACCTGGCCCATCTAGGAGTGGCACTGCAGTGTCACGCAGGATGTCCCTTCCAAAAAACCCTCCCCAATCAGCACATGACGCAAAGAAAAAAAGAGGCGCAATGAGGTAGCTGACTGTGTGAGTAAGATAAGCGACCCTAGTGGCCGACACAAACACCGGGCCCATTTAGGAGTGGCACTGCAGTGTCACGCAGGATGTCCCTTCCAAAAAACCCTCCCCAATCAGCACATGACGCAAAGAAAAAAAGAGGCGCAATGAGGTAGCTGACTGTGTGAGTAAGATTAGCGACCCTAGTGGCCGACACAAACACCGGGCCCATTTAGGAGTGGCACTGCAGTGTCACGCAGGATGTCCCTTCCAAAAAACCCTCCCCAATCAGCACATGACGCAAAGAAAAAAAGAGGCGCAATGAGGTAGCTGACTGTGTGAGTAAGATTAGCGACCCTAGTGGCCGACACAAACACCGGGCCCATTTAGGAGTGGCACTGCAGTGTCACGCAGGATGTCCCTTCCAAAAAACCCTCCCCAATCAGCACATGACGCAAAGAAAAAAAGAGGCGCAATGAGGTAGCTGACTGTGTGAGTAAGATTAGCGACCCTAGTGGCCGACACAAACACCGGGCCCATTTAGGAGTGGCACTGCAGTGTCACGCAGGATGTCCCTTCCAAAAAACCCTCCCCAATCAGCACATGACGCAAAGAAAAAAAGAGGCGCAATGAGGTAGCTGACTGTGTGAGTAAGATTAGCGACCCTAGTGGCCGACACAAACACCGGGCCCATTTAGGAGTGGCACTGCAGTGTCACGCAGGATGTCCCTTCCAAAAAACCCTCCCCAAACAGCACATGACGCAAAGAAAAATAAAAGAAAAAAGAGGTGCAAGATGGAATTGTCCTTGGGCCCTCCCACCCACCCTTATGTTGTATAAACAAAACAGGACATGCACACTTTAACCAACCCATCATTTCAGTGACAGGGTCTGCCACACGACTGTGACTGATATGACGGGTTGGTTTGGACCCCCCCCAAAAAAGAAGCAATTAATCTCTCCTTGCACAAACTGGCTCTACAGAGGCAAGATGTCCACCTCATCATCACCCTCCGATATATCACCGTGTACATCCCCCTCCTCACAGATTATCAATTCGTCCCCACTGGAATCCACCATCTCAGCTCCCTGTGTACTTTGTGGAGGCAATTGCTGCTGGTCAATGTCTCCGCGGAGGAATTGATTATAATTCATTTTAATGAACATCATCTTCTCCACATTTTCTGGATGTAACCTCGTACGCCGATTGCTGACAAGGTGAGCGGCGGCACTAAACACTCTTTTGGAGTACACACTTGTGGGAGGGCAACTTAGGTAGAATAAAGCCAGCTTGTGCAATGGCCTCCAAATTGCCTCTTTTTCCTGCCAGTATAAGTATGGACTGTGTGACGTGCCTACTTGGATGCGGTCACTCATATAATCCTCCACCATTCTTTCAATGGTGAGAGAATCATATGCAGTGACAGTAGACGACATGTCCGTAATCGTTGTCAGGTCCTTCAGTCCGGACCAGATGTCAGCATCAGCAGTCGCTCCAGACTGCTCTGCATCACCGCCAGCGGGTGGGCTCGGAATTCTGAGCCTTTTCCTCGCACCCCCAGTTGCGGGAGAATGTGAAGGAGGAGATGTTGACAGGTCGCGTTCCGCTTGACTTGACAATTTTCTCACCAGCAGGTCTTTCAACCCCAGCAGACTTGTGTCTGCCGGAAAGAGAGATCCAAGGTAGGCTTTAAATCTAGGATCGAGCACGGTGGCCAAAATGTAGTGCTCTGATTTCAACAGATTGACCACCCGTGAATCCTTGTTAAGCGAATTAAGGGCTCCATCCACAAGTCCCACATGCCTAGCGGAATCGCTCCGTGTTAGCTCCTCCTTCAATGTCTCCAGCTTCTTCTGCAAAAGCCTGATGAGGGGAATGACCTGACTTAGGCTGGCAGTGTCTGAACTGACTTCACGTGTGGCAAGTTCAAAGGGCATCAGAACCTTGCACAACGTTGAAATCATTCTCCACTGCGCTTGAGACAGGTGCATTCCACCTCCTATATCGTGCTCAATTGTATAGGCTTGAATGGCCTTTTGCTGCTCCTCCAACCTCTGAAGCATATAGAGGGTTGAATTCCACCTCGTTACCACTTCTTGCTTCAGATGATGGCAGGGCAGGTTCAGTAGTTTTTGGTGGTGCTCCAGTCTTCTGTACGTGGTGCCTGTACGCCGAAAGTGTCCCGCAATTTTTCTGGCCACCGACAGCATCTCTTGCACGCCCCTGTCGTTTTTTAAATAATTCTGCACCACCAAATTCAAGGTATGTGCAAAACATGGGACGTGCTGGAATTTGCCCATATTTAATGCACACACAATATTGCTGGCGTTGTCCGATGCCACAAATCCACAGGAGAGTCCAATTGGGGTAAGCCATTCCGCGATGATCTTCCTCAGTTGCCGTAAGAGGTTTTCAGCTGTGTGCGTATTCTGGAAAGCGGTGATACAAAGCGTAGCCTGCCTAGGAAAGAGTTGGCGTTTGCGAGATGCTGCTACTGGTGCCGCCGCTGCTGTTCTTGCGGCGGGAGTCCATACATCTACCCAGTGGGCTGTCACAGTCATATAGTCCTGACCCTGCCCTGCTCCACTTGTCCACATGTCCGTGGTTAAGTGGACATTGGGTACAACTGCATTTTTTAGGACACTGGTGAGTCTTTTTCTGAGGTCCGTGTACATTCTCGGTATCGCCTGCCTAGAGAAGTGGAACCTAGATGGTATTTGGTAACGGGGGCACACTGCCTCAATAAATTGTCTAGTTCCCTGTGAACTAACGGCGGATACCGGACGCACGTCTAACACCAACATAGTTGTCAAGGCCTCAGTTATCCGCTTTGCAGCAGGATGACTGCTGTGATATTTCATCTTCCTCGCAAAGGACTGTTGAACAGTCAATTGCTTACTGGAAGTAGTACAAGTGGGCTTACGACTTCCCCTCTGGGATGACCATCGACTCCCAGCAGCAACAACAGCAGCGCCAGCAGCAGTAGGCGTTACACGCAAGGATGCATCGGAGGAATCCCAGGCAGGAGAGGACTCGTCAGAATTGCCAGTGACATTGCCTGCAGGACTATTGGCATTCCTGGGGAAGGAGGAAATTGACACTGAGGGAGTTGGTGGGGTGGTTTGCGTGAGCTTGGTTACAAGAGGAAGGGATTTACTGGTCAGTGGACTGCTTCCGCTGTCACCCAAAGTTTTTGAACTTGTCACTGACTTATTATGAATGCGCTGCAGGTGACGTATAAGGGAGGATGTTCCGAGGTGGTTAACGTCCTTACCCCTACTTATTACAGCTTGACAAAGGGAACACACGGCTTGACACCTGTTGTCCGCATTTCTGTTGAAATAGTTCCACACCGAAGAGCTGATTTTTTTGGTATTTTCACCAGGCATGTCAACGGCCATATTCCTCCCATGGACAACAGGTGTCTCCCCGGGTGCCTGACTTAAACAAACCACCTCACCATCAGAATCCTCCTGGTCAATTTCCTCCCCAGCGCCAGCAACACCCATATCCTCCTCATCCTGGTGTACTTCAACACTGACATCTTCAATCTGACTATCAGGAACTGGACTGCGGGTGCTCCTTCCAGCACTTGCAGGGGGCGTGCAAATGGTGGAAGGCGCATGCTCTTCACGTCCAGTGTTGGGAAGGTCAGGCATCGCAACCGACACAATTGGACTCTCCTTGTGGATTTGGGATTTCGAAGAACGCACAGTTCTTTGCGGTGCTACTGCTTTTGCCAGCTTGAGTCTTTTCATTTTTCTAGCGAGAGGCTGAGTGCCTCCATCCTCATGTGAAGCTGAACCACTAGCCATGAACATAGGCCAGGGCCTCAGCCGTTCCTTGCCACTCCGTGTGGTAAATGGCATATTGGCAAGTTTACGCTTCTCCTCCGACAATTTTATTTTAGGTTCTGGAGTCCTTTTTTTACTGATATTTGGTGTTTTGGATTTGACATGCTCTGTACTATGACATTGGGCATCGGCCTTGGCAGACGACGTTGCTGGCATTTCATCGTCTCGGCCATGACTAGTGGCAGCAGCTTCAGCACGAGGTGGAAGTGGATCTTGATCTTTCCCTAATTTTGGAACCTCAACATTTTTGTTCTCCATATTTTAATAGGCACAACTAAAAGGCACCTCAGGTAAACAATGGAGATGGATGGATACTAGTATACAATTATGGACGGACTGCCGAGTGCCGACACAGAGGTAGCTACAGCCGTGAACTACCATACTGTGTCTGCTGCTAATATAGACTGGTTGATAAAGAGATGTCGTAGTATGTATGTATGAAGAAGAAAGAAAAAAAAACCACGGTTAGGTGGTATACAATTATGGACGGACTGCCGAGTGCCGATACAGAGGTAGCCACAGCCGTGAACTACCGTACTGTACTGTGTCTGCTGCTAATATAGACTGGTTGATAAAGAGATGTAGTAGTATGTATGTATGAAGAAGAAAGAAAAAAAAACCACGGGTAGGTGGTATACAATTATGGACGGACTGCCGAGTGCCGACACAGAGGTAGCCACAGCCGTGAACTACCGTACTGTACTGTGTCTGCTGCTAATATAGACTGGTTGATAAAGAGATGTCGTAGTATGTATGTATGAAGAAGAAAGAAAAAAAAACCACGGTTAGGTGGTATACAATTATGGACGGACTGCCGAGTGCCGACACAGAGGTAGCCACAGCCGTGAACTACCGTACTGTACTGTGTCTGCTGCTAATATAGACTGGTTGATAAAGAGATGTCGTAGTATGTATGTATAAAGAAGAAAGAAAAAAAAACCACGGTTAGGTGGTATACAATTATGGACGGACTGCCGAGTGCCGACACAGAGGTAGCCACAGCCGTGAACTACCGTACTGTACTGTGTCTGCTGCTAATATAGACTGGTTGATAAAGAGATGTCGTAGTATGTATGTATGAAGAAGAAAGAAAAAAAAACCACGGTTAGGTGGTATACAATTATGGACGGACTGCCGAGTGCCGACACAGAGGTAGCCACAGCCGTGAACTACCGTACTGTACTGTGTCTGCTGCTAATATAGACTGGTTGATAAAGAGATGTCGTAGTATGTATGTATAAAGAAGAAAGAAAAAAAAACCACGGTTAGGTGGTATACAATTATGGACGGACTGCCGAGTGCCGACACAGAGGTAGCCACAGCCGTGAACTACCGTACTGTACTGTGTCTGCTGCTAATATAGACTGGTTGATAAAGAGATGTAGTAGTATGTATGTATAAAGAAGAAAGAAAAAAAAACCACGGGTAGGTGGTATACAATTATGGATGGACTGCCGAGTGCCGACACAGAGGTAGCTACAGCCGTGAACTACCGTACTGTGTCTGCTGCGACTGGATGATAAATAATGATATAAAAAATATATATATATCACTACTGCAGCCGGACAGGTATATATATTATATAATGACGGACCTGCTGGACACTGTCTGTCAGCAGAATGAGTTTTTTATAGAATAAAAAAAAAAACACCACACAAGTGAAGTCACACGACGAGTGTTTAACTTTTTCAGGCAATCACAATATAGTATACTACTAACTATACTGGTGGTCAGTGTGGTCAGGTCACTGGTCAGTCACACTGGCAGTGGCACTCCTGCAGCAAAAGTGTGCACTGTTTAATTTTAATATAATATGTACTCCTGGCTCCTGCTATAACCTATAACTGGCACTGCAGTGCTCCCCAGTCTCCCCCACAATTATAAGCTGTGTGAGCTGAGCACAGTCAGATATATAATATATACATAGATGATGCAGCACACTGGGCTGAGCAGTGCACACAGATATGGTATGTGACTGTCTTGTACTCCTGGCTCCTGCTATAACCTATAACTGGCACTGCAGTGCTCCCCAGTCTCCCCCACAATTATAAGCTGTGTGAGCTGAGCACAGTCAGATATATAATATATACATAGATGATGCAGGCATGCAGCACACTGGTCTGAGCAGTGCACACAGATATGGTATGTGACTGAGTCACTGTGTGTACCGTTTTTTTCAGGCAGAGAACGGATATATTAAATAAAACAACTGCACTGCTGGTGGTCACTGTGGTCAGTCACTAAACTCTGCACTCTCTTCTACAGTATCAGCCTCAGGTCAATCTCTCTCTCTCTCCTAATCTAAATGGAGAGGACGCCAGCCACGTCCTCTCCCTATCAATCTCAATGCACGTGTGAAAATGGCGGCGACGCGCGGCTCCTTATATAGAATCCGAGTCTCGCGAGAATCCGACAGCGTCATGATGACGTTCGGGCGCGCTCGGGTTAACCGAGCAAGGCGGGAAGATCCGAGTCGCTCGGACCCGTGAGAAAAAACATGAAGTTCGTGCGGGTTCGGATTCAGAGAAACCGAACCCGCTCATCTCTACTAATCATGCTGCTCAGTATCAGTGATCAGTAGTATCATCAGTGCTCAGTATCGCTGCTCATTGTCTTGTGCTCAGTAATACTACATTACTAATACTAGTACAGTGTCTTGTGCTAATTGTGCAGCTCAGTATCAATGCTCAGTAGTATCATCAGTGCTCAGTATCAATGCTCATTGGGGGTAATTCCAAGTTGATCGCAGCAGGAACTTTTTTAGCAATTGGGCAAAACCATGTGCACTGCAGGGGGTGGGGGGAGATATAACATTTGCAGAGAGAGTTATATTTGGGTGGGTTATTTTGTTTCTGTGCAGGGTAAATACTGGCTGCTTTATTTTTACACTGCATTTTAGATTGCAGATTGAACTCACCACACCCAAATCTATCTCTCTCTGCACATGTTATATCTGCCTCCCCTGCACTGCACATGGTTTTGCCCAACTGCTAAAAAATGTCCTGCTGCGATCAACTTGGAATTACCCTCTCTGTCTTGTGCTCAGTAATCCTACATTACTAATACTAGTACAGTGTCTTGTGCTAATCGTGCAGCTCAGTATCAATGCTCAGTAATATCATCAGTGCTCAGTATCAGTGCAAATTGTCTTGTGGTGCTCAGTAATACTACATTACTAATACTAGTACAGTGTCTTGTGCTGCATCGTGCTGCTCAGTGTCAGTTCTCAGTAGTATCATTAGTGCTCAGTATCAATGCTCAGTAGTATCATCAGTGCTCAGTATCAGTGCTCATTGCCTTGTGGTGCTCAGTAATACTACATTACTAATACTAGTACAGTGTCTTGTGCTGCATCATGCTGCTCAGTGTCAGTTCTCTCAGTAGTATCATCAGTGCTCAGTATCATCAGTGCTCAGTATCACTGCTCAATGTCTTGTGGTGCTCAGTAACACGACATTACTAATACTAGTTCAGTGTTTTGTGCTGCATTGTGCTGCTCAGTATCAGTGCTCAGTAGTATCACCAGTGCTCAGTATCAGTGCTCATTGTCTTGTGGTGCTCAGTAATACTACATTACTAATACTAGTACAGTGTCTTGTGCTAATCATGCTGCTCAGTATCAGTGCTCATTAGTATCATCAGTGCTCAGTATCACTGCTCATTGTCTTGTGCTCAGTAATACTACATTACTAATACTAGTACAGTGTCTTGTGCTAATCATGCTACTCAGTATCAGTGCTCAGTAGTATCATCAGTGCTCAGTATCAGTGCTCATTGTCTTGTTGTGCTCAGTAATACTACATTACTAATACTAGTACAGTGTCTTGTGCTGCATCATGCTGCTCATTGTCAGTTCTCTCAGTAGTATCATCAGTGCTCAGTATCATCAGTGCTCAGTATCACTGCTCAATGTCTTGGGGTGCTCAGTAACACGACATTACTAATACTAGTACAGTGTCTTGTGCTGCATCATGCTGCTCAGTATCAGTGCTCAGTAGTATCATCAGTGCTCAGTATCAGTGCTCATTGTCTTGTGGTGATCAGTAATACTACATTACTAATACTAGTACAGTGTCTTGTGCTAATCGTGCTGCTCAGTATCAATGCTCAGTAGTATCATCAGTGCTCAGTATCAATGCTCATTGGGGGTAATTCCAAGTTGATCGTAGAGATGAGCGGATCGCAGCAGGAACTTTTTTAGCAATTGGGCAAAACCATGTGCACTGCAGGGGGGTGGGAGATATAACATTTGCAGAGAGAGTTAGATTTGGGTGGGTTATTTTGTTTCTGTGCAGGGTAAATACTGGCTGCTTTATTTTTACACTGCAATTTAGATTGCAGATTGAACTCACCACACCCAAATCTATCTCTCTCTGCACATGTTATATCTGCCTCCCCTTTACTGCCCAACTGCTAAAAAATGTCCTGCTGCGATCAACTTGGAATTACCCCCTCTGTCTTGTGCTCAGTAATCCTACATTACTAATACTAGTACAGTGTCTTGTGCTAATCGTGCAGCTCAGTATCAATGCTCAGTAATATCATAAGTGCTCAGTATCAGTGCAAATTGTCTTGTGGTGCTCAGTATTACTACATTACTAATACTAGTACAGTGTCTTGTGCTGCATCGTGCTGCTCAGTGTCAGTTCTCAGTAGTATCATTAGTGCTCAGTATCAATGCTCAGTAGTATCATCAGTGCTCAGTATCAGTGCTCATTGCCTTATGGTGCTCAGTAATACTACATTACTAATACTAGTACAGTGTCTTGTGTTGCATCATGCTGCTCAGTGTCAGTACTCTCAGTAGTATCATCAGTGCTCAGTATCATCAGTGCTCAGTATCACTGCTCAATGTCTTGTGGTGCTCAGTAACACAACATTACTAATACTAGTACAGTGTTTTGTGCTGCATTGTGCTGCTCAGTATCAGTGCTCAGTAGTATCATCAGTGCTCAGTATCAGTGCTCATTGTCTTGTGGTGCTCAGTAATACTACATTACTAATACTAGTACAGTGTCTTGTGCTAATCATGCTGCTCAGTTTCAGTGCTCAGTAGTATCATCAGTGCTCTGTATCGCTGCTCATTGTCTCGTGCTCAGTAATACTACATTACTAATACTAGTACAGTGTCTTGTGCAAATCGTGCAGCTCAGTATCAATGCTCAGTAGTATCATCAGTGCTCAGTATCAATGCTCAGTAGTATTATCAGTGCTCAGTATAACTGCTCATTGTCTTGTGGTGCTCAGTAATACTACATTACTAATACTAGTACAGTGTCTTGTGCTAATCGTGCTGCTCAGTATCAATGCTCAGTAGTATCATCAGTGCTCAATATCAGTGCTCAATGTCTTGTGGTGCTCAGTAATACTACATTACTAATACTAGTACAGTGTCTTGTGCTCCATCGTACTGCTCAGTGTCAGTTCTCTCAGTAGTATCATAGTATCATCAGTGCTCAGTATCATCAGTGCTCAGTATCACTGCTCATTGTCTTGTGGTGCTCAGTAACACTACATTACTAATACTAGTACAGTGTCTTGTGCTGCATCGTGCTGCTCAGTGTCAGTTCTCAGTAGTATCATCAGAGCTCAGTATCAATGCTCAGTAGTATCATCAGTGCTCAGTATCACTGCTCATTGTCTTGTGGTGCTCAGAAATACTACATTACTAGTACAGAGTCTTGTGCTAATCGTGCTGCTCAGTATCAATGCTCAGTAGTATCATCAGTGCTCAGTATCAGTGCTCATTGTCTTGTGGTGCTCAGTAATTCTATATTAATAATACTAGTACAGTGTCTTGTGCTGCTCAGTATCAGTTCTCTCAGTAGTATCATCAGTGCTCAATATCATCAGTGCTCAGTATCACTGCTCATTGTCTTGTGCTCAGTAACACTACATTACTAATACTAGTACAGTGTCTTGTGCTGCATCTTGCTGCTCAGTGTCAATTCTCAGTAGTATCATCAGTGCTCAGTATTATCAGTGCTCAGTATCACTGCTCATTGTCTTGTGGTGCTCAGTAACACAACATTACTAATACTAGTACAGTGTCTTGTGCTGCATCGTGCTGCTCAGCATAAGTGCTCAGTAGTATCACCAGTGCTCAGTATCAGTGCTCATTGTCTTGTGGTGCTCAGTAATAGTACATTACTAATACTAGTACAGTGTCTTGTGCTAATCATGCTGCTCAGTATCAGTGCTCATTAGTATCATCAGTGCTCAGTATCACTGCTCATTGTCTTGTGCTCAGTAATACTACATTACTAATACTAGTACAGTGTCTTGTGCTAATCATGCTACTCAGTATCAGTGCTCAGTAGTATCATCAGTGCTCAGTATCAGTGCTCATTGTCTTGTTGTGCTCAGTAATACTACATTACTAATACTAGTACAGTGTCTTGTGCTGCATCATGCTGCTCAGTGTCAGTTCTCTCAGTAGTATCATCAGTGCTCAGTATCATCAGTGCTCAGTATCACTGCTCAATGTCTTGGGGTGCTCAGTAACACAACATTACTAATACTAGTACAGTGTCTTGTGCTGCATCATGCTGCTCAGTATCAGTGCTCAGTAGTATCATCAGTGCTCAGTATCAGTGCTCATTGTCTTGTGGTGATCAGTTATACTACATTACTAATACTAGTACAGTGTCTTGTGCTAATCATGCTGCTCAGTATCAGTGATCAGTAGTATCATCAGTGCTCAGTATCGCTGCTCATTGTCTTGTGCTCAGTAATACTACATTACTAATACTAGTACAGTGTCTTGTGCTAATTGTGCAGCTCAGTATCAATGCTCAGTAGTATCATCAGTGCTCAGTATCAATGCTCATTGGGGGTAATTCCAAGTTGATCGCAGCAGGAACTTTTTTAGCAATTGGGCAAAACCATGTGCACTGCAGGGGGGGGGGAGATATAACATTTGCAGAGAGAGTTATATTTGGGTGGGTTATTTTGTTTCTGTGCAGGGTAAATACTGGCTGCTTTATTTTTACACTGCAATTTAGATTGCAGATTGAACTCACCACACCCAAACCTATCTCTCTCTGCACATGTTATATCTGCCTCCCCTTCACTGCCCAACTGCTAAAAAATGTCCTGCTGCGATCAACTTGGAATTACCCCCTCTGTCTTGTGCTCAGTAATCCTACAGTACTAATACTAGTACAGTGTCTTGTGCTAATCGTGCAGCTCAGTATCAATGCTCAGTAATATCATCAGTGCTCAGTATCAATGCAAATTGTCTTGTGGTGCTCAGTAATACTACATTACTAATACTAGTACAGTGTCTTGTGCTGCATCGTGCTGCTCAGTGTCAGTTCTCAGTAGTATCATTAGTGCTCAGTATCAATGCTCAGTAGTATCATCAGTGCTCAGTATCAGTGCTCATTGCCTTGTGGTGCTCAGTAATACTACATTACTAATACTAGTACAGTGTCTTGTGCTGCATCATGCTGCTCAGTGTCAGTTCTCTCAGTAGTATCATCAGTGCTCAGTATCATCAGTGCTCAGTATCACTGCTCAATGTCTTGTGGTGCTCAGTAACACGACATTACTAATACTAGTACAGTGTTTTGTGCTGCATTGTGCTGCTCAGTATCAGTGCTCAGTAGTATCACCAGTGCTCAGTATCAGTGCTCATTGTCTTGTGGTGCTCAGTAATACTACATTACTAATACTAGTACAGTGTCTTGTGCTAATCATGCTGCTCAGTATCAGTGCTCATTAGTATCATCAGTGCTCAGTATCACTGCTCATTGTCTTGTGCTCAGTAATACTACATTACTAATACTAGTACAGTGTCTTGTGCTAATCATGCTACTCAGTATCAGTGCTCAGTAGTATCATCAGTGCTCAGTATCAGTGCTCATTGTCTTGTTGTGCTCAGTAATACTACATTACTAATACTAGTACAGTGTCTTGTGCTGCATCATGCTGCTCAGTGTCCGTTCTCTCAGTAGTATCATCAGTGCTCAGTATCATCAGTGCTCAGTATCACTGCTCAATGTCTTGGGGTGCTCAGTAACACGACATTACTAATACTAGTACAGTGTCTTGTGCTGCATCATGCTGCTCAGTATCAGTGCTCAGTAGTATCATCAGTGCTCAGTATCAGTGCTCATTGTCTTGTGGTGATCAGTAATACTACATTACTAATACTAGTACAGTGTCTTGTGCTAATCATGCTGCTCAGTATCAGTGCTCAGTAGTATCATCAGTGCTCAGTATCGCTGCTCATTGTCTTGTGCTCAGTAATACTACATTACTAATACTAGTACAGTGTCTTGTGCTAATCGTGCAGCTCAGTATCAATGCTCAGTAGTATCATCAGTGCTCAGTATCAATGCTCATTGGGGGTAATTCCAAGTTGATCGCAGCAGGAACTTTTTTAGCAATTGGGCAAAACCATGTGCACTGCAGGAGGGGGGGGATATAACATTTGCAGAGAGAGTTAGATTTGGGTGGGTTATTTTGTTTCTGTGCAGGGTAAATACTGGCTGCTTTATTTTTACACTGCAATTTAGATTGCAGATTGAACTCACCACACCCAAATCTATCTCTCTCTGCACATGTTATATCTGCCTCCCCTGCACTGCACATGGTTTTGCCCAACTGCTAAAAAATGTCTTGCTGCGATCAACTTGGAATTACCCCCTCTGTCTTGTGCTCAGTAATCCTACATTAATAATACTAGTACAGTGTCTTGTGCTAATCGTGCAGCTCAGTATCAATGCTCAGTAATATCATCAGTGCTCAGTATCAGTGCAACTTGTCTTGTGGTGCTCAGTAATACTACATTACTAATACTAGTACAGTGTCTTGTGCTGCATCGTGCTGCTCAGTGTCAGTTCTCAGTAGTATCATTAGTGCTCAGTATCAATGCTCAGTAGTATCATCAGTGCTCAGTATCAGTGCTCATTGCCTTATGGTGCTCAGTAATACTACATTACTAATACTAGTACAGTGTCTTGTGCTGCATCATGCTGCTCAGTGTCAGTTCTCTCAGTAGTATCATCAGTGCTCAGTATCATCAGTGCTCAGTATCACTGCTCAATGTCTTGTGGTGCTCAGTAACACGACATTACTAATACTAGTACAGTGTTTTGTGCTGCATTGTGCTGCTCAGTATCAGTGCTCAGTAGTATCATCAGTGCTCAGTATCAGTGCTCATTGTCTTGTGGTGCTCAGTAATACTACATTACTAATACTAGTACAGTGTATTGTGCTAATCATGCTGCTCAGTTTCAGTGCTCAGTAGTATCATCAGTGCTCTGTATCGCTGCTCATTGTCTCGTGCTCAGTAATACTACATTACTAATACTAGTACAGTGTCTTGTGCAAATCGTGCAGCGCAGTATCAATGCTCAGTAGTATCATCAGTGCTCAGTATCAATGCTCAGTAGTATTATCAGTGCTCAGTATAACTGCTCATTGTCTTGTGGTGCTCAGTAATACTACATTACTAATACTAGTACAGTGTCTTGTGCTAATCGTGCTGCTCAGTATCAATGCTCAGTAGTATCATCAGTGCTCAATATCAGTGCTCAATGTCTTGTGGTGCTCAGTAATACTACATTACTAATACTAGTACAGTGTCTTGTGCTCCATCGTACTGCTCAGTGTCAGTTCTCTCAGTAGTATCATCAGTGCTCAGTATCATCAGTGCTCAGTATCATCAGTGCTCAGTATCACTGCTCATTGTCTTGTGGTGCTCAGTAACACTACATTACTAATACTAGTACAGTGTCTTGTGCTGCATCTTGCTGCTCAGTGTCAGTTCTCAGTAGTATCATCAGTGCTCAGTATCAGTGCTCAGTAGTATCGTCAGTGTTCAGTATCACTGCTCTTTGTCTTGTGGTGCTCAGTAATACTACATTACTAATACTAGTACAGTGTCTTATGCTAATCATGCTGCTCAGTATCAGTGCCCAGTAGTATCATCAGTGCTCAGTTTCAGTGCTCATTGTCTTGTGCTCAGTAATACTACATTACTAATACTAGTACAATGTTTTGTGCTAATCGTGCAGCTCAGTATCAATGCTCAGTAATATCATCAGTGCTCAGTATCAGTGCAAATTGTCTTGTGGTGCTCAGTAATACTACATTACTAATACTAGTAGAGTTTCTTGTGCTAATTGTGCTGCTCAGTATCAGTGCTCATTAGTATCATGAGTGCTCAGTATCCGTGCTCATTGTCTTGTGGTGCTCAGTAATACTACATTACTAATACTAGTACAGTGTCTTGTGCTAATCATGCTACTCAGTATCAGTGCTCAGTAGTATCATCAGTGCTCAGTATCAGTGCTCATTGTCTTGTGGTGCTCAGTAATACTACATTACTAATACTAGTACAGTGTCTTGTGCTGCATTGTGCTGCTCAGTGTCAATTCTTTCAATAGAATCATCAGTGCTCAGTATCAGTGCTCAGTATCATCAGTGCCCAGTATCAATGCTCATTGTCTTGTGGTGCTCAGTAACACTACATTACTAATACTAGTACAGTGTCTTGTGCTGCATCGTGCTGCTCAGTGTCAGTTCTCAGTAGTATCATTAGTGCTCAGTATCAATGCTCAGTAGTACCATCAGTGCTCAGTATCACTGCTCATTGTCTTGTGGTGCTCAGTAATACTACATTACTAATACTAGTACAGTGTCTTGTGCTAACCGTGCTGCTCAGTATCAATGCTCAGTAGTATCATCAGTGCTCAGTATCAGTGCTCATTATCTTGTGGTGCTCAGTCATACTACATTACTAATACTAGTACAGTGTCTTGTGCTGCATCGTGCTGCTCAGTGTCAGTTCTCTCAGTAGTATCATCAGTGCTCAGTATCATCAGTGCTCAGTATCAGTGCTCATTATCTTGTGGTGCTCAGTCATACTACATTACTAATACTGGTACATTGTCTTATGCTGCATCTTGCTGCTCAGTGTCAGTTCTCAGTAGTATCATCAGTGCTCAGTATCAGTGCTCAGTAGTATCGTCAGTGCTCAGTATCACTGCTCTTTGTCTTGTGGTGCTCAGTAATACTACATTACTAATACTAGTACAGTGTCTTGTGCTAATCATGCTGCTCAGTATCAGTGCTCAGTAGTATCATCAGTGCTCAGTATCAGTGCTCATTGTCTTGTGCTCAGTAATACTACATTACTAATACTAGTACAGTGTCTTGTGCTAATCGTGATGCTCATTATCAGTGCTCAGTAGTATCATCAGTGCTCAGTATCAGTGCTCATTGTCTTGTGGTGCTCAGTAATACTTCATTACTAATACTAGTACAGTGTCTTGTGCTGCATTGTGCTGCTCAGTGTCAGTTCTCTCAGTAGTATCATCCTGGCTCAGTATCAGTGTTCAGTATCATTAGTACTCAGTATTACTGCTAAATAAGGGTAATTCCAAGTTGATCGCAGCAGGAAATTTTTTATCAGTTGGGCAAAACCATGTGCACTGCAGGGGAGGCAGATATAAAATGTGCAGAGAGAGTTAGATTTGGGTGGGTTATTTTGTTTCTGTGCAGGGTAAATACTGGCTGCTTTATTTTTACACTGCAATTTAGATTGCAGATTGAACTCACCACACCCAAATCTATCTCTCTCTCTCTCTGCACATGTTATATCTGCCTCCCCTGCAGTGCACATGGTTTTGCCCAACTGCTAACAAAGTTCCTGCTGCGATCAACTCAGAATTACTCCCATTGTCTTTTGGTGTTTTAGTAACACTACTTTACTAATATTAGTACAGTGTCTTGTGCTGCAGATTGCTGCTCAGTGTCAGTTCTCAGTAGTATCATCAGTGCTCAGTATCAGTGCTCAGTAGTATCATCAGTGCTCAGTATCACTGCTCATTGTCTTGTGGTGATCAGTAATACTTCATTACTAATACTAGTACAGTGTCTTGTGCTAATCGTGCTGCTCAGTAGTATCATCAGTGCTTAGTATCAGTGCTCATTGTCTTGTGCTCAGTAATACTACATTACTAATACTAGTACAGTGTCTTGGGCAAATCGTGCTGCTCAGTATCAGTGCTCAGTAGTATCATCAGTGCTCAGTATCACTGCTCATTGTCTTGTGCTCAGTAATACTACATTACTAATACTAGTACAGTGTCATGTGCTAATCGTGCTGCTCAGTATCAGTGCTCAGTAGTATCATCAGTGCTCAGTATCAGTGCTCATTGTCTTGTGATGCTCAGTAATACTACATTACTAATACTAGTACAGTGTCTTGTGCTGCATCTTGCTACTGTAGGGTGCTGTGGTAGTGTCCTGTCACTGTGCATAGGTCATCATCATTCCAGTCACAGTGGTATCTGGTATCTATCTAGTGGTATCTAATTCCAGACATTACTGCCGTCTAATTCCAGATATAATAACGGCATATAATTCCACACATTAAAAAATGGAGAACAAACATTAAGAGGGTAAAATAGGGAAAGATCAAGATCCACTTTCACCTAGTGCTGAAGCTGCTGCCACTAGTCATAGCAAAGATGATGAAATGCCATCAACGTCGTCTGCCAAAGCCGATGCCCAATGTCATCGCAGAGAGCATGTAAAATCCAAAAAGCAAAAGTTCAGTAACATGACCCAAAAATCTAAATTAAAATCGTCTGAGTAGAAGCGTAAACTTGCCAATATGCCATTTATGACATGGAGTTGCAAGGAATGGCTGAGGCCCTCTCCTATGTTCCTCATGACTGGTGGTTCAGCTTCACATGACAATGGAAGCACTCATCCTCCCGTTAGAAAAATGAAAAGCGTTTAGCTGGCAAAAGCACAACAAAGAACTGTGCGTTCTAAATCACACATTCCCAAGGATAGTCCAATTGTGTCGGTTGCGATGCCTGACCTTCCCAACACTGGACGGGAAGAGGTGGCTCCTTCCACCATTTGCACGCCCCCTGCCAGTGCTGGAAGGAGCACCCACAGTCCAGTTCCTGATCTTGAAATTGAAGATGTCACTGTAGAAGCACACCAGGATGAGAATATGGGTGTTGCTGGCGCTGAGTAGGAAGTTGACGAGGAGGATTCTGATGGTGATGTGGTTTGTTTAGATCAGGCACCTGGGGAGACAGTTGTTGTCCATGGGATGAATAATGCCCTTGACATGCCTTGTCAAAATACCCAAAAAAAATCACCTCTTCGGTGTGGAATTATTTCAACAGAAATGCGGACAACAGGTGTCAAGCTGTGTGTTGCCTTTGTCAAGCTGTAATAAGTAGAGATAAGCAGGTTCGGTTCGTCAAGATCCGAACCACCCAAACTTCACGTGTTTTACAGGGGTCTGAGGCAGCCTCGGATCTTCCCGCCTTGCTCGGTTAACCCGAACGAGGCCGAACGTCATCATCCCACTGTCGGATTCTCGCGAGATACGTATTCCATATAAAGAACCGCGCATCGCCGCCATTTTCACTCGTGCATTGTAGATTGAGTAGAGAGGACGTGGCTACGTTCTCTGCCTGAAAAGCTCAATATCTGTGCTCAGTGTGCTGCATTGTGGTGACCACCATTATATTATAGTAGTACATTACAGTAGGCCATTGCTGTATCTTGCAGCTCCGTGTCAGACTCAGTTCTAGTATCCTGATCAGTGCTCAATATCTGCTGCATTGTTGTGTTAACAGTATATAGTAGTACAGTGCTGCATTGTGGTGACCACCAGTATATAGTAGTATAGTACAGTAGGCCATTGCTGTATCTTGCAGCTCTTTGTCACTTCTAGTATCCATATCTGTGCTGCATTGTTGTGACCAGTATATAGTAGTACAGTGCAGCATTTTGGTGACCACCAGTATATTGTAGTACAGTACAGTAGGCCATTGCTGTATCTTGCAGCTCTGTGTCACTTCTTGTATCGATATCTGTGCTGCATTGTTGTGACCAGTATATAGTAGTACAGTGCAGCATTTTGGTGACCACCAGTATATAGTAGTACAGTACAGTAGGCCATTGCTGTATCTTGCATCTGTGTCACTTCTGGTATCCATATCTGTGCTGCATTGTTGTGACCAGTATATAGTAGTACAGTGCAGCATATTAGTGACCACCTGTATATGGTAGTACAGTACGATAGGCCATTGCTGTATCTTGCAGCTCTGTGTCACTTCTAGTATCCATATATGTGCTGCATTGTTGTGACTAGTATATAGTAGTACAGTGCAGCATTTTGGTGACCACCAGTATATATTAGTACAGTACAGTAGGCAATTGCTGTATCTTGCAGCTCCATGTCACTACAAGTATCCATATCTGTGCTGCATTGTTGTGACTAGTATATAGTAGTACAGTGCAGCATTTTGGTGACCACCAGTATATACTAGTACAGTACAGTAGGCCATTGCTGTAACTTGCAACTCTGTGTCACTTCTAGGATCCATATCTGTGCTGCATTCTTGTGACCAGTATACAGTAGAACAGTGCAGCATTTTAGTGACCACCAGTATATAGTAGTACAGTACAGTAGGCCATTGCTCTATCTTGCAGCTCTGTGTCACTTCTAGTATCCATATCTGTGCTGCATTGTTGTGAGCACTATATAGTAGTACAGTGCAGCATTTTGGTGACCACCAGTATATAGTAGTACAGTACAGTAGGCCATTGCTGTATGTTGCAGCTCTGTGTCACTTCTAGTATCCATATTTGTGCTGCATTGTTGTGGCCACTATATAGTAGTACAGTGCAGCATTTTGGTGACCACCGGTATAAAGTAGTACAGTACAGTATGCCATTGCTGTATCTTGCAGCTCTGTGTCACTTCTAGTATCCAAATCTGTGCTGCATTGTTGTTACCAGTATATAGTAGCACAGTGCAGCATTGTGGTGACCACCAGTATATAGTAGTACAGTACTGTAGGCCATTGCTGTATCTTGCACCTCTTGTTCACTTCTAGTATCCATATCTGTGATGCATTGTTGTGACCAGTATATAGTAGTACAATGCAGCATTTTGGTGACCACCAGTATATAGTAGAACAGTACAGTAGGCCATTGCTGTATCTTGCACCTCTTTCTCACTTCTAGTATCCATATCTGTGCTGCATTGTTGTGACCAGTATATAGTAGTACAGTGCAGCATTTTGGTGACCACCGGTATATAGTAGTACAGTACAGTAGGCCATTGCTGTATCTTGCAGCTCTATGTCAGTAGTACAGTGCAGCATTTTGGTGACCACCGGTATATAGTAGTACAGTACAGTAGGCCATTGCTGTATCTTGCAGCTCTGTGTCACTTCTAGTATCCATATCTGTGCTGCATTGTTGTTACCAGTATTTAGTAGTGCAGTGCAGCATTTTGTTGACCACCAGTATATAGTAGTACAGTACAGTAGGCCATTGCTGTATCTTGCACCTCTTTGTCACTTCTAGTATCCATATCTGTGCTGCATTGCTGTGACCAGTATATAGTAGTACAGTGCAGCATTTTGGTGACCACCAGTATATAGTAGTACAGTACAGTAGGCCATTGCTGTATCTTGCAGCTCTGTGTCACTACTAGTATCCATGTTTGTGCTGCATTGCTGTGACTAGTATATAGTAGTAAAGTGCAGCATTTTGGTGACCACCAGTATATACTAGTACAGTACAGTAGGCCATTGCTGTATATTGCAGCTCTGTGTCACTTCTAGTATCCATATATGTGCTGTATTGTTGTGACCAGTATATAGTAATACAGTGCAGCATTTTGGTGACCACCAGTATATACTAGTACAGTACAGTAGGTCATTGCTGTATCTTGCAGCTCTGTGTCACTTCTAGTATCCATATCTGTGCTGCATTGTTATGACCAGTATAAAGTAGTACAGTGCAGCATTTTGGTGACCACCAGTATATAGTAGTACAGTACAGTAGGCCATTGCTGTATCTTGCAGCTCTGTGTCACTTCTAGTATCCATATCTGTGCTGCATTGTTGTGACCAGTATATAGTAGTACAGTGCAGCATTGTGGTGACCACCAGTGTATAGTAGTACAGTACAGTAGGCCATTGCTATTGATATAATAATATTACTGACATATAATTCCACACATTAAAAAATGGAAAACAATAATGTAGAGGGAATAATAGGGAAAGATCAAGATCCACTTCCACCTAGTGCTGAAGCTGCTGCCACTAGTCATGGCAAAGATTATTCAATGCCATCAACGTCGTCTGCCAAGGTCGATGCCCTATATCATAGTAGAGAGCATGTACAATCCAAAAAACAAAAGTTCAGTAAAATGACCCTAAAATCTAAATTAAAAGCGTCTGAGGAGAAGCGTAAACTTGCCAATATGCAATTTACAACACGGAGTGGCAAGGAATGGCTAAGGCCCTGGCCTATATTCATGGCTAGTGGTTCAGCTTCACATGACGATGGAAGCTCTCATCCTCCTGCTAGAAAAATGAAAAGCGTTAAGCTGGCAAGAGCACAGCAAAGAACCGTGCATTCTTCTAAATCACAAATCCCCAAGGAGAGTCCAATTGTGTTGGTTGCGATGCCTGACCTTCCCAACACTGGACGGGAAAAGGTGGCTCCTTCCACCATTTGCATGCCCCCTGCAAGTGCTGGAAGGAGCACCCACAGTCCAGTTCCTGATTTTCAAATTGAAGATGTCACTGTTGAAGTACACTAGGATTGAGGATATGGGTGTTGCTGGCGCTGAGGAGGAAATTTACAAGGAGGAATCTGATGGTGAGGGGGTTTGTTTAAGTCAGGCACCCGGGGAGACACCTGTTGTCCATGGGATGAATAAGGCCATTGACATGCCTGGTCAAAATACCAAAAAAATCACCTCTTCGGTGTGGAATTATTTCAACAGAAAGGCGGACAACTGGTGTCAAGCCGTATGTTGCCTTTGTCAAGCTGTAATAAGTAGGGGTAAGGACGTTAACCACCTAGGAACATCCTCCCTTTTACGTCACCTGGAGCGCATTCATCAGAAGTCATTGACAAGTTAAAAAACTTTGGGGGACAGTGGAAGCAGTCCACTGACAACTAAATCCCTTCTTCCTCTTGTACCCAAGCTCCTGCAAATCACACCACCAATTCTCTCAGTGTCAATTTCCTCCTTAGACAGGAAAGCCAGTAGTCCTGCAGGCCATGTCACTGGCAAGTCTGACGAGTCCTCTCCTGACTGGGATTCCTCCGATGGATCCTTGAGTGTAATGCCTACTGCTCCTGGCTCTGCTGTTGTTGCTGCTGGGAGTAGATCATCATCCCAGAGGGGAAGTCGGAAGACCACTTGTACTACTTCCAGTAAGCAATTGACTGTCCAACAGTCCTTTGCGAGGAAGATGAAATATCACAGCAGTCATCCTGTTGCAAAGCGGATAACTCAGGCCTTGGCAGCTGTGTTGGTGTTTGACGTACGTCCGGTATCCGCCGTTAGTTCACAGGGACTTAGAGAATTTCTTAAGGTTTTGTGTCCCCGTTACCAAATGCCATCTAGGTTCCACTTCTCTAGGCAGGCGATACCGAGAATGTACACAGACGTCAGAAAAAGAGTCACCAGTGTCCTAAAAAATGCAGTTGTACCCAATGTCCACTTAACCACGAACATGTGGACAAGTGGAGCAGGGCAGACTAAGGACTATATGACTGTGACAGCCCACTGGGTAGATGTATTGCCTCTTGCAGCAACAACAGCAGCGGTGGCACCAGTAGCAGCATCTCACAAACGCCAACTCATTCCTAGGCAGGCTACGCTTTGTATCACCGCTTTCCATAAGAGGCACACAGTTGACAACCTCTTACAGAAACTGAGGAACATCATCGCAGATTGGCTTACCCCAATTGGACTCTCCTGGGGATTTGTGACATCGGACAACACCACCAATATTGTGCGTGCATTACATGTGGGCAAATTCCAGCAGGTCCCATGTTTTGCACATTCAATGAATTTGGTGGTGCAGAATTTTTTTAAAAAACGTCAGGGGCGTGCAAGAGATGCTGTCGGTGGCCCGAAGAATTGCGGGCCACTTTCGACATTCAGCCACCGCGTGCTGAAGACTGGAGCACCAGCAAACACTCCTGAACCTGCCCCGCGATCATCTGAAGCAAGAGGTGGTAACGAGATGGAATTCAACCCTCTATATGCTTCAGAGGATGGAGGAGCAGCAAAAGGCCATTCAATGCTATACATCTGCTTACGATATAGGCAAAGGAGGGGGAATGCACCTGACTCAAGCGCAGTGGAGAATGATTTCAACGTTGTGCAAGGTTCTCCAACCCTTTGAACTTGCCACACGTGAAGTCAGTTCAGACACTGCCAGCCTGAGTCAGGTCATTCCCCTCATCAGGCTTTTGCAGAAGCAGCTGGAGAGATTGAAGGAGGAGCTAAAACTGAGCGATTCCGCTAGGCATGTGGGACTTGTGGATGGAGCCCTTCATTCGCTTAACCAGGATTCACGGGTGGTCAATCTGTTGAAATCAGAGCACTACATTTTGGCCACCGTTCTCGATCCTAGGTTTAAAGCCTATGTTGTATCTCTCTTTCTGGCAGACACAAGTCTGCAGATGTTCAAACACCTGCTGGTGAGACACTTGTCAAGTCAAGCGGAACGTGACCCGCCAACAGCTCCTCCTTCATTTTCTACCGCCACTGGAGCTGCCAGGAAAAGGATTCGATTTCCAAAACCACCCGCTGGCGGTTATGCAGGGCAGTCAGGAGCGAAAACTGACATCTGGTCCGGACTGAAGGACCTGCCAACGATTACTGACATGTCGTCTACTGTCACTGCATATGATTCTGTCACCATTGAAAGAATGGTGGAGGATTATATGAGTGACAGCATCCAAGTAGGCACGTCAGACAGTCCATACATATACTGGCAGGAAAAAGAGGCAATTTTTAGGCCCTTGCACAAACTGGCTTTATTTTACCTAAGTTGCCCCCCCTCCAGTGTGTACTCCGAAAGAGTGTTTAGTGCAGCCGGTAACCTTGTCAGCGATCGGCGTACGAGGTTACTTCCAGAAAATGTGGAGAAGATGATGTTCATCAAAATGAATTATAATAAATTCCTCTGTGGAGACATTCACCAGCAATTGCCTCCAGAAAGTACACAGGGACCTGAGATGGTGGATTCCAGTGGGGACGAATTAATACTCTGTGAGGAGGGGGATGTACACAGTGAAAGGGGTGAGGAATCGGACGATGAGGAGGAGGTGGACATCTTGCCTCTGTAGAGCCAGTTTGTGCAAGGAGAGATTGATTGCTTCTTTTTTGGTGGGGGCCCAAACCAACCAGTCATTTCAACCACAGTCATGTGGCAGACCCTGTCGCTGAAATTATTGGTTTGTTAAAGTGTGCATGTCCTGTTTATACAACATAAGGGTGGTTGGGAGGGCCCAGGGACAATTCCATCTTGCACCTCTTTTTTTATTTATCTTTGCATCATGTACTGTTTGGGGACTATTTTTTTAAGGGCCATCCTGTCTGACACTGCAGTGCCACTCCAAGATGGGCCAGGTGTTTGTGCCGTCCACTTGGGTCGCTTAGCTTAGTCATCCAGCGACCTCGGTGCAAATTTTAGGACTACATATAATATTGTGAGGTGTGAGGTGTTCAGAATTGACTGTAAATGTGTGGAAACTATAGTTATTGAGCTTAATAATACTATATGATCAAAATTACCCCTAAATTCTATTATTTTAGCTGTTTTTGAAGTTTTTTAGAAAATCACCAAGAGAATCCAAAACGCATCCGAATCCAAAACCCGAAAGGGTGGTTTTGCCAAAACGCGTCCGAATCCAAAACACAACCGTGAACCCGAATACAAAACCAAAACACAAAACACGAAAAATGCTCGCTGCACATCTCTAGTTTTTATGGGGTTTTTATTTAAAAAAACATCCAAAACTAAAACCAAAAACCCGAAAGGGTGGTTTTGGCAAAACAAATCTAGATCCAAAACACGAACGGAGATCCAGATACAAAAACCAAAACACAAAACCCGAAAAGTGTCCTCCACACATCTCTAATATAGACTCATTACATGCAAAGTGAGATATTTCAAGCCTTTATTTGTTATAATTTTGATGATTGTGGTTTACACCTTAAGAAAAGCTCAAATCCAAAATCTCAAAAAAATAGGAATATTGTGAAAAGGTTCAATATTGTAGGCTCATAGGCCCTCATTCCGAGTTGTTCGCAGTAGTTTATCGCATCGCAAACGGCAAAAATACGCAAACTGCTCATGCGCGAAGGTAAAAATGCGCGTGCGCAAAGGGAGCGATACGATGCTTGTGCAAAATTACTAACTGAAATTCAGCTCGTACTACATCACCGAAAACAGGGAGTGACGTAGGCGTGGCAGAGGCTCGGCTTCGCTATCTAATGAAATGGGCGTGAAAGTGGGCGGCTAGTGTGGGAGTATGCAACCGGCATGTTTTGAGCAGAAATGCGTAGCCGATGGTAAAAAGTACACAACAAATGTTCGCTATCTTGACGCAGCCAAGGAGTAAGTCTGTAGCTACTCAGCACTTGCGAAGTACTGTTACAAGTATGTCTTCCCTATTTAGCAATTAATTGGCATATGAATTCACCTGTTGAGCAACTACTTGCCAAACACTGCAGTTACAAATGACTCCAATCAGCAATTGTATGCCCCCATAACAAATTTACATTTACCAGGTCTAAATCTGACACACTCACAAATATTGCACTGTCTTTTAATTATTTGGTAAAGTACTTTGATGTTAACTGCATTTTTTTATTATTTGCTTAATACTTTTCAATTTAATCAAGTGTGAATAAACCAACTTATAAACTACATCAGCTAAATGTTTTCTACATAGACATCTTCCTTTGTACATACCAAATAACATGAGCGACATAATGCAGCCTACACTTAATGTTACTTACTAACACATTTTTTTTTTTTTTTGGAATATGTGACCATATCTAATACTGGGGCAGATGTATTAACCTGGAGAAGGCATAAGGAAGTGATAAACCAGTGATATGTTCAAGGTGATAAAGGCACCAGCCAATCAGCTCCAATATGTAAATTAACAGTTAGGATCTGATTGGCTGGTGCCTTTATCACCTTGCACATATCACTGGTTTATCACTTCCTTATGCCTTCTCCAGGTTAATACATCTGCCCCACTATGCCATGTTGCCCCTAGTAACCCAAGTTCAATTCCAAGTTTTTTTTTATATGCCCAGTTAAGTGTTGTGCAAGGCATACATTTTTAACATTATAATATTCAATGTTTGTAAGAATATTCTGTTTGTTCCCTTGTTCCACAAATGTAAATATGCCATGTTAAAGTTTACAGTGCACAGTTTTCAAAAGTGCATAACCTTTAATAAAACACACAAACAAGTGTTTTAATTTTTTTTTTTACTTCGATAAATAAAGTAAAGCAACAATACAACATGGCTCCAAATGAGCATGACATACAAAGTTGGACATAGCAACAAGCAGCTGCCAGTGGCAAATTGGACATAACAGAACCCAGTACTATGGTAACCCCATCTACTGGCAAAATATGAAGTATAATATTGACTAATAATATGTTGTGAACCCCCAGCCAGAGGATACTTTTAGGGGAACTGAGGTAGATTCTGGACCCAAAACGCAAACCCTAACATACACAGCACGCTAGGAAGAGGAAGATGGCTCAAGTGTACAGGAAAATAACTCACAGGCTACAAATCCAAAAAGAACACAACCTCCTTTCACTTTGAGGGAGTTGTACATTCTGGCCACACAAGCCAAAAAAACAAAAACATAGAGGCAACATGTCAAACATGCGTGCTGGGCATCTGGAGAGACATCACTTTCTCTTCTTTTGCCCCGCCTGATGTTGTTCTTCACGGCTTGGTCTGCGAAGTGACCTTCGAGGGCCCTGCCCAGTGGGATGTTCTTCCTGGGCAGAGGGAGGGGGGGAGCAGATGTGGCTGGCTCCCTGCCACTGTGGGCAAGGCAGCCAGCGATGTCCTGGAGCCCTTGCAGAATTGAATTTACAATTTGTTGGAACGAGGAGGCGAGTTGGTCTTGGCCCTGCCTGTTATCTGCCAGACCTTGGCAGAGTTGAGCTACACCTTGCTCCACACTGGTTCTGTGCTCAGTGAGCCGAACAGGTATCTGGCTTACCTCCTGGATCATCCTGTCCTGAAAATCATTCAGGCTCTCACCATATCTGGTAATTTGAGACAGGATGCCCGGGATAGCAGAGGGTTGGGTGGGGGGGGCCAGTTTGAATCTGGACAGGTGGAATCTGGCGACCCACACTGGCAGATACACTAGGTCCCCCCACATCAGCCTCAGCCACATAACCCTCCTCTGACTCTACCTGCTCACCCACCTGTGCTGTGTTATGTTAAAAGCAAATAGAAGAATGAGTAAAAAGGGAAGAAAAAAAATCAAAATTATACTTTTGTAACCACTAAATCTGAATTATAGGAATATGTATGTAAACTTACCTGGCAAGTCATGTAGATTAACTATTTCAGGCAGGTCCGTGTCCATATGAGACACCCCACCCGCCTCCTCGTAGCTCACACAATCCATCGCCAGCTCCTCAAGATCTGTGTATTCCACAGTGGCAGCTGGACCTCCACCTCTTGCCCTCGAGGCATTCCACTCCGCAGACCTCTTGCCCTTCAGGCGGGACTTGAAGTCGGCCCAACTACATATGTGAGTAGAATTAGGGGTAAGGGACATAAAAGTTAAGAATACCTGTTTTTATTGATAGTACACATGTTATGTATTTGTTTGCTATAGGCAACATCACATCTAGCTAAGTTTGTAATAATAATTAGGACAGAAAATGATGTGTCTTACCGTCTTCTAACTTCCTGTGAGGTGCGGACAATTGAGCCGACATCATTTACAGAATCAGTAATGTCCCTCCAGATGCGATCTTTGGTTGCAGCACCCATGTTTTTGCTGCCTCTATGAATTTTTTTTATGGCCTGTGTGACCAGAACTCGTAACTCCCTCTTAGTGAAGGCGGGCTGTCTTCTACGTTTTTTGGATGTAGCCTGTGAGCTATCGTCCTGTACTTCCTTACCATCTTCCTCTTCACTAGCTGGTTGTGTACTTAGGGTTTGTGATGGTAGTCCCGAATCACCCTCAGTTTCCCCAGTATCTGTGTCTGGCAGGGAATTCACACCTAACTCCTGTGTATCAGAAGATGGGGTTTCCACAGTACTGGGTCCTGCTCTTTCATCATAATCACTGGCAGCTTGCAGCATCTGTCTCCGCAGTGCTAGTCGCCTAGATGTCAATGCGGACATCTGCTACTGCACCATGTCCAACTCTGCAGCCATCTGCTCACGTGTAGCCATGTTGCTGGTGGCATGTGTGTTTGCACAGCTGTCTTGCGATTTATAGCTGCGTGTGATTTCCAGTGCGGTAATTTGCACAGGTGTCAATTATGCAAATTGGTCCAGTAATTGCTGTACTGGCTATTTAAACGCCTTGCATGCAGCCTGTGTGTGTGGGTGTATGGTGAGAATTACTACAGAAGCAAGGCGGACGTGGTGCATAGTACATTTCTAAATGAGTTTTTAATGCAGTATATTGCATAAAAATGTGCGTTTGTTAGCTTGCTAATTTCTTACTGTTGTGTTGCGGACGGCGTGTTTTACACAACTTTTATATTGTTTGGAAATTAGTTAGTATATTACAAAACAGAGTATGTATGGGTGTGCAATGCTTCTTTGTAGTGGGTTAAAATTTGTTTATTTTGTGTGGTGTTTTATGTTTAAGTTATTATCTGTGTTTACATGTAGTATCTAATAGTTCTGTAACATGTCATTTGCAGTGTGCCCGTTCTAGGGGTGACAGTGTGTGTGTTCCTATTCTCATTGTCCTTTGCTCTCTCTTGTAGGTAGCTCTATTGTTTGGTTTGTGTTATCTTTACATTTAGCCGAAGTAGGCTGATTTATTTTCCAGTTTTGACCCAAGATTCTGATTACTTTCTGAGCAGGTAAGTGGCCTGTCCCTGGGTGGCATGGTGTTGGAGGGGTGACAGTGTGTGTGTTCCTATTCTCATTATCCTTTGCTCTCTCTTGTAGGTCGCTCTATTGTTTGTTTTCAGACAAATTTCTTTGTAGCCGTAGTAGGCCTGTTTATTTTGTTTTTTGGACCCAAGTGTATTTTCACTTTCTGAGCAGGTTAGTGGCCTAATATCTTACTCCTTTTGTTTTATTTTTATTTTTTTTATTTTTTTAGTATTCCATATTTAGTAGGTAATTCCTATCTTGTTGCGCTAATTATATTGGTATGTTTGTTTTTTTTGTTTTTTTTTTAAGGTGTGATGGTAAACTATGTTGTAGCTACGTAGCTAACTGTGGCTTATTTTTTTGTTTGATCCGGATTTTCATCATGAAGATATGGAGTACGCTCCTGCAGTAAGTGTTTGAACACCCATACACATTTGTTATTTTTTGGAAATATGTGTTGTAAATTGATTGTGTGCTTTCATGGTTCTTACCTTCATTTGAAGTTGGTGATGTCCATATATATGGCTGCTGAAGCCCTACCTCCCCAACCTGCGGAAGCCCTCCCACCCCAACTTGCGGAAGCACTCCCACACCAACCTGCACAAGCCCTCCAACCCCAACCGGCTCCTCATCCTCCAAGGCAACGGAGTCGAGCAAGGCCACCAATTTTCCGTACCCGTGTCACCCTTTTTGGGATGCCTGATGATGTGGTATTGCGCAGATACAGGCTGCCAGCTCATCTAATCCTAGACACTCTCTCCATAATAGAGAGTGATCTGGAACAATTCATTAGGTATCCTACAGCAATACCAGCATTGACACAATTCCTTGCTGTGTTACATTTTTTGGCCACTGGATCGTACCAGCATGTAGTTGGGGACCTGGTTGGCATGTCGCAGGGCCAGTTCAATAAGGTCCTGCGGCGTGTCAGCCAAGCTTTCATATGCCGAGTGAAACAATTTATAACAATGCCTTTGGATGCTGGTGCCCTGGCTGTGGTGAAGCGGCAATTTCAGGAAGGGGGTAGTCGCTTCCCACACGTTATTGGGGTTGTGGATGGGACACATGTTGCCATTGTTGCGCCAAGACATAATGAAGAAATCTATAGAAACAGGAAACTGTTTCATTCCCTGAATGTAATGGTTGTTTGTGGCCCATCCCTCCAGATCCTGTCCCTGAATGCTAAGTTCCCAGGGAACTCCCATGATGCTGTCAAAGTCAGAAAAATATCTCTATGCACACTACCATATTTGCACCTCACACAGGTCCGTGCTGCGCATGCGTACGCTCTCCCGTACGCGCGCATACTCACAGTCGCGGGCACCCGCAGGCGCATAGTATGCGTATTTACGGTAGAGTTTATGCGATCGTAGCGTGCGACTCAATCATTACATATTTTCACTAATAATGTATTTTGTAGATCATGGTCCCTTTGATAGATTCTGAAAGTTTGGTTAATATAGAATGTTTATGAACAGAGGAATCCCTCTTTGTTTGATACGAAGGGTCAGACAGGAGTAATACAGTGGTGTTTAGTATCCATCGGAAGAATATTTAATTAGAAATATTCCGGTGTTGGTTTGAAGCAGATCAATCGCTCGTGCGAATAGTTATGGACATAAGAAGTTTATGAACATTTACTTTATTTGCACTTTATTACCCATGCGGCGGGAAACCCAGTTTCCCTCCCACCTGAGCTGTTGGAAATAGTCACAGCCCACCTGTATGAATCAACCTATGACCTTTTGTTATAATGCGAAGCCGAATTCCTGTGTCCAATGAACAATAAGATTGTAGGGACCATTGAATTGTATTGTGTGTGGGGCATAAATAGGCAGGCCGACCGTATCCAGTTCACTCTCTTCAACGGTTCTCATTGCTGATAATCGGGAGCTGGATATCGAGGCGCATGCGATCGTTTCCCCTTGTGCGTAAGTTTTCTCCGTAATCATATTGTCTTACTGTGAGCCATCTCTATCTCCCTCCTCTATCTCTCTCTCTTATTTTCCCTTTATTGTATTGTATTGTATTGTATTTCCTGCGTAGTTATCTGGTTAGTTGGTTTATGTTATATTGTAGTGTATCATTTGTACTGTGATTCCTTTTGCAAGTATAATAGTTATAATACATATAATAGGTTTTGGACCCTAAGCCCAGGTATCTGTGTATTCTTTATAGGGTTAAGTATTCTCTGAGCGTCGGTGACGCTCAAGCAGCTTTGTAGTTAATCAGGTTACACCAGGTTGCACTTACACTCTGTCTCTACACTAAGGTATACTGTGTATCTCATTGTTAAAGGTATAGATATAAAGGTTTTAACGTTGTAAGCGTCTGCACCGCTGGTGATCTCCTCGTGGTCCCGAACGTACGCTACGCTATAGCGAATCATTACGTTAGTCGGCAGCCAATAGCGTGCCTGCCTGTGATCACTGGGCCGTAAGCGAACGTGACGCTTGAGCGTCTCGACTACGGTTGAGCGATCGCTACACAACTTGCGTACCCTTACGGTACTTCTTACGTAGATAGCGTACAGTGTTCTTAGACCTCTTAAAGTGTTTTATATACGATAAATATTTAGCTTTATCAATTGGCGGCTCGCCCGTCCTTCACATATCTGCACTAGGTAGATCAGCAGACATTATCCCTCAGCAAAGGGCGGGAGGTTGTATCCCTCGTAGTGCTGACAGGATAAGCGTCTGCTTCGCTTAGGTAAAGAGTGCTGAAGGAATCCGGGAACCGGAGGTAAGAACAAAACGCTAGTGCCTTTTAAAACTGTTTATTTTTCTGTCTTGCGTACACACGCACGCACACATATATATATCTGCATTTCTTTTTCTTTTTCATTTTCGTATATCACTCTCCTGTCTGCCAGTTTTATAGTTGATAAAAGTGCTAAAAGAGAGTTGCCGTTATTTCATAGTTTAAGAATAGATAACATAGTTAAAGGATAGACAAACACACAGTTTTGCCTGGGAGATAAGGCGAAGTCAGTGTGTTGTGTGGTAGATGATCAAGGATCATCTACATTGATAAAAGTATAAATTGTGTTACGGTGGATCTTTGCTTTGCGTATACGTGTCTATAACAAAGACTTGCGTACGCAATCCAAAGGCCGACGCACGCAGCGTATATTACGCAACGGAGCGTCCGGTTACGCCCACGTAGCTCAAGTCACGATAAGTTGATTTTTAACGCAAAGCGATAAATAACGCAAAGCGATAAATAACGCGAGGCGAGAAATAACGCAAGTCTATTTTTGGGTGTCCGAAATTTAATTAACAGATCCTGCTCCTAATTGGTAACACACCTGATCTAAAGAAAAATTTCTGCGCAGAAATAGAAATAGAAACAAAAGTGTACATGTGATGAGTGAGTGTTTTTACAATTTTTAAAGGTTGAACCACAAGAAAAGTCGAGTACTCGTGAGGTACATGCGTGTAAGTGACGTGCACGGTGGCTAGGGAGGCATCTCTGGTTAAATATACAATTTTGAGCATTAGAGTATAGCAGACCAGGAGGTCATACTGTAACAAGACCAGGAGGTCATAACAGACCAGGAGGTCCAGGTACAGCCGACAAGGAAGTCCGCTATACAGTTCACAGGCACAACACCGAAAAGGGTTGGTGCAACACCCATATAGGCCATATAAGCTCTGGCTGAAGGAATTCGCAGTCGTAAGTTTCGATTCCATTGGTCTTTCCGTACATAAGCTTAGTTGTTTGTGTACTGAACGACTGGACCGCACGTAAGTGTGTGCAGTAGTTAGTAATCTGACCTAATACCATTAGAGTAAAGGGGTCACAAACGCTATTTGTACACTCTAACGTGATTTGTGTAATTTTTTTATTTTAAGGGAAGTTTGCTGCTCACTCAGGAACTATCCAGCAACCAATAGTTACTGGAAAGAGTAAGTGTTCTTCGGATAACCCTCGCAGGTTCCAGTAAATAGAGGTTCAGGTCGCAGGGGCCCTAGGTCGAGTACGCCAGCACCATATCGGTGTGATCAGGTCGTATTGGTCGGCGTGGGCGAGTGAGTGGGGTACTCAGTAAACCGCCACCGTCAGCCTATTGTGAACATTTGGTTTTGCGTAAGGGTTGGCTAAATAAAGCAACACTTTCGAACTATGGGGGCCACTTGTTCAGGTAGGGGGCGATCAACCTCGGTTCGGGTTGATTCAGTGGTCCGACCAATTGGGTCGGCCAGGTATATAATGTGTGAGAAATATGGAAGTCACACAGAAACTTTATGTGATGAATGGGAGAGAATGACTGTACATGACGGGGAGAAATTCCCAAGAGTAGGGAGCTTCAGCTCAGAAGTGTTACAAAATTTAAGGAGGAGGATATGTCTCATAAAATCAACAAAGAGACGAATCCAGCATTATGATTATTTACAGTTGTGGCAACAGGAAGGTGAGATACAGAGAGGTTTGGCTCAGGCGGCGGGATCTGGCTCTAACAGAAAACTGATTGCCACGGCCCCACCGCCACCATATATATCAGGAGAGAAGTTGATTGCGGAGAAAGACGCACTAAGGTGTAACACAAAATCACTTAGTAACTGTGTAAATGTTAATGATAATGTTAACCCATTAACCCATGCAAGTATTAACCCGTGCAAGTTGTACCCTGTTTTGAACTTTCCTCAGGAGTGTGATCAAGAGGATGAATCGGCAACGATTTCAGCGCTCTCTCTAGCAGCCACCATAGCAGAGACCACAGTAGGCACAGCTCCACCCACGAGATTAGTAAAGGCCCCTAGCGGAGGGATAGGTGAGGTCATATCAACTGGTAAGTACGGCACCATGCATTATGCTGAGACTATTTCACCACAGCCTGTAGAATCTACACAGAATGAGGTTGTTAGAATTACACCTGTTAGAGTAATAGCAGTGCCAAATGGGAAAACAGACACATCAGGAGCCACTCCCATTAGGAACATTGCCATGTACACCCCATTTTCCCGAATGGAATTAAGGACCATAGTGTCTGAATTTCCTGACCCTAGAAAAGACTTAGTTGCCAGTCAAAAATACATCAGAGACTTAGGTAACACTGTAGAGCCCAACAATAAAGACTGGCAGATATTGCTGAGAGCATGTTTACCCTCAAATGTCGACGCAACTCAATTTTTAGCTGATTGCGGACTAGATCATGATGTACCTCTTACAGATGTGTACAACCAAGATAATGTGAAAAGAATAAACTTGCAGCTAAAAGAGTATTTCCCAGCAGTAGCTAAATGGAATAAGATATTCTCCATTAAACAGAAGGAGTCAGAGACAGCTGCAGAGTATTTTCACAGAGCATTATTAGAAATGGCAAAATACACAGGCATAGAGGACATTAAAACAGACACAAACCATCGGGAAGTAGCAGTATCGGTACTGATGGATGGTTTAAAAGAGTCATTGAAGACTAGGGTACAGACCACACAACCATGTTGGCGAGGTTTGTCTGTGGCTACTTTGAGAGAGGCTGCTATTGATCACGATAGAAACATCACCAGACACAGGGAACAACAAGGTGATAAATTAATGTCAGTAAGTATACAGGCTCTGACCACAAGGCAGCCTTTGTTTGTATCACCAAATCCTGTGGGTAAGTCAAGTATGGTTACTTGTTATTCTTGTCACAAACAGGGACACATGGCACGAGATTGTAGAGTAAAGAATCCACGAAACTCATACCAACCCCCTAGACAACGACACGACACACGACATTGGGATCGGGGTCCACAGAAACGGAGTTATGAGCCACATACAGGGGAAACAAAAAGATATCCCCCGAACAGAGACTGGCATGCCTCTGGTAGTTCCCAGCTAACTCCCTCACAAGTAGTTGCTGCCAGCGGGATTCAGGAAGGTCACCATACCCAATAGGGGTGTGGCCATACCTGTAATCTGCAGCCAGTAAAATTAATTGCCAACCTTGGAAGTGAACCCGAGATCGCAATTAATGTAGCTGGTAAAACTTTAAACTTTCTTGTAGACACAGGGGCGGCCAAGTCAGTGATAAATTCGACAGTGGGTATGAGAACCACTGGTAGGACAATTCCAGCCATGGGAGTAACAGGAGTAGTCCAGCACTACCCTGTTAGCAAACCAGCCGAGATTACAATAGGGCCTTTGCATACCAAGCATTCCTTTTTGCTGGCTGCATCGGCACCAACCAATCTCCTGGGAAGAGACTTACTGTGTAAAATGGGGTGCGTCATTTATTGTACTCCTGAAGGTGTATTCTTGGACATACCTGAGAAACACGCTCAGGAAGTGCGAGACATGTTAGACTCCCCATCAAAATTAATGTCACATACCATTATGACAAATAGGAATCCATCCCAAATAGAAGAGATGACATCTCAGATACCAGAGTCACTTTGGACAAAAGACGGACAAGACACTGGATTAATGGCAAACGTAGCTCCAGTAGTTGTACAAATAAAAGATGGTAGGATAGCTCCAAAAATCCCACAGTACCCTCTGAAGCCAGAGGTGGAGTTAGGAGTTTACCCAGTAATAGAGCGCTTGCTACAACAGGGCATTCTGGTAAGAACGTCCAGCACTGCTAATAGTCCCATCTTCCCTGTGAAAAAGAGTGGGGGGAGGGGTTACAGACTAGTGCAGGATCTAAGGGGGATTAACAAAATAGTTGAGAGTCAGTTCCCCGTAGTGCCAAATCCAGCTGTCATCCTAATGCAAATCCCTCCCACTGCCAAATTTTTCACTGTTATTGACCTCTGCTCCGCTTTCTTTTCGGTACCTCTGCACCCTGACAGCCAATATTTGTTTGCATTTACATACAGAGGAGTCCAATACACGTGGACTCGATTACCCCAAGGTTTCATAGATAGTCCAAGTATATTTTCTCAGGCTTTGCATGATTGTTTACAGTCTTTCCAACCAGACAGTGGATCAGTATTGATACAGTATGTGGACGATTTACTACTGTGTTCAGATTCACTGGAAGTATCTCTGAAGGATACGAAACAGCTCCTGTTTCATCTTTCAGACACAGGACACAAGGTTTCCAAAGACAAGTTGCAATTATGCCAAACTAAGGTAAAATATTTGGGACACTGTCTAACACAAGGACTGAGACACCTGACCGCTGATAGAATCCAAGCAATTAGAGACATGACTCTGCCACAAACCCAGCAACAGATCAGAACGTTTTTAGGAATGTGTGGGTATTGCCGTAATTGGATCCCAGGGTTTTCCATTTTGGCGTTACCTTTGCAGGAAATGGTCTCCTCAAACAAACCTGATAGGATTTCGCATACAGACGAGTCCGAAACAGCATTTGAGAGACTCAAACAGTGCCTAACGCAGGCACCAGCACTAGGTATGCCAGACTATGGGAAACCCTTTGAACTATACGGAACAGAAAGTGCTGGTTGCGCGGCAGATGTACTAACCCAAAAACACGGTGATGCCAGCAGGCCAGTTGCATACTACAGCGCTCAGCTAGACACGGTAGCGCGATCCCTCCCCACATGCTTACGAAGCGTTGCTGCGATAGCATTGCTAGTGACAAAAAGCGAAGATGTCGTGCTAGGCCACAACCTCACAATCCATACGCCACATGCAGTATCAGCCTTATTGAATTCTGCCCAAACCAGACACGTCTCATCAGCGAGGTTTACAAGATGGGAATTGGCACTAATGGCCCCCGTAAACATCACCATAAGGAGATGCAGTGCATTAAATCCTGCAACGTATCTCCCAGGTGTGCCTGGTCAGGCACAAAGGGTGGAAGGTGAGAGTGATGGGGAAGGAGGATTTAATATAAAGGAAGATACACATGATTGTATGGAATATTTGACCCAAAATTTTACCGCAAGGCCTGACATCAGTGACAACCCACTGGAAGATGCAGAACTCACGTTCTACACGGACGGTAGTTGCCATAGACAGTCAGACTCGGGAGACTTGTGTACTGGATACGCAGTCGTAGATGACCAAGACACCATAGAAGCGGAACCGCTAGGCCCACCTCACTCAGCCCAGGTTGCTGAACTGGTCGCCCTAACCAGAGCATGTGAATTGGCTAAGGGTAAGTCAGCCAATATCTACACCGATTCTAGATACGCATTCGGGGTAGTCCATGATTTCGGAGCCCTATGGCGTCTCAGAAATTTCATGACGGCCGCTGGTACACCGGTAGCGCATGCAACTCACATAAAAAGGCTTCTAACAGCGATACAGGAACCCGACAGAGTGGCTGTTATCAAATGTAAAGCACACACATATAGCCAAGACCCGGTATCACTTGGTAACAGCCGAGCAGACGAAGCTGCTAAGTTATTGCTGCTACCCCCATACAGACAGACACCACACAATTGATGGTATTTAATACCATTAACACACAGAAGTTGTGTGAAATGCAAAATTTGTGTTCCACACAGGAAAAGGCAGTCTGGAAGGCAAAGGGATATGGCCAGGAGTCCTCAGGACTCTGGACGGATGGACATGGTAAACCAGTGGCCCCCAGAGCATATCTTCCATGTCTGGCTGAAGCAGCTCATGGGCTGACTCATCTAGGCAAGGAGGGAATGTGCAAATTGGTGAGGGCATATTGGTGCGCCCCAGGATTCTCCTCTCATGCGAGTAAAAGAGCAATGTCATGCCTTACCTGTTTGAGAAAGAATATTGGAAAGGCAATACCTACAGAACCATCCCATATCCCACCTGCCGGCGGCCCTTTCCAGGTAATACAAATTGACTTTATACAATTACCCCCTTGTCGGAATTTGAAATATGTACTTGTTTGTATAGATGTTTTCTCAAATTGGGTCGAAGCATTTCCTGCGGCTACAAATACCGCTATGTTTACTGCTAAGAAAATTGTGCAGGAATTTGTATGTAGATATGGTATCCCTAGAATAATCGAAAGTGATAGGGGTACCCATTTTACAGGTGATGTCTTTCAAGGAATGTGTAAGTTGATGGGAATTGATAGCAAGCTGCACACTCCGTACCGTCCACAGGCGAGTGCGAAGGTCGAAAGAGTGAACAGCACTATTAAAAATAAACTGAGTAAAGTGATGGCAGAGACAGGATTGACATGGCCAGAAGCTTTACCCATTGTATTGTACAGTATCAGAACCACTCCCAGGTCCCCTCTTAATCTGTCTCCCTTTGAAATCTTGTTTGGTCTTGTTTGGTCGACAACCGCATGTTATGATTAACCCTCAGGATGATTTGAAATGTAACAATGAAGTAACTGTAAAGTACTTGATTAACATGAGTAAACAGTTAAGGAATCAAAATGATAATCTGAAGTTGGTGATTCCTGATCTACCTGATAGTAATTGTCATGACATTGAACCTGGGGATTATGTAATGATACGGAATTTTCTACACTCAGGTTGCCTTATTGACAGATGGGAAGGACCATACCAGGTCTTATTGACTAGCACTACAGCACTGAAGGTTGCTGAGAGAGAGACTTGGGTCCATTCATCCCACTGCAAGAAGGTTGCTGATCCAGAGAAGTCCCGTGATAAGGAACAGACGGTAGAGGTTGTATCACTGGAGTGTCTGTTCCAGGAGGACTGAGGCGGCACCTGAGCCTTGAAGACCGAGAGCTGTTGTCGACTCCCCACTCCCTTTTATTATTTTCCTCCACTTCCCATCCCCTCTCCCTCAAATTTCTTTTTCCTCCTTCTCATTTTTCTCCATTTCCTCCTATAAGATGGACTTGCCCCAAGAGACTGTGATCCGGATTTTCCTGTTGACCATGATGTTGACCAGAGCAGTCTGTTCCGGCGAGAGTACCATGGAGGTCGATAGAGGTTCTGGAATGGGTTCTGATGATAAAGATGGAGGCGTAGTTTTCCAAGATCAACCTAACCAACAAGCAAAGGCGAGTATCAGAAAACGATCCGATAGCATTGACCATAGAAGGAATTGTGACGGATTGTTAGCTGAGGAAAACTGTATCTGTAGGCTCTGTAACAATGTCATTGAAGATGGGTGCATTAAGAAATGCCAATCCAGTTTTAATATCCATATGGACCGGCATCCATTGAGTGACTATCACTCCTTAGTGGGTAATGTGTTAAACAAAACAGATTGTTGGGTATGCTCTCAAGTACCTCAAGGTCATAGCAAATCAGGGCTAGTACCATTTCCTTTAACGATAGGGGAGGTACTTGAGTTAAATGGTGGGAGACCGGTGGACAGGAGGTTTAATATCTCCAGCCCTCCTAGTTTGAAGCTCCACCAATACCATGTGGATAGGTCCCTATTATGTTTCAACATCTCCAATCCCAGAAAGCCGGGAAATTGGGAAGTGTCATGGAGTAACCACACCATGACCTTTTCGCATAGAGCAGATAGAATGCCTACAGATACAGAGCTTGTACGCCACATAGCCAGTAGAGGAAAATCTTTCCGGTATAGGTACACCTTAGGAAATAGGATTACGAGAGTTGGAGAAGTATCACCAGGATACTGTGCACATATCGTACAACCTGATACGTGTATTAAGCAGATGGAAGAATTAGGGTTAGGAGATTTCACCTGGAAGGTGTGTAATATGGTTATGTCCTTCTCCGTCCCATATGTTCTCCCCGATGATGCATATTTCATATGCGGGAGAAAGGCGTACAAGTGGCTTGCCCCAAACTCTGAAGGATTGTGTTATATTGGAAAAGTATTGCCTGAAGTAATGACTGTAACACATGATAAAATGAAAGACATACATCGTGGTGCCCAAGCTCCTTATACTCACACCCATTACGAGCACGTTGTTAAAAGGCACCTGATAGAGAAGACAGAGCATCCGGCCTCTGATCTGATAAGTGAATCCACCGGGATTCAATTTTTAATCGCGTTAGATTTCACCCGCACCGCTAGAGGAGTGCTAAATTATAAATACATATCGGCGCTCGCAAATTTGTTAGATAATATCACTGAAATGTATGATGACACGTTTAGATATACTGGAAGGGAACTTCAAGCTTATAAAACAGAACTGGTGCAGCATAGAATGGTTCTTAATTACCTCACAGCAGTGACAGGCGGATATTGTGTTACATTAGCAACACAGTACGGCGTGAAGTGTTGCACGTATATCACGAATAGCACCGAGGATCCGGTCGAGGTCATAGACCAAAAGATGGACGATATTCTCCAATTGAAGTGGGAATTTCGCCGAAAACACAATCTCACTCTTGCTGATGTAGGTAATGAGCTGACTGGTTGGGTGTCATGGTTGAACCCGCGAAATTGGTTCTCCGGTTTGGGAGACTGGGCTCAAGGAGTCATAATGGATGTTGGGAAGTTTCTCCTATGTATCTTAGGTGTTGTCATATCAATTGGCTTGATATTTAGATGCGGTCAGGCTTTAATGAAGTGCAAACATCGTACCAGGGTAATGAGTTTGAGGAGTGAGGAAACTGTAATTAACCTGGATTTGATTTATGACCCAATGATAGAAATAATGATGTAATGAAAATGCGATTATACGGTCCGTTTCTTTCACCTGTTTTTCTGCTTTTCTCCAAGATAAAAAGACCCCCTTGGACGAGGAAGTTGACGAGACGCTATACAGACAACGGATAGACCAAAGAAGAAGTTTTGACCACTTGAGATACGGACATTTGATGAACTTTGCCATGGATCCCCAGTTTCCCTAGAATTCTTAAACTCACGCTAGCCCAACATTTTTTGTAAATCTAATGGCATTGACAAAGCTTTTTGCTCACACCTAATGGGCAACACAGCGCAAAGAAGACGACTTTCAACTGATACCGAACAAAACTTCAACCGACAGATGTACATTAACCTGACATAGAATACCACCGCATTTACCGTAATTATGTCTTTTCTTCATTTCTACAACCCTCAGGTAATGACACACATAGTATAGGGAATACAAGCACAGATATCAGCAATCACATATTCCCCCATTCATGTATCATCAACTAAAATGTGCTCCCCATTTTGTTCAAAATCCGAAAAGAGCTCGGTAAAGTTTGACAGCCCATCCACAGACCCGTACCACGGGATAAGAAGGAATTCAAATGTATACTTCGCAATACCTCGAAGCTTGATTTACAACACGTACGGCACGATGATACATGACCCCCCCAAACATGGACTCATACACACATGCTTCTGCTATCTCACTAGGTCATACCCTCTTCCCACCTACTCCTCTCTCCTCCCTTACCCAACCATGGAAATGAATTAACCCCTGACATATATTTTTCTCCTTTTGAAATGTTTTAGAAGGTGGCAGTTATTATTGACTGCCAAAGGGTGGACTGTCAAAGTCAGAAAAATATCTCTATGCACACTACCATATTTGCACCTCACACAGGTCCGTGCTGCGCATGCGTACGCTCTCCCGTACGTGCGCATACTCACAGTCGCGGGCACCCGCAGGCGCATAGTATGCGTATTTACGGTAGAGTTTATGCGATCGTAGCGTGCGACTCAATCATTACATATTTTCACTAATAATGTATTTTGTAGATCATGGTCCCTTTGATAGATTCTGAAAGTTTGGTTAATTTAGAATGTTTATGAACAGAGGAATCCCTCTTTGTTTGATACGAAGGGTCAGACAGGAGTAATACAGTGGTGTTTAGTATCCATCGGAAGAATATTTAATTAGAAATATTCCGGTGTTGGTTTGAAGCAGCTCAATCGCTCGTGCGAATAGTTATGGACATAAGTTTATGAACATTTACTTTATTTGCACTTTATTACCCATGCGGCGGGAAACCCAGTTTCCCTCCCACCTGAGCTGTTGGAAATAGTCACAGCCCACCTGTATGACTCAACCTATGACCTTTTGTTATAATGCGAAGCCGAATTCCTGTGTCCAATGAACAATAAGATTGTAGGGACCATTGAATTGTATTGTGTGTGGGGCATAAATAGGCAGGCCGACCGTATCCAGTTCACTCTCTTCAACGGTTCTCATTGCTGATAATCGGGAGCTGGATATCGAGGCGCATGCGATCGTTTCCCCTTGTGCGTAAGTTTTCTCCGTAATCATATTGTCTTACTGTGAGCCATCTCTCTCTCCCTCCTCTATCTCTCTCTCTTATTTTCCCTTTATTGTATTGTATTGTATTGTATTTCCTGCGTAGTTATCTGGTTAGTTGGTTTATGTTATATTGTAGTGTATCATTTGTACTGTGATTCCTTTTGCAAGTATAATAGTTATAATACATATAATAGGTTTTGGACCCTAAGCCCAGGTATCTGTGTATTCTTTATAGGGTTAAGTATTCTCTGAGCGTCGGTGACGCTCAAGCAGCTTTGTAGTTAATCAGGTTACACCAGGTTGCACTTACACTCTGTCTCTACACTAAGGTATACTGTGTATCTCATTGTTAAAGGTATAGATATAAAGGTTTTAACGTTGTAAGCGTCTGCACCGCTGGTGATCTCCTCGTGGTCCCGAACGTACGCTACGCTATAGCGAATCATTACGTTAGTCGGCAGCCAATAGCGTGCCTGCCTGTGATTACTGGGCCGTAAGCGAACGTGACGCTTGAGCGTCTCGACTACGGTTGAGCGATCGCTACACAACTTGCGTACCCTTACGGTACTTCTTACGTAGATAGCGTACAGTGTTCTTAGACCTCTTAAAGTGTTTTATATACGATAAATATTTAGCTTTATCAATGCCAATGTCATTCAACAATCAGGGATATGGCAAAGATTAAGAACGATGGAAGGCCAAGATATGTGGCTATTGGGTGAGTTCATTAATTTGTTGTTTTTGAACAGTCATATTGTTTGAATTACATTCTTTAATGTTGCTTTTATCCTTTTTCTCTTCTCATATTCTAAAACAGGAGACCGTGGATATCCTTGCACCCCCTGGCTCATGACTCCTTACAGTAAACCCAGGCCAGGACCACAGTCAGCATTTAACTCCGCGCTTACTGCCACTAGACAGCTGATGGAGCGCACGATTGGTGTTCTTAAAGGGCATTTTCGTGTGTTCGCTGGAGATGGTAAGTAAAATTGTGGTCCTGTGCGCTATACTCCATAACATCGCTGTAAGGAGTCGCGTAGAGCTTCCCCACACGGAGGAATTGCCGGATGAGGAGCCAAGGGTTGGGCGGACATTCCGTGGGGGGAGTGTGAACCGCCGGGGTCATGCCGTAAGGGCTCACATTGTGCGGGATTATTTCAGGTATGTTTTTTTTTGTCTCCCCAATCTGTCTGTACGTGTTTGTTTGTTTGTTTGTTTGTTTGTTTGTTTGTTTTTTGGACTGATGGCATTTAGCTGGCTTGGTCAAGTTCTGAGTGTGTTGCTTGTGTTTTGAGAGTATTTTATAGTGTCTCAGTACAGAATTAATCTTTAATGTTCTCCTTATCATGTTTGTTGTGTAATATTGTTGTATACAATGGTATTACTGTTCCTTTTTTATTTTTTTTTATATTTGGTGTAATTGTGTTATTAAACAACAATAACAGCAGCCTTTTTTCTTTATTTTTTTTATGTTTGGCTTGTGCATCTGTTTACCATACAAATGCCACAACATCTGTTCCTACAAAAAAATAACTTTGTGACTTTGTGTAGCTAATTGTTACTGCAAAATGTGGTGAGTAAACAGAATAAAAAACTTATTTGTGTATTTTCAGAACCCCAAAAAATAAATAAAAATATATATGTGTTTGTGTATATATCTCTGTCTTTCATTTTTGCGCTCTCTCTCTCTCTCTCTCTCTCTCTCTCTTTCTCTCTCTCTAGATATATATATTTATATCTCTATAGACATATATATATATTTATAAATATATATATATATATATATATACCAGAACAGACGGGCGGCACTCAGAGCATATGATCAAATGGAAAGTGCAGTGACTTTATTGTCAAGAAGACATCTACGTTTCGGGGACGCAACCCCGTCGTCAGGATAAGTGCAAATGAACAAAGTAAGTGAATAAATACCTTTAGATGTAGGAGGGACTCCTCCCACCCGTGGAGTCCACGCCGCCCGGATCCCGGTCGAGACGTACCTCACAACCGGAAGTGACGTAATGCCGGTCCGTCCAGCTGACGTGTTATCACTGAGGGGGAGATCACCATGGTTACTGTGCACATACGGAAATAAATACATAAATAAATTTACATGGATAAAAAGAAAAAGAAAAAATACATATACAATGCTATGGTTGGTAATATATAACGTGCAGTATGTGAAATAAAGACCATACAAACAAAAACAGCGTGTCCAAAAAGTGTTAATAAAGAACAGTAACCTAAAGCAATGTGCCGTGTTCAATGTAAATATTACATGTCTGTAATCCTGTGACATCAGTATTAGAGCATATTGGAGCAGTTAATCATAGAACTGGAGAGCAAGTATAAACTCTCTTCATATAACCTATTGTTAACATGGTCATAACACCTAATGCCTGGAGAATACAGAACAATCTGACACATAGAGGTTTAAGAAGTTAAAAAATACAAAACCTACTGAAGGAAAAATTATATATTTGATGAGTGCTGTATAGATACGAGTGGAAACTCTGTAACTATTGGCTCATAAAAAACATCTCAAATTCATATATTCATTTAAACCTTTCGGGTGTATGGTATTTAATCTATGTATCCATCTGGATTCTAGTTGCAGAAGTTTCCTAGATCGATCACCACCTCGTAGTGATTTGGGTACCTGATCTATTATTTTGTACCTCAACGTGGCCATGCTATGTTTGGCTTTGGCAAAATGCCTGGCCACAGGTTGTTCACTGTCGCCTGATTTAATGGCCTCCCGGATTGCATACCTATGCTGCGCCATACGTGTTTTGAAAGTGCAATCCGTTTTGCCCACGTAAGTTAATCCACATGGGCAGGTAATGAGGTATATTACAAATTTGGACTCACAGGAAAGTGGGTGTTGTATAGTAAATAGCTTTCCTGTATGTGGATGCCTAAATTTGTCACCCGGGGTGAGGTAGCTGCATGTTGTGCAGCCACTGCACCGAAAACATCCCGGTTTCCTACTGAGAAAGTGTCGTTTTTGTATTTCAAAATTAGAAATATCAGTTTTAACTACATAATCCCTGATACTTTTGTTTCTAGTATGGCTAACCAGGAGTTTTGAATCAAAAACTTCCCCAAGATCGTTATCTGATGACACTATGGGCCACAGTTGTTTCATTTTTTTAGTAAGATGTTTACTACTAGAATTATATTGTGTGACCCATGGAAATCTACCTGTCAGTGTTTTTTTCTCTTTAGGGGCTAACAGTTCTCGTGTGTAGTCAAGCGCATGTGTCCTGGCTTGTTGTAACTCACTCAGTGGATATCCTCGTTCTTGGAATTTTTTAGCATCATGTCTAGATCAAGGTCTCTTTTTTCCGGTGTGCTGTTAATACGACATACCCGGAGAAACTGGGAAAAAGGTAAACTACTAGTGGTTGATCTTGGATGGAAACTATCATGCTTAAGGAGATTGTTTCTATCTGTAGGTTTGACATAAAGTGATGTATTAATTATGCCATTTTGTACCGTAATTTGTACATCCAAGAAAGTAATTGTGCTTGTATTAGACTTCATGGTAAATTTTACCGGACTGGAAGTCAAATTGTGTGTTTGTATCAAAGTGTGCAGTTGTTCCAGGGGCCCTGTCCAGAATATCAACACATCGTCTATATACCTAGTATATAGCTTAAGATGACAATTAATGTGTTGATCTTGTAAGAATAAATCTTTTTCTACTTCCCACATGTATATATTCGCAAAGGCTGGGGCCACCGCTGACCCCATCGCACAACCTGTGCGTTGAATGTAATACCTTTTGTCATGTAGGAAGTAGTTGTGTGTCAAGGTGTATCTGAGTAGTTGTAAGAAAAACTCAGTTTCTGGACCTTTAAATAGCGGGTTGTTAGTAATGAGACGTCTTACCGCAAGCAGTCCTGCTTCATGCGGTATACATGTGTATAAACTAGTGACGTCAATAGATGATAACGTAGTTTCTGGGGGAAGTGTACCAACTGTCTGCAACATCCTAAGTAACGAGGATGTGTCTTTTAAATGGGTACTGGTCTGTTGGATACAAGGTTGCAAATAAGTATCACAATATACAGCCAGAGGCTCACATAATGACCCCCTTGCTCTCCAGTTCTATGATTAACTGCTCCAATATGCTCTAATACTGATGTCACAGGATTACAGACATGTAATATTTACATTGAACACGGCACATTGCTTTAGGTTACTGTTCTTTATTAACACTTTTTGGACACGCTGTTTTTGTTTGTATGGTCTTTATTTCACATACTGCACGTTATATATTACCAACCATAGCATTGTATATGTATTTTTTCTTTTTCTTTTTATCCATGTAAATTTATTTATGTATTTATTTCCGTATGTGCACAGTAACCATGGTGATCTCCCCCTCAGTGATAACACGTCAGCTGGACGGACCGGCATTACGTCACTTCCGGTTGTGAGGTACGTCTCGACCGGGATCCGGGCGGCGTGGACTCCACGGGTGGGAGGAGTCCCTCCTACATCTAAAGGTATTTATTCACTTACTTTGTTCATTTGCACTTATCCTGACGACGGGGTTGCGTCCCCGAAACGTAGATGTCTTCTTGACAATAAAGTCACTGCACTTTCCATTTGATCATATGCTCTGAGTGCCGCCCGTCTGTTCTGGTGCATTATCGGGTCGTTACCTGAGGGAGGGCACCGTGAGCTAAGGAATTATTTGAAAGGAACTGTGAGTGCCGTGTCACATTGTTTGTCTGCATTACAAATTGGTTCCTGGCAGGGGTTAACCATTTGTTGACCAGGGCACCACGTATATCCTATGGTTTATTGACTCAGGAGGACTTTATCACCCGCAACACACGCACAGTTTGCGGATTTGCACTTCACTTATTGCTGCACAGCACTTAGCACTTTTTTTCACATTGTTTGCTCCACCTGGACATTATTTATTGAGCAACATGGCTGCACTGGATGATGAAGTAGCTGATGGCGCTACACTCTTTTTACAATGTGACAATTCTGACACACACAGTTTCTCAGAAGCTGAGGCAGAGAATATTCCTTTTAAAACCTCGGCATTTGAAACGGATGCAGGGACTACAAGTGATGAATTATATAGAGATTTGCTAAAACTACGTAAACGGGAGATCGATTATCTCTATCATGGCATGACACTGTCAGACTACTTCAGGGCTAAGCAAATCCCACGTGGATTTCGCATTCACAATATGCCCACAATTGGGAGATATGACGTGTCATTTTGCAGAAAGTGGATCTCTGTGTTGAATAAATGCTCCATGGACTTGTTACTCCTCGTGATTGAAGAAGCCACACGGGAGATGAATATCACCAAACAAAAAATTGGAGCATTCAACACTGAACATGCCATACCGCTTTCCCCACCCCCAGACTGGATGACAAAACTGGAAGGAGAAGTTGAGCAATATAAGATCAATTTGATCAAGTTCAAGAAACAGAAATTGATCAAAGTACAACAAGATTATGCTCAACACCGAGTATATTCATGGCTTTATAACAGTAACACTAGATATACCCCAGCAAGACAACAATATGTCAGACGCCGTGAACAACGCCAACCATACTCCAGTACATCTGCCAGCGAAGTTGAAGAGACCCCCATAAACACACAACAGATAGGAGAGGCCCCTTTAGGGGTTCGTACCAGGGCCATCATCGCAGGCAGAGGAGCACGTTCACGAGGAGAGGGGGACAAACGAGGAGGAAAACGAGGACCCAAGAACAACTCCAAACCACCGAGGAGGGGACGCAATTGATATTTAACTTATCCACAAAAGTGTTAACACCTTTGGAAACCAAGGTGTTAAGCAAAGGACTTGGATTTGTCCCCACCAGTTCCATTGATTCTTTTCAATGGAAGATAGAGACATACAAATTATCTAGATCTCTCAAATTAAAGGAATTTTTTCATAAACAACCACCGGGACATAAAAATACGTCTTCTTGCGAAATCCCCCCCCAGGTGAGTAAACTTAACAAATCTACATTTGAACCAACCTCACTTAATCCCTCCATTAGGACTTTCAGTAGGATGATGGAACATTTAGATGATGAACCCTGTAACAAACCATACCCTAATATGTCCAAGGATGAATTTGCAGCCCTGAAGGGACTTAGTAAAAGGCAGGACATTATTATTAGGGGTGCGGATAAAGGGGGAGGTATTGTGGTTCTTGATACGGATGCATATAAAACAGAATGTACACGTTTATTGTCAGATCCCAACACTTATGGAGGTCTACAGAATGACCCCACTAACATCTTTAAACGTGAATTAGACTCCATTCTGTCTGAAGCAGTTTCTGTAGGGCTTATCTCTACATCTATATCTAAAGCTCTAAGTAGAGAAAACCCCATTGTACCCATCTTTTACTGTATCCCGAAAATACACAAGGACCCAATTAAGCCCCCTGGTAGACCGATTATCTCGGCAAGGGGGTCATTATGTGAGCCTCTGGCTGTATATTGTGATACTTATTTGCAACCTTGTATCCAACAGACCAGTACCCATTTAAAAGACACATCCTCGTTACTTAGGATGTTGCAGACAGTTGGTACACTTCCCCCAGAAACTACGTTATCATCTATTGACGTCACTAGTTTATACACATGTATACCGCATGAAGCAGGACTGCTTGCGGTAAGACGTCTCATTACTAACAACCCGCTATTTAAAGGTCCAGAAACTGAGTTTTTCTTACAACTACTCAGATACACCTTGACACACAACTACTTCCTACATGACAAAAGGTATTACATTCAACGCACAGGTTGTGCGATGGGGTCAGCGGTGGCCCCAGCCTTTGCGAATATATACATGTGGGAAGTAGAAAAAGATTTATTCTTACAAGATCAACACATTAATTGTCATCTTAAGCTATATACTAGGTATATAGACGATGTGTTGATATTCTGGACAGGGCCCCTGGAACAACTGCACACTTTGATACAAACACACAATTTGACTTCCAGTCCGGTAAAATTTACCATGGAGTCTAATACAAGCACAATTACTTTCTTGGATGTACAAATTACGGTACAAAATGGCATAATTAATACATCACTTTATGTCAAACCTACAGATAGAAACAATCTCCTTAAGCATGATAGTTTCCATCCAAGATCAACCACTAGTAGTTTACCTTTTTCCCAGTTTCTCCGGGTATGTCGTATTAACAGCACACCGGAAAAAAGAGACCTTGATCTAGACATGATGCTAAAAAAATTCCAAGAACGAGGATATCCACTGAGTGAGTTACAACAAGCCAGGACACATGCGCTTGACTACACACGAGAACAACTGTTAGCCCCTAAAGAGAAAAAAACACTGACAGGTAGATTTCCATGGGTCACACAATATAATTCTAGTAGTAAACATCTTACTAAAAAAATGAAACAACTGTGGCCCATAGTGTCATCAGGTAAGGATCTTGGGGAAGTTTTTGATTCAAAACTCCTGGTTAGCCATACTAGAAACAAAAGTATCAGGGATTATGTAGTTAAAACTGATATTTCTAATTTTGAAATACAAAAACGACACTTTCTCAGTAGGAAACCGGGATGTTTTCGGTGCAGTGGCTGCACAACATGCAGCTACCTCACCCCGGGTGACAAATTTAGGCATCCACATACAGGAAAGCTATTTACTATACAACACCCACTTTCCTGTGAGTCCAAATTTGTAATATACCTCATTACCTGCCCATGTGGATTAACTTACGTGGGCAAAACGGATTGCACTTTCAAAACACGTATGGCGCAGCATAGGTATGCAATCCGGGAGGCCATTAAATCAGGCGACAGTGAACAACCTGTGGCCAGGCATTTTGCCAAAGCCACACATAGCATGGCCACGTTGAGGTACAAAATAATAGATCAGGTACCCAAATCACTACGAGGTGGTGATCGATCTAGGAAACTTCTGCAACTAGAATCCAGATGGATACATAGATTAAATACCATACACCCGAAAGGTTTAAATGAATATATGAATTTGAGATGTTTTTTATGAGCCAATAGTTACAGAGTTTCCACTCGTATCTATACAGCACTCATCAAATATATAATTTTTCCTTCAGTAGGTTTTGTATTTTTTAACTTCTTAAACCTCTATGTGTCAGATTGTTCTGTATTCTCCAGGCATTAGGTGTTATGACCATGCTAACAATAGGTTATATGAAGAAAGTTTATACTTGCTCTCCAGTTCTATGATTAACTGCTCCAATATGCTCTAATACTGATGTCACAGGATTACAGACATGTAATATTTACATTGAACACGGCACATTGCTTTAGGTTACTGTTCTTTATTAACACTTTTTGGACACGCTGTTTTTGTTTGTATGGTCTTTATTTCACATACTGCACGTTATATATTACCAACCATAGCATTGTATATGTATTTTTTCTTTTTCTTTTTATCCATGTAAATTTATTTATGTATTTATTTCCGTATGTGCACAGTAACCATGGTGATCTCCCCCTCAGTGATAACATGTCAGCTGGACGGACCGGCATTACGTCACTTCCGGTTGTGAGGTACGTCTCGACCGGGATCCGGGCGGCGTGGACTCCACGGGTGGGAGGAGTCCCTCCTACATCTAAAGGTATTTATTCACTTACTTTGTTCATTTGCACTTATCCTGACGACGGGGTTGCGTCCCCGAAACGTAGATGTCTTCTTGACAATAAAGTCACTGCACTTTCCATTTGATCATATGCTCTGAGTGCCGCCCGTCTGTTCTGGTGCATTATCGGGTCGTTACCTGAGGGAGGGCACCGTGAGCTAAGGAATTCTTTGAAAGGAACTGTGAGTGCCGGGTCACATTGTTTGTCTATATATATATATATATATATATATATATATATATATGTAGACATATGTTTATACATTTAGGCCATATATTAATGGTATATATGTGTGTGTGTGTGTGTGTGTGTGTGTGTGTGTGTGTGTGTGTGTGTGTATCTATATATATACCTATCTAGAGAGATAAATCTAAACATTGTCATGTTTAGTTCATTTTGCTTTTATCCTACAAACCTACAATGCTATTAATTTTGATTTTGGATTTTTGTATAAAAAATGTTGATAATAAGTGTGTGTGAGTGTGTGTATGTGTGTGTGTCCGCGGGTGCGAATCTCCGCTGATGCGAACAAACTACATACACACTGTCCTGCACAGTAATGTACACATATCAATAAAGTTTAATAAAGATTACACCATAAGAATACAACCAATCAAATGTCACCACACACTATAAATATATGCCCATGTATGGAAAATGCCATTGGCACCATGCGCGCAGCTGCATTCACACACCGGGAGCTGCGCGTGCTGATTGTGGTAATGGGCCGCCGCGTAGGCCGCGCAGGGCCCTTTATCCCCAATTGGGTTAAGCGCGAGGCCTACGCGGAAGTCTGCCGCATACTGCGGACCCGCACCCGGACTCTGTGCCGAGTCCGGGTGCATCATTCAATTAGAGCGGCGGTGGAGTGACCTCCGCCGGCGCATGCCGGAGCTGTTGGCGGAGCTGCGCTAACAAATCCGCAGACGCTGCCGATGCAGTAAGTTATACGCATTAGAATGTGTAAACATGTTTATTAAACTGAGATTAGTAGCAGAAACATTAAATGTAAAGACTGCACATTTTCTCTAAGAAGTGCTATAGTAAGATTATTAGGAGACTGTGTAATTACACTATTTTAGCACAAACATAACACACTAAACAAGTTTCCAGATTGTGTGTGGTTAGGGCTAGCAGTACTGACTGGGTAACAAAGTGTTTGTGAAAAAGAGAAATTTGTTGTACTGAGTTGCTACACAGGCTGTAGGCTGAACACATTAATAACTTGCTCTGTGTATTAAAAATGGGACAGAACAATGTAATTTGGAAATGCTGATGGTAATTTTTGTTGATAAAAAACCTAAATGTAACATATGTCCTTCTAGGGCAAGCACAACGGCAAGCAGCGGCTGGAAGGCAACATCTTTCCCCACCAGCCCAATCTCCTTCCCCACCTCAAGTCCCTGACCCCAAACAAAATATATCCCCTTCCTCATCCCCAACCTCCCCCTCTCCAAACCCCTCCCCCTCTCTTTCCCAAACCCCCTCTATGCCCCCCTCCCCCTCTCTGACACAATCCCCCTCTTCGCGCCCCTCCCCTTCTGTGGCACAAACCCCCTCTCCACCCCCCTCCCCTTCTGTGACACAATCCCCCTCTTTGCCCCCCTCCCCTTCTGTGTCACAAACCCCCTCTCCTCCCCCCTCCCCCTCTGTGACACAATCCCCCTCTTCGCCCCCCTCCCCTTCTGTTTCACAAACCCCCTCTCCAACCCCCTCCCCCTCTGTGACACAATCCCCTTCTTCACCCCCTCCCCCTCTGTGGTCCAACCCACCTCTCTGCCCCCCTCCCCCTCTGTAATCCAAACCACCTCTCTGCCCCCTGCCCCTCTGTGGTCCAAACCACCTCTCTGCCCCCCTCCCCCTCTGTGGTCCAACCCCATTCTCCGCCCCCCTGCCCCTCTCAACCATACCCACCCTCTGGAAGCACCTCCCCTTCAAGCCTCCTTCCCCCATCCAGCCTGCTTCCCCCATCCAGCCTCCTTCCCCATCCAGCATCCTTCCCCCATCAAGCCTCCTTCCCCACCCAATGAATGGGCAGCAGAGGCCCAAGAGGAAGTCCCGGGAGGAACACATGTGGCTGAGGAGAGTAAGTTTACACACATTTACATAAAATTTGTTACCTACTTTAAATTCTTAACCAAATAAATGCAGTGTTGTACTGGTCCGAATCTTGGGCCAAGGTCAAATGTTTGTCTTCTTCATCATGGTATGGATGTTGCATTTACATTTGTGTGAGGAACATTAGATGTACAGTGTCTACAGCTGCAATGTTTAGGCTTCCCACTCTAGGTCGACACTCATTAGGTCGACAGGGTTGGCTGAACAACAGGGTTTATATGTGCTAGCTTATTAGCAAAACAGTTAGACCTGAGTGGAGTTTGTTATGTTTTTGGACTGTAAAACTTGTGGCTGGGTATTCCAATATTTGCACAGTCAACTCGCATGCTTCACTTTGTTTGCCAGGCTTAGGACACAGTGAGTTGGTACACTTCCGCTTTCATCGTAACCATTTCCCATTGCAATTTGAGTACATGTGCCGCATGAAGGGGAAAAAAAAATGTGATGTATTCATACATAACATGTTCATCTTGTGACATTTGGAATGAGCACATGTCAACCTACAGAGGCTGACGTGCAGCCAAAGCTAAATAGAAAATGACTGCCCAACAATAGTGTGTTGCAAAAGCAAACATAAAATATACAGTGTCACATGTAAGGGGTGTGGATCGACAATGTTTAGGCCCAGCAAAATGCAACAGACAAGAACACAGTCTGGAACTGGATCCTTAATCTGCACATGCTTGAAATTTGAAGCACTGGTGCTTTCCCCTGTATCCCTGTGTGACAGGTAAAGTCTGTGGACATGTGTTGTTAAAGTGACATGGTAATAATGTTGATTATACAAAAAAACACAAAACAAAGCTGTTTGACCTTATGTAGTTTGGCAGGATTTCAGGGAGTGTGGGCATGTTGTCCTTCTGAAGATGTTGATATGCAGTGTGATGATGCAGGGACAACCCCAAAAAATACAAGTCTGGGTCACTCCAGATGTGCATGAATCCCAGCATGGTGTGGTACACTTTGAACATGTTTGATAATTTAAAAATACATTGCTGTGCATGCTTGTGTGTTGGTATGCTACTGTTTATTCATTACAAGAACCATGATGTAGTGATTGGGCATTAAAGTGTGCTTTGTCACTTGCTTGTGTAATAGGTAATGTGAGTAAGTAAGTATTTTTTTTTTTTGCTCTTCATTTCAGATGGTGCAGTTGTAGATCCCACAAGCCTGCCTTGCATCCTGGCCAGTTTAAAACACAACTTGCAGGCCATGCTGGCCGATGTAGACCAGCTACTAAAAATTTTTTAGTTTTAAATTGTGGTTGCTTATACAAAAATTAAAAAAAAAAAACATTTGTTCTGTAGAAAAATAAAAAAATATATTTACAGTTAAGCGGTTTTTGAGTTTATTAATGCAATAAAGGAACAGCATATTGTCTAGCAGAAATTGGTTACTTTAAAACATTCACACATCAAACTTCAGATTAGTAATTTCATTAATATTTAAAAAAAATGTCAGTTAGAAGCTTATTGTTTATTAAAACATGTAAACACATTTATTCACACACTACACCTCTACACAAAAAGCTGCAACTTAACATTAGGCCAGGCACAGTTTACACATCTATTTCACTTACTTAAAAACAAACAGGGTAATGGCCAATTATGCCTACAAAGTGTTCTGAAGGTATTCTTTGAAGATTTAATTGGTCATGACCACAATCATTCATTACACTAATTGGAATCGTAATTGAGGAAGGCTTGTTGAGTTTGAATTGAAAGGTGTAATTTAACTTGGGGGAAAAAAACATTGCTGTACGTTTTTTTGCAAAAGTGTGTGCAATTTTAAGAAGAATGTGTAAATCTACGTGAAGTTTGGATTTTTACGATGAGGTTTGTGGTAATGCGATGGGATCGCATTACAGCGATGTCACTTGGCATACGCCTACTTTGTGTAATACTGCGTACGAAATAGCAAAAATACGTTGGGGGCGTATATTCGCAATTGTGCAACGTGTTCGCAATTTTGCGTAAACCTTGTGCGAACGAAAAAAATAGCGAACAACTCGGAATGACCACCATAGTGTCACACCCTAATCAGCTAATTAATTCAAACTACCTGCAAAGGGTTCCTGAGCCTTTAAATAGTCTCTCATTTTGCTTCAGTACAATTCACAATCATGGGGAAGACTGATGACCTGACAGTTGTGCAGAAAACCATCATTTACTCCCTCCACAAAGAGGGAAAGCTTCAAAAGGAAATTGCAAAAGAAGTTGGATGTTCTCAAAGTGTTGTATCAAAGCACATTAATAGAAAGTTAAGTGGAAAGGAAAAGTGTTGAAGAAATAGGTGCACAAGCAGTAGGGATGACCGCAGCCTGGAGAATCCATGCCACGCTGCATTGAGACAGCTATGATCAGCTCGGAATTACCCCCTATGTGTAATTTACTTACATATATGTGTATACAGTTGATATGTAAATATATCCAACATTCCTTAAAATAATTAGTTATTCTATGCATTAACTGAATTTATACTTCAACGAGTTACTATGAAATGAATGGGTCAATCAGTCTGGTGCTACAGATAGACAATCAAGGGTTAAACTGAGAGGAGCACTGTGTGCCCTATGCAATGGGATTAAGGGGGTGATTCTAACCTGATCGCTGCTGTGCGTTTTGCCTTGCATGGGTGTTCGCAAGGTGATTGACAGTAAGAGGCCGTTTGTGGGTGGTAACTGACTGTTTACTGGGAGGCAGGCGTGCCCAAGCGTTTTCAGGGAGGGTGTCTGACGTCAGCTCCGGCCCCGATCAGCCTCTTCTCATCGCATTGAAGGAGTAAGTCCTGATCTGCTCAGAGTCTGCACACAGTGTTTTTTTTGTAGCTCGGCGTACACATGGGATCGCACACTTGCGCCGCGGATTTACACTCCCCCTGGGGGCAGCGACTATCTGAACATAGGACAGCAAAGTTAGCAGCCCAGCGATCAGGTCTGAATCACCCCCAAAGTGCTTTTGTTTTGCAGGGTCACTGTAGACCATGGTTCCAGTATCAGTACACATTATGTACATGGCCATAACTGGGCAGTAAGGAGTATGTGTAGAATGGGACTTGACCCTAAACCAGTTTATTCCTACCCTGGTCTAGCCATGTTAGGAAACAATGGGTCTGTCGGACACACTATTCAAATCCCCTCAATATCTTTGAACATTCCATTCAGCTCTACCTACACTGCATCAATTGGACAGCTTTTCCCTTGGACATCACCACCTGTGGAGGAACTGGAGTTACCCCTACCTGCTCAAAACACTTGCACTGCTGTGCTTAAAAAGGGATTCAACTGAACTCCACCGCCTTTACATTTTCTCTAAATAGTCAGTGTGGACTTATTTCCGGAGGGAGTCCTAGCCGGGGTATAATATAATTTCCCTATTGAGGAGACATATAAATGTGTCATGACATATGAATGATTCATGATTCTTATAATTCTGTTTTAATGACATCTGTGCTTTTAAGCTAATGTTTCTATTAAATGTAATATATATTTTTTCAACTTAACCTACCGTCCTAGGTTTTTATTGACTAATTTAGTGATATTTACTTCATAAGCAACTAAGCGCTGGTGACCATTGTTCTTACTGTATATATTATTTTGGGGACCTACCACCCCCTACACCAGCAGCTTTTGACAGCGCACTCCTACAAATTCTTTTATATTCTTTGGTCATCGGGATGTGGATGTTATCTATTTTACTCCCAATACCCGTAACCCACCACCATGGGCACTAGGACTGTCATAGTGAAGCCTGGGAGAACCAGAGAGATTTATGCAGACAGTGCCAATTTAGGGGGAATTACTGTTCCCATTAGTTTGGTCAAGAACTGCTCAGTGGATACCTCAGAATCTCTTCAAACTTTGTAAACTGAAACTCCACTCTGGTCTAGTGTTGGTGTGTGCCTGTCATTAAGTAGTATCTAATTTGGTCAAAGCCTTACATCAGCAGACATAATATTGTAACTACAGATGTAGTCATGCTCATTGTTGCTGTAATTTCGCCATGTAGGTATCCTATTCGTGGCATAATGTTAGAGCATATTGTTGGAGTTAACTGCGCACTGAGATCCTAATGTGCGGACGAGCTGCTACACTTGTAGGTGCTATTGTTACAGAACTATTTGGAATATAGTGTTGCGCTCAGTCCTGACTATTATGCTTGGGTTATATGTCAATACTCTGTGTATAAATATTCTTATGTGTGAACCCCTTGTATTGGATGTAGTGTCGACTGAATAATGCAATAGATGTCTTATATCAATATAATAAAGCTAAAGTGTGGAATAATAGTATGTTGGTCTCTCTGATTATCCCAGATGCAAATAGTTTTAACAAAAGACAAGTGTATATAGTAAACCTGGGTACTGTCCATACCACTGCATTTTAATAAGGTGATAAACAAAATAAAGAGGGGAAAAATTTGAAAAGTAATACTCATAAACAGTAATGTCTCAGTTTGTTATTCCTGTGTTGCAGATTGCCGCGTCCCGCACATCTGCTGATTAAAAGTCTCTCTTGATATCGCACTGATAAGTCTCACTTAATGTTGCACTAGTAAGTCTGAGAATTGAACAGATAAGTGTCCTCCTCGGTCTTCCTGGTGCAGAGCGCTTAGCGGGTTTAAACATAGATAGGATAAGGGGCTCCTGACTGGTCTCCCTCTCCAGCTTCAGCTCCCCGTGCTGCATCCTGGTACAGACGTGCCCTGAGAGCCGGTGAGCCGGAGTGGTTGACCTGTCTAGGGTGAGGGGGAAACCCAGGTAGCGCTCTACGGAGCAGCTTGCCGAGTCACCCCCGCCGCATACGGAGACTCACCTCTTGCCTTCTCCTGCTGTCCACCGCGCTCCGTCACCGGCTTCTCCATCCTCCGTCTCTCGGTTGCTTGGCAACGTTGTTGGTTTCCGGGTTTTCCCGATCACGTGACCGGGTCTTGTTCCATGTTGAGCGCTCTCTCTGGTAGTTGATGGTTTATTGTGAGGTAGTTCCAGTGTCTATATGCTCATAGCTCCAACACGTTTCAGCCTCTAAAGGGCCTTCCTCTGGGAGAAGTGAATCAGCCAGTATTTATCCTGCACAGAGACAATATAACCCACCCAAATCTAACTCTCTCTGCAAATGTTATATCTGCCACACCTGCAGTGCACATTGGGGGTCATTCCGAGTTGATCGTAGCTGTGTTAAATTTAGTACAGCTACGATCAGGCACACAGACATGTGGGGGGACGCCCAGCACAGGGCTAGTCCGCCCCGCATGCCAGTGCTGGCCCCCTCCATAGAAATGCAAAAGCATCGCACAGCGGCGATGCTTTCGCATTTCAGGAGTAACTCCCGGCCAGCACACCTCCTGCGGCTGGCCAGTAGAACCTCCTCGCTGCCCGGGTCACAGCGGCTGCGTGTGATGTCATGCAGCCGCCACGGCCCGTCTCCCCCAACAGTCTGGCCACGCCTGCGTTGGCCGGACTGCGCCCCCTAAATGGTGGTTTAACGCCCAGCGACCGCCTCTGCCTGTCAATCAGGCAGTGGCGATTGATACAATACAACGGCCTGCAGCGCCAGCGCATGCGCAGATCCGACCCGATCGCTGGCTGCGATAAACTGCAGCGAGCGTTCGGGTCGGAATGACCCACATGGTTGTGTCCATTAGCTGCGATCATGTCTGAATTAGGCCTCATGTGCTAAAGTGCTGCACAAAGTTTTTTTATGTGAAGGAGGGAAAGAAAACCTTAACCCTCAAAGGGGCAGAGGATTCCTCTAAGGAACAAGGTACAGTATATACATTTACTGTATATTAACTCATTTAATAGCCTCATAACTACTGACTAGGATGCCAAGGCTATTAGCTGAGAGATTATTGCTCCACTGTACTGGACTCAAAAGTGTATATATACACAGCATTTTGTCCCTCCTGGAGACGGTCCTGTTGGGAGATGAATATCCTATTTACACTTGACTGTAGACAGATGTACATGACAGGACAAGGTCCCTAATTGTGATGTGCTTGAATAATTTGTTCACCTGGTACGCAGAGAATCTACATGAGTGTTGTCTGTGTCCGAGTTAGTGGGAAATTACTACACTATCAGGCGCCTGTTTTAATTCTATTGATTACAGACTTCATGGAGAAACCAAGGCTGCTAATTGTGATATGCCCAATTAATTCTATTATCCAGTATGCAGAATACCTACATGAGTGTTTGTCATATATCCAATACAACGAGAAATTATTACACTATGGGGCGCTTGTTTCATCTCTATTGAATTTATATATATATATATATATATATATATATATATATTATTGTAAGTAGGCAGCATAACAACCAGCATAACAACCAGCATAACAACACAGCAGAGTCATTGCAGCAGAAGTCTTCTGCTGCAATGACTCTGCTATGTTGTTATGCTGGTGGCTTGTATTGCTGACACGCTTGACAAAGGTCCTGATGGACCGAAATGTCGCTGTGATTCTGTCTACATGCATATAATGAAGCCTTGCATTTATATCTTTGTGAGTATGATATAATAAATTTTCTTCAAGCACATTTATGGACTGGGGAGTGCCTACTTACAAGAATCTATATTTATCAGAAATCACCCATTTAGGGGATCATCTGTGTAGAAGCACCCCAAAGATGAACTTTTCATGAGAGTGCGGGACTTCCCCATTGGATATATATATATATATATATATATATATATTCTAGTAGTAAATCAGTTGCGCCTTCAGTGTTTAAAACAGGTAATTCAATCACGATATCCTCAGATAACATTCAAATGTGCGTACCGGACGTAAGAGGGTCAAGCGTCTTATACACAGTGTCTTTAAACGCAGGATCACTCGTATGTCTTCTCCTCTTAGACTCGTCCCGGCATTGGTGTAGAGTTAATCTCTTCAAACTTTGTAAACTGAAACTCCACTCTGGTCTAGTGTTGGTGTGTGCCTGTCATTAAGTAGTATCTAATTTGGTCAAAGCCTTACATCAGCAGACATAATATTGTAACTACAGATGTAGTCATGCTCATTGTTGCTGTAATTTCGCCATGTAGGTATCCTATTCGTGGCATAATGTTAGAGCATATTGTTGGAGTTAACTGCGCACTGAGATCCTAATGTGCGGACGAGCTGCTACACTTGTAGGTGCTATTGTTACAGAACTATTTGGAATATAGTGTTGCGCTCAGTCCTGACTATTATGCTTGGGTTATATGTCAATACTCTGTGTATAAATATTCTTATGTGTGAACCCCTTGTATTGGATGTAGTGTCGACTGAATAATGCAATAGATGTCTTATATCAATATAATAAAGCTAAAGTGTGGAATAATAGTATGTTGGTCTCTCTGATTATCCCAGATGCAAATAGTTTTAACAAAAGACAAGTGTATATAGTAAACCTGGGTACTGTCCATACCACTGCATTTTAATAAGGTGATAAACAAAATAAAGAGGGGAAAAATTTGAAAAGTAATACTCATAAACAGTAATGTCTCAGTTTGTTATTCCTGTGTTGCAGATTGCCGCGTCCCGCACATCTGCTGATTAAAAGTCTCTCTTGATATCGCACTGATAAGTCTCACTTAATGTTGCACTAGTAAGTCTGAGAATTGAACAGATAAGTGTCCTCCTCGGTCTTCCTGGTGCAGAGCGCTTAGCGGGTTTAAACATAGATAGGATAAGGGGCTCCTGACTGGTCTCCCTCTCCAGCTTCAGCTCCCCGTGCTGCATCCTGGTACAGACGTGCCCTGAGAGCCGGTGAGCCGGAGTGGTTGACCTGTCTAGGGTGAGGGGGAAACCCAGGTAGCGCTCTACGGAGCAGCTTGCCGAGTCACCCCCGCCGCATACGGAGACTCACCTCTTGCCTTCTCCTGCTGTCCACCGCGCTCCGTCACCGGCTTCTCCATCCTCCGTCTCTCGGTTGCTTGGCAACGTTGTTGGTTTCCGGGTTTTCCCGATCACGTGACCGGGTCTTGTTCCATGTTGAGCGCTCTCTCTGGTAGTTGATGGTTTATTGTGAGGTAGTTCCAGTGTCTATATGCTCATAGCTCCAACACGTTTCAGCCTCTAAAGGGCCTTCCTCTGGGAGAAGTGAATCAGCCAGTATTTATCCTGCACAGAGACAATATAACCCACCCAAATCTAACTCTCTCTGCAAATGTTATATCTGCCACACCTGCAGTGCACATTGGGGGTCATTCCGAGTTGATCGTAGCTGTGTTAAATTTAGTACAGCTACGATCAGGCACACAGACATGTGGGGGGACGCCCAGCACAGGGCTAGTCCGCCCCGCATGCCAGTGCTGGCCCCCTCCATAGAAATGCAAAAGCATCGCACAGCGGCGATGCTTTCGCATTTCAGGAGTAACTCCCGGCCAGCACACCTCCTGCGGCTGGCCAGTAGAACCTCCTCGCTGCCCGGGTCACAGCGGCTGCGTGTGATGTCATGCAGCCGCCACGGCCCGTCTCCCCCAACAGTCTGGCCACGCCTGCGTTGGCCGGACTGCGCCCCCTAAATGGTGGTTTAACGCCCAGCGACCGCCTCTGCCTGTCAATCAGGCAGTGGCGATTGATACAATACAACGGCCTGCAGCGCCAGCGCATGCGCAGATCCGACCCGATCGCTGGCTGCGATAAACTGCAGCGAGCGTTCGGGTCGGAATGACCCACATGGTTGTGTCCATTAGCTGCGATCATGTCTGAATTAGGCCTCATGTGCTAAAGTGCTGCACAAAGTTTTTTTATGTGAAGGAGGGAAAGAAAACCTTAACCCTCAAAGGGGCAGAGGATTCCTCTAAGGAACAAGGTACAGTATATACATTTACTGTATATTAACTCATTTAATAGCCTCATAACTACTGACTAGGATGCCAAGGCTATTAGCTGAGAGATTATTGCTCCACTGTACTGGACTCAAAAGTGTATATATACACAGCATTTTGTCCCTCCTGGAGACGGTCCTGTTGGGAGATGAATATCCTATTTACACTTGACTGTAGACAGATGTACATGACAGGACAAGGTCCCTAATTGTGATGTGCTTGAATAATTTGTTCACCTGGTACGCAGAGAATCTACATGAGTGTTGTCTGTGTCCGAGTTAGTGGGAAATTACTACACTATCAGGCGCCTGTTTTAATTCTATTGATTACAGACTTCATGGAGAAACCAAGGCTGCTAATTGTGATATGCCCAATTAATTCTATTATCCAGTATGCAGAATACCTACATGAGTGTTTGTCATATATCCAATACAACGAGAAATTATTACACTATGGGGCGCTTGTTTCATCTCTATTGAATTTATATATATATATATATATATATTATTGTAAGTAGGCAGCATAACAACCAGCATAACAACCAGCATAACAACACAGCAGAGTCATTGCAGCAGAAGTCTTCTGCTGCAATGACTCTGCTATGTTGTTATGCTGGTGGCTTGTATTGCTGACACGCTTGACAAAGGTCCTGATGGACCGAAATGTCGCTGTGATTCTGTCTACATGCATATAATGAAGCCTTGCATTTATATCTTTGTGAGTATGATATAATAAATTTTCTTCAAGCACATTTATGGACTGGGGAGTGCCTACTTACAAGAATCTATATTTATCAGAAATCACCCATTTAGGGGATCATCTGTGTAGAAGCACCCCAAAGATGAACTTTTCATGAGAGTGCGGGACTTCCCCATTGGATATATATATATATATATATATATATATATATTCTAGTAGTAAATCAGTTGCGCCTTCAGTGTTTAAAACAGGTAATTCAATCACGATATCCTCAGATAACATTCAAATGTGCGTACCGGACGTAAGAGGGTCAAGCGTCTTATACACAGTGTCTTTAAACGCAGGATCACTCGTATGTCTTCTCCTCTTAGACTCGTCCCGGCATTGGTGTAGAGTTAATCTCTTCAAACTTTGTAAACTGAAACTCCACTCTGGTCTAGTGTTGGTGTGTGCCTGTCATTAAGTAGTATCTAATTTGGTCAAAGCCTTACATCAGCAGACATAATATTGTAACTACAGATGTAGTCATGCTCATTGTTGCTGTAATTTCGCCATGTAGGTATCCTATTCGTGGCATAATGTTAGAGCATATTGTTGGAGTTAACTGCGCACTGAGATCCTAATGTGCGGACGAGCTGCTACACTTGTAGGTGCTATTGTTACAGAACTATTTGGAATATAGTGTTGCGCTCAGTCCTGACTATTATGCTTGGGTTATATGTCAATACTCTGTGTATAAATATTCTTATGTGTGAACCCCTTGTATTGGATGTAGTGTCGACTGAATAATGCAATAGATGTCTTATATCAATATAATAAAGCTAAAGTGTGGAATAATAGTATGTTGGTCTCTCTGATTATCCCAGATGCAAATAGTTTTAACAAAAGACAAGTGTATATAGTAAACCTGGGTACTGTCCATACCACTGCATTTTAATAAGGTGATAAACAAAATAAAGAGGGGAAAAATTTGAAAAGTAATACTCATAAACAGTAATGTCTCAGTTTGTTATTCCTGTGTTGCAGATTGCCGCGTCCCGCACATCTGCTGATTAAAAGTCTCTCTTGATATCGCACTGATAAGTCTCACTTAATGTTGCACTAGTAAGTCTGAGAATTGAACAGATAAGTGTCCTCCTCGGTCTTCCTGGTGCAGAGCGCTTAGCGGGTTTAAACATAGATAGGATAAGGGGCTCCTGACTGGTCTCCCTCTCCAGCTTCAGCTCCCCGTGCTGCATCCTGGTACAGACGTGCCCTGAGAGCCGGTGAGCCGGAGTGGTTGACCTGTCTAGGGTGAGGGGGAAACCCAGGTAGCGCTCTACGGAGCAGCTTGCCGAGTCACCCCCGCCGCATACGGAGACTCACCTCTTGCCTTCTCCTGCTGTCCACCGCGCTCCGTCACCGGCTTCTCCATCCTCCGTCTCTCGGTTGCTTGGCAACGTTGTTGGTTTCCGGGTTTTCCCGATCACGTGACCGGGTCTTGTTCCATGTTGAGCGCTCTCTCTGGTAGTTGATGGTTTATTGTGAGGTAGTTCCAGTGTCTATATGCTCATAGCTCCAACACGTTTCAGCCTCTAAAGGGCCTTCCTCTGGGAGAAGTGAATCAGCCAGTATTTATCCTGCACAGAGACAATATAACCCACCCAAATCTAACTCTCTCTGCAAATGTTATATCTGCCACACCTGCAGTGCACATTGGGGGTCATTCCGAGTTGATCGTAGCTGTGTTAAATTTAGTACAGCTACGATCAGGCACACAGACATGTGGGGGGACGCCCAGCACAGGGCTAGTCCGCCCCGCATGCCAGTGCTGGCCCCCTCCATAGAAATGCAAAAGCATCGCACAGCGGCGATGCTTTCGCATTTCAGGAGTAACTCCCGGCCAGCACACCTCCTGCGGCTGGCCAGTAGAACCTCCTCGCTGCCCGGGTCACAGCGGCTGCGTGTGATGTCATGCAGCCGCCACGGCCCGTCTCCCCCAACAGTCTGGCCACGCCTGCGTTGGCCGGACTGCGCCCCCTAAATGGTGGTTTAACGCCCAGCGACCGCCTCTGCCTGTCAATCAGGCAGTGGCGATTGATACAATACAACGGCCTGCAGCGCCAGCGCATGCGCAGATCCGACCCGATCGCTGGCTGCGATAAACTGCAGCGAGCGTTCGGGTCGGAATGACCCACATGGTTGTGTCCATTAGCTGCGATCATGTCTGAATTAGGCCTCATGTGCTAAAGTGCTGCACAAAGTTTTTTTATGTGAAGGAGGGAAAGAAAACCTTAACCCTCAAAGGGGCAGAGGATTCCTCTAAGGAACAAGGTACAGTATATACATTTACTGTATATTAACTCATTTAATAGCCTCATAACTACTGACTAGGATGCCAAGGCTATTAGCTGAGAGATTATTGCTCCACTGTACTGGACTCAAAAGTGTATATATACACAGCATTTTGTCCCTCCTGGAGACGGTCCTGTTGGGAGATGAATATCCTATTTACACTTGACTGTAGACAGATGTACATGACAGGACAAGGTCCCTAATTGTGATGTGCTTGAATAATTTGTTCACCTGGTACGCAGAGAATCTACATGAGTGTTGTCTGTGTCCGAGTTAGTGGGAAATTACTACACTATCAGGCGCCTGTTTTAATTCTATTGATTACAGACTTCATGGAGAAACCAAGGCTGCTAATTGTGATATGCCCAATTAATTCTATTATCCAGTATGCAGAATACCTACATGAGTGTTTGTCATATATCCAATACAACGAGAAATTATTACACTATGGGGCGCTTGTTTCATCTCTATTGAATTTATATATATATATATATATATATATATATATATATATTATTGTAAGTAGGCAGCATAACAACCAGCATAACAACCAGCATAACAACACAGCAGAGTCATTGCAGCAGAAGTCTTCTGCTGCAATGACTCTGCTATGTTGTTATGCTGGTGGCTTGTATTGCTGACACGCTTGACAAAGGTCCTGATGGACCGAAATGTCGCTGTGATTCTGTCTACATGCATATAATGAAGCCTTGCATTTATATCTTTGTGAGTATGATATAATAAATTTTCTTCAAGCACATTTATGGACTGGGGAGTGCCTACTTACAAGAATCTATATTTATCAGAAATCACCCATTTAGGGGATCATCTGTGTAGAAGCACCCCAAAGATGAACTTTTCATGAGAGTGCGGGACTTCCCCATTGGATATATATATATATATATATATATATATATATTCTAGTAGTAAATCAGTTGCGCCTTCAGTGTTTAAAACAGGTAATTCAATCACGATATCCTCAGATAACATTCAAATGTGCGTACCGGACGTAAGAGGGTCAAGCGTCTTATACACAGTGTCTTTAAACGCAGGATCACTCGTATGTCTTCTCCTCTTAGACTCGTCCCGGCATTGGTGTAGAGTTTATACGTGGATGTGTAAAAAATATATATTTGCTATACTGCACAGAGCCACTTTATTGCAAATATTGCACTTATTGGCACTTAATCACTTTTAAGAGCAAAGTTACTGAAATGTGTATATATATATTTTTTTTTTACACATCCAGTGCGGGAATTTAGACAGCAATTTAACAATATGAGTTACATACATAAGGTGCATACAAAGTAATACAGTGCATACAAAGCACGTGAATTTTAAATAAATATAGATATAACACCCCCCAAAGTTAGGTGTCACGACCAGGTTTCAAAGCAGTCCAATTCCAAAATAGACCAGTTATCAAAAATGTTCTAGTAGTAAACCAGTCGCACCTTCAGTGTTTAAACAATTGAATATAGTGATGTTATCCTTGGATAATCAATCAAATGTGCGTACCAGAAAGCAGAGGGTCATTCACTTTGTATAGGATATCTTTATGTCAGGAAACCTTGTATTCCTCCTCCTCTTTAGACTCGTCTCGGTATAGGTGTAATATGCAAAAATTGTTTCAATTATTGCTCTTTGAAAGTGATATAGTGCTGGATGCATGCAGTATCACTAAAGTGACAGTGTGCAATGAAAAAGTGCAATAAAAAAAGTGCTAGAGTGCTTTAAATAATTAATAAATAAATAAATTATTAATTAATGTGCTGACCCAATTTTAGGTAATGTGCTTATTTACCCATTCATAGGGGTGCAACACCACACTAAAGTGAATAAAATTAATGTACTCAATATATGTTGCACTCACATTGTGAAATGTACCGTCAAAATGTCATCACATACCGGAGATACATAGATGATATTTTACTGATTTGGAAAGGGAATGAGGACTCTTTTATGGACTTCTTTAATTTTATCTCTACGAATGATTTTAATCTAACTTTTACGTATAAAATACACAAGGTCGAAATAGAATATCTGGACCTGGTCCTCACGATGGAAGACAACAGGGTAATAACCAAGAATTTCATCAAATCTGTGGACAAAAACAGTTACCTTCATTTCAACAGTGGACATTTTGAAAAGTGGAAAACAAACATCCCATTTTCGCAGTAAGTCACCCAAATGTTTTATTATTATGCAAACTAGAACCATAAACTAGAAATAATGACACTTACAACTGTATAAATTGGAAAAATGGAGGTCACAGCCAAATTTATTAAATTTGAATCAGAATTGTTAATCACCGGTGGCGAAAAAAGCAGTGCCAACTCGGCCATGGCTTAAAACTTTTGAATCCTTAACCAAATGGGTCGGAGTTTTCCGCCCCTTGCGCAAACCGTCCTGGGTAGAACCATCTCCCCTTAATTAGCACAGTGCTGGTCCCCCCTTAAGATGGTGACCTGGTCCTCCCCTGAGGTAGTGACCGACTCGCCTTTCTCAAAGGGGAAATGCTAGCCAAGCTCTGCTGCGCTAAAATGAGCTGCCGAATAGCACTGCTTTCCGCCACATTCGAAGACTCAAGACTACGAAACCGCCACCAATAAGCCTAAACTTCAAAATTCGCTTAAACCTTTCAATAAAGCTGTGACAAATAAATCCAAACCAATCTCAGACAAATGCACCCCATCTAATCTATACAAATCTACCTTCTCATAACGCAGATCTGGGTGCTTAACCACTTTCCCGTTTAAGCTAATAACAAATCTGGAGGTTGCGGCATTAAGCTTCTTTCTTACTTTATCCAATGCCGCTCCCCCTTGGGTGCCCCTCCAAAATCTGCGTGGTACTACTTCTGACCACACCACCTTAACCAACGGCCAATGCTCCGCAATTGTTTGAAAATCTTTCTTCATGTTGTTAATTAGCTCTATACCCTTACAGGTACCTAAATCATTACCCCCTAAATGTATCAACAAACAATCAGGGGCACCCCACTTCCTTTCACAATCCCAGAGGACACTCAATAAATTGCTCCATCTCATTCCCCTTAAACCTATCCACCTCACTTTAAAAGGGAACGACTTAGATGCCTTGTGCCTGCTGGCCCAATACACATATGAATGCCCCACAATCCACACCCGGCTTGCCACTGTCAAAAAACCTGCAGAAAAAGGAAAAACAGCAAAACAAAGAAAATTTAATTTAACTTATTATTCAACAACCTTTTTAAACAGGGAAGGAGAAAACTTAGTTATTTTGGCGACCCAGATGGAGGTGAACAACACCAAACCTCAAAATTTATTGTGAGGGAAAAGGTGAAAAGAACTCCAATCCCCCTTTAACAGTGGGTAGCTTAGGGCCCTGGGTTTTCCAAATAACAAACTCGCAGGATGCCTCTATGAATGCAACTTATCGCCCCTAACGTAGCGCTTGTAAGCATCTGACTTCCACCGACCTAACCTCTTAATCTCTCCCTCGGAAGAGCCTGCCTCTGCCGCACAAGTCGCTGCTCCTATCCTAAAGGAATGTGTCCCGTAATACTCTAATGGAAGGTCCAATGCTATTAAACACTTATTAAAAATACTTGTGAATTGAAATTTAGATAACGGATTAATATCTCTATGGACCAACCACTGTTCCCCCCCTTTCGGACGAATTCGTCCGTAAGCCTCAGCTAATCTTACTGGGCAGATGCTCGAATCCAAATGCATAGGAACAGAAATCCATTTACCTTTTCCAAGCTGATCTGTTTTGGACCGATGTATTTTAATAAGAAGTTTATCACTCCTAACCACTACATTATTCAACAATATACCCGTATCAACTGAAACCTTGTTCTATGCCACTAGTTCACCTACTCTTAAGGCACCGAAAAAGGCCACTGCAAATGCTAAACTAAAAAGGTTAACCTCAAAATCACCTATTGCAATACCAGAAACAGCAATAATTAGATCTTTCAACAGCCCAATATCAATTGGCCTACGCTCATCGCTTATATTTGATTGCTCTCTGGCCCACCCCTTCATTGCTTTTGATAAAATAAAAGATTTAGTTGGGTCAATCAACCCTTCTAAACGTGAAAAATACGAAATTCCCGCCAAAGCACCTGACATAGCCGCTTTGGAATGACCCTTTTCGTGCCCTACCCATACAAACGCCAAAATAGCATCCTGGACACTCTTACCCCTACCGTCGGAATTAATGTATGCCTGCCAATCATTCCAAGCTGTAGAATACGATCTCAAAGTCCCCGGGGCCAACGCCTTCAACGCTAAAGCTTTCATGCCGGTTTGATGATCTGCCATACAAATTCAGGACATGACAAACCCTCCAATCTAGCTGTTGGCGCTAATGCTCTAAATCTATCCCATTGAAAACGAGACAAAGCATCCGCTATCTCGTTCCTCACCCCAGGCACATGCCTAGCATTCAATTCTATATTCTTTTGCAGACACCTAAGGGTTAAATGCCTTAACAACTTCAACACCTGAGAACACGAAGACTTTTGATTGTTGATCGCTTGAACTACCCCCAGATTATCGCACCAAAACAAAATCTTTTGATTACTGAGCTTATAACCCCAGATCTCAACAGCGACAATGATCGGAAAAAGCTCAAGCAAAAGCATACTATCAGTAAGCCTATTTGCATGCCATTCATTAGGCCAATCTTCCGCACACCATTCACCTTCAAAATATGCCCCGAAACCTAACGACCCTGATGCATCTGTGAAAAATTGCAGCTCACGATTGTTTACTTCATCTCGCAACCAAATGCGTACCCCGTTAAAATCTCTCAAAAATTCTAACCAAACCCTACAATCTTCTTTCAATTCCGATGAAATCCTTATAAAATGGTGCGATCTCTTCACCCCTGCAGTGGCTCTTTCTAACCTTCGCCTAAAAACCCTTCCCATCGGGATGACACTACATGAAAAATTTAGTAACCCAAGAAGTGATTGGACCTGTTTCAAAGTCATCTTCTTTGTGGAAATAAAATTCTCCAATAGACTCCTTAAACTATTCACTTTTTCCGCTGGCAATCTACAAAGGCCTGATTCAGTATCAATTTCTATACCTAGATAAGATAAATGGGTCACAGGCCCTTCCGTCTTTTCCTTAGCTATAGGTACTCCCATTACTGAAAAAAGGACTTCAACCGAAAACAGCAATTCCTGACATGCTGAGCTACCTGCAGGACCTGCCAACAAAAATCATCTAAATAATGTGCTACCCCTGTCTGGCCCGTACCTGCCTGTACACACCACTGCAAAAATGAACTAAAGCATTCAAAATAAGAACACGAAATTGAACAGCCCATAGGCAAACACCTATCAACATAAAACTGACCTTCAAACTTGAAACCCATGTATTTGAATGAATCAGGATGCAGCGGCAACAATCTAAAAGCCGACTCTATATCCACTTTCGCCAACAGAGCGCCCACACCAAAACCTTGAACTATAGAAACGGCTTCTTCAAAAGACTGATATTTTACGCTACACAATGAAGGGTCCAGGGCATCGTTTATTGAGCCTCCCTCCGGATAGGAAAGGTGCTGAATTATACGAAATTAACCTGGCTCCTTTTTTGGAACTACACCCAATGGTGAGACACAAAAATCAGCTAAAGGCGGACTTTTAAAAGGTCCACACATACGCCCTTAACTAACCTCGGTCGCAATTTTTACTCTTACCACTTCTGGGTAATCTCTAGCTGATTTCAGATTCCTTCTGGCTAAAACTAATACTGCGCTCTGCGGGGATCGGGTGGGGGAGGGGTGATGGGAAAGAGGCAGGGGATCAGTATGTGCTATAAAGATGATCGCAATATATCTGTGAGTATATTGATGTGCATGAAGCATGAACCATATACCTTGGATATGGATTTGTGATTTTATTTGATACACAAAGTACAATGTACAATTGGTGGACCCTCTTCAGGTATGTCTTGCAGACTACCCTTTCTGTGTGTACCTTCCTTAATGGTACACTTATGTTAGGGCTCTTTATGTGTAGTGTCCGTATACCACTTTCAGGTGTGTCTTGCAGACTACCCTTTGTTGGTATACCTTCCTGATGGTATACCTTATCAGAGAACCCCTGCTGGGGTAAATGTCAGGTGTACCTTTGTACTTTGTGTATCAAATAAAATCACAAATCCATATCCAAGGTATATGGTTCATGCTTCATGCACATCAATATACTCACAGATATATTGCGATCATCTTTATAGCACATACTGATCCCCTGCCTCTTTCCCATCACCCCTCCCCCACCCGATCCCCGCAGAGCGCGCTAACCTACCATTTCCAAATACCTGTACAGGAGGTAGGACACCTCCAGGTCAAGCAGCACTCATCCCCAACCTTCCCCAGTGAGCGCAATCTCTCTCTCTTCTCTAAAACTAATACTGGCCTAACGATTGGCAAATTAAAACCTAACTTAAAATGTAAAAATGTCACCTCCTCCCTAAGAGGATAGCGGCCTAACCAACGCTCTAAAACTACCACCTTTATTGGTGACTCTGCTTTACCTATTAACAGGTCTCTGCTCCCCCCTACCCACTGACTGAACTGCAGGCCTGTTGCAGTCCCTTGCTGCGTGACCTCCGCCACACAGCATGCAGACGTCCCTATACCAACATGTTGTTCCCCTGTTGCATTGCGCGTTATTAAATGCGTAACATTTTCCTCTTCCTGCTGTGTTAAATCCTGGTCTAAACTGAAAGGGCTGTCTACGACCAGCCAACTCCGTGAAAGGCCTATTACTCTGAGTTACCTCTAACCATACCTCCACATTTAAAACCTAAACTTAGTAATTTCTGACCATCTTGTTTCTTCCTAAATAATTAATCGTACTGACGCCAGACATTATTCCTAGCCGTCAGAAACATATTATGTACAAGATCTAGATACTTAAGTACGTTCAGAAACTCTGATGGACGAGATTCTATATAACACGCTGCAAAAATATACATCCCCGCTAGCCAATTAGGATAACTCCTCCTTGCCTCTTCTGCCACCGGCCCCCCAGCCTTCGCTGTATCTAATGCTTTTTTAGCATCGTGTGTAATTGCGAACATATCCATGAAGCGTCCCTTCTTTATTCGCTCCCTCACCTTAGACCTAACTCCTCTCAATATTGCTGTATTTGCACAATGCACATTATCACCTGACGCGTCTGGAGCCGAACAGCCTGTTAAACTGCGCCCTCCCTTTGAACCCTTACGCTTTCCCCTAAGATGCTGAACGAATGTCCGCATAAATTTGCGCGGATTCTCCAGCAAGCTAGACGTATCAGATGATTCGTCGGAATGAGAGAAATTTGCGCTAAGCTGAATTTCTGTATTTATCTCACCGGTTCCTGATGTAGAAGGACCCTCGCCCGGGTCTCGTGCGATCTCTTGTCCCACGTTGTGCGACGCGCCCGCCGCATCTTGAATTGACGATTGCTGATCAAGTGAAAACCCTCCGACTGCTGCTGAATCCGACGAAGCTTTGTGAGATGTTAAAACCTGCGGACTCAATAATACAGCATTAATTCCTGCCTGACCGGCCTCGTCTAACCCACCGGCCGCCGCCGCCGGTGCCCGCGCTTGAAAACTCTCCGACTGCCTTGGTGATGGAGGTCTAGCTGATGGAGGAACATGGGGCAGGGGCGGCAGCCCTGTCTGATGAGCGTCCAATAACTGATTAGGCACCGGCTGCAACCAATGCCCATACTGAGAGCCTGCTTGCTGAGGGGCCGAAAACTGCATAAACTGCGGGAAAGCATACGGTTGATATAAATGACCCAATTGCTGAGGATATTGATAGTTAATTAAATGCTGTTGCCTTGTTAAAGGCAACTGCACAATATTCTGATGGGCCCCCTGACTAAAATACGGAGACCATGACCCTTGCTGTGTTTGACAATCTCCACCTGCCTGGACATTAATTTGATGGGAAGGAGGGGGAGGGGGGGATTGTAAACAATCCCCCTGTCATATGCAAACCTGCCACTGCAGGTCCTGGGGAACTTACTCCTCCACTCGATGCCCCCACCTGACCCCTTGCACCATTAATATCTCTTACTATGGGAGAGGCTAATATGCTGCCTCTCCCTTGGGGACCTAATGTCTGCCCGCTTGTCCCTGCAGCCACACTCCCCCCCCCCCCCCCCAGCTCCTGAAGCTGTGGGAGAGGGGCTGGCGGCCGCCGGGTCCGTTGCCGCGGAAATGTGGGTGGGGCTTGTGGCAGCGGGTGCCGATGCACCGGACCCGCTGCTTATGACTGAGGATGGCCGGCGGGGTGTGCACGCTGGGCTGGCTGTCGTGCCCGACAGCCAGGCCCGCAGCACTGAGGGAGAGGGAGCGGGAGGCGGGTGACTCATCACCGCTACCTCCGACGCCGCATCGCGAGAGCTGGGAGCCGAGCGACCCGTTCCCCTAATGGAGAAACGACGCGCTCCCCTCACCGCCGGGGAGGCCGCGGCGGCAGAGAGAGGCTTGGACGCCTCAACCAAACGGCGTGGCGGGGGTGCACTTCTGCGGGGACGAGGCATTGTAGGTACAGAAAGCCAGCAGGAACTGACAAAATGTCTCCACAAAATTTCCCTCACAACAAAGCTTTTAACCAGATTAATATATTAAATGAAGCAGACCAAGGAATATAATTAAGCTAACTGAATGCTATAATAATATAAAGAGACAAAAACCAAGAATACAATTCACATTTAATTAAACACCTGACAGAGTGATACCAAAATACTTTACCAGTCCAGGGATCACAAAATGGCAAGAGGAATTTGAATTCCTCAGCCCGCCCTTAAATAAACTAATCTAACCCGCCTACCTAAACACTTCCTATTGAATACCGTTTGATTGACATACGTCAACCACCAATTAGGAAATATCAACACAAAAACCAGATCCAGCTAGTTTAGCTACAATAACAAACAGGGTGCTTATATTCACTCTATCCTATACAGTCTCTCGTTCTTTTTTCTGCAGATTAAAGATAAACTGCACTAAGGATGAGGATTTTCAAACACAGCTTTGCACATATTCCGAGAGATTTATTGAAAGAGGATATCCACAAAGAATTGTCAATACGGCAAGAGAAAAAACCCATCATACACAGAGAGAAGACCTTCTCAGATATAAAGTTAAAGAGAAAGAAGATCACCAATTAAATTTCATTACAACTTTCAACGCCGGAGAAAAAAGAATTGAGGGAGATATAAAAAACACTGGCATATTCTGAAAATGGACAGGATTCTAAACCCCATCCTACCGGAAAGACCTAGAACAATTTACAGGAAAGCAAGGAACCTGAAGGACATCTTAGCACCTAGCCTTCTAGTACCCATACCTTCGGATACCAGCTGCACTAAACACTCTTTCGGAGTACACACTGGAGAGGGGGTTACTTAGGTAAAATAAAGCCAGTTTGTGCAAGGGCATCCAAATTGCCTCTTTTTCCTGCCAGTATACGTACAGACTTTCTGACATGCCTACTTGGATGCTGTCACTCATATTATCCTCCACCATTCTTTCAATGGTGACAGAATCATATGCAGTGACAGTAGACATGTCAGTAATCAATGGCAGCTCCTTAAGTCCGGACCAGATGTTAGCACTCGCTCCTGACTGCCCTGCATCACCACCAGCGGGTGGGCTCGGAAATCTTATCCTTTTCCTCGCAGCCCCAGTGGCGGGAAAAAGTGAAGGAGGAGCTGTTGGCAGGTCACGTTCCGCTTGAGTTGACAATTTTCTCACCAGCAGGTCTTTGAACATCAGCACACTTGTGTCTGCCGGAAAGAGAGATACAATGTCGGCTTTAAACCTAGAATCGAGCACAGTGGCCAAAATGTAGTGCTCTGATTTCAATAGATTGACCACCCTTGAATACTGGCAAAGTGAATGAAGGGCTCCATCCACAAGTCCCACATACTTTGCGGAATCGCTCTGTCTTAGCTCCTTCTTCAATTTCTCTAGCGGCTTCTGCAAAAGCCTGATGAGGGGAATGACCTGACTCAAGCTGGCAGGGTCTGAACTGACTTCACGTGTGGCAAGTTCGAAGGGTTGGAGAACCTTGCACAAGACGGAAAACATTCTCCACTGTGCTTGAGTCAGGTGCATTCCCCCTCCTTTGTCTATATCGTAGGTGGATGTATAAGCTTGAAAGACCTTTTGCTGCTCCTCCATCCTCTGAAGCATATAGAGTGTTGAATTCCACCTCGTTACCACCTCTTGCTTCAGGTGATGGCAGGGCAAGTTCAGGCATGTTTGATGGCGCTCCAGTCTTCGGCACGCGGTGGCAAAATGCTGAAAGTGACCTGCAATTTTTCGGGCCACCGACAGCATCTCCTGCACGCCCCTGTCATTTTTCAAAAAAATATGCACATCCAAATTAATTGTATGTGCAAAACATGGGACGTGCTGGAATTTGCCCAGATGTAATGCACGCACAATATTGGTGGTGTTGTCCGATATCACAAATCCCCAGGAGAGTCTAATTTGGGTAAGCCATTCTGCGATAATGTCAGTTTCCGTAAGAGGTTGTCAGCTTTGTGCCTCTTACGGAAAGCAGTGATGCATAGCGTAGCCTGCCTAGGAACAAGTTGGTGTTTGCGAGATGCTGCTACTGGTGCCACTGCTGTTGTTGCTGCAGGAGGCCATACAGCTACTCAGTGGGCTGTCACAGTCATATAGTCCTTAGTCTGCCCTGTTCCATTTGTCCACATGTCTGTGGTTAAGTGGACAGTGGGTACAACTGCATTTTGTAGCAAACTAAGGACACTTTTTCTCATGTCTCTGTACATTCTCTGTATTGCCTGCCTAGAGAAGTGGATCCTAGATGGGATTTGATACCGGGGACACAGTACCTCAAACAATTCTCTAAGTCCTACTGAACTAATGGTGGATACCGGACGCACATCTAACACCAACATAGCTGTCAAGGCCTCAGTTATCCACTTTGCAAAAGGATGACTCCTCACAAAGTATTGAGTCAATTGCTTACTGGAAGTAGTACAAGTGGTATTCCGACTTCCCTTCTGGGATGACGATCGACTCCCAGCAGCAACAACAGCAGCGGCAGCAACAGCAGACGTACGACTCAAGGATCCTCCGGAGGAATCCCGGTTAGGAGAGGACTCCTCAGTCTTGACAGTGACATTGCCTGCAGGACTACTGATGTTCCTGACTAAGGAGGAAGTTGACATTGAGGGAGTTAGTGGTGTGGCTTGCAGGAGCTTGGGTACAAGAGGAAGAAGGGATTTAGGTGTTAGTGGACTGCTTACGCTCTTACCCAAAGTTTCACAACTTGACACTGACTTTGGATGAATGCTCTGCAGGTGACGTATAAGGGAGGATGTTCCTAGGTGGTTAACATCCTCCCCTACTTATTACAGATTGACAGAGGCAACAGATGGCTTGAAACCTGTTGTCCGGATTTGTGGAGAAATAATTCCACACTGAAGAGGTGACTTTTTTGGTATTTTGCCCAGGCATCAAAATGGGCTTCTTCATCCCACAGACAACAGGTGTCTCTCCCGGTGCCTCATTTAAACAAACCACATCACCATCAGAATCCTCATTGTCAACTTCCTCCTCAGCGCCAGCAAAACCCATATCCTCATCCTGGTGGTCTTCAACAGTGACATCTTCAATTTAAATATCAGAAACTGGACTGTGGGTGCTCCTTCCAGCACTTGCAGGGAGCGTGCAAATGGTGGAAGGAGCCACCTCTTCCCATCCAGTGTTGGGAAGGTCCGGCATCGCAACCGCCGACACACGTGGACTCTAATTGGGGATTTGTAATACCATCTTAGAACGCACAGTTCTTTTCTGTGCTTTTTCCAGCTTAATTCTTTTTTCATTTTTCTAGTGGGAAGATGAAGGCTTCCATCATCATGTGAAACTGAACCACTAGTCATGAACATAGGACAGGGCCTTAGATGGATGTTCCTTGCCACTCCATGTCGTAAATGGCATATTGGCAAGTTTACGTTTCTCCTCAGACCATTTCAATTTCTTATTTTTTGGTCTTTTTACTGAACTTTGGCTTTTTGGATTTTACATGCCCTCTACTATCACATTGGGCATCAGCCTTGGCAGACGACGTTGATGGCATTTCATCATCTATGTCATGACTAGTGGCAGCAGCTTCAGCACTAGGAGGACATGGTTCTTGATCTTTCCCTATTTTATCCTCCAAATTTTTGTTCTCCATTATTTTTCTGGAGTTATATAACACAATATGCGGCACAGGAGAGTGTACCCCTACACCTCAAAGGGCAAACCCTGTAAAAATTATTTGGATTAACTATTATTAACCCCTTTATTTGGAGTAAATAATATACAGCACAGGGCAGCACCACTGAATTTATATGGCAGCACCACTGGACTGGATTTATACGGAATTATATGGAATTATACGGCAAGATTACTGGAATTATACGGCAGGACCACTGGAATTATACGACAGGATCACTGGAATAATATGGCAGGATCACTGGAATTATACAGCAGGATTACTGGAAATATACGGCAGGATTACTGGAATTATACGGCAGGATTCCTGGAATTATATGGCAGGATCACTGGACATATATACGGCAGGATCACTGGACATATACAGCAGTACCACTAAACATATACACCAGTACTACTAGACATATACGGCAGCACAGGGACACCACCACTGGACTGATGCAGGACAACACAGCACCACTGCAATGGACTGGATTTATATTTTATACAGCAGCACTAGACATATGGCAGCAGAGGACACCACTGTGACTGGACACTGGATTGACTGATGCACAGGACACTACCACTGGTCTGATGCAGGACAACACAGCAACACTGTAAGGGACTTATTATACAGCAGCACTGGACATATGGCAGCAGAGGACACCACCACTGTGACTGGACTGATGTAGCACAACACACCATCACTGAACTGATGCAGCACAACACACAACCACTGGACAGCACTGGACATATGGCAGCAGAGGACACAACCACTGTGACTGGACAGATGCAGCACAAGACACGGACACTGAGGACACTGAGAGAACGGAGACACATCCTCTCTCTACAGTCTCCAATGCCGGAGTGAAAATGGCGGTGATGCGGGGGTCCTTATATGGAATCCAAACCCCACGAAAATCAGACAGCGGTATTATGACGTTTTCCTCGTTTTAGTTTCCGAGTCAGGCGGGAAAACCCGAGCAGGGCTCGGATCCGGGCTCGGGACATGAAGTTCGGTAGGGTGTGGTTCTCTGAGAACCGTACCCGTTCATCTCTAACCTAAATGCACATGGAATGCTGGCAATTTACTGAGATGGGTGGCTGATAAATAAAACATTATATCTGTATCATAAAAAAGGTCACTCTGACTCCTTAGACTTGCATGAAAAGGCCACGGCCAATACAAACTCTACACAGATGTTGCACAACTATACTCCATGAAATCCCATAACATGTGTACTCAACTATATATCAGAGTAAATATGATGAATGACCATGAAACAGATAAAGTGTATCCCACATAATGGATGAAAAACATCATAAGGGCTACTATCCAATATATAACCAGCCTGTCTGTGTCATACACCCTGTAGCAAACATAATCTCAGATTGTGTGAGATCACTTGCATCAATAAAGGCCACCTGGGGGAAAATGCTAATTCGGGAAACCCCCCAACTGCAATGCTGAATCTGACACAGAATATATGACTATGTTCATCCGTCATAAGAATGGAGTATAGGACAGCATATCGTTTACTCCATGAGGTTTGACGGTTTTGAGGGTGTGAATCCAGTATGTTTCTCTCTGTAACAATTTTCGGTCCCGGTCCCCTCGTCTGATGCTGACAGACACAAAGTCGATCATCTTATAACACAATGAAGCCAGATTGTGTTTGCTCTCTGCCACTGGTTGGTCAGAGCCCTTACCTTCCAGGGCTTCCTGCATGCTGGACCTATGCATGGCCATTCTCTCTTTTAGTTGTCGTTTAGTCTTTCTCACATACATAAGGCCGCATGGGCATCTAATGAAATATACGATGAAAGTTGAAGAACAAGTAAGTACATGCTTAATTTTGTTTACTTTACCCGGGTGTGTGGGTGGGTAAACGTGGATCCTGACTCCAGGTGACTGCACGTCATGCAACCCGTGCACCTATAATTTATCGGTTTTCGGGAAAGAAAATGTTCTTTTACTGAGGCCTTAAAGTGTGAGATGTCCTTATGGACCACTGCATCCTTGATGCTGTGGCCTCTTCTGTACGACGGCAGTATGGTGGCTTCCTTTAACATAGATAATTGTGGGTCCATGGGGATGATGGGCCAGACCTTTTTTGCACGCTGTACCAATTTCTTACTGATTCCTGAATGACATTGGGGCCAGACCATTTTCTTGACAAGCGCATTGTTCTGTACTTTCTTTCCACATAGGGCTTCCTCCCTTGTAATTGCTAATGCTCTATTTTTAGTATCCTTCAGCATCTTGCGGTGGTACCCTCTGTGTAGAAATTTGTGCAATCACATCCTCCTCATTGCTGCAAATTCTTCTTGCACTCAAGAACTGCGAGTACGGCAACCCTCGCTTGGTTGCAGCAGGATGGTCACTGAGCACATGGAGTAATGTATTGCAATCTGTCATCTTAGTAAATAAAGTAGTTGTAATCACATGGTCATGGGTAATGGAAATGGATACGTCGAGGTAATGTATTGACGAGAAGCTGCTCTCCCAGGTAAATCTAACTGCTGGGTCCAGTGTGTTTCTCTCTCATTGTCTCTTCAAACACATCTTGGCTGCTTGACCATAATACAAAAATGTCGTTGATGTAACGACAGTAATATTTGATGTTGGTCATGGCTGATTAGTTAGTTAAGAACAGATCTCTCTTTACCTCAGCCATGAAAATGTTTGCAAAGCTAGGGGCTACGCAAAACCCATAGCACAGCCAGAGTGTTGAATGAATAATTTTGAATCAAACAAAAAGTAATTCCTTGACAGTGTGATTTCTAATAATGTCATAAAGAAATTCAGATCAGGACCAGTATATAGCGGATTATTCGTCAAACGCCTGTCTAACTTGTTGTTAGAGGTATCTCTGCTGTGCTAAAGGACACCACCACATTTTTGTTAAGGCTGCAGGAACTGTCACCAATGGCAGGAGAATGGTTGATGTGCACCATAGATGTGGTAGGACCCTATACCTGTATACCACACAATAGATGTCTCTCCGCAGTACGCAGGTGTTTGACGAATAATACGCTATATACTGGATTCATACTGGATTCACACCCTCAAAACCGTCAAACCTCATGGAGTCAACAATATGCTGTCCTATACTCCGTTCTTATGACGGATGAACATACGTAGTCATATATTCTGTGTCAGATTCAGCATTGCAGTTGGGGGGTTTCCCGAATTAGCATTTTCCCCCAGGTGGCCTTTATTGATGCAAGGGATCTCATACAATCTGAGATTATGTTTGCTACAGGGTGTACGACACATACAGGCTGGTTATACAGTATATTGGATAGTAGCTTTTATGATGTTTTTCATCCATTATGTGGGATACACTTCATCTGTTTCATGGTCATTCATCATATTTGCTCTGATATATAGTTGAGTACACCTGTTATGGGATCTCATGGAGTATAGTTGTGCAACATCTGTGTAGAGTGTGTATTGGCCGTGGCCTTTTCATGCAAGTCTAAGGAGTCAGAGTGACATTTTTTATGATACAGATATAATGTTTTATTTATCAGCCACTCATCTCAGTACATTGCCAGCATTCCATGTGTATTTAGGTTCATGTTCTTATGTATGTATTGTACTGTACACACAGAGGTGAGTTTCACACCCCCTGGAGTACCCGGGGTGCTGGCGCGGACTTGCTATGATGATGTAATCGGGACTCCAGCTGGACCCGTGATGATGGTGATGGTGCACTCTTTATAAGGTATGCTTCTCTTTGTATCTGGTTGCCTTGATAAGGGGAGTCAAATCCCGAAACATTGAACACATTTATCTGCTTGTTAGTGTGTTTTTGCACCCATGAGTGACAGATATTGTTTGGAAGTATATATATATATATATATATATACAAAACAAATACTCTCCCTTTGCGCTTTTACACAACAAAATAAATGGGAATTAAATTAGGCTGCCCAAATTCCGCTAAGTCCCTTGTTAGGAGGGACTAAAATAGGAATATATAGCAATAGAGTAATAGGTGCCCTTGGGTTGTACTTCCTCCCAATAGTAAAATAGGATTAAACAGAAATCTCTAAATATATATATATATATATATATATAAACAAAAAGTACAGCATTGTTTCTATATTTTTGAGTAGGTGGCCATGGGCTACATGCACCCCACCCTATTAGTGGCGAGTGCGGATACTGCACCCCGCTTCTGGGGTGGCGAGTGCTGTGGTTTTCTATTTGCTGGTATATATATATATATATATATATATATATATCTTTGCTCAATACTTTAGAGCATAAAAATCACATTAACATGTTCCATATAAAATGTATTACAACATAAAAACATAAACAATGGTACAGAGAGTTAAGTATCCATCCTTGACAAATGACACCAAACAATTATAAGGAGGACAGGTGGAATAATTTTTACAGACTCCACCTTCTCCTTATAGCAAATTCGGAGATTGATGTTGTAAATAGAAAAACCAAACGCGTTTCGTCTTGCTCAAAGACTTCATCAGGGGTACATCTATAAATGTGAAATCATAGTAACATAGTAACATAGTAACATAGTATCTGAGGTTGAAAAAAGACAATTGTCCATCGAGTTCAACCTATTTGTGGTCTCCTATGCATGATGATTTGACTAAAATTTCTGACTGATGCTGCTGTCAGCCGTTGCATTTTATCCCTATTTATAGTAACTATAATGCATGACTATGCACCATACCCCTGGATATCCTTATCCATTAGGAATTTATCTAACCCATTCTTAAAGGTGTTGACAGATTCCGCCATTACAACTCCCTCGGGCAGGGAATTCCAAACACGTATTGTCCTTACCGTGAAAAAGCCTTTACGCCGTATTGTGCGGAATCTCCTCTCCTCTAACCTGAGCGAGTGTCCACGAATCCTCTGTGTTGATCTAACCAAAAACAGGTCCCGCGCAAGCTCTGTGTATTGTCCCCTTTCAAATAAGTTGACCATGAGTCAAATAGGTTAATGATTAGCCACAGAAGAAAAAAGAGAAGGGAGAAAGAAGAAGAAAAAACACCAGAACATGTCATGGTAACTTCATATGACATACCTCGAGTGCTTGATAAATACTGATAGTGTGTCAATGAAATAGCAAATAGGCGTTCAGGATACTTGAATACCACCACACATCAGTGGGATATATAGGTGAAAATTAGATTAGGCCTAATTAGGAAAATATTAGTTTTAGTAAAAAACATTATAAATCAGTGATTATGTATAAATCATGTGGCCTTTTTTACTAAAACTAATATTAAACTTATTTGAAAGTACTATACTGTAATAAGTGCACCCAATTGGTGTAGGTTTACACTTTTTTGTCCAGCTCTGTTTTTGCATGTTCTTTTGTTTTTCTGTTCATTGACATGTTCCCTTACTTTTATTTATGTATAATCAGTGGAATATTCTGATAAATTATTTCACATTTATAAATGTACCCCTGATGAAGTCTTTGAGCAAGACGAAACGCGTTGGTTTTTCTATTTACAACATCAATCTCCGAATTTGCTATAAGGAGAAGGAGGAGTCTGTAAAAATTATTCCACCTGTCCTCTGTATAATTGTTTGGTGTCATTTGTCAAGGATGGATACTTAATTCTCTGTACCATTGTTTATGTTTTTATGTTGTAATACATTTTATATGGAACATGTTAATGTGATTTTTATGCTCTAAAGTATTGAGCAAATATATATATATATATATGTTTAGAGATTTCTGTTGAATCCTATTTTACTCTTGGGAGGAAGTACTGTTAGGGTCTCCTGCCCTGTGCTGCCACGTCGTCATGGCAACCGGGAGACAAGTGCTAGCGGAGTAACCTGAGTGCAGCTGATACTCCGGTTCGGGTCTTTTGCTGTGCAGTGGTTATAGGCTCTGTGCACGGCAGGGGATCCGGTGCTGGTTTTTGTGCTCACAGTCTGTGAGGTCTGAGTGGGGCGTGGACAGCACCTGCTTTATAAGGCCTCTTCTCAGGGTAAGCAGATGCTGCTGAATCTTTGTTGGTTAGTCAGTTCCTGAAAGTTAACCAGTACTGTGTAGCTTTGTATTTGTTTGTTGCTTACTGCAAATAGGCCTGGGGATTTGGTATTACACTCTGCCAATCCAGACCTAGCAGTAAGACTGGAGTCAGTCGTTTAGCTTGCTGGGGTTCTGTTACTACTCTGTGAACTTAGCAAGTTTGCGGCTGTATTCTAAGACTTGCCTGTCTAATCCTGTCTCACTGTGCTAGGTGTCAGGGGTCAGTTTAGTGGCAGTAAGCTGAACCTGTGCACTGCAAGTGAGAATTAGGATTGTGGAGACTCTCCTTGTGTCTATCATTCCATCTCTGACCAAGGAGTTTACTGCCACACCCATTGGTAACCCTTTAGGGTTTTGCTGTTGCCCTTAGCAACAGCATTTCGGGTTCTCTACGTATTAAAACACAACATCTTGCTTTTCCCATCTGAGCATTTCTAATACAAGGGAGATACCCAGTTCCTTAGCCTCTGGGCTTCTCTGTTCACTTTGTGTGTATTTTGTTACCCTATCACCTTCTGTGTACGTTATGTCATATTCCCCAGTCTGTCTGTGAGTCCATTTGTTTTGCATAACAGTTCAAACACCAGTACATTCCTGCAGGCACTGGAGTGCATAACAGTTCTGACACCAGTACTTTCCTGCAGGCACTGGTGTGCATAACATATTCAGCAGCCTAATACTCCTGTTGAAATTTTGTGGGAATATGGAGCATACCCCTCAAAATACGTTGCAACAGGTGGTCGATCAGGTGCAGGTCCTGACTCGACAATTTAATGATTTGTCCATTAAAATGCACACCTCCCAGGCTGCTGGCGGAGCTCCCGCAGCAGCAGCACCTGCAGGGGTTAAGGAGCCGAAAGTAAATCTCCCGGATCGTTTTTCTGGAGATCGCTCGCAGTCATTTTGTTTCAAGGAGAGCTGCAAGCTATACTTCCGGCTTAGGCCTCAGTCTTCTGGGTCGGAGATTCAGCGGGTGGGCATAGTGATTTCCTTGCTACAAGGAGACCCACAGGTCTGGGCATATGGGTTGCAGCCTGACTGTCCGTCGCTTAAAAGTGTTGATGTTTTTTTTACGGCACTGGGCATGTTGTATGATGACCCTGACAAGACGGCCTCAGCCGAGGCTCAGATTTCGATCCTTAAGCAAGGGCGAAGGCCAGTTGAGGTTAACTGTACGGAGTTTCGGAGGTTGGCCCATGATACCCAGTGGAATGACCCAGCCCTGAGACACCAGTACCGAAGAGGTCTTTCTAACCAGATAAAGGACCAACTGGTACAATATCCCTTGCCTGATAGCTTGGATCAGCTCATGCAGTTATCCATCCGGGTGGATAGACGGCTGAGAGAGCGTAGGCTTGAAAGGGAGACTGAGATTTCCTTCCTTCCCAAGGGAACCTCAGACTCTGAGGAATTTTTCGAGGAGCCTATGCAGATTGGGGCTACCCGCCTCTCCTCGCGTGAGAAGACGCGGAGGAGACAGCAGGGGTTGTGTTTGTACTGTGGGAATAAAGGTCATGTGGTAGTATCATGCCCAGAAAAGCCGGAAAACTTCAGGGCCTGAGGGTGATGGGAAATATCCTGTCAGGCCAGAAGTCAGAATTTCCCAAGAAGACTTTTATCATTCCGGTGACCTTGAAGATCCTCGGTCAAACTGTCAAGACTGAGGCCTTTGTGGACAGTGGGGCCGACGGGGTTTTTATGGACCGCCAATTCGCCCTGAAACACTCTGTTCCCTTAGTACCCTTGGCATCGGAAATTGAGATTTGTGGGTTAAACGGGGAACCATTATCCCAAGGTAAAATTACCTCTTGCACTAGCCAGATTTCTTTGTTTATTGGAGCCACACACTCTGAAAAATTGTCCTTTTATGTGACTGTCTGTACTTTTGCCCCATTGGTGTTGGGGTTACCCTGGTTAAGGGCCCACAATCCTCAATTTGACTGGGTCTCTGGGGAGATTCTTAGTTGGGGTACTGATTGTTTCAGGAGTTGCTTGAGCCTTCCAGTCAGGCTCTCGCAGCTAAGTTTGCCAGGATTGCCAGGGTGTTATGCAGATTTTGCGGACGTGTTCTCCAAAAAAGTTGCAGAGGTACTACCTCCCCATCGCCCCTATGACTGTGCCATTGATTTGTTGCCAAATGCTAAGCTTCCCAAGAGCAGGTTGTACTCCCTGTCACGTCCTGAGACTCAGGCTATGGCAGAGTACATTCAGGAGAACTTGGCTAAGGGATTTATCAGACCTTCACAGTCTCCAGTTGGGTCGGGGTTCTTCTTTGTGGGTAAAAAGGACGGTTCGTTGCGACCCTGCATCGACTTCAGGGAATTGAACCGTATCACGATTAAAAACTCATACCCACTGCCTCTCATTTCGGTCTTGTTTGACCAGCTTCGTACTGCCACCATTTTTTCTAAGATTGACCTACGCGGTGCGTACAATCTAATCCGAATAAGAGAGGGGGATGAATGGAAGACTGCCTTTAATACCCACTCAGGGCATTATGAATATTTGGTGATGCCTTTTGGGCTCTGTAATGCCCCGGCAGTCTTCCAGGATTTCATGAATGATGTGCTCAGGGAATATTTGGATAGATTCTTAGTTGTATACTTAGATGACATCCTAATCTTCTCCCATTCCCTGGAGGAACATCGGAAGCATGTACGCTTGGTCCTCCAGAAACTCAGAGACCACCGGCTTGGGGCGAAGCTGGAGAAGTGCGAATTTGAAGTTCAGCAAATCGCATTTCTAGGATATATTATCTCCCCAGAAGGTTTCCAAATGGAGGGTTCCAAGGTACAGGCAGTCCTGGATTGGGTGCAGCCCACTAGTTTGAAGGCGCTTCAGCGTTTCCTGGACTTTGCAAATTTTTATAGACGATTTATCGCTGGATTTTCGTCTATAGTGGCGCCCTTGGTGGCACTCACTAAGAAAGGAGCGGATGTTGCTCACTGGTCTTGTGAGGCTAAAGCGGCTTTTGCCCGTCTCAAAAGGGCATTTGTTTCGGCCAAGGTGCTGCGACACCCAGATCCAGAGCGTCCTTTTGTGGTGGAGGTGGATGCCTCTGAGATGGGTATTGGGGCAGTGCTGTCTCAGATGGGAGTGTCTGATAATCGCCTTCATCCCTGTGCTTACTTTTCCCGTAAATTTTCGCCTGCCGAGATGAATTATGACGTGGGTAACCGGGAATTGTTGGCTATTAAGGATGCACTCGAGGAGTGGAGACACTGGCTTGAGGGGGCTAAGTTTGTGGTCTCAATTCTCACTGACCATAAGAATCTGGCATATTTAGAGTCAGCGAAGCGTCTCAATGCCAGGCAGGCACGATGGGCTTTGTTTTTTGCTCGCTTTAATTTTTTGATAACATATCGCCCTGGGTCAAAAAACATCAAGACTGATGCGCTCTCGCTGAGTTTTGCTCCAATCCAGGAGACCACCGAGGAGCCGTTGCCCATTGTTTCCCCATCATGTATTAAAGTGGGCATTACCCAGGACCTCTTATCATTAGTCCTTAGAGCACAGGAGCAGGCTCCTCCAGACCTTCCGGTAGGTCTTTTGTTTGTGCCTCCTAGGTTAAGACAGCGAGTGTTCCTGGAATTCCATGCCAAGAAGTCGGCAGGTCACCCGGGTATTGCCAGAACTCGGGAGTTGCTATCTAGGGCGGTGTGGTGGCCCTCGGTGGCTAAGGATGTGGATCAGTGGGTTCGGGCATGTGACATCTGTGCCCGAAATAAGACTCCTAGAGGGGTTCCTGTTGGCCCATTACATCCACTCTCTATCCCATCTAAGCCATGGACCAACATTTCAATGGATTTTGTGGTGGACTTGCCCAAATCCTCGGGGATGACAGCCATCTGGGTTGTCGTTGACAGGTTTTCGAAGATGGCGCACTTCGTTCCACTGGTTGGGCTGCCATCGGCCAGACGCCTGTCTGAATTATTTATGCTGCATGTTGTGCGTCTCCACGGGTTGCCACTTGATGTGGTCTCTGACCGCGGATCCCAGTTTGTGGCCAAATTCTGGAGGGCATTTTGTTCCGATCTCCAGATTTCTGTCAGCTTGTCGTCAGGCTACCATCCGCAGTCTAATGGGCAGACTGAAAGGGTGAACCAGTCCTTGGAGCAGTTCCTCAGGTGTTATGTCTCCAAGTGTCAGACTGACTGGGTTGCTCATCTGTCCATGGCGGAGTTTGCCTATAACAACGCGGCTCACTCTGCTACAGGGATCTCTCCCTTCCTTTGTGTGTATGGGCATCATCCTAAGGCCAATTCTTTTGACCCCCTGGACTCCACGCCTGGTGGTTCCTCTGTGGTTTCGGTCCTTAGAGGTATTTGGCGGAAAGTGAAGAAAGCCCTTGTGTCTGTGTGACCAAAAGGGTTTTTGATAAGCGGAAAAGACCCTGCAGCTTCAAATTAGGAGACTTCGTCTGGTTGTCTACCAAGAATTTGAAGTTGAGACAGCCATCTCATAAGTTAGGCCCCCGGTTCATCGGCCCTTATAAGATCACCAGGGTTATCAATCCGGTGGCATTTCAGTTAGATCTGCCCCGTTCTTTGGGTATCAATAAAACATTTCATTGTTCCCTTTTAAAACGGGCGATTAGTAATCCTTCTTCCAGTGGAAGACCTTCCCCTCTTCTGATACGTGGCCAGAGGGAGTTTGTTGTTGAAAGGATTCTTGACTCCAAGGTGGTTCGGGGTCGGCTGTCATTTTTGGTGCACTGGAAGGGGTATGGCCCGGAGGAGCGGTCGTGGGTGCGCAGTTGTGATCTTCATGCCCCCAGACTGATACGCTCTTTCTTCTCGCAGTTCCCCGATAAACCCGGTGGTAGGGGTTCTTTGACCCCTCGTCAGAGGGGGGTACTGTTAGGGTCTCCTGCCCTGTGCTGCCACGTCGTCATGGCAACCGGGAGACAAGTGCTAGCGGAGTAACCTGAGTGCAGCTGATACTCCGGTTCAGGTCTTTTGCTGTGCAGTGGTTATAGGCTCTGTGCACGGCAGGGGATCCGGTGCTGGTTTTTGTGCTCACAGTCTGTGAGGTCTGAGTGTGGCGTGGACAGCACCTGCTTTATAAGGCCTCTTCTCAGGGTAAGCAGATGCTGCTGAATCTTTGTTGGTTAGTCAGTTCCTGAAAGTTAACCAGTACTGTGTAGCTTTGTATTTGTTTGTTGCTTACTGCAAATAGGCCTGGGGATTTGGTATTACACTCTGCCAATCCAGACCTAGCAGTAAGACTGGAGTCAGTCGTTTAGCTTGCTGGGGTTCTGTTACTACTCTGTGAACTTAGCAAGTTTGCGGCTGTATTCTAAGACTTGCCTGTCTAATCCTGTCTCACTGTGCTAGGTGTCAGGGGTCAGTTTAGTGGCAGTAAGCTGAACCTGTGCACTGCAAGTGAGAATTAGGATTGTGGAGACTCTCCTTGTGTCTATCATTCCATCTCTGACCAAGGAGTTTACTGCCACACCCGTTGGTAACCCTTTAGGGTTTTGCTGTTGCCCTTAGCAACAGCATTTCGGGTTCTCTACGTATTAAAACACAACATCTTGCTTTTCCCATCTGAGCATTTCTAATACAAGGGAGATACCCAGTTCCTTAGCCTCTGGGCTTCTCTGTTCACTTTGTGTGTATTTTGTTACCCTATCACCTTCTGTGTACGTTATGTCATATTCCCCAGTCTGTCTGTGAGTCCATTTGTTTTGCATAACAGTTCAAACACCAGTACATTCCTGCAGGCACTGGAGTGCATAACAGTTCTGACACCAGTACTTTCCTGCAGGCACTGGTGTGCATAACAAGTACAACCCAAGGGCGCCTATTCCTCTATTGCTCTCTCTCTCTCTCTCTCTCTCTATATATATATATATATATATATAGAGAGAGAGAGAGATACATATATATAGATACAGTACCAGTCAAAAGTTTGGACACACCTTCTCATTCAATGTTTTTTTTTAATTTTCATTATTTTCTACATTGTAGATTAATACTGAAGACATCAAACTATGAAAGAACACATATGGAATTATGTTGTAAACAAAAAAAAGTGTTAAAACATCTAAATATGTTTAATATTTTAGATTCCTCAAAGTAGCCCCCTTTTGCTTTTATGACAGCTTTGCACACTCTTGGCATTCTCTCAATCAGCTTCATGAGGTAGTCTTCTGGAATGGTTTTGAATTAACAGGTATGCCTTGTCAAGAGTCAATATATGGAATTACTTGTTTCTTAATGAGTTTGAAACCATCACTTGTGTTGTGCAGCGGTAGGGTTAGTACACAGTAGACGTCCCTATTTGACTACTGTTATAATCCATATTATGGCACGAACCACTCAACTCAGCCAAGAGAAACGACAGTCTATCATTACTTTAAGACATGAAGGCCAGTTGATATGGAAAATTTCAAGAACTTTGAATCTATCCTCAAGTGCAGTTGCAAAACCCATCAAACGCTATGATGACCACCTCAGGAAAGGAAGACCTAGAGTAACCTTTGTTGCAGAGGATAAATTCATTAGAGTTACCAGCCTCAGAAACCGCTGCTTAACAGCACCTTAGATTAGAGCCCACATAAATTCTTCACAGAGTTCAAGTAGCAGACAAATCTCAACAGCAACTGTTCAGAGGAGACTGCGTGAATCAGGCCTTCATGGTCGAATTGCTGCGAAGAAGCCACTGCTGAGTATGAACAACAACAAGAAGAGAATTGTTTGGGCCAAGAAACACACGGAATGGATATTAGACCAGTGGAAATCTGTACTTTTGGTCTGATGAGTCCAAATTTGAGACTTTTGGTTCCAACCGCCATGTCTTTGTGAGATGCAGAGAAGGTGAGCGGATGGTTTCTGCATGTGTGGTTCCCACTGTGAAGCATGGAGGAGGAGGTGTGAAGTGTGGGGAGTACTTTTCTGGTGATTTATTCAAAATTGAAGGAACACTGAACCAGCATGGCTACCACAGCATTCTGTAGTGCCATGCCACCCCATCTGGTTTGCGCTCACTGGGACCATCATTTATTTTTCAACAAGACAATGACCCCAAACACACCTCCAGGCTATGTAAGGGCAACTTGACCAAGAAGGAAAGTGATGGAGTGCTGTATCAGATGACCTGGCCTCCACAATCACCCGACCTAAACCCAATTGAGATGGTTTGGGATGAGTTGGACCGCAGAGTGAAGGAAAAGCAGCCAGCAAGTGTTTAGCACCATTCCAGGAGAATACCTCATGAAGCTGATTGAGAGAATGCCAAGAGTGTACAAACCTTTAATCAAAGCAAAAGGGGCCACTTTGAGAAATATAAAACATATTGAGATTTGTTTAACACAACACACACACACACACACACACACACACACACACACACACACACACACACACACACGTGTGTGTATATATATATATATATATATATTAGAGATGTGCAGCGGGCATTTTTTGTGTTTCGTGTTTTGGTTTTGGATTTGGTTCCGCTGTCGTGTTTTGGATTTGGACGCGTTTTGGCAAAACCTCCCTTTCGGATTTTTGTGGGATTCGGATGCGTTTTGGATTCGGGTGTTTTTTTTTTCAAAAAACCCCTCAAAAACAGCTTAAATCATAAAATTTGGGGGTAATTTGGATCCTATAGTATTATTAACCTCAATAACCATAATTTCCACTCATTTCCAGTCTATTCTGAATACCTCACACCTCACAATATTATTTTTAGTCCTAAAATTTGCACCAAGGTCGCTGGATGACTAAGCTAAACGACCCAAGTGGGCGGCACAAACACCTGGCCCATCTAGGAGTGGCACTGCAGTGTCAGACAGGATGGCACTTAAAAAAAACAGTCCCCAACCAGCACATGATGCAAAGATAAATAAAAAAAAGAGGTGCAAGATGAAATTGTCCTTGGGCCCTCAAATTGTTCTTGGGCCCTCCCACCCTGGACATGCACACTTTAACAAACCAATCATTTCAGTGACAGGGTCTGCCACACGACTGTAGCTGAAATGACTGGTTGGTTTGGGCCCCCACCAAAAAAGAAGCAATCAATCTCTCCTTGCACAAACTGGCTCTACAGAGGCAAGATGTCCACCTCATCCTCATCCCCTGATTCCTCACCCCTTTCACGGTGTACATCCTCTTCCTCAAAGAGTATTAATTTGGCCCCACTGGAATCCACCATCACAGGTCCCTGTGTACTTTCTGGAGGCAATTGCTGGTAAATGTCTCCACGGAGGAATTGATTATAATTCATTTTGATGAACATCATCTTCTCCACATTTTCTGGAATTAACCTCCTACGCCGATCGCTGACAACTTGACCGGCTGAACTAAACACTCTTTCGGAGTACACACTAGAGGGGGGGCAAATTAGGTAAAACAAAGCCAGTTTGTGCAAGGGCCTACAAATTGTCTCTTTTTCCTGCCAGTATATGTACGGACTGACATGCCTACTTGGATGCTGTCACTCATATAATCCTCCACCATTCTTTCAATGGTGACAGAATCATATGCAGTGACAGTAGACGACATGTCAGTAATCGTTAGCAGGTCCTTAAGTCCGGACCAGATGTCAGCACTTGCTCCTGTCTGCCCTGCATCACCGCTAGTGGGTGGTTTTGGAAATGTTATCCTTTTCCTGGCATCTCCAGTGGGAGTAGAAAATGAAGGAGGAGCTGTTGGCGGGTCACGTTCCGCTTGACTTGACAATTGTCTCACCAGCAGGTCTTTGAAGATCTGCAGACTTGTGTCTGCCGGAAAGAGAGATACAACGTAGGCTTTATACCTAGGATCGAGCACAGTGGCCAAAATGTAGTGCTCTGATTTCAACAGATTAGCCACCCGTGAATCCTAGTTAAGCGAATGAAGTGCTCCATCCACAAGTACCACATGCCTAGCGGAATCGCTCAATTTTAGCTCCTCCTTCAATCTCTCCAGCTGCTTCTGCAAAAGCCTGATGAGGGGAATGACCTGACTTAGGCTGGCAGTGTCTGAACTGACTTCAAGTTCAAAGGGTTGGAGAACCTTGTACAACATGGAAATCATTCTCCACTGCACTTGAGTCAGGTGCATTCCCCCTCCTTTGCCTATATCGTAGGCAGATGTATAAACTTGAATGGCCTTTTGCTGCTCCTCCATCCTCTGAAGCATATAGAGGGTTGAATTCCACCTCGTTACCACCTCTTGCTTCAGATGATGGCAGGGCATGTTCATGAGTGTTTGCTGGCGCTCCAGTCTTCGGCATGCGGTGGCTGAATGCCGAAAGTGGCCAGCAATTTTTCTGGCCACCGACAGCATCTCCTGCATGTCCCTGTCGTTTTTCATAAAATTCTGCATCACCAAATTAATTGTATGTGCAAAACATGGGATGTGCTGGAATTTGCCCACATGTAATGCACGCCCAATATTGGTGGCGTTGTCCGATATCACAAATCCCCAGGAGAGTCCAATTGGGGTAAGCCAATCTGCGATGATGTTCCTCAGTTTCTGTAAGAGATTGTCAGCTGTGTGCCTCTTATTGAAAGCGGTGATACAAAGCATAGCCTACCTAAGAACGAGTTGATGTTTGCAAGATGCTGCTACTGGTGCCGCTGCTGTTGTTGCTGCGGGAGGCAATACATCTACCCAGTGGGCTGTCACAGTCATATAGTCCTTAGTCTTCCCTGCTCCACTTGTCCACCTGTCCATGGTTAAGTGCATTTCTAAGGACACTGAGGACACTTTTTCTGACATCTGTGTACATTCTCGGTATCGCCTGCCTAGAGAAGTGGAACCTAGATGGGATTTGGTACCGGGGACACACTACCTCAAGCAATTCTCTAAGTCCCTGTGAACAGGGCCGGTTCGAGCGCCCTGGGCGCCCTGGGCAGGGGTTGGGGTGTGGCTTAACACAGGGGGCGTGGCCAGTTACGCCCCCTGTATAGTAGAAGCGCTGCTTAAATGCTGAGCGGTGCGTGATGACGTCATCGCGCACCGCACAGCAAAAGGTCCTCTCCGCGAAGGGAAACTAGACGCTACGCGTCTAGTTCCCTTCACGAAGAGGACCTTTGCTGTGCGGTGCGCGATGACGTCATCGCGCACCGCTCAGCAAAGGTCCTCTCCGCGAAGGGAAACTAGACGCTACGCGTCTAGTTCCCTTCACAGGGGACCACAGCCGGGACCACAGACGCAGAGCCGGGGGACACAGCGGGCAGCGGAGGGCACAGCAGTGGCGGATCTTGCCATGGTGCGGCGCCCCCCGGATGGCGCCAGCGCCCTCCGGAAGGCGGCGCCCCGGGCAAAAGTCCTGCTTGCCCGTGGCAAGATCCGCTACTGCCTGTGAACTAACGGTGGATACCGGACGCACATCTAACACCAACATAGTTGTCAAGGCCTGAGTTATCCACTTTGCAACAGGATGTCTGCTGTGATATTTCATCTTCCTCACAAAGGACTGTTGGACAGTCAATTGCTTACTGAAAGTAGTACAAGTGGTCTTCCGACTTCCCCTCTGGGATGACGATCAACTCCCAGCAGCAACAACAGCAGCGCCAGCAGCAACAGCCGCAGTAGGCGTTACACTCAAGGATCCATCGAAGGAATCCCAGTTAGGAGAGGACTCGTCAGACTTGCCCGTGACATGGCCTGCAGGACTATTGGCATTACTGTCTAAGGAGGAAATTGACATTGAGGGAGTTGGTGGTGTGGTTTGCAGGAGCTTGGGTACAAGAGGAAGAAGGGATTTAGTTGTCAGTGGACTGCTTCCGCTGTCCCCCAAAGTTTTCGAACTTGTCAATGACTTCTGACGAATGCGCTTCAGGTGACGTATAAGGGAGGATGTTCCTAGGTGGTTAACATTCTTACCCCTACTAATTACAGCTTGACAAAGGCAACACACGGCTTGACACCTGTTGTCCACATTTCTGTTGAAATAATTCCACACCGAAGAGGTGATTTTTTTTTGTATTTTGACCAGGCATGTCAATGGCCTTATTCATCCCACGGACAACAGGTGTCTCCCCGGGTGCCTGACTTAAACAAACCACCTCACCATCAGAATCCTCCTCATCACTTTCCTCCTCAGCGCCAGCAACACCCATATCCTCATCCTGGTGTACTTCAACAGTGACATCTTCAATTTGAATATCAGGAACTGGACTGTGGGTGCTCCTTCCAGCACTTGCAGGGGGCGTGCAAATGGTGGAAGGAGCCACCTCTTCCCGTCCAGTGTTGGGAAGGTCAGGCATCGCAACCGACACAATTGGACTCTCCTTGGGGATTTGTGATTTAGAAGAACGCACAGTTCTTTGCTGTGCTTTTGCCAGCTTAACTCTTCATTTTTCTAACGGGAGGATAAGTGCTTCCATCGTCATGTGAAGCTGAACCACTAGTCATGAGGAACATAGGAGAAGGCCTTAGCTGTTCCCTGCCACTCTGTGTCGTAAATGGCATATTGGCAAGTTTACGTTTCTCCTCAGACGATTTTAATTTAGATTTTTGGGACCATTTTACTGAACTTTTGCTTTTTGGATTTTACATGCTCTCTATTATGACATTGGACATCGGCCTTGGCAGACAACGTTGATGGCATTTCATCGTCTCTGCCATGACTAGTGGCAGTAGCTTCAGCCAGGGCCGTTTCTAGCCAATTTGGCTCCCAGTGCGAGATTCAAAAATGCGCCCCCCCCCCCATATTCACATAAGAAAAAATGCCCCCCCATAGATATAAAGAGGAAAACCATGCGGCGCTCGCGCTCCCGGAAAGGGGGCGTGGCCTCATTAAAATGGGCATGGCTTTAAGATGGGCGTGGCCTCATCTGATCTCATCATCACAGCCACCACAGAATAAAAAAAAAAAAGGCCTAATTTTACACATTACAGCAGGCACGCAACCCCATTTTACAGAGCACGGTAGGCAGGTGTCCTCATTTTACACAGTACGGCAGGCGAGTGTCCCCATTTTACACATTGCGGCAGGCACGTGCCCCCATTTTACACATTGCGGCAGGCACGTGTCCCCATTTTACACATTGCGGCAGGAAAGTGCCCCCATTTTACACATTGCGGCAGGAAAGTGCCCCCATTTTACACAGTACGGCAGGAAAGTGTCCCCATTTTACACATTGCGGCAGGCATGTGTCCCCATTTTACACATTGCGGCAGGCAAGTGTCCCCATTTTACACAGTACGGCAGGCAAGTGTCCCCATTTTACACATTGCGGCAGGCACGTGCCCCCATTTTACACATTGCGGCAGGCAAGTGTCCCCATTTTACACATTGCGGCAGGCAAGTGTCCCCATTTTACACATTGCGGCAGGCACGTGCCCCCATTTTACACATTGCGGCAGAAAAGTGCCCCCATTTTACACATTGCGGCAGGAAAGTGCCCCCATTTTACACAGTACGGCAGAAAAGTGTCCCCATTTTACAGAGTACGGCAGGAAAGTGTCCCCATTTTACACATCACGGCAAACAAGAGTCCCCAATTTACACATTTCGGCAGACTGCGTCCCCATTTTACATATTACGGCAGGCAAGTGTCCCCATTTTACACATTCCGAAGACAGGTGTTCCCAATTTACACAGTACAGCAGGTGGTGGTGGTGAGAGGGGAGGGAGGGAGGGAGAGAGAGAGAGAGAGAGAGAGAGAGGGAGAGGGGCTGACTTACATTTGAAGCGGTTCTTCCCGCTCTTCAGCCTCCTCTCCCTCGTCTGCGCGGCGCCGGCCAGCTTGGCTCCCCCTTCTCCCTCCTCCCGACGCAAACGCGTCATTCCGTGAAACCCCGCCCCCCGAGCTGGGCACTCGGGAGGAGAGGGGAGGGGGGATTTAGTGCTGAAGAAGTGCCACGGCGGGCGCCCCGTGCGGTTGCACGGCTCGCCCGCCGCAAGAAACGGCACTGACTTTAGCACTAGGTGGAAGTGGATCTTGATCTTTCCCTATTTTACCCTCCAAATTTTTGTTCTCCATTTTTTAATGTGTGGAATTATATGCCAGTAATATATCTGGAATTAGACGGCAGTAATGTCTGGAATTAGATACTACTAGTTAGATACCAGATACCACTGTGACTGGAATGATGATGACCTATGTACAGTGACAGGACACTACCACAGCACCCTACAGCAGCAAGATGTAGCACAAGTCACTGGACTAGTATATTAGTAATTAGTAATGCTCATTGTCTTGTGCTGCATTGTGGTGCTCAGTAATACTACAGTACATTACTAATATACTAGTCTAGTGTCTTATGCTGCATCTTGCCGCTCAGTGTCAGTTCTCAGTATTATCATCATCAGTGCTCAGTATCACTGCTCATTGTCTTGTGCTGCATAGTGGTGCTCAGTATACTATAGTACATTACTAATATACTAGTCCAGTGTCTTGTGCTGCATCTGGCTGCTCAGTGTCAGTTCTCAGTAGTATCCTCATCAGTGCTCAGTATCACTGTTCATTGTCTTGTGCTGCATAGTGGTGCTCAGTATACTACAGTACATTACTAATATACTAGTTCAGTGTCTTGTGCTGCATCTTGCTGCTCATTGTTAGTTCTCAGTAGTATCCCCAACAGTGCTCAGTATCACTGCTCATTGTCTTGTGTTGCATAGTGGTGCTCAGTATACTACAGTACATTACTAATATACTAGTCCAGTGTCTTGTGCTGCATCTTGCTGCTCAGTGTCAGTTCTCAGTAGTATCCTCATCAGTGCTCAGTATCACTGTTCATTGTCTTGTGCTGCAGAGTGGTGCTCAGTATACTACAGTACATTAGTAATATACTAGTCCAGTGTCTTGTGCTGCATCTTGCTGCTCAGTGTTAGTTCTCAGTAGTATCATCATCAGCGCTCAGTACCACTGCTCATTGTCTTGTGCTGCATTGTGGTGCTCAGTAATACTACAGTGCATTACTAATATACTAGTCCAGTGTCTTGTGCTGCATCTTGCTGCTCAGTGTCAGATCTCAGTATTATCATTATCAGTGCTCAGTATCACTGCTCATTGTCTTGTGCTGCATTGTGGTGCTCAGTAATACTACAGTACATTACTAATAGTCCAGTGTCTTGTGCTATGTCTTGCTGCTCAGTGTTAGTTCTCAGTATTATCATCATCACTGCTCAGTATCATGCTCATTGTCTTGTGCTGCATTGTGGTGCTCAGTAATAAAACAGTACATTACTAATAGTCCAGTGTCTTGTGCTGCATCTTGCTGCTCAGTGTCAGTTCTCAGTAGTATCTTCATCAGTGCTCAGTATCACTGCTCATTGTCTTGTGCTGCATTGTGGTGCTCAGTATACTACAGTACATTACTAAAAGTCCAGTGTCTTGTGCTGCATCTTGCTGCTCAGAGTCAGTTCTCAGTAGTCTCCTCATCAGCGCTCAGTATCACCGCTCATTGTCTTGTGCTGCATTGTGGTGCTCAGTAATACTACAGTAAATTACTAATATACTAGTCCAGTGTCTTGTGCTGCATCTTGCTGCTGTAGGGTGCTGTGGTAGTGTCCTGTCACTGTGCATAGGTCATCATCATTCCAGTCACAGTGGTATCTGGTATCTATCTAGTGGTATCTAATTCCAGACATTACCGCCGTCTAATTCCAGATATATTACTGGCATATAATTAAACACATTAAAAAATGGAGAACAAAAATTCGGAGGGTAAAATAGGGAAAGATCAAGATCCACTTCCACCTAGTGCTGAAGTTGCTGCCACTAGTCATGGCAGAGACGATGAAATGCCATCAACGTGGTCTGCCAAGGCCGATGTCCAATGTCATAGCACAGAGCATGTAAAATCCAAAAAGCAAAAGTTCAGTAAAATGACCCAAAAATCTAAATTAAAATCGTCTGAGGAGAAATCTAAACTTGCCAACATGCCATTTACGACACGGAGTGACAAGGAACGGCTAAGGCCCTCTCCTATGTTCCTCATGACTAGTGGTTCAGCTTCACATGACGATGGAAGCACTCATCGTCCTGCTAGAAAAATGAAAAGAGTTAAGCTGGCAAAAGCACAGCAAAGAATTGTGCGTTCTAAATCACAAATCCCAAAGGAGAGTCCAAATGTGTCAGCGGGTGCGATGCCTGACCTTCCCAACACTGGACGGGAAGAGGTGGCTCCTTCCACCATTTGCACCCCCCCTGCAAGTGCTGGAAGGAGCACCCACAGTCCAGTTCCTGATATTGAAATTGAAGATGTCACTGTTGAAGTACACCAGGATGAAGATATGGGTGTTGCTGGCGCTGAGGAGGAAATTGACGAGGAGGATTCTGATGGTGAGGTGGTTTGTTTAAGTCAGGCACCCGGGGAGACACCTGTTGTCCGTGGGATGATTAAGGCCATTGACATGCCTGGTCAAAATACCAAAAAAATCACCTCTTCGGTGTGGAATTATTTCAACAGAAATGCGGACAACAGGGGGTATATTTACAAAGATTCGTGTTTTGGCCGTTTTGAAGGGTGTTTGAACTCGAATGGTATCGGGTGCATTTTACTGCAACTTTTTGAATCCTGATACGATCATTCACTAAGCTGCCGAGTTTTGCACAATCGTTTTTTCCGATGTCGATGTGATTTGTAATATCAGGCAGTGTTTTACGGGAGTGATGAGTAAAACACTGCCTGACAAAATACAAGGAATCCCGGCCGGATCTTTGAGATCCGTGCAGGGCTTCATTGTGTACCTTAAAAAGTTGTTTAAAGTCTAAAAAATTCTGAAAAAAATTGTGTGGGGTCCCCCCTCCTAAGCACAACCAGCCTCGGGCTCTTTGAGCCGGTCCTGGTAGAAAAAATATGGGGGGGAAAATGACAGGGGTTCCCCCATATTTAATCAACCAGCACCAGGCTCTGCGCCTGGTCCTGGTTCCAAAAATACGGGGGACAAAAAGCGTAGGGGTCCCCCGTATTTTTGAAACCAGCACCGGGCTCCACTAGCTGGGGAGATAATGCCACAGCCGGGGGACACTTTGATATCGGTCCCTGCGGCCGTGCCATTAAAACCCCAACTAGTCACCCCTGGCCGGGGTACCCTGGAGGAGTGGGGACCCCTTCAATCAAGGGGTCCCCCCCCCTCCAGCCACCCAAGGGCCAGTGGTGAAGCCCGAGGCTGTCCCCCCATCCAAGGGCGGCGGATGGGGGGCTGATAGCCTTGTAAAAAATTGTGAATATTGTTTTTAGTAGCAGTACTACAAGTCCCAGCAAGCCTACCCGCAAGCTGGTACTTGGAGAACCACAAGTACCAGCATGCGGTGGAAACCGGGCTCGCTGGTACCTGTAGTACTACTACTGAAAAAATACCCCAAAAAAAACAGGACACACACACACCGTGACAGTATAAGTTTATTACATACATGCACACCTCCAAACATACATACTTACCTATGTTCCCACGAGGCTCGGTTCTCTTCTCCATGTAGAATCCTAGGGGTACCTGTGAAAAAAATTATACTCACATAATCCAGTGTACCTTCTGTTCTTTGTATAATCCACGTACTTGGCAAAATAATAAAACGGAAACCCGACCACACACTGAAAGGGGCCCCATGGTTACACATGGGACCCCTTTCCCCGACTGCCAGGACCCCCCCTGTCTCCAGTCAGCGGTTGACCGAAAGTAACCTCACTGCTGACAGCAAAGTTCCCACCATTGGCTACAATGGAGCGCATAGGCGCTACATTGTATCTGTGCCGTGTGCTGCCTGATAGCCACTACAGGAGCACACAGCCAATCAAGAGAGTGCCACGACGTGGCGCTCCCTGATTGGCTGAAGGGACCCTCTTTGACAGGAGTCAGGGGGGGGGGGGTCCTTTCAGTGTGTGGTCGGTTTCCATTTTATTATTGTGCCAAGTACGTGGATTCTACAAAGAACAGAAGGTACACTGGATTAATATGTGAGTATAATTTTTTTCACAGGTACCCCTAGGATTCTACATGGAGAAGAGGACCGAGCCTCATGGGAACATAGGTAAGTATGTATGTTTGGAGGTGTGCATGTATGTAATAAACTTATACTGTCACGGTGTGTGTGTCCTGTTTTTTTAGGGGTATTTTTTTAGTAGTAGTACTACAGGTACCAGCGGGCCCGGTTTTCCACCGCATGCTGGTACTTGTGGTTCTCCAAGTACCAGCTTGCAGGTGAGGCTTGCTGGGAATTGTAGTACTGCTACTAAAAACAATATTCACAATTTTTTACAAGGCTATCAGCCCCCCATCCGCCGCCCTTGGAAGGGGGGACAGCCTCGGGCTTCACCCCTGGCCCTTGGGTGGCTGGAGGGGGGGACCCCTTGATTGAAGGGGTCCCCACTCCTCCAGGGTACCCCGGCCAGGGGTAACTAGTTGGGGTTTTAATGGCACGGCCGTAGGGACCGATATCAAAGTGTCCCCCGGCTGTGGCATTATCTCCCCAGCTAGTGGAGCCCGGTGCTGGTTTCAAAAATATGGGGGAACCCCTGTCATTTTTTTCCCCATATTTTTTCGACCAGGACCGGCTCAAAGAGCCCGAGGCTGGTTATGCTTAGGAGGGGGAACCCCACGCAATTTTTTTTTCAGATTTTACACTAAACAGACCCTTTCCCATAGATAACCATGCACAGATCTCACTGATCCGTGCATGGTTATCCAAACTCGACTGGAAAAAGCAGGTCTATTTTTTTGCTGCTTTTTTTAACGAATCGAGAAAAAACAGACCCGCACTTGAGCACTCAGAAACTAACACCCAAATATGAATGAATAGTGAATGCCCGTATTCTATGAAATAACAGCCGCGTTTGACCGATGGTATATTCATTCGTATTTCTGAACGTTGTCATTCAAACCATTACGAATAGTCCAAACACTGCCCAGATTGGTGCTTAGTGAATTCCCGGATTGGGACTTAGAAAAAAAAAACACAAATCGGACAAACTCGGATTCTTAGTAAATACTGGCCCAGGTGTCAAGCGTGTGTTGCCTATGTCAAGATGTAATAAGTAGGGGTAAGGACGTTAACCACCTTGGAGCATCCTCCCTTATACGTCACCTGGAGCGCATTCATCAGAAGTCATTGACAAGTTCAAAAACTTTGGGTGACAGCGGAAGCAGTCCACTGACAACTAAATCCCTTCTTCCTCTTGTACCCAAGCTCCCAGTGCAAACCACACCACCAACTCCCTCAATGTCAATTTCATCCGTAGACAGGAATGCCAATAGTCCTGCAGGCCATGTCACTGGCAAGTCTGACGAGTCCTTTCCTAACTGGGATTTCTCCAATGGATCCTTGAGTGTAACGCCTACTTCTGCTGGTGCTGCTGTTGTTGCTGCTGGGAGTCAATCGTCATCCTAGAGGGGAAGTCGGAAGACCACTTGTACTACTTCCTGTAAGCAATTGACTGTCCAACAGTCCTTTGCGAGGAAGATGAAATATCACAGCAGTCATCCTGTTGCAAAGCGGATAACTCAGGCCTTGACAACTATGTTGGTGTTAGACGTGCGTCCGGTATCCACCGTTAGTTCATAGGGACTTAGAGAATTGCTTGAGGTAGGTTGTTCCCGGTACCAAATCCCATCTAGGTTCCACTTCTCTAGGCAGGCGATACCGAGAATGTACACAGACGTCAGAAAAAGAGTCACCAGTGTCCGAAAAAATGCAGTTGTACCCACTGTCCACTTAACCACGGACATGTGGACAAGTGGAGCAGGGCAGACTAAGGACTATATGACTGTGACAGCCCACTGGGTAGATGTATTGCCTCCCGCAGCAACAGCAGTGGCGGCACCAGTAGCAGCATCTCGCAAACGCCAACTTGTTCCTTGGCAGGCTACGCTTTGTATCACTGCTTTCCAGAAGAGGCACACAGCTGACAACCTCTTACGGAAACTGAGGAACATCATTGCGATTGGCTTACCCCAATTGGACTCTCCTATGGATTTGTGATATTGGACAACGCCACCGATATTGTGCGTGCATTACATGTTGTCAAATTCCAGCACGTCCCATGTTTTGCACATACAATTAATTTGGTGGTGTATAATTTTTTTTTAAAACGACAGGGGCATGCAGGAGATGCTGTCGGTAGCCAGAAGAATTGCAGGCCACTTTCGGCATTCTGCCCCCGCGTGCCGAAGACTGGAGTGCCAGCAAATACACATGAACATGCCCTGCCATCTGCTGAGGTGGTAACGAGGTGGAATTCAACCCTCTATATACTTCAGAGGATGGAGGAGCAGCAAAAGGCCATTTAAGCCCATACATCTGCCTACGATATAGGCAAAGGAGGGGGAATGCACCTGACTCAAGCGCAGTGGAGAATGATTTCCATGTTGTGCAAGGTTCTCCAACCCTTTGAACTTGCCACACGTGAAGTCAGTTCAGACACTGCCAGCCTAAGTCAGGTCATTCCCCTCATCAGGCTTTTGCAGAAGCAGCTGGAGAGATTGAAGGAGGAGCTAAAACAGAGCGATTCCGCTAGTCATGTGGTACTTGTGGATGGAGCACTTCAATCGCTTAACCAGGATTCACGGGTGGCTAATCTGTTGAAATCAGAGCACTACATTTTGGCCACTGTGCTCGATCCTACGTTTAAAGCCTACGTTGTATCTCTCTTTCCAGCAGACACAAGTCTACTGATGTTCAAAGACATACTGGTGAGACAGTTGTCAAGTCAAGCGGAACGTGACCCGCCAACAGCTCCTCCTTCATTTTCTACCGCCACTGGAGCTGCCAGGAAAATGATAACATTTCCAAAACCACCTGCTGGCGGTGATGCAGGGCAGCCAGGAGCAAGTGCTGACATCTGGTCCGGACTGAAGGACCTATTACTGACATGTCATCTACTGTCACTGCATATGATTCTGTCACCATTGAAAGAATGGTGGAGGATTATATGAGTGACAGCATCCAAGTAGGCATGTCAGACAGTCCGTACGTATACTGGCAGGAAAAAGAGGCAATTTGTAAGCCCTTGCACAAACTGGCTTTATTTTACCTAAGTTCCCCCCCTAGTGTGTACTCTGAAAGAGTTTTTAGTTCAGCCGGTTACCTTTGTCAGCGATCGGCGTAGGAGGTTACTTCCAGAATATGTGGAGATGATGTTCATCAAAATTAATTATAATAAATTCCTCAGTGGAGACATTTACCAGCAATTGCCTCCAGAAAGTACACAGGGACCTGTGATGGTGGATTCCAGTGGTTACGAATTAATACACTGTGAGGAGGAGGATGTACACAGTGAAAGGGGTGAGGAATCGGGGGATGAAGATGAAGTGGACATCTTGATTCAGTAGAACCAGTTTGTGCAAGGAGAGATTGATTGCTTCTTTTTTGGTGGGGGCCCAAACCAACCAGTCATTTCAGCCACATTCGTGTGGCAGACCCTGTCACTGAAATGATTGGTTTGTTAAAGTGTGCATGTCCTGTGTATACAACATAAGGGTGGGTTGGAGGGCCCAAGGACAATTCCATCTTGCACCTTTTTTTTATTTATCTTTGCATCATGTGCTGTTTGGGGACTATTTTTTTAAGTGCCATCCTGTCTGACACTGCAGTGCCACTCCTAGATGGGCCAGGTGTTTATGCTGCCCACTTGGTTCGCTTAGCTTAGTCATCCAGCGACCTTGGTGCAAATTTTAGGACTAAAAATAATATTGTGAGGTGTGAGGTGTTCAGAATAGACTGGAAATGAGTGGAAATTATGGCTATTGAGGTTAATAATACTATAGGATAAAAATTACCCCCAAATTCTATAATTTAAGCTGTTTTTGAGGGGTTTTTTGAAAAAAAAACACCTGAATCCAAAACGCATTCGCATCAGACAAAAATTCGAAAGGGAGGTTTTGCCAAACCGCGTCCGATTCCAAAACACGACCGCGGAATTGAATCCAAAACCAAAACCAATCCCGAAAAGTGTCCGTGCACATCTCCAAGTTTTACTGAGCACCACAATGCAGCACAAGACAATGAGCAGTGGTACTGAGCACTGATGATTATACTACTGAGAACTGACACTGAGCAGAAAGATGCAGCACAAGAGAGACACTGTACTTGTATTACTGAGCAGCAATAAGCACTGATACTGAGTACTGATATTGAGATTTGCCACTGAGAGAACGTAGCCACGTCCTCTCTGCTCTTTCTACAATGCATGAGTGAAAATGGCGGTGACGTGCGGCTCTTTATATGGAATCCGAATCTCGCGAGAATCCGACAGTGGGATGATGACGTTTTGCCTCGTTGGGGTTTTCCGAGTCAGTCGGGAACAACCGAGCCTTCCTTGGACCCGTGTAAACCACGTGGAGTTCGGGGGGGGGGTCAGTTTTCGCAGAACCGTACCATATATACACACACACACACACACACACACACACACACACACACACACACACACACACACACACTGGAATTAAAATGGATTGTTTAAAGCAGGCCTGGCTAACCTGTGGCTCTCCAGATGTTGTGAAATTACACATCCCAGCATGCCTTGCCACAGTTTTAGCATTCCCTAATAGCAAAACTGTGGCAAAGCATGATGGGACTTGTAGTTTTACAACCGCTGGAGAGCCACAGGTTGGCCTGGCCTGGTTTAAAGGTTTGCATCATTTCATTCACAGGACATGCCTACAACTTTAAAGATGTTTTTTTTTTATTGTGAAGCAAACAACAAATAGGACAAAATAACAGAAAGCTTCAGTGTGTATAACTATTCACCCTCCTAAAGTCAGTACTTTGTAGAGCCACCTTTTGCAGCAATTACAGCTGCAAGTTGCTTTGGATAAGTCTCTTTGAGCTTGCCACATCTTGCCAGTGGGATTTTTGCCCATTCCTCAAGGCAAAACTGCTCCATCTCCTGATGTTGGATGGTTTCCACTTGTGAACAGCAATATTCAAGTCTGACCACAGATTCTCAATTGGATTGAGATCTGGGCTTTGACTAGGCCATTCCAACACATTCAAATGTTTCTTCTTAAACCATTCGACTGTTGCTTTAGCAGTATGCTTTAGGTCATTGTCCTGCTGGAAGGGGAACCTCCATCCCAGTCTCAAATCACAGGCAGACTGAAACAAGTTTTGCTCACGAATATCCCTGTATTTAGCACCATCCATATTTCCCTTGACTCGAAACAGTTTCCCTGACCCTGCTGCTGAAAAACATCCCCATGGTGTTCTTGGGGTGATGGGATGTGTTGGGTTTGCGCCAGCCATAGCATTTTCCTTGGTGGCCGAAAAGTTTAATTTTAGTCTCATCTGACCAGAGCACCTTCCTCCATACATTTGGGGAGTCATCCACTTGCCTTTTGGCAATCTCAAAACGTGCCTTTTATTTTTAACACTAAGTAATGGCTTTGTTCTGGCCACTCTTCCATTAAGCCCAGCTCTATGGAGTGTACGGCTTATTGTGGTCACATTTGCAGATACACCAATCTCTGCTGTGGAAGAGAGAGGCGAACGGATGCTAAATATCTTACCAGTGTACAAGTGCACAATAATTTCACCTGCCAGCATATAGCTGCCGGTTGGACACGCTAGGCATTTGTAAGACCCATTTTGTTCTGCTCAGAAATGTTATCTGCATAGATTTTTCATACTTTATTTTCACTAGTATATCTTACTGTGTTTAAGAATTTAATATTATACCAATGCTCTTTAAGATAATACTAATTATTATCAAGGAGCGCAATATATTTAAAGTACTTTTTTATTCAAAACATATAAAAAGAAAAATCACATTCAATGTATATATATATATATATATATATATATATATATATATATATAGAGGGAGAGAGAGAGAGAGAGAGAGAGAGAGAGAGAGAGGAATCAATATACATAAATATTGCAAACCAATTGTAAGTGCAAATTACCCTCTACGCCAACTGAATGTCTGTTAAAAAATTCAAGGAAATCCTCATGAGTGAAACTGCTGTAATTAGGTTAGTTATTTTGTTGCACGTGTAAAGCCACAGTTCCTGATGAAACCGCTTGCTGACAATTGCGGAGAAACACGTAAGTAAGGCACCTTATTGGACCTTGTTACCTGGAAACCCTTTGACACAAAAAACTCCAACTGAAGTCCGAGTAACTTCTGCAGTGGGGAAAGCGTTTTGAGACCGAGTTAAGGAGGTCTCTATCCCACTGGAAAGAAACACTTCTGCCGTGAGTACTGCAAGTTACAGCTGTGACTGGCGGGGGTCATAGCATACCGCTGTGAACGACCATCTGACACAGCGCTCTCCCCCTGCCAGTATTCCATTCACACATGTGAAGCTACACATGACCTTTTCCAGCCACTCCAGCATATAAGTGAATTGCTATTGTTGCTTTTTCTACTCAAAGGAACTGTGGCTTTACAAGTGCAACAAAATAACTAACCTAATCACAGCAGTTTCACTCACGAGGATTTCCTTGAACTTTTTAGCAGACATTCAGTTGGCGTAGAGGGTAATCTGATACAAACAATTTGCACTTACAGTTGGTTTATGTATGTTGATTCCTCTCTCTCTCTCTCTCTCTCTCTCTATATATATATATATATTTATATATACATTGAATGTGATTTTTCTTTTTATATGTTTTGAATAAAAAAGTACTTTTAATATATTGCGCTCCCTTGATAATAATCGGTATTATCTTAAAGTGTTTTTTTGACTATCGGTAGAACAGTACTACCTGTGGGAGCTGCAATTTTATTGGTAAATGTTGGTAAATTAATTAAGCAATATATGGTGGTTATAGTAATAATTTTATTTAGGTACATTTTTATGTGAGCGCTGGGTTTTTCAATTCTTTATACCAATGCTTCATGTGCACTTACATTGTTTATGTTAACAGCGTCCATGGAACCACCGGCCAGGTGATGTCACTTCCGGGGTTTGATGTACAGCAGCAACCAGAAGTGGATGGCCTGGAGGCTGGTGAGGCATGCTCGGGTGGACAGCTGTAGAGATTCGTTAGGCAAGCTTTATAAATTGCTTTTTTCACTGTACAGTATGTTTGCTGATTAATGAATAAGGGGACTGGATCTCCGAAACGTCAATTAAAGTTTATTACTGCTTCACTGAGTTACTGAGTTTATTACTGCTTCACTGAGTAAGAGGAATACATTTGAACACTATTATATAATTAAATGATTATTATATAAATTAGAAATGATTGGCATATATAAATGTTATTGTATTGATGCTATTGGTTGATAACTTAAACTATCCTGATATAACTTGATTAATAATTGTAGACTGTATGTATGCAAAGTTCTATGTTGGTCATTTTCTGAGACACCCATTTTTATGTGAAGACATTCCTGAGGAAGTCACGATTGACAAAATGCATTGGGTTATACCAACTTGACCTAAGTAGTGAGAACAAGCTGTCTTTGAGCTCTCCCCGTCTGGAATTGACAGCAGGTTCTCTTGTGTACCAGCAAGCCCACAAAGGTTAAGATGGAAATGTTATTATGTGCAATGTAAGATCAGTTTTTTATTAATAAATCATTTTTACATTTATAATAAAGTCAAAGAGTTCAGGGTGGATTGGGATTAAAAACCAGCCCAAGAAATTTCTGTCAGCAGCCCTAAATACAGTAGGGGGGCAGGGTCAGGGCCATGTAGAGTGGACAAGGGTCAAAGTACTGGTGGGACGGGGCCAAATCTGTGGCGGTATGGCCATGCTCTCTTTAAAAAAAAAAGGCAAAAAAACCCCCAACTGTTCATCTGTACCACTCAGCAACTGACATGGATCACTATGTGCAGCATTGCAAGGGGGACATTTATCCTCCCCAGTAGTGCTCAGCTACTGACCTGATCACTTCTACTACTAATGGAATTCCACTAATTTCCAGTCTATTCTGAACACCTCAAACCTCACAATATTGTTTTTAGGCCTAAAAGTTGCACTGGGGTGGCTGTATGACTAACCTAAGCGAGACAAGTGTGCTGCACAAACACCTGGCCCATCACAAGATGGCACTATTCAAAAACTTGTCCCCAAACAGCACTTGATGCAAAGAAGAAAAAGAGGTGCAATTAGGTAGCTGGATGGCCAAGCTAAGCGACACAAGTGTGCGGCACAAACACCTGGCCCATCTAGGAGTGAAACTGCAGTTACAGACAGGATGGCAGATTTAAAAAATAGTCCCCAAACAGCACATCATGCAAAGAAGAAAAAGAGGCGCAATGAGGTAGCTATATGACTAAGCTAAGCGAACCAAGTGGGCAGCATAAACACCTGGCCCATCTAGGAGTGGCACTGCAGTGTCAGACAGGATGGCACTTCAAAAAAATAGTCCCCAAACAGCACATGATGCAAAGAAGAAAAAGAGGTGCAAGATGGAATTGTCCTTGGGCCCTCCTACCCACCCTTATGTTGTATAAACAGGACATGCACACTTTAACAAACCTATCATTTCAGCGACAGGGTCTGCCACACGACTGTGGCTGAAATGACTGGTTTGTTTGGGCCCCCACCAAAAAAGAAGCAATCAATCTCTCCTTGCACAAACTGGCTCTACAGAGGCAAGATGTCAACCTCATCATCATCCTCCGATTCCTCACCCCTTTTACTGTGTAGATCCTCCTCACTGAGTATTAATTCGTCCAGACTGGAATCCACCATCACAGGTCCCTGTGTACTTTCTGGAGGTAATTGCTGGCAAAGGTCTTCCCGGAGGAATTTATAATTCATTTTGATGAACATCATCTTCTCCACATTTAGTGGAAGTAACCTTCTAAGCCAATCGCTGACAAGGTTACCGGCTGAACTAAACACTCTTTCGGAGTACACACTGGAGGGGGGGGCAATTTAGGTAAAATAAAGCCAGTTTGTGCAAGGGCCTCCAAATTGCCTCTTTGTCCTGCCAGTATATGTACGGACTGTCTGACATGCCTACTTGGATGCTGTCACTCATATAATCCTCCACCATTCTTTCAATGGTTACAGAATCATATGCAGTGACAGTAGACATGACAGTAATCGTTGGCAGGTCCTTCAGTCCGGACCAGATGACAGCTTTCGCTCCTGACTGCCCTGCATCATCGCCAGCGGTTGGGCTAGGAAATGTTATCCTTTTCCTTGCATCCCCACTGGCGGGAGAAATTGAAGGAGGAGCTGTTGACGGGTCAAGTTCCGCTTGAGTTGACAATTCACTAACCAGCAGGTCTTTGCACCTCTGCACACTTGTGTCTGCTGGAAAGAGAGATACAACGTAGGTTTTAAACCTAGGATCAAGCACAGTGGCCAAAATGTAGTGCTCTGATTTCAACAGATTGACAACCCTTGAATCCTGGCAAAGAGAATGAAGGGCTCCATCCACAAGTCCCACATACTTTGCGGAATCACTCCGTATTAGCTCCTCCTTCAATTTCTCCAGCTGCTTCTGCAAAAGCCTGATGAGGGGAATGACCTGACTCAAGCTGGCAGTGTCTGAACTGACTTCACGTGTGGCAAGTTCGAAGGGTTGGAGAACCTTGCACAAGACGGAAATCATTATCCACTGCACTTGAGTCAGGTGCATTACCCCTCCTTTGCCTATATCGTAGGCAGATGTATAGGCATTAATGGCCTTTTGCTGCTCCTCCATCCTCTGAAGCATATAGAGTGTTGAATTCCACCTCGTTACCACCTCTTGCTTCAGTTGATGGCAGGTTCAGGAGTGTTTGCTGGTGCTCCAGTCTTCAGCATGCAGTGGCAGAATGCCGAAAGTGGCCCGCAATTTTTCGGGCCACCAACAGCATCTCCTGCACACCCCTGTCATTTTTCAAAAAATTCTCCAACACCAAATTAATTGTATGTGCAAAACATGGGATATGCTGGAATTTGCACAGATGTAATGCACGCACAATATTGGTGGCGTTGTCCGATATCACAAATCCCCAGGAGAGTCCAATTGGGGTAAGCCATTCTGCGATGATGTTCCTCAGTTTCCGTAAGAGGTTGTCAGCTGTGTGCCTCTTATGGAAAGTGGTGATACATAGCGTAGCCTGCCTAGGAACGAGTTGGAGTTTGCGAGATGCTGCTACTGGTGCTGCTGATGTTGTTGCTGCGGGAGCCCAGTGGGCTGTTACAGTCATATAGTCCTTAGTCTGCCCTGTTCCACTTGTCCACATGTCCGTGGTTAAGTGGACACTGGATACAACCGCTTTTTGTAGGACAATGTTGACTCTTTTTCTGATGTCTGTGTACATTCTCGGTATCGCCTGCCTAGAGAAGTGGAACCTAGATGGGATTTGATACCGGGGACACACTATCTCCATCAATTCTCTAAGTCCCACTGAACTAATGATGGATACCAGACGCACCTCTAACACCAACATAGCTGTCAAGGCCTGAGTTATCCGCTTTGCAAAAGGATGACTGCTGTGATATTTCATCTTCCTCGCAAAGGACTGTTGGACAGTCAATTGCTTACAGGAAGTAGTACAAGTGGTCTTCCGACTTCCCCTCTGGGATGACGATCGACTCCCAGCAGCAACAACAGCAGCAGCAGCAGCAGCAACAGCAGGCGTACCACTCCAGGATCCTCTGGAGGAATTCTGGTTAGGAGAGGACTCCTCAGTCTTGACCAGAGCCGGCCATAGGCATAGGCAAACTAGGCAATTGCCTAGGGCATCTGGTATGCCTAGGGGCATCAGCAGCTTCTGCTGATTAAAATGATATGCGGCATGCCTATATTCTGTGTGTAGCATATCATATGCAGATACAGCCACAGTCTCACACAGTATATAGGCATGCTGCATATCATTTTAATCAGCAGAAGCTGCTTATGCATCCTAGCTACATAGCAATGCAAATAAGATGCATTTTAATAAAAAAAGGTGCACGACATTAGCATTGAGGCAAGATTTATGAAGACACATCTGTATCCAAGCAGAGGCAGAGGTCACAGTGTTAGTGGCAGTGTGAGTGCTGTGTGCATGTGAGTGGGTTGGTTGTGCAGTAGTGTGTAGTGTTCGGAATATGTGTAAGGAGCATTATGTGTGTCATGTAAAAATGCATTAATAATGTGCAACATATGTGTAAGGGGCACTATGTGTGTCATGTGTATAAGGGCTTTAATAATGTGCGGCATATGTGTAACAGGGTACTACTGTATGTGTGTCATATGTATAGGGACACTAATAATGTGCAGCAAATGTGTAGGGGGCACTATGTGTGTCATTATGTGTATAAGGGCATTAATAATGCGTGGCATATGTGTAAGGGACATTATGTGTAAAAGGGCATTAATAAAGGTTGTCATAATGTGTATGACGCATTGGGGGAGATTCAAATGTTTGAAAAGTCAGTTGGGAGTCTGTTTTTTCCTATCTAATAGACAGGAAAAAACATACACCCAACGACTTATCAAACATTTGAATCTCCCCCATTATGTTTCTAAGGACATTAATGATGTGTCTCATTATGTGTAAGGGGCATTACTGTGTGGAATTATGTGTATAAATGCATTACTAATGTGTGGCATTATGTGTATAAGGTGCTCTACTATGTGGCATTGCGTATAGAAAGGGCATTACTGTGTCATCTAATGTGAATAAAGAGCAATAGGGTGTGGTGTAATGTAAAAAAAGGAGCAATTCAGTGTGATGTAATGTGAATAAGGAGCTCTACTGTGAGGAGTAATGTTGATAAGGTAAAGTGATACTACTGTGGGATGTAATGTGAATTATGGACACTATCGCATGATCAAATGTGAATAAAGTTGCAGTATTGTGTGGCGTAATTTGAATTGGGGGTACTATTGTGTGGCCATGCCCCTTGCAAGCAAAAACACACCCCTTTTTGGGCTGTGCGCCAAATGTGCGAACTGTTCTTATTTAAAATATAGGAGGTACAAACACCAAAATAAGGACTGTTATGGGTGAGGGGTGATGGTGCTGGGAAAGAGGTGCAAGGTCAGAGACGGAACCAGCTCTGGTGCTAGGGGGCACCAGCCAAAATCTTGCCTAGGGCATCATATTGGTTAGGGCCGGCTCTGGCCTTGACAGTGACATTGCCTGCAGGACTACGGATGTTCCTGACTGAGGAGGAAGTTGATGTTGAGGGAGTTGGTGGTGTGGCTTGCAGGAGCTTGGGTACAGGAGGAAGAATGGATTTAGGTGTCAGTGGACTGCTTACGCTCTTACCCAAAGTTTCACAACTTGACACTGACTTCTGATGATTGCGCAGCAGGTGACGTATAAGGGAGGATGTTCCTAGGTGGTTAACATCCTTACCCCTACTTATTACAGATTGACAGAGGCAACAGATGGCTTGACACCTGTTGTCCGGATTTGTGGAGAAATAATTCCACACTGAAGAGGTGGCTTTTTTGGTATTTTGCCCAGGCATCACAATGGGCTTCTTCGTCCCAAGGACAACGGGATCTCCCCCGGTGCCTGTCTTAAACAAACCACCTCACCATCAGAATCCTCATCGTCAACTTCCTCCTCAGCGCCAGCAACACCCATATCCTCATCCTAGTGTACTTCAATAGTGACTTCTTCAATTTCAATATCTGGAACTGGACTGTGGGTGCTCCTTCTAGCACTTGCAGGGAGCGTGCAAATGGTGGAAGGAGCCACCTCTTCCCGTCCAGTGTTGGGAAGGTCAAGCATCGCAACCGCCGACACACTTGGACTCTCCTTGGGGATTTGTGATACCATCTCAGAAGTTCTCACAGTTCTTTTCTGTGCTCTTTCCATCTTAACTCTTTTAATTTTTCTAGCTGGAGGATGAGTGCATCCATCGTCATGTGAAGCTGAACCACTAGCCATAAACATAGGCCAGTGCCTCAGCTGTTCCTTGCCACTCCGTGTCGTAAATGGCATATTGCCAAGTTTACGTTTCTCCTCAGATGATTTCTATTTCTTTTTTTGGTTCTTATTACTGAACTTTGGCTCTTTGGATTCTACATGCCCTCCTCTATCACATTGGGCATCGGCCTTCGCAGACGACGTTGATGGCATTTCATCGTTTATGTCATGGCTAGTGGCAGCAGCTTCAGCAGTAGGAGTAAGTGGTTCTTCTTGATCTTTCCTTATTTTATCCTTAATATTAATGTTCTCCATTATTTTTTGGGAGTTATATGAGACAATGGCCCTCATTCCGAGTTGTTCGCTCTCAAGCTGCTTTTAGCAGCATTGCACACGCTAAGCCGCCACCTACTGGGAGTGAATCTTAGCTTAGCAGAATTGCGAACGAAGTATTCGCAATATTGCGAAAAGATTTTCCTGTGCAGTTTCTGAGTAGCTCGAGACTTACTCTTCCATTGCGATCAGTTCAGTGCTAGTCATTCCTGGTTTGACGTCACAAACACACCCAGAGTTCGCCCAGACACTCCCCCGTTTCTTCAGCCACTCCCGCGTTTTTCCCAGAAACGGCAGTGTTTTTTCACACACTCCCATAAAACGGCCAGTTTCCGCCCAGAAACACCCACTTCCTGTCAATCACACAACGATCACCAGAACGAAGAAAAAAACTCATAATGCCGTGAGTAAAATACCAAACTTCTTAGCAAATTTACTTGGCGCAGTCGCAGTGCGAACATTGCGCATGCGCAATTAGCGGAAAATCGCTGCGATGCGAAGAAAATTACAGAGCGAACAACTCGGAATGAGGGCCAATATGCGGCACTGGAATGACTGATGAGACAGGACACTACCACTGGTCTGATGCAGCACAACACAACAATACTGTAAGAGACTTGTGGTTGTTATTATAATTATACGGCAGCAGTGGACATATAGCAGCAGTGTATATCGTCACTGGAATGACTGATGAGACAGGACACTACCACTAGTCTGATGCAGCACAACACAATAATACTGTAAGAGACTTGTGGCTGTTGTTATTATTATTATTATACGGCAGCAGTGGACATATAGCAGCAGCGTATATCATCACTGGAATGACTGATGAGAAAGTACACTACCACTGGTCTGATGCAGCACAACACAGTCAACAACACTTTATACAGCTACACTGGCAAGAGAGGACACCAACACTGTGACTGCCTGGACTGATGCAGCACAATACACTGTGACTACACTGGACTGGACTGAGCAGCACAACACAGCACAAGACTTGCCACCCCACTTTCCCGCCCCCACACAGACAATGGAGGACGGAGACACGTCCTCTCACTACACTCTCCGAGACTGGAGTGAAAATGGCCGCGACGTGCGGCTCCTTATATGGAATCCAAATCCCGCGAGAATCCGACAGTGGGATTATGACGTTTTGCCGCGTTCGGGTTCCGAGTCAGGCGGTAAATCCCGAGCCTGACTCAGATCCGGGCTTGGAAGGAAAAGCTTGGTAGGGTTCGGTTCTCTGAGAACTGAACCCGCTTATCTCATATACATATATATATATATATATATATATATACATATACTCATCACCCCCCACCACTTACATACTTCAGTACATCAGCCCCCCGACCACAGATGCCCTTATAATTATGGCTATCCATCCACCCATTATACAGTATGTGATATGCTGCCACACACTTTGTGTTTACCATTCTTTGCAGGCTATGGCTAAGAGGATGTTAACTTTCCCCTGCATGCAGGCTCTCTTGTCCACAGGCTGGGGCAGAGTCCAAGAGGCTGGGCTGGCCGGGGACGTGAAGATGAGGAGAGCTGGGCCAGCTGCCAGGCACACTGCTAGCTGAGCATGCATCACAGTGGGCGCATAGCAATACGGCCTCCAGTGGCGGCAGTCGCTGAACGGGGTGGGTGAGATGAGAACAGTGTTAGATACTGAGCCTGTGCAGCAGATGCAACCAAGCAGCAGAAAAAAATAACAGCGGACGGCAACAGGGGTGCAGACAGGGCACATCTGAGTTGGCCAAGTCTCAGCAAGCCAAGCGGAACCTGTTTCAGCATCCCGCAGGGCCAATCTTCCCCTCAAAGAGTTTGGCGGATATATACTGCTTTTATCTGGGTGTTCTCTGGTATCGGGGTTATTATTTCAGACACAAAATACTCAATAGCCAGCCCGAACTCCATCTTCCAAGAATTTAATTAAAGAAATCAAAGAGCTGTAAAGATCCTTACAAGGACATTTGATAAACACAAAAAAGTCTAAAAACTAGCTCTGGAGCATCTGTGATATTTTAGTGCATTTTGGTCTTCTATTTTATATATATATAGAGAGAGAGAGAGAGAGAGAGTCAACAAAATGGTGTATAGGTGCACTGGTCAATGTTCAGTTTCCACTTAAAAGATGTAAGGAAATCCTCAAGGTCATCAAAAACTCTGGGATATTTACCACTAGGTCTATAGCCTTTCAAATACCGCTGCATCCCTCCTGTAGAAACTCCAGACTCCTGGAGTAAGATAGTCTAAATACAGAAACAGGAGAAAGGGGCGCACATAGGTGGTCATTCTGAGTTGATCGCTCGCTAGCAGTTTTTAGCAGCCGTGCAAACACTATGCCGCCACCCACTTGGAGTGTATTTTAGCTTAGCAGAAGTGCGAACAAAAGGGTCGCAGAGCGGCTACAAAATTTTTTTGTGCAGTTTCAGAGTAGCTCAAAACCTACTCAGCGCTTGCGATCACTTCAGGCTGTTCTGTTCCTGTTTTGACGTCACGAACACACCCTGCGTTCGTCCAGCCATGCCTGCATTTTTTCGAACACTCCCTGAAAACGGTCAGTTGGCACCCAGAACCGCCCACTTCATGTCAATCACTCTGCAGCCACCAGTTTGATTGGAAAGCTTCGCTAGACCCTGTGTGAAATGACATAGTTCGTTGTAATAGTACGTCGTGCGTGCGCATTGCGCCGCATACGCATGCGCATTGCGCCGCATACGCAGAAGTGCCTTTTTTTGCCTCATAGCTGCACAGCGAACGAATGCAGTTAGCGATCAACTCACAATGACCACCTTAGGGCCTAATTCAGAGTTGATCACAGCAGCATATTTGTTAGCAGTTGGGCAAAACCATGGGGGTCATTCCGAGTTCCTCGCTATTTTTTTCTTTTCATACACACAAGGTATACGCAAAATTGTGAACACATTGCACAATAGCGAATATACGCCCCCAACGTATTTTTGCTATTTCGTACGCAGTATTAAACAAAGTAGGCGTATGCCAAATGACATCGCAATAATGCGATCCCATCGCATTACCACAAACTCCATCATCAAAATCCGAATGTCTCATAGATTTACACAATCTTCGTAAAATTGCACACGCTTTTGCTAAAAAACGCACAGCAATATGTTTTTTTAAGTTAAATATCAACACCTTTCAGTTCAAACTCAACAAGCCTTCCTCAATTACGATTCCAATTAGTGTAATGAATGATAATGGTCATGACCAATTAAGTCTTCAAAGAATACTTGCAGAACACTTTGTAGGCATAATTGCCCATTAACATTTTGTTTTTAAAATAAGTGAAATAGATGTGGTAACTGTGCCTGGCCTAATGTTAATTTGCTGCTTTTTGGCCATCATTTCGAGTTGTTCGCTCGTTAGCTGCTTTTAGCAGCATTGCACACGCTAAGCCACCGCCTAGTGGGAGTGAATTTTAGCTTAGCAGAATTGCGAACGAAAGATTCGCATAATTGCGAATAGAAATTTCTTTGCAGTTTGTGAGTAGCTCAAGACTTACTCTGCCACTGCGATCAGTTCAGTCAGTTTTGTTCCTGGTTTGACGTCACAAACACACCCAGCGTTCGCCCAGACACGCCCCCGTTTCTCCAGCCACTCCCGCGTTTTTCCCAGAAACGGCAGCGTTTTTACGCACACACCCATAAAACGGCCAGTTTCCGCCCAGAAACACCCACTTCCTGTCAATCACAGTACTATCACCAGAACGATGAAAAATCCTTGTTATGCCGTGAGTAAAATACCTAACTGTTTAGCAAATGTACTTGGCGCAGACGCACTGCTAACATTGCGCATGCACAGTAAGCGACTAATCGCAATATAGAGAAAATCGGCAACGAGCGAACAACTTGGAATGAGGGCCCTTGTGTAGAGGTGTAGTGTGTGAATAAATGTGTTTACATGTTTTTCTAAACAATAAGCTCCTAACTGTCATAAATTTGTCTATTTTTGTTTGTGTAAATAAAAATGCTATTCTTAAGTAAGATGTGTGAAATGTTTTAGGTCACCAATTTCTGCATTAATAAACACAACACCCGCTTAACTTTAACAAATTTTTTTTTTTTTTTTTGCAATTTTTGGGGAGGGGGGGGGGGGGGGGAATTATTATTTTTGGAACAAACAATTTTTTATTTTTTTTTAGAAAAAGGATTCTAATTTTTCCAGATCAGCCAGCACGGCCCTCAAATTGGATTTGAGGCTGGCCACAATTCCAGGCAAAGTTGTGGGATCTCCAATTGCAACATCTGAAATGAAGAGGCAAAATAAACATTACTAACTTACTCACATTACCTATTATACAAGCAAGGCACAAAGTACACTTTAATGGCAAAGTGACTACATCATGGATGTTTGAATGATAAAACAGTAGCATACCAACACACAAGCATGCTCAGTAATGTTTTTTTTTTTTTTTTTTATGTTAAAAGTGTACCACACCATGCTGGGATTCATTCACATCTGGAGTGAACCAGACTAGTCTTTTTTGGGGTTGGCCCTGCATCATCACACTGCATATCAACATCTTCAGAAGGACAACATATCCTAGCATGCCCACATTCCCTGAAAGCCTTCCTTACTACATAAGGTCAAACAGGTCTTGGTTTTTTTTTTAATCAACATTTTTTAAGTGTCACTTTAACAACACATGTCCCCAGACTTGAACTGTCACACAGGGATACAGGGGAAAGCACCAATGGGCCAAATTGCATGCATGAGCAGCCTAAGGATCCGGTTCCAGACTGTGTTCTTGCCTGTTGCCTTTTGCTGGGCCTAAACATTGTCGACCCACATACTGTCGATCTAATGATCCACACCCCTTACATGTGACACTGTATATTTTATGTTTGTTTTTGCAACACACTATTGTTAGGCAGTCATTTTGTATTTAGCTTTGGATGGACGTCAGCAGAGGCGTATCTAGGGTAGGGCGAGTGGGGCACGTGCCCTGGGCGCCTTGGCAGGCCCAGGAGAGGGGGACGCCGCCGGCGTCCAGGGCATCATGCCCCACTCGCCCCCGTCAACCCTAAATGTGAGGGGAGGAGAGCGCAGCGTCTCTCCCTCCCCTCACCGCTGCCAGCAGCGCTGCTGTGTCCGGTCTCCGGCGTTAGTCAATCAGAGCTAGCGGACCGGCTCCTGATTGGCTGCCGGTCTGCGAGCTCTGATTTGCTAGCGAACCGGCGCCAGACAGCCGCCGGAGACCTGGAGCGGTGAGGGGAAGGAGAGGCGCTACGCTGCGCTCTCCTCCCCTCACATAGCAACAAGCGGCCGGTAAGTGACGGGGGGGTCCGGCGGCACGGGGGGGTATGTATCTGACACCAAGTGGGGCTTGGCACTGTGGGGCATGTATCTGGCACTGTGGGGCATGTAACTGGCACTGTGGGGCAATGTATCTGGCACTGTGGGGCAATGTAACTGGCACTGTGGGGCAATGTAACTGGCACTGTGGGGCATGTAACTGGCACCAAATGGGGCATGTAACTGGCACTGAGTGGGGCCTGGCACTGTGGGGCATGTAACTGGCACTGTGGGGCAATGTATCTGGCACTGTGGGGCAATGTAACTGGCACTGTGGGGCAATGTAACTGGCACTGTGGGGCAATGTATCTGGCACTGTGGGGCATGTAACTGGCACTGTGGGGCATGTAACTGGCACTGTGGGGCAATGTATCTGGCACTGTGGGGCAATGTATCTGGCACTGTGGGGCAATGTCACTGGCACTGTGGGGCAATGTATCCAGCACTGTGGGGCATGTATTCGGCACTGTGGGGCATGTATTCGGCACTGTGGGGCATTGTATCCGGCACTGTGGGGCAATGTAACTGGCACTGAGTGGGGCATGTATCTGGCACTGTGGGGCAATGTATCTGGCACTGTGGGGCAATGTATCTGGCACTGTGGGGCAATGTATCTGGCACTGTGGGGCATGTATCCGGCACAGTGGGGCATTGTATCCGGCACAGTGGGGCAATGTATCTGGCACTGAGTGGGGCATATATCTGGCACTGAGTGGGGCAATGTATCTGGCACTGTGGGGCATGTATCCGGCACTGTGGGGCAATGTAACTGGCACTGTGGGGCAATGTAACTGGCACTGAGTGGGGCATGTATCTGGCACTGTGGGGCATGTATCTGGCACTGTGGGGCAATGTATCCGGCACTGTGGGGCAATGTATCCGGCACTGTGGGGCAATATAACTGGCACTGTGGGCCATTTTCAGTGGCCACACCCCTTCTGGAGCGTGGCAACACCCCTTCTGTTGTGTGGCCACGCCCATTCTTTCGCCGCGCGCGCCATAGGCGCGCACATATGCTTCATTTTGTGGGGTATATTTACTAACATTCGTAATTTTCGGAAAAAGGTCAAAGTTCAATCACGAATGACATCGAAAGTGTAAAACTGCAACTTTTTGAATTTATTACGACTAATTTACTAAGCTGTCGTATTCGGATTTTTCATTTGTTCCGATGTCGATGTCATTCGTGTTTTTTTTTACCTTTTTTACGGCAGTGATTAGCAAAACACTGCCGACTTTTTCAAAATGAATCTCGGCCGGATCTGTGTGATCCGTGCTGGGGTTCATTTTTTTTTTTTTTAAATAAACACTGTAAAACGGAGTAAAAAAATGCGTGGGGTCCCCCCTCCTAAGCATAACCAGCCTCGGGCTCTTTGTGCCGACCCTGGTTGCAGAAATATGGGGAAAAAAATGACAGGGGTTCCCCCATATTAAAGCAACCAGCATCGGGCTCTGCGCCTGGTCCTGGTTCCAAAAATACGGGGGACAGAAAGAGTAGGGGAACCCCGTATTTCTAAAACCAGCACCGGGCTCCACTAGCTGGACAGATAATGCCACAGCCGGGGGTCACTTTTATATAGTGCCCTGCGGCCGTGGCATCAAAAATCCAACTAGTCACCCCTGGCTGGGGTACCCTGGGGGAGTGGGGACCCCTTCAATCAAGGAGTCCCCCCCCCAGCCACCCAAGGGCCAGGGGTGAAGCCCGAGGCTGTCCCCCCCATCCAATTGGCTGCGGATGGGGGGCTGATAGCCTTTTGTGAAAATGAAAAGATATTGTTTTTAGTAGCAGTACTACAAGGCCCAGCAAGCCTCCCCCGCATGCTGGTACTTGGAGAACCACAAGTACCAGCATGCGGCGGAAAAACGGGCCCGCTGGTACCTGTAGTACTACTACTAAAAAAATACCCCAAAAAAGACAAGACACACACACCTTGAAAGTAAAGATTTATTACATACATCCACACAAACATACAAACATACTTACCTATGGCCCCACGCAGGTCGGTCCTCTTCTCCAGTAGAATCCAATCGGTACCTGTTGAATAAAATATACTCACCAGATCCAGGGTCCCAGGCTCCTCGTAGCATCCATTTGTAATCCACGTACTTGAATAAAATAAAAAAACGGACACCCGAGCCACGCACTGAAAGGGGACCCATGTTTGCACATGGGTCCCCTTTCCCCGACTGCCAGAAACCCACTCTGACTTCTGTCTAAGTGGGTTTCTTCAGCCAATCATGGAGCGCCACGTTGTAGCACCCTCCTGATCGGCTGTGTGCTCCTGTACTGACTGACAGGCGGCACACGGCAGTGTTACAATGTAGCGCCTATGCGCTCCATTGTAACCAATGGTGGGAACTTTCTGCCCTGCGGTTGACCGAAAGTGACCTCACCGCTGAGCAGAAAGTTCCCACCATTGGTTACAATGGAGCGCATAGGCGCATAGGCGCTACATTGTAACACTGCCGTGTGCCGCCTGTCAGTCAGTACAGGAGCACACAGCCGATCACGATCAGTTGGATTTTTGATGCCACGGCCGCAGGGCACTATATAAAAGTGACCCCCGGCTGTGGCATTATCTGTCCAGCTAGTGGAGCCCGGTGCTGGTTTTAGAAATACGGGGGACCCCTACTCTTTTTGTCCCCCGTATTTTTGGAACCAGGACCAGGCGCAGAGCCCGATGCTGGTTGCTTAAATATGGGGGAACCGCTGTCATTTTTTCCCCCATATTTCTGCAACCAGGGTCGGCTCAAAGAGCCCGAGGCTGGTTATGCTTAGGAGGGGGGACCCCACGCATTTTTCCCCCCGAAAATAACCACTTTCCCACCCCTTCCCACTGATATACATGCACGGATCTCATGGATCCGTGCATGCCTATCCAATCACGGGGAAAAAAAGCAGGTCTGGTTTTTTTTAGCACTTTTTTACGAGTTGTAATTTTTCACGGCAGTGTTTTTTTTTTTTTTGGCTTTGCACTTCTTAGTAAATTACCGAGATTCATAGTTAAACAGCCGCGTTTTGACCGATGGTGTATTCATTCGTAATTTTTTTCTTGGACTTCCAAAAAATTACGAATGCCCTCATCACTGCCGTTATTTGAGTTTAGTAAATTACCGAGATGACACTTTGAAGAAAAAACGGCATCTCGGTCAAAATCGGGACCTTAGTAAATATACCCCTGTGTGTGTTTTTTTTTTTTTTTGGGGGGGGGCGCCATTTTCCATCTTGCCCTGGGCTCCGAAAACCCTAGTTACGCCTCTGGACGTCAGCCTCTGTAGGTCGACATGTGCTAATTCAAAATGTCACAAGATCAACATGTTATGTATGGATACATGACAAATGTGTAAGTTTATTTTCACTTCATGCAGCACATGTACTCCAATTGCAATGGGAAATGCTTACGATGTAAGCGGTAGTGTAGCAACTCACTGTGTCCTAAGCCTGGCAAACAAAGTGAAGCATGCGAGTTGACTATGCAAATATTGGAATACCCAGGCACAAGTTAAAAAGTCCAACAACATACCAAAATCCACTCAGGTCTAACTGTTTCGCTGATAAGCTAGTACATATAAACCCTGTTGTCCAGGCAACCCTGTCGACCTAATGAGTGTTGACCTAGAGTGGGCAGCCTAAATATTGCAGACGTAGACACTGTACATCTAATGATCCTACACAAATGTAAATGCAATATCCATACAATGATGAAGAAGACAAACATTTTACCTTGGGCCAAGTTTGGCTCCAGTACAACACTGCATGTATTTGAATATGAAGTTAAAGTAGGTAACAAATTAAATGTAAATTTGTGAAAACTTACTCTCATCTGGCACATGCGCACCTCCCTCAGGATCCTCTGGGGCCTCTGCTGCCCATTCACTGGGTGGGGAAGGAGGCTGGATAGGGGAAGGAGGCTGGATGGGGGAAGGAGGCTGGATAGGGGAAGGAGGCTGGATTGGGGAAGGAGGCTGGATTGGGGAAGGAGGATGGAAGGGGGAGCTGGATACAGAGGGTGGGTCTGATTGAGAGGGGGAGGGGGGCGGAGAGGTCGGTTGGGCCACAGATGGGGAGGGGGCTGAGAAGTGGGTTGGGCCATAGAGGGGGAGGGGGGCTGAGAGGTGGGTTGGGCCACAGAAGTGGAGGGGGGCTGAGAGGTGCGTTGGGCCACAGAGGGGGAGGTGGGCAGAGAGGGGATTTGTGTCAGAGAGAGGGAGGGGGTGGAGAGGGGGTTTGGGCCACAGAAGGGGAGGAAGGTGGAGAGGGGGTTTGTGTCAGAGAGGGGGGAGGGGGTGGAGAGGGGTTTTGGGCCACAGAAGGGGAGGGGAGCGGAGAGGGGGTTTGTGTCAGAGAGGGGGAGGGGGGCTGAGAGGGGCTTTGGGCCACAGAGGGGGTGGAGAGGGTGTTTGGGAAAGAGAGGGTGAGGGGGTTGGAGAGGGGGAGGTTGTGGATGAGGAAGGGGAGATTGGTTGTTGGGGTTCAGGGACTTGAGGGGGTGAAGGCGTTTGTGGTGGTGAGGAGGCTGGTGGGGATCCTTCCCGATCTTGCCGTTGTGGGAAGGTGGCTAAATGCTGATGTGTGCATGGTGCCTATGGCGTTTTCCTTACATGGGCATATATTTATAGTGTGTGGTCGCATTTCATTGGTTGTAATATCATGGTGTCATCTTTATTTAACTTTATTGATATGTGTACAATATTGTACAGGCAAGTTGGGATCCCATTAGTTGGCATCAGCGAATAATCACACACACACACACACACACACACACACACACACACACACACACACACACACACACACACACACACACACACACACACACACACACACACACACACACACACACACACACACAACAAATATTTACTAACCACATATTTATAACTACAAATCCTGCTTAGAAATTTTGAGCATTGTAGGTTTGTTGTTTAAAAGCAAAATGTTCTTAACTTGCAAATGTTTATATATCTCTCTCTAGATAGTTAGATAGATACATACACACACACATATACAAATACATATATTTAAAAACAAAATATCTATATATACATAAATTACAAAAATATAGCTAGCTAGATATATAGATAGATATATAGATGTATTGAGTTTTTAAATTTAAAAAATATAGATCTATATATTGAGATATTTGAGAATATAGATATATACATATATATATATATATATATATATTTCAATATATATAACTATCTATCTATCTCTCTCATATATATATATATATATATATATAAAAAATATACATATATATATGTTTAGAGTCATTTTTATTAAAAAAGACATACTTAAATTTAAAAAAACATAAACATATATATATATATATATATATATATATATATTTTTTTTATGCTCACGAGAGAAAGAGAGAGAGAGAGAGAGAGAGAGAGAGAGAGAGAGAGAGAGAGAGAGAGAATGAAAGACAGAGATATACACACATATCTAGAAAGATCTTTAGGGGATCAGTAAATACACAAATTAGTTTAAACCAGTTTACTCACCACATTATGCAGGACCAATCAGCTACACAAAGTCACAGCATTTTTTGTAGCATTTGTTTGGTAAACAGAGCCACAAAACAAAAAAAAACAAAAAAAATTAAAGGGTGCTGTTATTTTTGTTTTAGAACACAATTTCACATAAAAAACCACATTGAATAATACCAAATTAACACGCACACAACTGCATATAATCAAACAGAATGGAACAGTAATACCATTGTAGAAAAAAATTAAAAATATATACACATGATAAGAAGAACAGTACAGAAAAAAATCTGTACTCAGACACTTTATCAAGTACTCAGAATACACTAGCAACACACTCAGAACTTTACAAAGCAAGCAAAATGCCATCAGTCAAAAAAAACCAACACGTACAGACAGATTGCAAAAAATAATTAAAAAAAAAGGATATTACTATCATAACTTAAACATACCTGAAATACTCCCGAACAATTTGAGCCCTTACGGCATGACCCCGCTGGTTCAGACTCCCGCCACGGAAGGCCCGTCCAACCCCTGGCTCCTCATCCGGCAACTCCTTTGAGTGGGGAAGCTCTACGCGACTCCTTACAGCGATGTTATGAAGTATAGCGCACAGGACCACAATTATACTAACCATCTCCGGCGAATACATGATGTCACCACCAGTGCGGTGGAGCACACGAAAACGCCCTTTAAGAACCCCAATCGTGCGCTCCACCAGCTGTCTAGTGGCAGTAAGCACGGAGTTAAATGCCAACTGTGGTCCTGGCCTGGGTTTGCTGTAAGGAGTCATGAGCCAGGGGGTGCAAGGATATCCACGATCTCCTGTTTTAGAATATGAGAAGAGAAAAAGAAAAAAAGCGAAATTAAAATATGTAATTAGAACAATATGACTGTTCAAAAACACCAAAAATAAAACTCACCCAATAGCCACATGTCTTGGCCTTCCATCATTCTTAATCTTTGCCATATCCCTGATTGGTGAATCACATGTGCATGGGAATTACCGGGGAACTTAGCATTCAGGGACAGGATCTGGAGGGCCACAAACAACCATGACATTCAGAGAATGAAACAGTTTCCTGTTTCTATAGATTTCTTCATTGTGTTTTGGTGCAACAATGGCAACATGTGTCCCATCCACAACCCCAATAACGTGTGGGAAGCGACTACCCCCTTCCTGAAATTGCCGCTTCACCACAGCCAGGGCACCAGCATCCGAAGGCATTGTTATGAATTACTTCACTCTGGTTGTGAATGCTTGGCTGACATGCCGCAGGACCTTACTGAACTGGCCCTGCGACATGCCAACCAGATCACCAACTACATGCTGGTATGAACCAGTGGCCAAAAAATTTAACACAGCAAGGAATTGTGTCAATGCTGGTATTGCTGTAGGATATGTAATGGATTGTTCTAGATCACTCTATTATGGAGATAGTGGCAAGGATTAGATGAGTTGGCAGCCTATATCTGCGCAATACCACATCATCAGGCATCCCAAAAAGGGTGACACGGGTAAGGAAAATTGGTGGCCTTGCATGCCTCCGTTGCCTTGGAGGATGAGGAGCCGGTTGGGGTGGGAGGGCTTCCGCCGGTTGGTGTGGGAGGGCTTCAGCACCCACATATATGGACATCACCAACTTCAAATGAAGGTAGGAAACATTAAAACACACAATCAATTAACAACACACATTGCAAAAATAACAATTATGTGTATGGCAGTTCAAACATTTACTGCAGGAGCGTACTCCATATCTTCATGATGAAAAACCGGAACAAACACAATAAAAAATGTCATTAAACCACATTTACCTACGTAGCTACAACATTGATTCCCATCAAACTAAAAAAAAAAAAAAAAGACAACCAACAAACCCATAAAATTACTTCAACAAGATATGATTAACCTACTGAGTATGGACTACTACAAAAAGAACCTAACAAATTCAGTAAACAATGGCAACGACATGTAACTTACAAACTAAACAAATATTCCCGCAATGGAAGAACACAACAAACTGCATACTTTGGTACACCAAATTTTGTCATTCTGAAAAAATCAAAACAATATGACTATGATAATAGGATCAAACACACTGTCACCCCTCCAACACCATCCCACCCAGGGACAGGATACTTACCTGCTCAGAAAGAGGGTGGAAAAAAACTTGAAATCCAAAAGAAATGAAGCCTACTTTGGCACTCTCAAACAAGATTTTGACAAAAAAAACACAGCAACCTACAAGAGAGAGGAAAAGACACTGAGAATAGGAACAAACACACTGTCACCCCTCCAACACCATCCCACCCAGGGACAGGCTACTTACCTGCTCAGAAAGAGAAAAAAAAGCTTGAAATCCAAAAGAAATTAAGCCTACTTTGGCACTCTCAAACAAGATTTTGTCAAAAAAAATACAGCAACCTACAATAGAGAGGAAAAGACACTGAGAATAGGAACAAACACACTGTCACCCCTCCAACACCATCCCACCCAGGGACAGGATACTTACCTGCTCAGAAAGTGGGGGGAAAAAACTTGAAATCCAAAAAAAATTAAGCCTACTTTGGCACTCTCAAACAAGATTTTGACAAAAAAAAAATACAGCAACCTACAAGAGAGAGGAAAAGACACTGAGAATAGGAACAAACACACTGTCACCCCTAGAACGGTAACACTGCAAATTACATGTTAAACAACTATTAGATACTACATGCATAGACAGATACTAAATAAAAAATACAAACCACACCAAAAAAAATAAAAAAAACACAAAAAAACAGCATTGGTCCCCCTACATGCTCTTTGTTGTTATATACTAATTTAAAAACATTCTTAAAGTTGTTTAAAACACGGCGTCCGCAACACAACAATATAAAATTTACCATCTAACAAACGCACATTAGTTTGCAATGTACTGCTAAAAAACTCACACAAAACAATTGTTGGCAACACGTCCACCTTGCTTCTATTGTACTTCATACCATACACCCACAAGCACAGGCTGCATGCAATGCATTTAAATAGCCAGTACTGCAATTATTGGAAAAATTAGCCTACTAAGCACCTGTGCGAAATCCTGCACTGGAACTCACACGCAGCTATAAATTGCCAGACAGCTGTGCCAACACACATGCCACCAGCAACATGGCTACTCCCGAGCAAATAGCTGCAGCGTTGGACATGGTGCAGCAACAGATGACTGCATTAACATCTAGGAGAATAGATGCTACAAGCTGCCAGTGGTGATGTTGAAAGAGCATGACCCAGTACTGGGGCAACCCCATCTTCTGACACACAGGGGTATGCTGTGAGTCCCCTGCCAGACACAGATACTGGGGAAACTGAGGTAGATTCAGGACTAAGAACACAAACCCAAACAACACAATTAGCAAGTGAAGAGGAAGATGGTGAGGAGGCACAGGACGATACCTCACAGGCTACATCCAAAAACAGAAAAAGACAGCCCGCCTTTTCTAAGAGGGAGCTGCGAGTTCTGGTCACACAAGCCATGGACAAAATACATAGAGGCAGCAAAAACATGGGTGCTGCAACCAAAGATCGCATCTGGAGGGACATTACCAATTCTGTAAATGAAGTCGGCTCAGTTGTTCGCACCCCACAGAAAGTTAGAAGACGGTAAGTGTATATTGACACACTATTTTATGTCCAATTTATTATTAAAAACGTAGCTATATGTGATGTTGCCCATAGCAACCAAATACATAACATGTGTACAAGCAAAAAAAACAGGTATTCTAAACTTTTATGTCCCTTACCCCTAATTATAATCACATATGTAGTTGGGCCGACTTCAAGTCCCGCCTGAATGGCAAGAGGTCTGCAGAGTGGAATGCCTCGAGGGCAAAGGGGGAGGTCCTGCTGCCACTGTGGAGTATACAGACCTTGAGGAGCTGGCGATGGACTGTGAGCTACGAGGAGGCAGGTGGGGTGTCTCATATGGATACGGACCTGCCTGAAATTGTTAATCTACATGACTTGCCAGGTAAGTTTACACACATAGTTTTTTGTTTTTTTTTAGTGTTTTCAAAGTTGTGACTTTTTTTCTGTCTTTTTTTTTTCTCTCATTCTTCTATTTGCTTTTAACATAACACAGCACAGGAGGGTGAGCAGATTGAGTCAGAGGAGGGCTATCCGGCTGAAGCGGGGGAACCCAGTGAGTCCGCCAGTGTGGGTCGCCAGATTCCACCTGTCCAGATTCCAACTGGCCCCCACACCCAACCCTCTGCTATCCAGGCCATTCTGTATGAAATTGCCAGTTATGGTGAGAAGCTGACACAATTTCAGGACAGGATGATTCGGGAGGTAAGCCAGATACCTGTCTGGCTCTCTGAGCACACAACCTGTGTTGGGCAAGGTGTAGCTCAACTCTGCCAAGGTCTGGCAGAGATCAGGCAGGGCCAAGCCGAACTCGCCTCCTCGTTCCAACAACTTGCCAGCTCTGTTGTGCAAGGGCTCCAGGACATCGCTGGCCGCCTTGCCCACAGTGGCATGCAGCCAGCCACATCTGCTCCCTCCCCTCCCCCTGCCCAGGGAGAAGATCCCACTGGGCAGGGCCCTCGAAGGTCACTTTGCAGACCGAGCCGTGACCAACCTCATCAGGCGGAGCAAAAGAAGAGAAAGTAATGTCTCTCCAGATGCCCTGCACGCATGTTTACCATGTTGCCTTTATGAATTTTTTTTTTGGCTTGTGTGGCCAGAATGGACAACTCCCTCATGCTGAAAGGGGGTTGTTGTATTCTCTTTTGTTTTGTAGCCTGTGAGTTAGTTTTCTGTACACTTGATCCATCTTCCTCTTCCTAGCGTGCTGTGTATGTTTGGGTTTGTGTATTGTGGCCAGAATCTACCTCAGTTTTTCAAAAAGTATCCTCTGGCTGGGGGTTCACAACATTTTTTTTTATTATAAATTGTATTTTGCCAGTAGATGGGGTACCACAGTACTGAGTTCTGTTATGTAAAAATCACCACTGGCAGCTGTTTGTTGCTATGTCCAATTTTTATTTTCATGCTCATTTCCAGCCATGTTGGCTATTTGATTTTCTGTATTTTCTTAAGTAAATTAAAAAAAAAAAAAATGCTTGTGTGTTTGTTTTAAGGTTATGCACTCTTGAAAAATGTGTACAGTAAACTTTGACATTGCATATTTACATTTGTGGAACAAGGGAACAAACAGAATATTCTTACAAACATTGAATATTCTAATTTAGTAAATTTTAGGCTTTCACAACACTTAACTGTGCCTAGAAAAAAAACAACAACTTTGAAAACAACCTGGGTTACTAGGGGCTACGCTACATGCCATAGTATTAGAAATGGTCACATGTTCCAAAACTATAATAAGTGTGTTAGTAAGTAACATTAAGTGTAGGCTGCATTATGTGGCTCATGTTGTTTGGTATGTACAAAGGAAGATGGCAATGTAGAAAACATGGCATGTTGGCATTTAGCTGATGTAGTTTATAAGTTGGTTTATTCACACTTGATGAAGGGAAAAAAAATTGAAACAAAAAAAAACATGCTATTAACAGCAAAGTATTTACAAAAAAACCCAGTACATTATTTGTGAGTGTGTCAGATTTAGACATGGTAAATGATAAATTGTTATGTGTAAAAACAATTGCTGGTAAGAGTCATTTGTAACTGCAGTGTTTTCCAAGTAATTGCTCAACAGGTGACTTAGTTTGCTAATTAATTGCTAAATAGGGCAGACACACTTGTAGCAGTAGTTCGCAAGGGCTGAGTAGCTGCAGACATACTCCTCGGCTGCGTTCAGCTAGCGAACATTTGTTGTGTACTTATAACCATCTGCTACGCATTTCTGCAAAAAACACGCCTACTGCTATTTGCATACTCCCACACTAGCCACCCACTTTCACGCCCATTTCGTTAGATAGCGAAGCCAAGCCTCCGCACCGCCTCCGTCACACCTTGTTTTCGTTAGAGTAGTACGAACTGAAAATCAGGTAGTATTTTTGCACAAGCGTCGTAACGCTGGCTTTGCGCACGCGCAATGTGTCATTCACGCATGCGCAGTTTTCAGATTTTCGCTGTTTGCGATTCGATGAACTGCTGCGAACAACTCGGAATGAGAGCTCATGTGCACTGCAGGGGGGCAGATATAACATGTGCAGAGAGAGTTAGATTTGGGTGGGGTGTGTTCAATCGGAAATCTAAATTGCAGTAAATATAAAGCAGCCAGTATTTACTTTTCACAGAAACAAAATGACCCACCCAAATATAACTCTGCAAATGTTATATCTGCCACACCTGGAGTGCACATGGGGGTAATTCCAAGTTGATCGCAGCAGGATTTTTTATAGCAATTGGGCAAAACCATGTGCACTGCAGGGGAGGCAGATATAACATGTGCAGAAAGAGTCCCTTTCCTAGTGCCAATTATGGAGGGTATGGGGGGGGGGGGGGGCGCCGATGAATTTTTTGGCTTGGGGGAGAAAAATTTCTAGTTACGCCACTGTCCGCACCCCAAGGAAAGCTGAGGCGGCTGTGAGTATCCCTTCAAAGACGCGATGCGGCTGGGACGTAGGGGTCGTAGCATACCGCTGTGCACATACTCACTACACAGCGCTCTCCCCCTACTGCTACACACTAAAGAGCTTCTCTAGTGACTGTTACAACTTGGCTGGATACAAAAAAGATTGCTTTAGTTAAACCAATCTGATTTTCAAGACAACATGGCTACAGTAATAGGCCCTACACACTGGCCGATTTTCTGAAAGATATGAACGATCTCGTTCATAAATGAACGAGAACTCGTTCATATCTTTCAGTGTGGAGACTCCAGCGATGAACGATGCGCGGCCCCGCGCTCGTTCATCGCTGGTCTCCCGTCGGCTATGCATGCAGGCCAATATGGACGATCTCGTCCATATTTGCCTGCACTTCAATGCAGCCGCGTGACGGGGGGAGTGAAGAAACTTCACTCCCCCCGTCACTGCCCCCCCGCCGCCGGGTCGCTCGTCGGCCGTATCCGCCGTCGGCCAGCTCGGCGGCGGGTCGGCCACTGAGTAGGGCCCCTTAGACACAATTAATGTGAACCAGCGGAGGTTGAACGGATCTGTCTACGTGAATAGACATTTATTAATTTGAGCTCAGGGCATGTGACTGAATAATAAGTGCACTATGTTGTTTTAATAGCCGGATATTATCCTTAATTTTATCTACTGTTTATATGTGGATTGTAATAAATGTGTGATATAAATTGACCCTGTTTCAGCGCTCCCTTGTTTAATATCATTTATGCTAGTTAAATAACTAAGCGCATGCGCCCTGCTTACCATGCGCATGCGCAGGGGCGGATCCAGAAGAAAATGATAGGGGTGGCACCATGGAAGGGGCAAGTACATTTGCGTGCGGCTTCGGTGCATGTGAGGTGGCGCTTCTTATACAATGCCCACAGTTGTAGCGCTCATTATGCAATGTCCACTGTACTGGTAGTGCCCCATAGTAGTGGTGCCCCTTATGCAATGCCTGTATTGCCCTCAGTAGTATTGTTGCCTGTAGTAATGCCCCGTCATTTAGCGCCCTAGTAGTTATGCCCCCCAGTGGTAATGCCCCTACAGTTATGAACCCAGTAGTTTACCCCCGCCCCCTTTAGTTTAGCCTCCCAATGGTAATGCCCCCAGTAGTTTGCCTGCTTGTAATTTAGCCACCAGTAGTAATGCCCCCCTGTAGTTTGCCCCATTGTAGTTTAGCCCCTGTAGTTATGCCCCCCTTGTAGTTTATCCCCCAGTAGTTTGGCTCCTGTAGTTATGCCCCCAGTAGTTTGGCCCCCCTGTAGTTTAGCTCCCAAGTAGTAATGCCCCTGTAGTTAAGCCGCCAGTAGTAATGCCCCTGTAGTTACAGCGCCAGTAGTAATGCCCTCCTGTAGTATGCCCCCAGTAGTTAGCCCCCATTAATAATGTCCCCCAGTAGTTTGCCCCCAGTAGATGCCCCCCAGTAATAATATCCCCCAGTAGATGACCCCCAGTAATAATGTCCTCCAGTAGTAATGCCCCCTAGGAGTTTGCCCCCAATAGATGACCCCCCCCAGTAGTAATGCCCCAGTAGATGGCCCCCAGTAAAAATGTCCCCCAGTAGCTGCCCCCAGTAGTAATGCCCCCAATAGATGACCCCCCAGTAGTAATGAACCAAGTAGATGACCCCCAGTAGTTTGCCCCCAGTAGTAATGCCCCCCCTGTAGTAATGCCCCATGTTGATGCACCCCCAGTAGTAATGTTCCCCCATAGTTTGCCCCCAGTAGATGCCCCCGCTGCACTAAGGAAGAAAAAAACATCATACTTACCGAGCCCTGTTCCCGCTTCCAGACCGCTGCAGTCCTCCTCTTGGCGTCCGCTCCTCAGCACTATGAGAGAGACGTCATGACTAACGTCTCTCCCACAGCGCACGCCGCACAGTGATAGCGCCGTAAGCCGGAGGTCAGCACTGAGCTCCTGCCTCCGGCTGCCGCTGTGCAGGGAGACGGGCGATCGCTGGTAATCTCAGCGGGCGGCCGTCATCTCCCTGTGCGGCGCCGGTGCGGGGAGGGGACAAGGGATGGAGGCCACAAATGACAGGGGGGGCACGGGCCCGAGTGCCCCTCCCTGGATCCGCCACTGCGCATGCGCATTTAGTAACAAATTGCAGCATTGCGAAAATCGACAACGAGCGAACAACTCGGAATGACCACCATGGTGTTGCCCAACTGCTAACAATTTGCTGCTGCGATCAACTCTGAATTACACCCCATAGTGCAAATCACTTTTATTTAAAACAGATAAAATCCCTTTGGCAAAGGATCCACATTAACAGATAAGATCACTGTGACAAACTGTAGAATCCACATTAAATGAATGAGACTCGTACCGAGGTTCTCAACCATGTGGACTGGTTACCACATGATGTATACAGAATAAAAGCTCTAATCTCTGCCTGCCAGTAATGGCTGTACTGCACTGGTAATCGGTCCCTCACACCGCGCCAGTGACTTACGGGACAACGCCACGGCTCGCCGGGACACCAACACAGGCAGGAGGCACAAACCGGTGGTCAGCTTGGAGGCGGGTATGTCTAGCAGGCCACGCCTCTATGCATTTAGTATGTAGCTTTGTCAGGAGGCTGGCCTGCTGGACGTAATGCCTGTCATTTATAGTGCTGGTTTCACACAGATGCAGCTTAATGAATCATGACATCTGGAACAATTACTCCACTAAAGCACACTTCTTCTATTAGCAGATTTCATAATCAGAGCATTCCATTAATACTTTTAATACTAGCAGCAATGTTACAAACAGGCCCGATGCTGCCCGATCAGCGAAGGGATGCAGTGCAGGTAGGCGCCAGGATGCAGAGGCACTCTTCCTGCTCTGCATCCCTGCGCTGAGTGCCCCTGCTGCTGCTGCCGACTGCCGCTGCTCTTGACACACTACTACAGATACAGGCAGCGGCGCCGGCAGCCTGAAGAGTCTGTCCCCCCTCTCCCTGTCAAAGCAGTAGAGCAGTCCCACAGTGTTCTTCTGGATGACAAAAGGGGCGGGGCTAATATGGATGGATGGGTGGGGGTTACACGGGTTCGAGGGGCGGAGCTACATGGACCAGGCTGCTGTGTTAAAAAGGGAGAGGAAGCTGCTCCTGATCCGGCCAGCCAGATTTAGGTAAGTGGAGGGAAAGAGAGAGTGAATGTGTGTGTGTTTGTGGGGGGATTATGTGTGTAGGTGGCACTACTATTAGGGGGATTATGTATAAGTAATACTAGGGGCACTATACTGTATGTCTAAGTGGAGCTACTTCTGGGGGCACTGTGTATAAGCAGCACAACTACTGGGGTCACTACGCTGTCTGCCGTAATGTGTAAACAGGGGACGCTGTCTGTCATAATGTGTAAACAGGGGACGCTGTCTGCCGTAATGTGTAAAAAGGGGGACGCTGTCTGCCATAATGTGTAAAAAGGGGGATGCTGTCTGCTGTAATGTGTAAAAAAAGGGGACGCTGTCTGCCGTAATGTGTAAAAAGGGGGACTGTCTGCCGTAATGTGTAAAAAGGGGACTCTGTCTGCCATAATGTGTAAAAAAGGGGACGCTGTCTGCCGTAATGTGTAAAAAAGGGGACTCTGTCTGCCGTAATGTGTAAAAAGGGGACGCTGTCTGCCGTAATGTGTAAAAAGGGGACGCTGTCTGCCATAATGTGTAAACAGGGGACGCTGTCTGCCGTAATGTGTAAAAAAGGGGACTCTGTCTGCCGTAATGTGTAAAAAGGGGGACGCTGTCAGCCGTAATGTGTAAAAAAGGGGATTCTGTCTGCCGTAATGTGTAAAAAGGGGGACTGTCTGCCGTAATGTGTAAAAAAGGGCACTCTGCCGTAATGTGTAAATAGAAGACGCTGTCTGCCGTAATGTGTAAAAAGGGGGACGCTGTCTGCCGTAATGTGTAAACAGGGGACGCTGTCTGCCGTAATGTGTAAACAGGGGACGCTGTCTGCCGTTATGTGTAAAAAAGGAGACTCCGTTTGCCGTAATGTGTAAAAAGGGGGACGCTGTCTGCCGTAATGTGTAAAAAAGGGGACTCTGTCTGCCGGAATGTGTAAAAAGGGGGCGCTGTCTGCCGTAATGTGTAAAAAAATGGGACTCTGTCTGCCGTAATGTGTAAAAAGGGAGACGCTGTCAGCCGTAATGTGTAAAAAAGGGAACTCTGTCTGCCGTAATGTGTAAAAGGGGGGACTGTCTGCCGTAATGTGTAAAAAAGGGCATTCTGCCGTAATGTGTAAAAAGGGGACGCTGTCTGCAGTAATGTGTAAAAAAAGGGACGCTGTCTGCCTTAATGTGTAAAAAAGGGGACTCTGTCTGCCGTAATGTGTAAAGAGGGGGACTGTCTGCCATAATGTGTAAAAAAGGGGACTCTGCTGTAATGTGTAAAAAAGGGGACTCTGTCTGCTGTAATGTGTAAAAAAGGGGACTCTGTCTGCCGTAATGTGTAAAAAGGGGGACTGTCTGCCATAATGTGTAAAAAAGGGGACTCTGCTGTAATGTGTAAAAAAGGGGATGCTGTCTGCCCTAATGTGTAAAAAGGGGAATCTGTCCGCCCTAATGTGTAAAAGGGGCTCTACCTGGTATAGTGGTGCTACTGTGCAGTGTAATTTGAATAATGGAGACTATTGTGCACCGTTATATGAATTGATATTATTTTGTGGCCACACCCCTTCCCCATAAAGCCATTACCCTAATTGTTTTGCACGCGCCTGCGGCACGCACTGCCCCTGTTTTACATAGAGGGGGGGCTCCGATGCCTCTTCTTGCACACAGCGCTACTGTATATAAGCAGCACAACTACTGGGGGCACTGTGTATAAGCAGCACAACTACTGGGGGCACTGTGTATAAGCAGCACAACTACTGGGGGTACTGTGTATAAGCAGCGTTACTACTGGGGGCACTATGCGTGTCAGTGGCACTCCTACTGGGGCACTATGCATATAATCAGCGCTACTCCTCGGGGCACTATGCGTGTTATCTGCGCTATTACTGGGGGCACTATGCGTGTCAGTTGCGCTACTACTGGGGGCACTATGCGTATAAGCGGCGCTACTGCATGTGGTGTAATGTGTATAAGATTATGCTACTGTGTGGAGTAATTTGAAATGGGGATACTATTGTGTGGCACATCCTTTTGAGACCACACACCCTTCTTCTTTGTGTGCCATGCCTCTGTAAAGTATGGGGGGGCGCAAATTTATAGTTTGCAGGGTGGCGCCGAACACCCTAGCACCGGCCCTGGTTACACAAATGTTAAAAAACAAGATATTAAAAAGAAAACAAGCAGTAGCTGAGAACTTAAAGCAGAACAATACATACTGTACATTAAGGGTGCTTGAATACCTTCAAAGCATTTATATATAATCATCATTTAAAGGGTACATAACCCTATCATATTCTTACTTTGTTAAATCTCCACTGAAAGACACATTTTACATAAAACAACAGGGACAGCAATATTACATCTTAGATGGAACAACATAGACAGCAGTATTACATATTAGATGGAATAAAGACCGATCCATTAACCTGTACTAGAATATCATTTAAAGTGGTACACACAAGTGGAATGATTTTACCTCTCTCTAATAAACGGGGTAATTTTATAATTTTCGTTAAGACCTCTTGGAATTAAAGTGTCTAAAGAAAGGATCCAGAAGGTCTCACATTTTAGAAGAACCTGTTCCCTGTCACCCCCGTTTTTGTCCAGCGATACATATTATATCCCAATAAATCTCAAAGAATCTGGATCAGCACCATGGTATTCACTAAAATGACGTGGTATACTATGATTCAACACTCAGTTTTTTTATGTTTCTAGTGTGTTCTAATATTCTGATTTTTAGCGCCCTCTTTGTCTTGCCTATGTATTTGAGGACACAGGGGCAAGTTAACATGTATATCCAGAATGTAATATTGCAATTAATAAACGGATTTGTAGTTTTGGTTTCGATCCACATTCCCCATTTCCCCTTTTCAGCTCTATTGCAGACTTTACAGCTCCCACAGTTATAAAATCTTTTAATGTCACTTAGGAAGCTACTATCATTTTTCACTATCTGTATTTTTTCCAGTTTGCTCTTAGAGACCATAGATTTTACACTTTTAGCTTTTTAGAAATGATTTCACATTTTTTGGGCAGTTTCGGACCTAGAATTGGATCCAACAACAGTATGTGCCAGGTTTTCTTGGCCATTTTCTCTAATTCCCAATGTCCTGTACTTAATTTTGTTACAAATGGACAAAATATTTTCTTATGTTCTACTTCCTTTTTTCTTTTATATGCAAGAAGTGAATCTCTATCTTTAGTCTTTGCTTTTTCTGTTTTTGACACCCCTCTGCAAACTATAAATTTGTGCCCTACCTTCCATACTTTATAAAGAGACAGTGGTCTCACAAGGAAGTGATGTGGTCATGCATTAGTATACCTAATTCAAATTACCCCACACAGTAGCACAATCTTTTTTACATTACACCGCACATGATGCCCATAATTCATATTAAACCACATAATAATGTCCCTTATTCATGTTACGTCACTCAGTAATGCTCCTTACACACATAATGCCCACAGTAGTGTCCCTTATACAAATCTCTGCCTTTGTCACTCCAGGAACTCACCACCTGTGTCCATAGCCAGATTAAGGGGGGGATGCAGGGCATACTGTACCCCGGGCCCCCCTTTGTCAGGGGCCCCTCCAGCCAGAGCAAACTGACATCACTAGCTTTCCCTCTTAAGCAGCAGCAGAACTAGCAGCTGGAAAGTGAGCAGGACAGTATGCAGTACAGGCAGTGACACAGGAATATCATGTTTCATGAGCTACCAGAGGAGAAATAGGAGGGTGGAGAGAGCTGTAAGTGACACATGGATCCCAGCTTCTCCTCCTCCTCACCAGGGTGTCTGAGTCCTGGGTAAAGTGTTATGCAACTTAACCATTTGGGTCTAGAGATAGATAGATACACACACAGAAAGTAGTCCTGAGTCCTGTCCTAGTGTATAAGTAGTACAGAGGCTACTGCTATTCTTGCATGCAACAAGATAAATTATTTTATTTTTCTATGTGTATTTTAAGGTTAAGTTGTCTTTGTTCCACTACGAGAAAAGTTTCTAAAATAGTTGTCTTTCAATTAGGTGGCGCTATAAACAGTACCCAGGTATTATTAAACTAATATACACCATTGGTTTAAATTTAATATACACACTCTATACCTCCCACCATGACCGATTCCAGGAGGGACAAATGCTCTCTACCTGGACTTACTTCTTAATTTATGATTGGTGTCACCTGTGTTGAAGTACCTTTCTTATCAATTAAATAGTTCAACACAGGTGATGCCATCATATATTAAGTGGGAAGTCCAGGTAGAGAGCATTTTGTCCCTTCTGGAATGGGACATGTTGGGAGGTATGCACAATTTAATATTCATCCTCCACCTTCCATCGGGGCCCCCTATCTTAAGTGCTTGGGCACCCCAAGGCTTAATCCAGCCCTGCCTGTGTCCCTCCAGCAGCTTTCCCACCTCCCTGTGTCCCTCCAGTCCCCTCTCATCTTGTCTTTAGCATGCCCAGAGCCTGTTCCTCTTCAAGACTCTTCTTCAATTCAGCGTCGGTGACGCTATGACATCCTATACTCCGTGCCGGAACAGGAAGCTGCTAGGACCTGAAGAGGAAATTAATGCTGTCCGACAGACACCACATGTGGGAGTACCAGGAAGGGCAAACCACAGTTGGAGAAGGACCATGGAGCCTCCTGAACCTGAGGAAGAGGGAGGTGGCTGCATCTCGTCAGTGACACCAGCTCCACCCACATTATCTATTGATGTAGGTAGTGGGGCAGACTTTTCTGTTGTAATTACTCTGCAGGGCCATGGAGCAGGTAGAACTCAGTTCCCCCTCCTTACACACACACTTTAACCCCTGAATAGTTATCTCATGTAATAAGTACACACTGCTTATACAGTATATGTATCATCTTTGACAAAATAAATGTAGGAGTCTGGTGGTAGCAGTGAGTTACTCACCCACAGTACACTGGAAGGAGTCAATAACAGGTGGTTACTGAAGGTGAGAGGGCATCCCTACAAGTAGTGAAGTAAGTTTACTCCTGGTGCTCAAGGACAATGTCAATCTCTGATTGCCTGGTGGAGTGAGGCCATCCAGTCACAGCCCCCTTAATATACTAGTCTTTGCTTCCTCATATTTCCAGCATATACCCCATCATCATTATACTTGCCTTTTACCATATTCCATAAACTCATGTCCTTGCCTGTGCCATGTAATATTATCAACTTATTCCAACCTATGCTTAATCTTTATGCTGGCCCTTTTTCCTCTATCTGTGCGAATCATGCTGTTTCTGTGTACAATCAGCTTTTAAGGTAATAAAAAAAAGGATACTGTAGTTGAAAGTCCAATTGTATTGGCACTTATATAATGCAGCATGGCAAATCCTGAAATATATAATACTATGCTTCAAAACTCTGTGCGAGATTTTTAATATACAGTACTGTAGTAAGCATATTTATCATTGAAACATAAATATCACACATTTTATGACTCCTTGATTTTTGTTTGACCACTTAAGTGATTTACCAGAAATTTAAAACCAGAACGATGACATCAATGAATTATTATAGACTGATACTTGCACTGTCAGTTTGACACCTGTTTCTACAGTTTCATGACTGGCTGGTTCCCTATTAGAATACATGCTTCAATGAGAGAAAACAAACTACAAACACATGCTTGTCATTAAATAACATAAATATGAACATCTGCGTTTCCAGAACTGGCCTGGATAGAAAACACATATGGTTTATGCATTTATATTTTGGAAATGGTTGTTTTTAAGTGGCAGTTCTAAACTGTGCTGTGTTTTATTTGGCTCTCAATAAATATATGTGTGGAATTTAAATGAAAAATTATCTATTACTTCAATATATTTGGAAAGCTTAAGATCATTTGATATCATGCATATTTTGTGCTGAACATTATGATGAACTAATGTTGTAAAGTTCAAGGTATATTGTGACATTTCATGGCAACATCTGCCGAGATTCTGTATATTAAACATCTGTTGAATACTGAAATTATTAATGTATTTCCCCCTAGATGTATCCATCCATGCTTTTTCAGTGAATCACATATATAACACAGTTATCAAAATTCTGGGACCTTGTCCTGATATTCTGAATTCATGTTTTATTTATGTCTCTGTATAGCCATTATAATAACGATATTCCACCAAATTATTGAATTGTGTACAGGAATGTATTATTCACTGTAAGTAATAAACTGTGAGCATACATAATGAATCAGATAAACAGTTAACTAATTTGTTGCTAGAGGACCATATTAAATTCCATATTTTACATTTCCATTCTGAGTCTCTATTAAGAGGAATAACTCTTTTAGCAGCCATGGTTTAACACGCAGCAACTTATTTTATAAAAAAATATGCAGGTATGAAATATTTTATCCAGAAAACCATTATATAGAAACCAAACAGGAAAATAAGGGTTAATTATAGTTGCTGTTTATTGATTTTGTAATACACAGATATGATCTACTGTACAAGTGCTCCTTACTACAACTATGCAGAGTTCTGTTTAACAGTTAAGTGATGAGGGGGATTATGGATAGAGGGCCCTGCTTGTGAGAGGAAGGGCAGAAAGACAATGGTGACACAGATGGGATAGACAGTGAGCATGGAACAGAGGGTTAGTTATGTTGCATATTCAAAAAGGACATGCACAGTTTAACAAACCAAGCACTTCAGCAACAGGAAATTATAGTTTTGTGGCTGAAGTGTTTTGTTTGTTTGGGCCCCACAAACTAAGTTACCAATTGGCTTGAAGTAGCTAACAGTATTGTTATTTATCTTCACATTTTGAACATGTCAGACTCATCATCATTCTCATCATCACCCTCCTCACTGTTGTTAATATCATTGTCATCATCACAGAATATTAGCTTATCCCCACTGGTATCCACTATTACAGAAGAAGTTTCTGTTTGTTGTAATTGGTGGTACAGGTCTTCCTCATAAATATGAGTTTTTCCAAAATTTTTGTAAGAACTACCTCCGGTAATTAATGAGGAGGTTGATGGTGAGGAATGGCTGTGGAGATTTAATGTGACGGTCCAAACTGATGGTACCTGATACTGGACTGTTTGTTATTATTTTACAGGATTTTTTTATAAATAACTTGCATGATGTAACATGGAGAAGGTGCCTAGATGACTAGGATGTGCCTACCTCTACTAACTTTCGCCTTACGAATGGTATAGATATCAAATGTTAACACGATTTGGGTAAAAATTATTCCATATGAAAGAGACAGATTCTTTGGTTCATTGCCCAGGCATAACAACAATATAATTCTTATTATTATCATCACTGGCAGGAACTACTGCCGCTGGTGGCTGACTTAGTTTGACACAAACAACATCCTCCTACTGTTTGATAAACTTCTTCATCAAAATCCTCATTAACATCAGATACACAAATATCCCCCTCATCCTGTTGCACTTCTACAGTAGCATCCTCAATTTCCATGTATAAATAATCACCTTCCTTACTTTTGCTACTACTCATCCTCGCATTTGCAGTGGGTTCAGCTCACAGGATTAGGTTCTTGGATTACAATGACAGTCTCAAAAATAGCTAATGTGGACACCCCTACACTCTCCTTAGGGTTTGTGAAGTTTCTGACCACACAGTCAGAGACACTGCAGGCTTAATGTCCATTTTTTGGAGGTACTGATTATTCTGTTTTAAAAGTGACACATCTAGGTGTTGAATGCGAGGTTACATGAGATGTCTATGTTTGGCCTGGCTTTGGCAATACGCTTTTTATTGCATGAAACAGCAATAGTACAAAAAGAGAGGCCATGGTCTGAGCCTTTCTTTGCCACGTCTTGTGGTATATGGCATTTTAGCAATTTTACATTTTTCAGCATTAAGTCTTACCCTCATATTTTGAGGTAATTTTTTCTTAACCACTGTGATATGCTGTTTAGGTTGAGGTACCCTTTTGTGCATCTTCTTTCGTCTTGACCACCTTTAGAAGGTATTGAAGAAGTCAACCATGTATTAGGTTTATAAAACATAACCCAGCTCTAATAATGCACTGAATCAATCATAAAATTATTATTAGGCTTTTTTTTATAACAGCCATAAAAACGTAAAATACAGTATGGCTTCCGGTTTTGCAGAGTGTGCATGCATATGTTTGTGTGTGTTTGAAGTTGTGCACTTTGCAGTGTGTGACAAACAGTGAACTGATAATAGTTATGTATGCAGTACAGGTTGACACTAATGGCTAGGCATTAACCAGTAAAGCATGGTAAAATGAAGTATATGGTATGTTTAACAGTCCTCCTACTCCTCCTAATAGGACCCTAGTGAATTAAAGTGTAGTGAGAATGGAATGTATAACAGTCCTCCTACTCCTTCCAATAGGACCCTAGTGAAGTAAAGTGCAGTGTGTATGGTATGTATAACAGTCCTCCTTCTCCATCCAATAGGACCCTAGTGAAGTAAAGTGTATTGTGTATGGTATGTTTAACAGTCCTCCTTCTCCATCCAATAGGACCATAGTTAAGTATAGTGTAGTACTGTATGTATGGTATGTATAACAGTGCTCCTCCTCCCAGAGCCAGATTAAGGCTATAGGGGGCCCGGGGCACTTCAGACAACGGGGCCCCTAATAAATAGGCAGGCAGATAAATTGTGTGTGTGTGTGTATGTGTATATATATATATATATATATAGCGGTCGAAGTGGGAATTTTGAAGTGAGGGTATGGAAAATTTAAAGGGGTATAGTGTCCACTCCGGGATGTACTGTTGCGCACGTCACAGGTGTGCACGGCAAAGGCATGCGTGTTGAAAAAGGGGCGTGTCCTATAGGACTGGATGAGAAGGAGGAAAGACTGAGGAGGACAGGGGCAGTGGGTGGGAGGAGGACATAATAAGGAGAGGGACAGAGGAAGGGGGGATGCTGGGTGGGAGAGGATGCAGGGTGGGAGAGGGACATATTGTGGGGGATTGGGAACCTGGATGGGAGAGGGTTGCAGGGTGGGAGAGGGGCACCAGGTGAGAGGGGGGATGCAGGGTGTGAATAGGACATATTGGGGAGAGGGAAAGAGGAAGACAGGGACACAGTATGGGAGAGGGACACCAGGTGAGCCGGAGGTGTGCAGGGTGAGAGGATGCAGGGTGAGAGGGGTGTGTGTAGGTTGGGAGAGGATGCAGGGTGAGGAGGGGGTGTGCAGGTTGGTAGAGGACACAGGGTGAGAGAGGACGCAGGGTGAGAGTGGGGGTGTGCAGGTTGGGAGAGGACACAGGGTGAGAGGAGGATGTTGCAGGTTGGGAAAGGACGCAGGGTGAGAGGGAGTGTGCAGGGTGGGAGAGGACGCAGGGTGACAGGGGGATGTGCAGGATGGGAAAGGACGCAGGGTGAGAGGGGGTTGTGCTGTGCAGGGTGGGAGAGGACACAGGGTGATAGAGGGGTGTGCAGGGTGGGAGAGGACGCAGGGTGAGAGGGGGGTGTACTTTGGGATAGTAACATATTTGATGATTTGGATTCAACAATAAAGCCTACCAGTGGGCGCACTGAGTGGCTCCAGCGGCGGCAGGAACCGGGTGCACCCTATGTGGGAGCCTGGTGGCAGCAGGGACGAGTGCCGGGCACATCACACGTGGGCGCCCGGCGGAGCTCCGGCAGGGATGGGAACAGCAGCTATAAGTGCAGCAGGCTGGCCACTTCCTCCGCCTCCTGCTGCGCTCAGCTGCCCTGTCCTGTCTTCTATGCGGTGCTGGCTGCTACGATTTTGCCTGCCAGTGCCGCGAGGATCCGGAATCGCTGCAGCTCAGGTCGGAAGATCCGACCTGTGGCGGCTGACATGGGGTCCTTTTAGACAGGGGGGCCCGGGGTTCTTACCCCCAGGAACCCACCCTTAATCCAGCCCTGCCTCCTCCTCCTAATAGGACCCTAGTGAAGTAAAGTGTAGAGTGCATGATATGTATAACAGTCCTCCTACTCCAACTAATAGGACCATAGTAAACTAAAGTGTAGTGTGAATAGTATGTTTAACAGTCCTCCTAATAGGACTCTAGTGAAGTAAAGTGTAGAGTGTATGGTATGTATAACAATATTGCTAATAGGACCCTAGTGAAGTAAAGTGCAGTGTGTATGGTACTGTATGTTTAACAGTACGCCTACTCCTCCTAATAGTACACAAGTGAAGTAAAGTGTAGAGTGTGTGGAATGTTTAACAGTCCTGCTGTGCCTCCTAAAAGGACTCCAGAAAAGTAAAGTGTAGTGTGCATGGTATGTTTAACAGTCCTCCTACTCCTCCTAATAGGACCCCAGTGAAGTAAAGTGTAGTGAATGGTATGTATAACAGTACTTCTTCTCCTCCTAATAGGATCCTAGTAAAGTTAAGTGTAGGGTGTATGGTATGTTTAAATGTACTCCTACTCCTCCTAATGGTAGTCTAGTGAAGTAAAGTGTAGAGTGTATGATATGTATGACAGTCCTCCTACTCCTTCCAATAGGACCCTAGTAAAGTAAAGTGTAGAGTGTATGATATGTTATATAGTCCTCGTACTCCTTCAAATAGGACCCTGGTGAAGTAAAGTGTAGTGTGTATATTATGTTTTCACAGTTTTCCTGCTCCTACTAAAAGGACCCTAGTGAAGTAAAGTGTAGAGTGTATGTTATGTTTAACAGTCCTTCTGCTCCTCCTAATAGGACCCTAGTGAAGTAAAGTGTCGAGTGTATGGTATGATTAAAAGTCCTTCTACTACTCCTAATAGGACCCTAGTGAAGCAAAGTGTAGAGTTTATGGTATTTATAACAGTCCTGCTACTCCTTCCAATTGGACCCTAGTAAACTAAATTGAAGTGTGTATGGTATGTTTAACAGTACTCCTACTCTTCCTAATAGGACCCTAATGAAGTAGAGTTCAGAGTGTTTTGTATGTTTAATAGTCCTTCTAATCCTCCTAATAGGACCCTAGTGAAGTAAAGTGTAGAGTGTATTGTATGTTTAACAGTCTTCCTACTCCTACTAATAGGTCCCTTGTGAAGTAAAGTGTAGGGTGTATGTTATCTTTAACAGTCCTTCTACTACTGCTAATAGGAACCTAGTGAAGTAAAGTGTAGTGTGTATTGTATATTAAACAGTCCTCCTCTTACTTCTAATAGGATCCTAATGCAGTAAAGTGTAGTGTGTATGGTATGTATAACAGTCCTCCTAGTACGCCTAATAGGACCCTAGTGAAGTAAAGTTTAGAGTGTATGGTATGTATAACAGTCCTCCTACTCCTCCTAATAGGGCCCTAGTGAAGTAAAGTTTAGAGTGCATGGAATGTTTAACAGGTCTCCTACTCCTAACAGGACCCTAGTGAAGTAAAGTTTAGTGTGTATGGTATGTTTAACAGGCCTATTAATAGGACCCTAGTGAAGTAAAGTGTAGAGTGTATGGTATGTTTAACAATACTCCTAATAGTATCCCTAGTGAAGAAAAGTGTAGAGTGTATAGTATGTTCAACAGTTCTCCTTATCCTCCGAATAGGACACTAGTGAAGTAAAGTGTAGTGTGTATTATATTTAACAGTACCCCTAATCCTCTTAATAGGACCCAAGTGTAGTAAAAGTGTAGAGTGTATGGTAATTTTTACAGTCCGGCTACTCCTCCTAATAGGACCTCAGTGAAGTAAAGTTTAGAGGGTGTGCTATGTTTAACAATCCTCCTATTCCTTCTAATAGGACTCACGTGAAGTAAAGTGTAGTGTGTATGCTATGTTTAACAATCCTCCTACTCCATCAATTAGGACCGTAGTGTAATAATGTTTAGTGTGTATGGTATATTTAACAGTCCTCCTACTCTTTACAATAGGACCCTAGTAAAGTGTAGTGTGTATGTTATGTTTAACAGTTCTCCTACTCCTCCTAATAGGACCCTAGTGAAGTAAATTGTAGTGTTTATGGTATGATTAAACAGTTCTCCTCCTACTTCCAATAGGACCCTAGTGAAGTAATGTGTAGTGTGTATGGTATGTATATCAGTCCTCCCACTCCTACTAATAGGTCCCTAGTGAAGTAAAGTGTAGGGTGTATGTTATGTTTAACAGTCCTTCTACTACTGCTAATAGGAACCTAGTGAAGTAAAGTGTAGTGTGTATTGTATATTAAACAGTCCCCCTCCTACTTCCAATGGGATCCTAATGCAGTAAAGTGTAGTGTGTATGGTATGTTTAACAATCCTCCTAGTGCGCCTAATAAGACCCTAGTGAAGTAAAGTTTAAAGTGTATGGTATGTATAACAGTCCTTCTACTCCTCCTAATAGGACCCTAGTGAAGTAAAGTTTAGAGTGTATGGTATGTATAACAGTCCTCCTACTCCTCCTAATAGGACCCTAGTGAAGTAAAGTTTAAAGTGCATGGAATGTTTAACAGGTCTCCTACTCCTAACAGGACCCTAGTGAAGTAAAGTTTAGTGTGTAGGTATGTATAACAGTTCTCCTACTACTCCTAATAGGACCCTAGTGAAGTAAAGTTTAGAGTGCATGATATGTTTAACAGGTCTCCTACTCCTAACAGGACCCTAGTGAAGTAAAGTGTAGTGTGTATGGTATGTTTAAGAGGCCTATTAATAGGACCCTAGTGAAGTAAAGTGTAGAGTGTATGGTATGTTTAACAATACTCCTAATAGGACCCTAGTGAAGAAAAGTGTAGTGTGTATAGTATGTTTAACAGTCCTCCTTATCCTCCGAATAGGACCCTAGTGAAGTAAAGTGTAGTGTGTATTATATTTAACAGTACCCCTAATCCTCCTAATAGGACCCAAGTGAAGTAAAAGTGTAGAGTGTATGGTAATTTTTACAGTCCTCCTACTCCTCCTAATAGGACCTCAGTGAAGTAAAGTTTAGAGGGTGTGCTATGTTTAACAGTCCTCCTATTCCTTCTAATAGGACTCACGTGAAGTAAAGTGTAGTGTGTATGCTATGTTTAACAATCCTCCTACTCCATCAATTAGGACCGTAGTGTAATAATGTTTAGTGTGTATGGTATATTTAACAGTCCTTCTACTCTTTACAATAGGACCCTAGTAAAGTGTAGTGTGTATGTTATGTTTAACAGTCCCCCTTACCCTCCGAATAGGACCCTAGCGAAATAAAGTCTAGTGTGTATTATATTTAACAGTACCCCTAATCCTCCTAATAGGACCCAAGTGAAGTAAAAGTGTAGAGTGTATGGTAATTTTTACAGTCCTCCTACTCCTCCTAATAGGACCTCAGTGAAGTAAAGTTTAGAGGGTGTGCTATGTTTAACAGTCCTCCTATACCTTCTAATAGGACTCACGTGAAGTAAAGTGTAGTGTGTATGCTATGTTTAACAATCCTCCTACTCCATCAATTAGGACCGTAGTGTAATAATGTTTAGTGTGTATGGTATATTTAACAGTCCTTCTACTCTTTACAATAGGACTCTAGTAAAGTGTAGTGTGTATGTTATGATTAACAGTTCTCCTACTCCTCCTAATAGGACCCTAGTGAAGTAAAGTTTAGTGTGTATGGTATGATTAAACAGTTCTCCTCCTACTTCCAATAGGACCCTAGTGAAGTAATGTGTAGTGTGTATGGTATGTATATCAGTCCTCCTACTCATACTACTAGGTCCCTAGTGAAGTAAAGTGTAGGGTGTATGTTATGTTTAACAGTCCTTCTACTACTGCTAATAGGAACCTAGTGAAGTAAAGTGTCGTGTGTATTGTATATTTAACAGTCCTCCTCCTACTTCCAATAGGATCTTAATGCAGTAAAGTGTAGTGTGTATGGTATGTATAACACTCCTCCTAGTGCGCCTAATAGGACCCTAGTGAAGTAAAGTTTAAAGTGCATGGAATGTTTAACAGGTCTCCTACTCCTAACAGGACCCTAGTGAAGTAACGTTTAGTGTGTATGGTATGTTTAACAGGCCTATTAATAGGACCCTAGTGAAGTAAATTGTAGAGTGTATGGTATGTTTAACAATACTCCTAATAGGACCCTAGTGAAGAAAAGTGTAGTGTGTATAGTATGTTTAACAGTCCTCCTTATCCAACAAATAGGACCCTAGTGAAGTAAAGTGTAGTGTGTATTATATTTAACAGTACCCCTAATCCTCCTAATAGGACCCAAGTGAAGTAAAAGTGTAGAGTGTATGGTAATTTTTACAGTCCTCCTACTCCTCCTAATAGGACCTCAGTGAAGTAAAGTTTAGAGGGTGTGCTATGTTTAACAGTCCTCCTATTCCTTCTAATAGGACTCACGTGAAGTAAAGTGTAGTGTGTATGCTATGTTTAACAATCCTCCTACTCCATCAATTAGGACCGTAGTGTAATAATGTTTAGTGTGTATGGTATATTTAACAGTCCTCCTACTCTTTACAATAGGACCCTAGTAAAGTGTAGTGTGTATGTTATGTTTAACAGTTCTCCTACTCCTCCTAATAGGACCCTAGTGAAGCAAAGTGTAGAGTGTATGGTAGGTTTAACAGTCCTCCTACTTCTCCTAATAGGACCCCAGTTTAGTAAAGTGTAGTGTGTATGGTGTGTTTATCATTCCTCCTACTTCTCCTAATAAAACCCTAGTGATGTAAAGTGTAGTGTGTGAGGTATGTATAACAGTACTCCTTCTCCTCCTAAAAGGACCCTAGTTTAATAAAGTGTAGAGTGTACGTTATGTTCAACAGTTATCGTACTCCTCCTGCTAGCACCCTAGTGAAGTAAAGTGTAGTGTGTATGGTATGTATAACAGTACTCCTACTCCTCCTAATAGGACCCTAGTGAAGTAAAGTGTAGTGTGTATGGTATGTTTACCAGTCCTTCTACTCCTCCTAATAAGACCCCAGTGAAGAAAAGTGTAGGCTCCTAGTGCAGTAAAGTGTAGAGAGTATGGTTTGTATAACAATACTCCTAAAAGGACCCTAGTGAAGTAAAGTGTAGTGTGCATAGTATGTTTAACAGTATTCCTTCTCCTCTGAATAGGACCCTAATGAAGTAAATTGCAGGTGTGTATGATATGTTATACAGTACTCCTAATCCTCCTAATAAGACCCAAGTGAAGTAAAGTGTAGAGTGTATGGTATTTTTAACATTCCTCCTACTCTTCCTAATAGGACCCCAGTGAAGTAAAGTTTAGTGTGTATAATATGTTTAACAGACCTCCTTTTTCTCCTAATAGGACCCTAGTGAATTACAGTGTAGAGTGTATGGTATGTTTATCAGTCCTCCTACTCCTTCAAATAGGACCCTAGTGTAATAAAGTGTAGTGTATATGTTATATTTAACAGTTCTCCTACTTCTCCTAATAGGACCCTAGTGAAGTAAAGTGTAGAGTGTATGGTACAGAATGTTTAACAGTCCTTCTGCTCCTCAAAGTAGGACCATATTGAAGTAAAGTTTCGAGTTTATGGTATGTATAACAGTCCTCCTACGCCTACTAATAGGGCCCTAGTGAAGTAAAGTGGAGTGTGTATGTTATGTTTAACAGTTCTCCTACTTCTCCTAATAGGACCCTAGTGAAGTAAAGTGTAGAGTGTATGTTATGTGTAACAGTCCTCCTTCTCCTCCAAATAGGACCCTAGTGAAGTAAATTGTAGTGTGTATGGTATGTTTAACAGTCCTCCTATTACTCCTAATAGGACCCAAGTGAAGTTAAGAGCAGTGTGTATAATATGTTTAACAGTCCTCATATTTCTCCTAATAGGACCCTAGTGAAGTACAGTGTAGAGTTCATGGTATGTTTAACAGTTCTCCTACTCCTTCAAGAAGGACCCTAGTGTAATAAAGTGTAGTGTGTATGGTATATTTGATAGTCCTCCTACTCTTTCCAATAGGACCCTAGTAAAGTAAAGTGTAGTGTGTATGTTATGTTAAACAGTTCTCCTACTCCTCCTAATAGGACACTAGTGAAGTAAAGTGTAGAGTGTATGGTAAGTTTAACAGTCCTCCTACTTCTCCTAATAAAACCCTAGTGATGTAAAGTGTAGTGTGTGTGGTATGTATAACAGTACTCTGTCTCCTCCTAAAAGGACCCTAATTTAGTAAAGTGTAGAGTGTATGTTGTGTTCAACAGTTATCCTACTCCTCCTACTAGGACCCTAGTGAAGTTAAGTGTAGTGTGTATGGTATGTATAACAGTACTCCTACTCCTCCTAATAGGACCCTAGTGAAGTAAAGTGTAGTGTGTATGGTATGTTTAACAGTCCTTCTACTCCTCCTAATAAGACCCCAGTAAAGAAAAGTGTAGGCTCCTAGTGCAGTAAAGTGTAGAGAGTATGGTTTGTATAACTATACTCCTAATAGGACCCTACTGAAGTAAAGTGTAGTGTGTATAGTATGTTTAACAGTCCTCCTTCTCCTCCGAATAGGACCCTAGTGAAGTAAATTGTATTGTGTATGATATGTTTTACAGTATACTAATCCTCCTAATAGGACCCAAGTGAAGTCAAGTGTAGAGTGTATTGTATATTTAACAGTCCTGCTACTAATCCTAATAGGACCAATGTGAAGTAAAGTGTAGTGTATATAATATGTTTAACAGACCTTCTATTGCTCCTAATAGGACCCTAGTGAAGTACAGTGTAGAGTGAATGGTATGTTTAACAGTCCTCCTACTCCTTTAAATATGACCCTAGTGTAATAAAGTGTAGTGTGTATGTTATGTTTTACAGTTCTCCTACTTCTCCTAATAGGACCATGGTGAAGTAAAGTGTAGAGTAGATGGTACAGTATGTTTAACAGTCCTTTTTCTTCTCCTAATAGGACCCTATTGAAGTAAAGTTTAGAGTTTATGGTATGTATAACAGTCCTCCTACTACTCCTAATAGGGCCCTAGTGAAGTTAAGTGTAGTGTCTATGTTTTATTTAACAGTTCTCCTACTTCTCCTAATAGGACCCTAGTGAAGTTAAGTGTAGAGTGTATGGTATGTTTAATAGTCCTTCTATTCTTCCTAATAGGACCCTATTGAGGTAAAGTTTAGAGTTTATGGTATGTTTAACAGTCCTCGTTCTCCTAATAGGACCCTAGTGAAGTTAAGTTTAGAGTGTATGGTATGTTTAATAGTCCTTCTACTCATCCTAATATGACTCTATTGAGGTAAAGTTTAGAGATTATGGTATGTTAAACATTCCTCGTACTCCTAATAGGACCCTAGTGAAGTAAAGAGTAGAGTGTATGGTATATTTAACAGTCCTCCTACTCCTTCCAATAGGATCCTAGTGAAATAAAGTGTAGTGTGTATGGTATGTATGACGGTCCTCCTACTCCTTCCAATGGTACCCTAGTCAAGTAAAGTGCAGTGTGTATGGTATGTTTAATGGTCTTCCTACTCCTCCTAATAGGACCCCAGTGAAGTAAAGTGTAGAGTGTATTGTATGTTTAACAGACCTCCTAATAAGACTCTAGTGAAGTTAAGTGTAGAGTGTATGGTATGTATAACAATACTCCTAATGTGACCCTAGTGAAGTAAAGTGTAGTGTGTATAGTATTTTTAACAGTCCTCCTTCTCCTCCAAATAGGACCCTAGTAAAGTAAATTGTAGTGTGTATGGTATGTTTAACAGTACTCATACACCTCCTAATAGGACCCAAGTGAAGCAAAGTGTACAGTATATTGTATGTTTAACAGTCTTCCTACTACTGCTAATAGGACCCTAGTGAAGTAAAGAGTAGTGTGTATGGTATGTATAACAGTCCTCCTACTCCTCCTAATAGGACCCTAGTGAAGTAAAGTGTATAGTGTATGTTATGTTTAACAGTCCTTCTACCCCTATCAATAGGACAGTAGTGAAGTAAAGTGAAGTGTGTATGATATGTTTAACAGTCTTCGTAATTCTCCTAATAGGACCCTAGTGAAGTACAGTGTAGAGTGCATGGTATGTTTAACAGTCCTCCTACTTCTTCAAATAGAACCCTAGGGTAATCAAGTGTAGTGTGTATGGTATATTTGACAGTCCTCCTACTCTTTCCAATAAGAACCTAGTAAAGTGTTGTGAATATGTTATGTTAAACAGTTCTCCTACTCCTCCTAATAGGACCCTAGTGAAGTAAAGTGTACAGTGTATGGTAGTTTTAACAGTCCTCCTACTCGTCCTAATAGGACCCCAGTTTAGTAAAGTGTAGTGTGTATGGTATGTTTACCAGTCCACCTACTTCTCCTAATAAAACCCTAGTGATGTGTAGTGTACTCCTTCTCCTCCTAAAAGGACCCTAGTTTAATAAAGTGTAGAGTGTATGTTATGTTCAACAGTTATCCTACTCCTCCTGCTAGGACCTTAGTGAAGTAAAGTGTAGTGTGTATGGTATGTATAACAGTACTCCTACTCCTCCTAATAGGACCCTAGTGAAGTAAAGTGTAGTGTGTATGGTATGTTTAACAGTCCTTCTACTCCTCCAAATAAGACCCCAGTGAAGAAAAGTGTAGGCTCCTAGTGCAGTACAGTGTAGAGAGTATGGTTTGTATAACAATACTCCTAAAAGGACCCTAGTGAAGTAAAGTGTAGTGTGTATAGTATGTTTAACAGTATTCCTTCTCCTCCGAATAGGACCCTAATGAAGTAAATTGCAGGTGTGTATGATATGTTATTGTTAGGGTCTCCTGCCCTGTGCTGCCACGTCGTCATGGCAACCGGGAGACAAGTGCTAGTGGAGTAACCTGAGCGCAGTTGATACTCCGGTTCGGGTCTTTTGCTGTGCAGTGGTTATAGGCTCTGTGCACGGCAGGGGATCCGGTGCTGGTTTTTGTGCTCACAGTCTGTGAGGTCTGAGTGGGGCGTGGACAGCACCTGCTTTATAAGGCCTCTTTTCAGGGTAAGCAGATGCTGCTGAATCTCTGTTGGTTAGTCAGTTCATGAAAGTTAGCCAGTACTGTGTAGCTTTGTATTTGTTTGTTGCTTACTGCAAATAGGCCTGGGGATTTGGTATTACACTCTGCCAATCCAGATCTAGCAGTAAGACTGGAGTCAGTCGTTTAGCTTGCTGGGGTTCTGTTATTACTCTGTGAACTTAGCAAGTTTGCGGCTGTATTCTAACACTTGCCTGTCTAATCCTGTCTCACTGTGCTAGGTGTCAGGGGTCAGTTTAGTGGCAGTAAGCTTAAACCTGTGCACTGCAAGTGAGAATCAGGATTGTGGAGGCTCTCCTTGTGTCTATCATTCCATCTCTGACCAAGGAGTTTACTGCCACACCCGTTGGTAACCCTTTAGGGTTTTGCTGTTGCCCTTAGCAACAGCATTTCGGGTTCTCTACGTATTAAAACACAACATCTTGCTTTTTACATCTGAGCAGTTCTAATACAAGGGAGATACCCAGTTCCTTAGCCTCTGGGCTTCTCTGTTCACTGTGTGTGTATTTTGTTACCCTATCACCTTCTGTGTACGTTATGTCATATTCCCCAGTTTGTCTGTGAGTCCATTTGTTTTACATAACAGTTCAAACACCAGTACATTCCTGCAGACACTGGAGTGCATAACAGTTCTGACACTAGTACTTTCCTGCAGGCACTGGTGTGCATAACATATTCAGCAGCCAAATACTCCTGTTGAAATTTTGTGGGAATATGGAGCATACCCCTCAAAATACGTTGCAACAGGTGGTCGATCAGGTGCAGGTCCTGACTCGACAATTTAATGATTTGTCCATTAAAATGCACACCTCCCAGGCTGCTGGCGGAGCTCCCGCAGCAGCAGCACCTGCAGGGGTTAAGGAGCCGAAAGTAAATCTCCCGGATCGTTTTTCTGGAGATCGCTCGCAGTTCTTTTGTTTCAAGGAGAGCTGCAAGCTATACTTCCGGCTTAGGCCTCAGTCTTCTGGGTCGGAGATTCAGCGGGTGGGCATAGTGATTTCCTTGCTACAAGGAGACCCACAGGTCTGGGCATATGGGTTGCAGCCTGACTGTCCGTCGCTTAAAAGTGTTGATGTTTTTTTTACGGCACTGGGCATGTTGTATGATGACCCTGACAAGACGGCCTCAGCCGAGGCTCAGATTTCGATCCTTAAGCAAGGGCGAAGGCCAGTTGAGGTTTACTGTACGGAGTTTCGGAGGTTGGCCCATGATACCCAGTGGAATGACCCAGCCCTGAGACACCAGTACCGAAGAGGTCTTTCTAACCAGATAAAGGACCAACTGGTACAATATCCCTTGCCTGATAGCTTGGATCAGATCATGCAGTTATCCATCCGGGTGGATAGACGGCTGAGAGAGCGTAGGCTTGAAAGGGAGACTGAGATTTCCTTCCTTCCCAAGGGAACCTCAGACTCTGAGGAATTTTCTGAGGAGCCTATGCAGATTGGGGCTACCCGCCTCTCCTCGCGTGAGAAGACGCGGAGGAGACAGCAGGGGTTGTGTTTGTACTGTGGGAATAAAGGTCATGTGGTAGTATCATGCCCAGAAAAGCCGGAAAACTTCAGGGCCTGAGGGTGATGGGAAATATCCTGTCAGGCCAGAAGTCAGAATTTCCCAAGAAGACTTTTATCATTCCGGTGACCTTGAAGATCCTCGGTCAAACTGTCAAGACTGAGGCCTTTGTGGACAGTGGGGCCGACGGGGTTTTTATGGACCGCCAATTCGCCCTAAAACACTCTGTTCCCTTAGTACCCTTGGCATCGGAAATTGAGATTTGTGGGTTAAACGGGGAACCATTATCCCAAGGTAAAATTACCTCTTGCACTAGCCAGATTTCTTTGTTTATTGGAGCCACACACTCTGAAAAATTGTCCTTTTATGTGACTGTCTGTACTTTTGCCCCATTGGTGTTGGGGTTACCCTGGTTAAGGGCCCACAATCCTCAATTTGACTGGGTCTCTGGGGAGATTCTTAGTTGGGGTACTGATTGTTTCAGGAGTTGCTTGAGCCTTCCAGTCAGGCTCTCGCAGCTAAGTTTGCCAGGATTGCCAGGGTGTTATGCAGATTTTGCGGACGTGTTCTCCAAAAAAGTTGCAGAGGTACTACCTCCCCATCGCCCCTATGACTGTGCCATTGATTTGTTGCCAAATGCTAAGCTTCCCAAGAGCAGGTTGTACTCCCTGTCACGTCCTGAGACTCAGGCTATGGCAGAGTACATTCAGGAGAACTTGGCTAAGGGATTTATCAGACCTTCACAGTCTCCAGTTGGGTCGGGGTTCTTCTTCGTGGGTAAAAAGGACGGTTCGTTGCGACCCTGCATCGACTTCAGGGAATTGAACCGTATCACGATTAAAAACTCATACCCACTGCCTCTCATTTCGGTCTTGTTTGACCAGCTTCGTACTGCCACCATTTTTTCTAAGATTGACCTACGCGGTGCGTACAATCTAATCCGAATAAGAGAGGGGGATGAATGGAAGACTGCCTTTAATACCCACTCAGGGCATTATGAATATTTGGTGATGCCTTTTGGGCTCTGTAATGCCCCGGCAGTCTTCCAGGATTTCATGAATGATGTGCTCAGGGAATATTTGGATAGATTCTTAGTTGTATACTTAGATGACATCCTAATCTTCTCCCATTCCCTGGAGGAACATCGGAAGCATGTACGCTTAGTCCTCCAGAAACTCAGAGACCACCGGCTTGGGGCGAAGCTGGAGAAGTGCGAATTTGAAGTTCAGCAAATCGCATTTCTAGGATATATTATCTCCCCAGAAGGTTTCCAAATGGAGGGTTCCAAGGTACAGGCAGTCCTGGATTGGGTGCAGCCCACTAGTTTGAAGGCGCTTCAGCGTTTCCTGGGCTTTGCGAATTTTTATAGACGATTTATCGCTGGATTTTCGTCTATAGTGGCGCCCTTGGTGGCACTCACTAAGAAAGGGGCGGATGTTGCTCACTGGTCTTGTGAGGCTAAAGCGGCTTTTGCCCGTCTCAAAAGGGCATTTGTTTCGGCCAAGGTGCTGCGACACCCAGATCCAGAGCGTCCTTTTGTGGTGGAGGTGGATGCCTCTGAGATGGGTATTGGGGCAGTGCTTTCTCAGATGGGAGTGTCTGATAATCGCCTTCATCCCTGTGCTTACTTTTCCCGTAAATTTTCGCCTGCCGAGATGAATTATGACGTGGGTAACCGGGAATTGTTGGCTATTAAGGATGCACTCGAGGAGTGGAGACACTGGCTTGAGGGGGCTAAGTTTGTGGTCTCAATTCTCACTGACCATAAGAATCTGGCATATTTAGAGTCAGCGAAGCGTCTCAATGCCAGGCAGGCACGATGGGCTTTGTTTTTTGCTCGCTTTAATTTTTTGATAACATATCGCCCTGGGTCAAAAAACATCAAGGCTGATGCGCTCTCGCGGAGTTTTGCTCCAATCCAGGAGACCACCGAGGAGCCGTTGCCCATTGTTTCCCCATCATGTATTAAAGTGGGCATTACCCAGGACCTCTTATCATTAGTCCTTAGAGCACAGGAGCAGGCTCCTCCAGACCTTCCGGTAGGTCTTTTGTTTGTGCCTCCTAGGTTAAGACAGCGAGTGTTCCTGGAATTCCATGCCAAGAAGTCGGCAGGTCACCCGGGTATTGCCAGAACTCGGGAGTTGCTATCTAGGGCGGTGTGGTGGCCCTCGGTGGCTAAGGATGTGGATCAGTGGGTTCGGGCATGTGACATCTGTGCCCGAAATAAGACTCCTAGAGGGGTTCCTGTTGGCCCATTACATCCACTCTCTATCCCATCTAAGCCATGGACCCACATTTCAATGGATTTTGTGGTGGACTTGCCCAAATCCTCGGGGATGACAGCCATCTGGGTTGTCGTTGACAGGTTTTCGAAGATGGCGCACTTCGTTCCACTGGTTGGGCTGCCATCAGCCAGACGCCTGTCTGAATTATTTATGCTGCATGTTGTGCGTCTCCACGGGTTGCCACTTGATGTGGTCTCTGACCGCGGATCCCAGTTTGTGGCCAAATTCTGGAGGGCATTTTGTTCCGATCTCCAGATTTCTGTCAGCTTGTCGTCAGGCTACCATCCGCAGTCTAATGGGCAGACTGAAAGGGTGAACCAGTCCTTGGAGCAGTTCCTCAGGTGTTATGTCTCCAAGTGTCAGACTGACTGGGTTGCTCATCTGTCCATGGCGGAGTTTGCCTATAACAACGCGGCTCACTCTGCTACAGGGATCTCTCCCTTCCTTTGTGTGTATGGGCATCATCCTAAGGCCAATTCTTTTGACCCCCTGGACTCCACGCCTGGTGGTTCCTCTGTGGTTTCGGTCCTTAGAGGTATTTGGCGGAAAGTGAAGAAAGCCCTCGTGTCTGTGTCATTAGTGACCAAAAGGGTTTTTGATAAGCGGAAAAGACCCTGCAGCTTCAAATTAGGAGACTTCGTCTGGTTGTCTACCAAGAATTTGAAGTTGAGACAGCCATCTCATAAGTTAGGGCCCCGGTTCATCGGCCCTTATAAGATCACCAGGGTTATCAATCCGGTGGCATTCCAGTTAGATCTGCCCCGTTCTTTGGGTATCAATAAAACATTTCATTGTTCCCTTTTAAAACGGGCGATTAGTAATCCTTCTTCCAGTGGAAGACCTTCCCCTCTTCTGATACGTGGCCAGAGGGAGTTTGTTGTTGAAAGGATTCTTGACTCCAAGGTGGTTCGGGGTCGGCTGTCATTTTTGGTGCACTGGAAGGGGTATGGCCCGGAGGAGCGGTCGTGGGTGCGCAGTTGTGATCTTCATGCCCCCAGACTGATACGCTCTTTCTTCTCGCAGTTCCCCGATAAACCCGGTGGTAGGGGTTCTTTGACCCCTCGTCAGAGGGAGGGTACTGTTAGGGTCTCCTGCCCTGTGCTGCCACGTCGTCATGGCAACCGGGAGACAAGTGCTAGTGGAGTAACCTGAGCGCAGTTGATACTCCGGTTCGGGTCTTTTGCTGTGCAGTGGTTATAGGCTCTGTGCACGGCAGGGGATCCGGTGCTGGTTTTTGTGCTCACAGTCTGTGAGGTCTGAGTGGGGCGTGGACAGCACCTGCTTTATAAGGCCTCTTTTCAGGGTAAGCAGATGCTGCTGAATCTCTGTTGGTTAGTCAGTTCATGAAAGTTAGCCAGTACTGTGTAGCTTTGTATTTGTTTGTTGCTTACTGCAAATAGGCCTGGGGATTTGGTATTACACTCTGCCAATCCAGACCTAGCAGTAAGACTGGAGTCAGTCGTTTAGCTTGCTGGGGTTCTGTTATTACTCTGTGAACTTAGCAAGTTTGCGGCTGTATTCTAACACTTGCCTGTCTAATCCTGTCTCACTGTGCTAGGTGTCAGGGGTCAGTTTAGTGGCAGTAAGCTTAAACCTGTGCACTGCAAGTGAGAATCAGGATTGTGGAGGCTCTCCTTGTGTCTATCATTCCATCTCTGACCAAGGAGTTTACTGCCACACCCGTTGGTAACCCTTTAGGGTTTTGCTGTTGCCCTTAGCAACAGCATTTCGGGTTCTCTACGTATTAAAACACAACATCTTGCTTTTTACATCTGAGCAGTTCTAATACAAGGGAGATACCCAGTTCCTTAGCCTCTGGGCTTCTCTGTTCACTGTGTGTGTGTATTTTGTTACCCTATCACCTTCTGTGTACGTTATGTCATATTCCCCAGTTTGTCTGTGAGTCCATTTGTTTTGCATAACAGTTCAAACACCAGTACATTCCTGCAGACACTGGAGTGCATAACAGTTCTGACACTAGTACTTTCCTGCAGGCACTGGTGTGCATAACAGTTATACAGTACTCCTAATCCTCCTAATAGGACCCAAGTGAAGTAAAGTGTAGAGTGTATGGTATTTTTAACATTCCTCCTACTCCTCCTAATAGGACCCCAGTGAAGTAAAGTTTAGTGTGTATAATATGTTTAACAGATCTCCTTTTTCTCCTAATAGGACCCTAGTGAATTACAGTGTAGAGTGTACCTCTGGACTTATATGGCTGCACCACTGGCTGGAGTTATATGGCAGTACTTCTGAAATTATACGGCAGTAGTACTGAATTTATATGGTTGCACCACTAGACTGGACTTATATGGCAGTACCCCATGACTTATATGGGGGTACCTCTGGACTTATAAATCAGTACCCCTGAACTTATACAGCTGCACCACTGGACTGGACTTATACTGCAGTGACCCTGAACTTATATGGCTGCACCTCTGGACTGGACTTATACAAGAGTACCCCTGCTCTTATAAGACATAACCACTGGACTTATATGGCAGTACACCTGGACTTATTTGGCAGTACCCCATAACTTATATGGCTGCACCATTGGACTGGACTTATACGGCAGTACCCCTGAACTTATACAGCTACACCACTGGACTGGACTGGATTTATACGGCAGTACTACTGTACTTATATGGCAGTACCAATGGACTTAAACAACAGGACCCCTGTACTTATATGGCAGTACCATTGGACTTATACAGCTGCAAAACTGGACTGGACTTATATGACAGTACTCTGGACTTATACAGCAGTACCCCTTGACTTATACGGAAGCACCTCTGGACTTTTGGCAGCACAGGACACCACCACAGAACTTATGGTAGCACAGGACACCACCACTGGACTGATGTAGCACAATACAGCACCACTGCTCTGGACTTATACAGCAGCACTACTGGACTTATGGCAGCACAGGACACCACCACCGGACTGATGCAGCACAACACAGCACCACTGCACTGGACTTATACAGCAGCACTGGACTTATGGCAGCACAGGACATCACCATTGTGACTGGACTGATGCAGCACAAGACACCACCACTGGACTGATGCAGCACAACACAGCACTGGAATGACACATAAGAGCAGATCACCACCCCACATGCAACACCACTTTCCCACACAGACACTGAGGAGACACGTCCTCTCGATACACTCTCCAGGACTAGAATGAATATGACGGTGAAGCGAGGCTCCTTATGTGGAATCCCAAACTCGCGAGAATCTGACAGTAGAATGATGATGTTTTGCCTCGTTCTGGATTCAGAATCTGGTGGGAAAACCTGAGCCAGATTCGGATCCAGACTTGGGCCCTCATTCCGAGTTGTTCGCTCGGTAAAAATCTTCGCATCGCAGCGATTTTCCGCTTAATGCGCATGCGCAATGTCCGCACTGCGACTGCGCCAAGTAAATTTGCTATGCACTTAGTAATTTTACTCACGGCTTTTTCATCGTTCTGGCGATCGTAATGTGATTGACAGGAAATGGGTGTTACTGGGCGGAAACAGGCCGTTTTATGGGCGTGTGGGAAAAAACGCTACCGTTTCCGGAAAAAACGCAGGAGTGGCCGGAGAAACGGGGGAGTGTCTGGGCGAACGCTGGGTGTGTTTGTGACGTCAAACCAGGAACGACAAGCACTGAACTGATCGCAGATGCCGAGTAAGTCCGAAGCTACTCAGAAACTGCTACGAGGTGTGTAATCGCAATATTGCGATTACTTCGTTCGCAATTTTAAGATGCTAAGATTCACTCCCAGTAGGCGGCGGCTTAGCGTGAGCAACTCTGCTAAAATCGCCTTGCGAGCGAACAACTCGGAATGACCTCCTTGAAGCGGGAAGTTCAGTGGGGTTTGGTTCTCAGATTCTCAAGGAACCAAAACCGCTCATCCCTATATTGATACAAGGGTGTTTGCAGCACCAGTCTGTTGTGCGTGCATGAGACCGGCTGCTGCTGCGGATCATGCGCCCCTCTCCCCGGACAATGCTGTGTTCCAAGGCTGCCGAGTATGAGACTGGCTGCTTCTGTGACCGTACGCCACTCTTACAGAGGATACAAAACAATATTAGTTAAAAATAAACCTAATATAAGTATAAGCCGATACTGAAACACATGACTCACAGTTTTGCCAGTAAAACCCTTTTACATACCCCATCTTAAATGCAAAGTTACCAACTGTGACCTACAGATGTAGGGTAAGTGGAAATTATGCCATTACTGACTCCCTTACAACTCCCCCTGTGATCATATGGGCATCCTAAAATTGGATGATATAATTGGAAGCCAGCTATATATATAGTACATTGACATTTTATTATACTACTGTCCTTTGGATGAGAAGGAATATAATTATTTTTCATCCGGAACTGCGCATCCACCCACTTTATCCAGCAGAGGGGCCCTGCCTATTTTGCCAGTCCTAAGCCCCGCCATTTCTGATGGAAGCTCTGGGGTTAGGCTCCGGAAAAAGGAAGGGTTAGGGTTAGGCTGCGGAGTATGGAGGGTTTGGTTTAGGCTGCAATGAGGGTGGAATAGGTTTAGGCTGTGGGGAGGGGGTTTATGGGGCATTGGGATAAGGTAAGTATACTTACCTTGCCCATGTCAGGATTCTAAGCATCGGGATGCCACGGTCATACCGACCACCGGCATTTCCTACCCAACGTATCTATAGCTCTAGGGGGGTCATTCTGACCCGATCGCACGCCTTAGTTTATCGCAGTGGTGCGATCAGGTCAGAACTGCACGTGCACTGGTGCCGCTGTGCGCCGGTGCATGCCAGACGGCCAAAGGCCGTTGCTGCACTACGATTGCCTCTGCCTGATTGACAGGCAGAGGTGGTTGCTTGGTGGGGTGGCAGAATAGCAGCATTTGGCCGCCGTTTAGTGGGCGTGGTCCGGCCAACGCAGGCGTGGCCGGCTTGTGGGGGGGCGGGCAGCAGCAGCAGCGTGATGTCACACGCAGCCGCTGCGGGCTGGGGAGCGATGAGTGGCTCCCGGCCAGCGCGCTAAAGCTGCACTGGCCAGGAGCTACTCCTAAAGTGCAAAAGCATCGCCGCTGTGCGATGCTTTTGCACTTCTGCGGGGGGCCGGCACTGACATGTGGGGCAGGATAGCCCTGTGCTGGGCGTCGCCCCCCCCCCCCCACATGTCTATGGTCATGATCGCAGCCCTCCAAAATTTTGCTGGGCTACGATCAACTCGGAATCACCCCCTATATCTTCCAGTGCCAGCTGTGGTGGTGGGCTGCTGCTGCTATTTACTGTGTGGCAAAAATGGGTGTGGCCAAATGCCACATGGGGCATGGCCAATGAAAATGGGGGTGTGGTACACATATGTGGGCCAGATACACATATGACCCCAATAGTGCCAGATACACATATGCCCCACAGTGCTAGATACACCCCTACCGTGTCAGATATGCTTCTACAGTGCCTGATATGCCCCCACAGTGCCAGATACACAAATGCCCCACGGTGCCAGATACACAAATGCCCCACGGTGCCAGATACACAAATGCCCCATGGTGTCAGATGCACATATGCCCCACGGTGCCATATGCACAAATGCTCCACGGTGCCAGATGCACACATGCCCAACAGTTCCAGATACCTAAATGCCCCACGGTGCCAGATACACAAATGCACCCAGTAGTGCCATATATGCTCCCACAGTGCCAGATACACATTGCCCCAGAGTGCCAGATACACATTTCCCCTGAGTGTCCCCCTTGCTGCTCACCGCTGCCTCTGCTGTGTGAGGGGAGGAGAGTGCAGCGTGCGTCTCTCCTGCCCCTAAATGCTTGTGAAGTCTGGTCTCCGGCGGTGGGTATCTTAAATGAGGCGCCAGTTCATTAGCCAATCAGAGCTCGCAGACCGGCATCCAATCAGGAGCCGCAGCTGCGAGCTCCTGATTATCTAACAAACCGTTCCTTTATTGAGATTCACCCCACCGCCGCCGGAGACTGGACGCATCACAGAGCATTGAGGGGCAGGAGAGGCGCTGTGCTCTCCTCCCCTCACACAGCAGCCAGAGATGTATCAAGGAGTCATGGTGCCTGGAGCAAGGTATGTTTCGGAGTCCCTTGTACTGAATTTGGTGCATGGCCACCAGGGCCAGTTCTAGACCTTGTGACATCCAGGCTGAAAGTTTCCTTTGGCACGCCCCCCCAACACCCACAGGCTAAGCACAGTGCGCGGCGAAGGCGCGCGTCAAAAAATAGGAGCGTGGCTTCATAGGGAAGGAGCGTGGCTTCATAGGGAAGGGGCATGGCCACAGTTATGCCTCCTGTAGTTATGGACCCAGTAGTTGTGCCCCCTGTAGCTGTGCCCCCGGTAGATTTGCCCCCAGTAGTTATTCCCCATGTAGCTTTGCCCCCAGTAGATGTGCCCCCTGTAGCTGTGCCCGGAGTAGTTGTGCCTCCTGCAGCTGTGCCCAGAATAATTGTGCACCCTGGTTTGTGCCCCCTGTTGCTTTGCCCCCTATATATTTGCCCCCAGTAGATGTGCCCCCTGTAGCTGTGCCCCGAGTAGTTGTGCCCCCTGTAGATTTGCCCCCAGTAGATGTGCCCCCTGTAGCTGTGCCTGGAGTAGTTGTGCCCCCTGTAGCTGTGCCCCCAGTAGGTGTGCCCCCTGTAGGTGTACCCCCTGTATCTGTGCCCCCGGTAGGTGTGCCCCCTGAAGCTGTGGCCCCAGTATGTGTGCCCCCTGTAGCTGTGCCCCCAGTAGGTGTGCCCCCTGTTGCTGTGGCCCCTGTAGGAATGCCCCCTGTAGCTGTACCCCCAGTAAGTGTGCACCCAGTAGCTGTGCCCCCAGTAGCTGTGCCCCCAGTAGCTGTGTCCCCAGTAGGAGTGCCCCCTGTAGCTGTGCCCCCTGGTAGCGCCAAAAACACAAAATAAAAACAAAACAAACAAATACTCACCTGCCCGCTTCTGCTTCATCCCGACTGCTGCTGGCTGCTTCTCCGCCGTCCGTGCGTGAGACGCGTGACGTCACACGCAAGTCACGGACTGGAGGGGAGGAGGGGGAGGGGAGAGTAGGGGAGGGAGAGATTTGAAGCAGCTCGGGCTTCCAGCTGTCAGTGACTGACAGCTGCGGCTTCGAGCTGCTTGCGGCAAGGCAGAGGTTCCAGTGGAGTCGAGCTGCGGCGCCCAATACTGTCTTGGGCGCCTGGAGCTCGAGCTCGTGCGGAACCGCCCTCCCTACGCCCCTGACAGCAGCGGGCTGCAGGTATGGTGGACAGCCCGGCGGTACGGCATTTTGTCTTAGAATTTCTTTGCAGTACGCCGTACCACACCGTACCACTGTACTTGCAGCACTGGGTGTATTATATCTAGAGATGAGAACCGAACCCTACCGGACTTTGCCTTCCAAGTTCGGTTCCGGTTTTCCCGCCTGACTCGGAAACCCGAACGCGGCAAAACGTCATCATCCCGCTGTTGGATTCTCGCGTTATTTGGATTCCATATAAGGAGCCGCGCGTCGCGGCCATTTTCACTCCAGTCTCGGAGAGTCTATTGAGAGGACGTGTCCTCAGTGTCTGTGTGGGAGCGGAAAAGTGGGGTGGCTAGTCTTGTGCTGTGTTGTGCTGCTCAGTCCAGTCCAGTGTAGTCACAGTGTTGGTGTCCTCTGCTGCCATATATCCAGTGTAGCTGTATAAAGTGGTGCTGTGTTGTGTTGTCCAGTCCAGTGTAGTCAGTTTATTGTGCTGCATCAGTCCAGTCAGTCACAGTGTTGGTGTCCTCTGTTGCCATATATCCAGTGTAGCTGTATAAAGTGGTGTTGTGTTGTGCTGCATCAGAACAGTGGTAGTGTCCTGTTTCATCAGTCATTCCAGTGACGACTCGAGGCAGTCACAGTGGTATACGCTGCTGCTATATGTCCACTGCTGCCGTATAATATTTATAACAACAACCACAAGTCCCTTACAGTGTTGTTGTGTTGTGCTGCATCAGACCTGTGGCAGTGTCCTGTCTCATCAGTCATTCCAGTAACGATGTACGCTGCTGCTATATGTCCACTGCTGCCGTATAATAATTATAACAACAAGCATAAGTCCCTTACAGTGTTGTTGTGTTGTGCTGCATCAGACCAGTGGTAGTGTCTATTCCATCAGTCATTCCAGTGACGAGGCAGTCACAGTGGTATACGCTGCTGCTTATGACAGTGTGAAGAGCGCCCGTAGGGCGGGATGAATCACCTAGTATTATTATAATAGCTCCAAATAAAAGGGTTATTATCCAAATTAATTTTACAGGCTTTGCCATGTGTGTGTGTGTGTGTGGTTTAGGGGCACGCTATCCTGTGCCACCAATATTGTGCGTGTATTACATCTGGGCAAGTTCCAGCACGTCCCATGTTGTTTGTGGCGCACACTTGTGTTGCTTAGCTTAGTCATACAGCTACCTCATTGTACGTCTTTTACTTCTTTGCATGATGTGCTGTTTGGCAGGGCTGTAACTAGGTGTGTGCAGATGGTGCTTTGCCCACAGCGCATCTGTCCTGTGGGTGCACCACCTGCATCCACCTCGCTCTATTAGCCAGCTTTCTATGTGAGGAGAGCTGCAGCGCTGTCTGCCGTGCTGTGTGGATAAGACAGCAGACAGCGCTGGGGAGGCAGAGTGGTCTTCTGAGTTTGTTCTCAGCCGTCCCACTTGCTGTGCCTGGGATACATGCAGACATGACATGAGGCAGCGCTGGGCAGGTTCCCCTGTGTGCCCCCCCCTCCCCCCCCCCCCCAGCTCTTATGTTGTTCCGGTACCACAGATCTTCTGGCAGTGACCGCTCGACATCCCATGTGTACGCGGCCCCCCCTGTTTGTAGAAGTGGGTAAAGTTGCGCCCATATTGGAGCTGGCTGCCGTTGCTGAGAGGAGGAGAGGTAAGCAAGTTAAGTGTGTGCGGTGATGGTCGGAAGGACCCTCTCACCCTTCCCACCCCCCTCAAGGAGATTCCGCAGCTCCTCACCAATAAATACATTTGACACAGGAGGAAGCAGGAGAGATTTATCTCTATTCTCTAGAAGTCACTCTCACTGCCCCTCCTCTCCCAGTCCTCTCCACTGACACTCCTCTTTCAGACCAGGGGCACAGCACAACATCACTCCCGGCGCTCACGTAACACAATAGGGAACAGCACACTGAAGCATGCAAGAGCCAGAACCTCTGCAGCCTGCTCTCTCCAGATGATGGGGTCATGTCCTCCCATGACTTACACACTGGTACTTACCTGTGTGTGTGTGTGGGGGGGGGGGGGGGGAGTGGTGACACGATCCCAGCGGTCGGGATCCTGGGGGTCAGCATACTGATGCCAGGATCTCGGCCGCAGGGACACTGGGAAAGGGGCAAGCACCAGGCAGTTATAGTGTAAGTGCACATTTATATATAACATACTGTACATTCAATTATTTGTCTCATATATGTTTACACAGCTCTTTATGCTCTATATATAGTACCAGTGTGAAGTGCCGTAACTATGTGTGGGCCAGCGGTACCTGTCACAAAGCACAAGTGCAGTGTTAGCGCAGACCCACCATCAACACCCACAGGGCTGGCCCACACAGCGCTGCGCCGAAGTAGTACTGCAGCGCCTGGCTACTTGTTATAGCATGATATACTGTGGTTCATTAGCCGAAGTGGGGTGGTGGGGGGCGCTGATGCTGTATCTTGCACACAGCGCTAAAATGTCTAGTTACGGCACTGTTGTTTGGGGCCTAGTATTTTCAAGTGCCATCCTGTCTGCAAGTACAGTGCCACTCCTAGATGGGACAGGTGTTTGTGCCGCACACTTGTGTAGCTTAGCTTAGTCATACAGCCACCTAAGTGCAACTTTTAGGCCTAAAAACAATATTGTGAGGTGTGAGGTGTTCAGAATAGAATGGAAATTAGTGGAAATTAATGTTATTGAGGTTAATAATACCGTAGGAGCAAAATTACCCCCAAATTCTGTGATTTTAGCTGTTTTAAAAAAAACATCAAAATTCATCCAAAACCAAAACACGAAAGGGTGGTTTTGGCAAAACCAAGCTAAAACCAAAACATGAAAGTGGAATTAGAACCAAAACACAAAACACGAAAAGTGCCCGCCGCACATTATATCTACTATATTATTAGGTACTACGCAGAAATTAGATTAAAACATGTGATTTTACTGAAAGAATGTAAAATAGTGCTAGACATGTCCCTGGGTAGTACTAGACATGCCCAAAAGGCGGTGCTAGACACATCCCTCCTGCGGTGCACCCTCAAATAAAATAAACTGCGCACACCTATGACCCTAATGGGTGTGCTAATAAATCCTGCTAATTACGTTTTCAATGTAAAAACAAAACAAAACTAAAACATGTTTTTTCCAACCTACAGCCCCATCCCACTCCCTCTCCCTCCACTTTCCAGTGTGAAATGTTGCCCACGATCATTAGGGACGTACTCAAACCATACATGCAAGATCCGACTACAGAAAATCCAAAATACATGAGATCCGCCACCGGGAACATCTCTACTTTGCAGGGGCATACATGTAAAGTTTCAGATATGTAATCTGCAAAAAAATCCAGACACAGACTCGGCTGCGTCCATCTCAGGCACCAATGTCTTCTTCCAATTAAAACTATGCACACGTGCAAGAAAGGCATATGTCCATTTTTGCTTTCTGTTAAAGAATTTGCATCACCAGCTCATGGTAAGGAATGGCACAGCCTGCCCTCCGTTACAGTACTTCCTATAATGACGGGGAAGTGTTCTTTCTTCCATTCCCTACGGATGTTTCCTTGTCTTCAGCATGGTCCTTGATAAAAATGGTTCTTTATATAAATCTTTGTATTGGCCTGAGATGCATTTAAACATAAAGAGTAGGTCACTTTAACGGCGTCTCTTTAATGTTCCCACTTTATTGAGGTTGTCCAATTATGAATACTCTCCAGTTCTCCTGTGTCTTTTTGTAACACTGTAGGCCGTATTTGTGTTGCAGTATTACTAGGGACATATAAAGTGATAACACTATGTTTGCATCAAGTCCATTGTCCCATCTTTTATGCATCCCAGGAGCGGGTTCTGTATTTACCGGTGGCCGGGATGCCAGTCGTCAATATAGTGACAACGGCATCCTGGCCACCAGTATGCCAGCAGCGGGGCGAGTACAATGAGTCATGGACACACGTGTGGGAATAGTCCTGTTGCACCGGCATTCCGGCTGCCGGCATTGCCAGGAGTAGGGATTCCGGCGTCGGTATCCTGAACGCCAGATCCTGATAGCCGGAAAACTAAACCTATATCCCAGGCGCTACATTACATTTACTAACTGCTGCTTTTGCAAGCGATTCCCAGGCATTTTGACCCCTATATTTAAAACAGCAACAATACTAAATGCAAAACTAGGGATGTTTCATGTTGAATATTATAACTAGTTTAAATTTTGTGTAACCCTAGTTTTTGAAGTAATGAATCCAGTTACCAATAGTTATTAGAGTGCCTCCTCCCAAGCTTTTGTTTTATGTTTTTGTTAGCTATAGAAATGGGATTAGCTTGGGACAACCCTCAACCAATATGTTATATTCACTTTACAGATCGAGATTCAGGGTTACCTTTTTTCCTTTGAACTCCTTCAAACTTCGCCTAACAATAGGTAAGTAATATACATAATAAACTGGAAGCCTTATATCAGCATATTTACTATTCTATAATGAGTCACCATATAGTAATAAGACATTCAGTTACTTGGCAACTTCAGCTTGTAACCACACAGATAGTGTACAATGAACCAAATAACATAGAGTTAACTTTAAGCCCCATTCAGTAATAATCCCATTATTCCTTTTTTTCTAATCATGTAATCCACAGTTAATAACAGAAAGGCTTTGTGTGTGTGTGTGTGTGTGAGTGTGTGTATATATATATATATATATATATAATACAATAACAGTGGCACTCACACGGACTTCTTTTTCATTTAAATAAATGGGCGCAGTACGCCTCCGCTTGTTAACGTTTCAGTTTTATTCTCAAAACTTTCGTCAGAACAAAGTACATAAGTAAAAAGCTTACCTTTATACCACAAGACCCGTGAAGACACCCACATGGAAACGGAAACTGCTGGACGCAGGGTCGGTGACGTCACGCTCCCGCGACGTGCGCTCTTGTGCGCATGCACCGAGCCCTCCGTTACCTAGCAACATACAAAACTTTGTGTGAAAATAACCATCACCATGACTACACGCTAACAAGCCGCGCTATCTCAATCAGAGGTACACAGCAACCTAATTCAAGGTTGCAACATTTAAATAGGCCCAATATGGAATGAATGCATTGATCGAGCAAAGAATAACAATGCAGTTTAGTTAAAGTTAAGTACAAAAAATTAAATAAAGCAATTAAAATTCAACTGTTCATTATTTAAATGAAAAATGTGTGAGTGCCACTGTTATTGTATTATACATAACCCTGCTGCATAGCTTTGTACTGGAGGCACCGAGGCACTTTTATTCACATGAGACGGAGTGCCGGCATTTCAACTCTGTGTATATATATATATATATATATATATATATATATATACCCCTTGATGAAGTCTGAAGGACGAAACGCGTTGGGTGTACCTCTACTGACTCTCCATCTCTAAAGATAAGCACCACTCTCTTATCTCTAAAATATATATATCAATTTTATATTATAGGTTTTAGATTAATGAATTTTTTATCCTGGGCTCTAGCTAAATTGCACATAGCCATTCAGTCATTTTTTTCTTTTTTGTACCTTGTAATCTTTATAAAACATTTTTTTTTTAGGCTTTTACTCTCCATATACTTTTTATCCAACATCATGTTTTAAATTGTATAAATAAATATTGTGTTTTTTTTTTTTATATATACCGTATCCTAATATTCTTCATTTTTATATTAATATATTAGACACTGCTAGTCGCAGATACCCCTATCCTCCCCTTTTCCCAAATTTTAAACTCTAAAGGCAGCTTATCCCTGCCTAGTATTTAGGGGCTAGCTGACACCTTATATCTATAAAGGAGTGTCTTTTATTAAAGTATTTCACTATATTATTTTATCTGCTCACATCCACCTGTGGCGCCGTACCCCCACTGCTCAAATATATACATATATATATAGCTAATGTATCCTCTCCTTACTTGACCAATTTTAGACCATTGAATATATATATATATATATGAATACAGTATTTCCTTTAATTGAGTAGAAGTACTTTTTGAAGTATGACTAATACTGTTGCCACTAAATCCTGGATGAATAGCTACTTTCCTGTAACTATATATTTGTAACCATATAGCTCCTTCAAGGTAGGGTAATTGTATCCTTTTCCTGTGACTGTATCCAACTCACATACAAAGCATTAACTTTGAGATCTGATAGTTTCCACAAGATGTCACTGCTCTCCCACGTATAGACTCCCTTGACTGATGTATTAATTATTATAGTACCCATGTCGCTATATTGTAGCCATAATAACAGTCATGCTTGGTGGGGTGTAGGGACTACTATGGTTAAAAGTAACCCTTTCTTTCCTTTCTTTAGATATTACAGTCTCTTATATCCTCTGACAGTTACTAGCTTCCTTGCAGATAAGTATTGGGGAGCATACTGAAGTCCCTATTTCCACTGGGTAATATTACCAACTAGAAATTCCCGATAATAAGTCTATTTCTCCTGTGCTCATAAAATAAGAATTTACTTACCGATAATTCTATTTCTCGGAGTCCGTAGTGGATGCTGGGGTTCCTGAAAGGACCATGGGGAATAGCGGCTCCGCAGGAGACAGGGCACAAAAGTAAAGCTTTACGATCAGGTGGTGTGCACTGGCTCCTCCCCCTATGACCCTCCTCCAAGCCTCAGTTAGGTACTGTGCCCGGACGAGCGTACACAATAAGGAAGGATTTATGAATCCCGGGTAAGACTCATACCAGCCACACCAATCACACCGTACAACCTGTGATATAAACCCAGTTAACAGTATGATAACAGAAGAGCCTCTAAAAGATGGCTCCTTACAACAATAACCCGAATTAGTTAACAATAACTATGTACAATTATTGCAGATAATCCGCACTTGGGATGGGCGCCCAGCATCCACTACGGACTCCGAGAAATAGAATTATCGGTAAGTAAATTCTTATTTTCTCTATCGTCCTAGTGGATGCTGGGGTTCCTGAAAGGACCATGGGGATTATACCAAAGCTCCCAAACGGGCGGGAGAGTGCGGATGACTCTGCAGCACCGAATGAGAGAACTCCAGGTCCTCCTTAGCCAGAGTATCAAATTTGTAAAATTTTACAAACGTATTCTCCCCTGACCACGTAGCTGCTCGGCAAAGTTGTAATGCCGAGACCCCTCGGGCAGCCGCCCAAGATGAGCCCACCTTCCTTGTGGAGTGGGCCTTTACAGATTTAGGCTGTGGCAGGCCTGCCACAGAATGTGCAAGTTGGATTGTGCTACAGATCCAACGAGCAATCGTCTGCTTAGACGCAGGAGCACCCATCTTGTTGGGTGCATACAATATAAACAACGAGTCAGATTTTCTGACTCCAGCTGTCCTTGCAATATATATTTTCAATGCTCTGACAACATCCAGTAACTTGGAGTCCTCCAAGTCACTTGTAGCCGCAGGCACTACAATAGGCTGGTTCAGATGAAATGCTGACACCACCTTAGGGAGAAAATGCGGACGAGTCCGCAGTTCTGCCCTGTCCGAATGGAAAATCAGATATGGGCTTTTGTAAGATAAAGCTGCCAGTTCTGACACTCTCCTGGCCGAAGCCAGGGCTAGTAGCATGGTCACTTTCCATGTGAGATATTTCAAATCCACATTATTTAGTGGTTCAAACCAATGAGATTTGAGAAAGTCCAAAACAACATTGAGATCCCACGGTGCCACTGGGGGCACCACAGGAGGCTGTATATGCAGCACTCCCTTAACAAAAGTCTGGACTTCAGGAACTGAAGCCAATTCTTTCTGGAAGAAAATCGACAGGGCCGAAATTTGAACCTTAATAGATCCCAATTTGAGACCCATAGACAATCCTGATTGCAGGAAATGTAGGAATCGACCCAGTTGAAATTCCTCCGTCGGAGCACTCCGATCCTCGCACCACGCAACATATTTTCGCCAAATGCGGTGATAATGTTGCGCGGTTACTTCCTTCCGTGCTTTAATCAAAGTAGGAATGACTTCTTCCGGCATGCCTTTTTCCTTTAGGATCCGGCGTTCAACCGCCATGCCGTCAAACGCAGCCGCGGTAAGTCTTGAAACAGACAGGGACCCTGCTGAAGCAAGTCCCTTCTCAGAGGTAGAGGCCACGGATCTTCCGTGATCATCTCTTGAAGTTCCGGGTACCAAGTTCTTCTTGGCCAATCCGGAACCACTAGTATCGTTCTTACGCCTCTTTGCCGTATAATTCTCAATACTTTTGGTATGAGAGGCAGAGGAGGAAACACATATACCGACTGGTACACCCAAGGCGTTACCAGCGCGTCCACAGCTATTGCCTGTGGATCTCTTGACCTGGCGCAATACCTGTCCAGTTTTTTGTTGAGGCGAGACGCCATCATGTCCACCATTGGTCTTTCCCAACGGGTTACCAGCATGTGGAAAACTTCTGGATGAAGTCCCCACTCTCCCGGGTGAAGGTCGTGTCTGCTGAGGAAGTCTGCTTCCCAGTTGTCCACTCCCGGGATGAACACTGCTGACAGTGCTATCACATGATTTTCCGCCCAGCGAAGAATCCTTGCAGCTTCTGCCATTGCACTCCTGCTTCTTGTGCCGCCCTGTCTGTTCACATGGGCGACTGCCGTGATGTTGTCCGACTGGATCAACACCGGCTTTCCCTGAAGCAGAGGTTCTGCCTGGCTTAGAGCATTGTAGATTGCTCTTAGTTCCAGAATGTTTATGTGAAGAGACGTTTCCAGGCTCGTCCACACTCCCTGGAAGTTTCTTCCTTGTGTGACTGCTCCCCAGCCTCTCAGGCTGGCGTCCGTGGTCACCAGGATCCAATCCTGTATGCCGAATCTGCGGCCCTCCAATAGATGAGCACTCTGTAACCACCACAGAAGAGATACCCTTGTCCTTGGAGACAGGGTTATCCGCTGGTGCATCTGAAGATGCGACCCTGACCATTTGTCCAACAGATCCCTCTGGAAAATTCTTGCGTGGAATCTGCCGAATGGAATTGCTTCGTAAGAAGCCACCATTTTTCCCAGGACTCTTGTGCATTGATGTACAGACACCTTTCCTGGTTTTAGGAGGTTCCTGACAAGCTCGGATAACTCCTTGGCTTTTTCCTCCGGGAGAAAAACCTTTTTCTGAACCGTGTCCAGAATCATCCCTAGGAACAACAGACGTGTTGTCGGAATTAACTGGGATTTTGGAATATTCAGAATCCACCCGTGCTGTTTTAGCACTTCTTGAGACAGTGCTAATCCCATCTCTAGCTGTTCTCTGGACCTTGCCCTTATTAGGAGATCGTCCAAGTATGGGATAATTAATACGCCTTTTCTTCGAAGAAGAATCATCATCTCGGCCATTACCTTGGTAAAGACCCGAGGTGCCGTGGACAATCCGAACGGCAGCGTCTGAAACTGATAGTGACAGTTCTGTACGACGAACCTGAGGTACCCCTGGTGTGAGGGGTAAATTGGAACGTGGAGATACGCATCCTTGATGTCCAAGGATACCATAAAGTCCCCTTCTTCCAGGTTCGCTATCACTGCTCTGAGTGACTCCATCTTGAACTTGAACTTCTTTATGTACAGGTTCAAGGACTTCAGATTTAGAATAGGTCTTACCGAGCCATCCGGCTTCGGTACCACAAATAGAGTGGAATAATACCCCTTTCCTTGTTGTAAAAGAGGTACCTTGACTATCACCTGCTGAGAGTACAGCTTGTGAATGGCTTCCAAGACCGTCACCCTGTCGGAGGGGGACGTTGGTAAAGCAGACTTCAGGAAACGGCGAGGTGGATTCGTCTCTAGTTCTAACCTGTACCCCTGAGATATTATCTGCAGGATCCAGGGATCTACCTGCGAGTGAGCCCACTGCGCGCTGAAATTCTTGAGACGACCCCCAACCGCCCCCGAGTCCGCTTGAGAAGCCCCAGCGTCATGCTGAGGCTTTTGTAGAAGCGGGGGAGGGCTTCTGTTCCTGGGAAGGAGCTGCCTGTTGCTGTCTCTTCCCCCTTCCTCTGCCTCGTGGCAGATATGAATATCCCTTTGCTCTCTTGTTTTTAAAGGAACGAAATGGCTGCGGTTGAAAAGTCGGTGTCTTTTTCTGTTGGGGAGTGACTTGAGGTAAAAAGGTGGATTTCCCGGCTGTAGCCGTGGCCACCAAATCCGATAGACCGACTCCAAATAACTCCTCCCCTTTATACGGCAAAACTTCCATATGCCGTTTTGAGTCCGCATCGCCTGACCACTGTCGCGTCCATAAACTTCTTCTGGCCGAAATGGACATAGCACTTACCCGTGATGCCAGTGTGCAGATATCCCTCTGTGCATCACGCATATAAAGAAATGCATCCTTTATTTGCTCTAAAGACAGTAAAACATTGTCCCTATCCAGGGTATCAATATTTTCAATCAGGGACTCTGACCAAGCTACCCCAGCACTGCACATCCAGGCTGTCGCTATAGCTGGTCGTAGTATAACACCTGTATGTGTGTATATACTTTTTTGGATATTTTCCATCCTCCTATCTGCTGGATCTTTAAGTGCGGTCGTCTCAGGAGAGGGTAACGCCACTTGTTTTGATAAGTGTGTGAGCGCCTTGTCCACCCTAGGAGGTGTTTCCCAGCGCGCCCTAACCTCTGGCGGGAAAGGGTATAAAGCCAATAACTTCTTTGAAATTAGCATTTTTTTATCGGGGGCAACCCACGCTTCATCACACACCTCATTTAATTCTTCTGATTCAGGAAAAACTATAGGTAGTTTTTTCACACCCCACATAATACCCTGTTTAGTGGTACCTGTAGTATCAGCTATATGTAACGCCTCCTTCATTGCCAAAATCATATAACGTGTGGCCCTACTGGAAAATACGGTTGATTCGTCACCGTCACCACTAGAATCAGTGCCTGTGTCTGGGTCTGTGTCGACCGACTGAGGCAAAGGGCGTTTTACAGCCCCTGACGGTGTTTGAGGCGCCTGGACAGGCACTAATTGATTGTCCGGCCGTCTCATGTCGTCAAACGACTGCTTTAGCGTGTTGACACTATCCCGTAATTCCATAAATAAAGGCATCCATTCTGGTGTCGACCCCCTAGGAGGTGACATCCCCATATTTGGCAATTGCTCCGCCTCCACACCAATATCGTCCTCATACATGTCGACACACACGTACCGACACACAGCAGACACACAGGGAATGCTCTTAACGAAGACAGGACCCCACTAGCCCTTTGGGGAGACAGAGGGAGAGTTTGCCAGCACACACCAAAAGCGCTATATATGACAGGGATAGCCTTATAATAAGTGCTCCCTGTATAGCTGCTTTAATAATATATTTTTGCCACAATTTTGCCCCCCCCCTCTCTTTTTTACCCTGTTTCTGTAGTGCAGTGCAGGGGAGAGCCTGGGAGCCGTCCTGACCAGCGGAGCTGTGTAAGGAAAATGGCGCTGTGTGCTGAGGAGATAGGCCCCGCCCCTTTTTCGGCGGGCTCGTCTCCCGCTCTTTAGTGGATTCTGGCAGGGGTTAAATATCTCCATATAGCCCCCGGAGGCTATATGTGAGGTATTTTTAGCCAAATTAGGTTTTCATTTGCCTCCCAGGGCGCCCCCCTCCCAGCGCCCTGCACCCTCAGTGACTGCCGTGTGAAGTGTGCTGAGAGGAAAATGGCGCACAGCTGCAGTGCTGTGCGCTACCTTTAGAAGACGGAGGAGTCTTCTGCCGCCGATTCTGGACCTCTTCTCGTTTCAGCATCTGCAAGGGGGCCGGCGGCGAGGCTCCGGTGACCATCCAGGCTGTGACCTGTGATCGTCCCTCTGGAGCTAATGTCCAGTAGCCAAGAAGCCAATCCATCCTGCACGCAGGTGAGTTCACTTCTTCTCCCCTAAGTCCCTCGTTGCAGTGATCCTGTTGCCAGCAGGACTCACTGTAAAATAAAAAACCTAAGCTAAACTTTTCTAAGCAGCTCTTTAGGAGAGCCACCTAGATTGCACCCTTCTCGGCCGGGCACAAAAATCTAACTGAGGCTTGGAGGAGGGTCATAGGGGGAGGAGCCAGTGCACACCACCTGATCGTAAAGCTTTACTTTTGTGCCCTGTCTCCTGCGGAGCCGCTATTCATCCACTAGGACGATAGAGAAATATAGTAGGGAGTCAATTGCTACACATGCTCCTTAAGCCAAATGTCTAATGAATGGTGTCCCTATAAATGTAGGTGCTGTGCTGTGTATCATTGACAGACCTGAGATGGCTTCAGCCACAGCTCCTGCCAGTGGCCAATCAAGTACTTGGTCAGCTCCGCCCCCTTCTCACCGATTCTCTCATTCTTGATATCACCCAGCACTGCCCCGCTCTAACAATCAGCTTGGAGGCTGGAGATAACTGCAGCTGTCTTGACTAGGCTGAAGGGGAGACTAAGGACTGTCTGGATCCCCATCATCATCTGCGGCTCTGTGTCTTTGATCGGCGCCACCTTCTAGGGTCAGCGAGGTGCAGTGTTGCCCCGGGGTCAGCGCTGTCTCGGGCGGTCCCTCCTAACGATTCTCCCTCGGCCAATCACCGCTGGTCTGGCGCCATCTCTTCCTCTAGCCACGCCTCCCACTCTCCTCTGCTGTATCGAGCGACCACTCCTTCTGACACTCCCCCAGCCAATCACGGCTGGTCCTGCGCAGCCTCTTCCTTTAGCCACGCCTCCCGCTCTCTTCCGCTCTGCAACTCTCCGTCACTCCGCCGGGACCACCTGCCGGCCTGAACTTCAGGGGACCATGTCAGAGGTAAGCCTCTTCCTCTACCTCTGACTTCACAATGTTTACAGCACAGCTTTTTCTGTGCAGCGCAGAGGGGAGAGAGAAGCAGCCTCCTCAGCGGCTCCCACACAACGACCCAACAGCGCTAAATCTCCCCCTTTTATAGTAGCTGTAGAGTCCTCGTGAGCATACAGATTGTTCCCGTTCACAGCACGAGGCTCCTCTTGACAGTTAAAGTCTCGTACCTTATATAGTGGCTCGTGCCTTATATAGTGTGTATCCCAGTCTCACTGTTTTTAAATAGCCAGTAATACCTCTTAATTACATCAGACGGGTGGTCTTCAGTATGCCGGCTGTCGGGATCCCGGCGCACAGTATACCGGCGCCGGAATCCTGACACCCAGCATACTGACACTTATTCTCCCTCGTGGGGGTCCACGACCCCCCTGGAGGGAGAATAAATAGCGTGGCGCACGTAGCCCACCACCATGCCCGCAGCGTGGCGAGCGCAGAAAGCCCGCAAGGGGCTCATTTGCGCTCGCCACACTGTCGGTAAGCCAGCGGTCGGGCTCCCGGCGCCGGTATGCTTTTCGCCGGGAGCCCGGCCGCCGGCATACCATACTACACCCCTTCAGACACCCATACACTTGTTTAGAAGCATACTATCCAGTCTCCATATAAATCTGTACATATATATATATATATATATATATATATATATATATATATATACACATAGTTGGCACTATACGGCTCTTGTCCCCACTTATTAAATATGACATATACTGCAGGGTTACATTTCTCCCCCTGGTGATCTGTAGGATACACAATTTTTCTCTATCACACAGATCACCACCTATAACATGTTCTACATCTATACATTACAATAATATGGTGATGAACTTTCCTATTTAAACCCACAAGAATTTCCTATATAACCAAAGTAGGGCCAACTGTTTACTATACTAGGGTTAATTAAGAGATGTTCCCTTGTGGGATTTCCTAGCCTGTCATACGTAAGAATTAAGGGTGGCCTGCGTATTCGTTGAGGTCTTATATCACAGTCCTCTCCCCAACTACCGAGGATTCAGCATCAATATTAATAGAAGAAAGATCATATAAGTCATTCTTGGGTTGAAAAGGCATATCACTATCACAAGAGTCCTTCCCCGAATTTTCTCCAGTAGTTCTGCCTCTCTATGTGGGTGTATTCCTATTCTGTTGTGGGCAACTGAAGTTCTCTGAAAGTGGTGCCAACATCGGGAACATCATAGCCATAAAAATATCCCCGATCATTATTGGATATATCATCCAAAGCATTGTCTTCTATGGAATGAGGGTGCACTTGAGATGGTATTAATCTTCCTTTTTCGGAAGTAGTAGCGATATCTTCCCCTAAGGTAATATCTGGGAAGTAAATTTCCTGTGTAATAGGCAACAGATGGTGCCGGTGATAGGTAAGTATAGGACCCTCTCCATTCTCAGACATCATTTGATACACAGGAATATCTGGTAATTTATCAATTATCCGGTATGGATTCTCACGCCACCTATTAGCAAGTTTTTGACATTTTGGGAATCCTAGTCGCTTCAGTAGAACTCTATCTCCAGGTAATAACACTTGTTCTTTGAACTTCTTATCATAATTTTGTTTATTCTTTTCTCCCTGTTTCTTGGACATCTTATGAGCAATATCATAAGCTTCACGCAACTCTTTCCTAAGTTTCTTGACATATTGTGTGTGCATGGGAGGGTTATGATTGCCCACAGTAGTTCCAAAGCAAACATCAATGGGCAATCATGATTCCCTCCCGAACATAAGAACATAAGGGGAGTACCCAGTGGCATAATTTATGGTGCAATTGTAAGCATGGACCAACTGACATATCTGACGTTTCCATTGCATCTTATCTTTCATCGACAGGGTTCCAAGCATATTGAGTAATGTTTGATTAAATCTTTCAGGTTGGGGATCACCCTGGGGGTGGTATGGAGAGGTCCTAGACTTCTTAATTCCACAACAAATACACAGTTCTCTGATCAACTTGCTTTTAAAGTCTCGTCCTTAGTCTGAGTGAATCTGGGCAGGCAGCCCATAATGCACAAAAAACTTGTCCCATAGCGTCTTAGCCACGGTCAGAGCTCTTTGGTCAGGGGTTACATACGCCTGCTCGTATCTAGTGAAATGATCGGTAATTATTAATATATTACTTTCTTTACCATTTGAGCCCTCTAACAACAGAAAATCAATGCAGACCAATTCCATGGGTCCTGAACTGTCTATATTAACTAGTGGGGCCACATGGGTGGGTAAGGACTTTCGGAGGATACAATTCCTACAATGTTTACAATATTCCCCAATGTCTTGATTCATAATAGGCCAATACACTCTCTCTGCAATTGATTGTTGAGTTTTCTCATATCCTAAATGCCCATGTTGGTCATGAAAGGATCTAAGGATCATGGATACATATTTGTACGGTACAATGAGTTGGTATTTAACTTCTCCCGATAGCTTCTTAGTTTTTCTATAAATTATCCTTTTTTTGAAAAGTAATTTATTTCGCTGTTGTAACAACACCTTAGCTTTCCGGGATAAAAGTCTAGTATTGAGGATGGCACAAACATGACTCAAATGATCCATTACCAGTTTTAGATCAGTGTCTTCACTTTGGTCACTTCTTATTTGGTCAGTCGACAATATTTCCAGCCCTCCAAGTTCGGTTCTTGATACCCAACAATACATTAAAGGTAATACAGTGTTGGATGCTCCTAAGGAATTTATCCTGTCTTGTGGTGTATGCTGTAACCCAGTTATTTGATGACATAAACTTTGAACCACTGGGGATGGAACTTTGATCCATTCATCATTGCTACTACTAATACAAGTATTTGGTAACCTTGATAGAGCATCAGCATCGGTGTTATGTATTCCCGGCTTATACTTCAGAGTAAAATGGTAATTTGATAATGCAGCCAACCATCGATGCCCAGTGGCGTCTAATTTGGCAGTTGAGTTTATGTAAGCGAGGGGGTTGTTGTCAGTTTGAATGATAAAACTTACTCCATAAAGATAATCATGGAATTTTTCAACCACTGTCCATTTTAATGCTAAAAATTCCAGTTTGTGTATTGCATATCGTCGTTCACTGGAAGATAGTCCTCTACTAACATATGACACAGGTCGCTATTGATAGTCATGCCATTGATACAATACTACCCCTAATCCTTCAAAGGAAGCATCAATGTGTAATTCGTATGGCAGTTCAGGATTGGCATAGGCTAACACTGGTGTATGAGTTAGACAGTACTTCAATCTTCGAAAAGCTTTCTCACAGGCTAGTGTCCAACGTTCACCAAACTCTTCCTATGGTTTGAAGTAATCTTTGTTATGGCTAGGATACGTTGTCTGGTGACCTTTGTTATGGGGTGGATATCCTTTGGTCAAGTCGGTCAATGGATGGGCAATATTGGAGTAATTTGCCACAAATTGGCGATAGTAGCCTCAAAACCCCAGAAAGGAACGTAAGTCTTTTAACTTATTTGGACGGGGCCAATGCTGTACTGCCGCTACTTTATCCGGATCTGTAGATACACCCTCTCGACTGACTATGTGACTGAGATATCTAACAGTCTTTTGACAGAGTTTACATTTGTCAATGGATAACTTTAATCCTTTTTGTTGTAGCCTATCCATTACTTTGATCAATCAGGCATTATGCTCTGAGAGTGTTCTGCCAAAAACAATAATGTCGTCCAAATAAACTAATACCTCTCGGTAACACATATCACTGATGGTTTGCTCCATAGTTCTTTGAAACGTGGTCGGGGCACCTTTCACTCCCTGGGGCATTTTAAGAAATTTGAAAAATTCTATAGGACAAATAAATGCAGTCTTGGCCCTATCTTCTGGTTTCATGGGGATTTGATAGTATCCATACCTTATATCTAAAACCGAGAACCATTGACTGCCTTGTAAGCAATCTCAAGCCTCCTCTACTTTGGGCACTGTGTATTGATCAGTTATTGTACGGTTGTTTAAAGTATGATAGTCGATACATAATCTAATATCACCATTTTTCTTTCGGGCCACTACAATTGGTGAGGCACAAGGGCTTTCAGAATCAGCTATGACATGGTTTTCAAGCAAAGTTTTTTAAGTGCTGTCTCACATCATCAAAATCTGCAGGGGCTAGCCTACGTGACCTCTCCCTGAAAGGAGTAGCATCAGTTAACTTAATTCGATGCTCAACTCCTACCGCAGTACCCAAATCCCACTCTTCCACTGAAAAAATGGGATTTCAAAGGAGAAGTTCACTCAACAATTTTTCTTTATCAAGAGAGTTAATATCACTACCATGGAAGCATTCCATAAGTTTAGATTTGAATGCTTCTGTCACCATCTGGGTTGTTGGCTCTGTATTACATATATATATATATATATATATATATATATATATACAGCTCTCTCCCATACTCAGTATGTCTTGGGATGAATTAGGTGCACTGTTATACGGTTGGATAATCAGATTATCTTGAGCTAAACACCAATCAGATAAAGTTTTAAAGAGATTGGAGTTTGTTCCCACAATAACAGAAACATTGCCTTGATCCCCAGGAGAATCAGGACATACTAAAGCAATTAACGGTAAAGGTTCTTTGTACCCATAGGGGAACTGGGAAAACTCTATTTGAGTGGATATGTATCCTAAATAGGGGAATTTTTGAGCACTCAATCCCCATATTACTAGTCCATCAAAGGGCAATAAAGGCACATCAAACAGATGTTGCCGATACCAACTCTCAAATATGATCGACACTTGGGAACCACTGTCTTACAGAACAATACATGCTTGCCCATTTATCAATGCCTGTACCCTTGGAGCCTTTCCCATCATTTCCTTCAGAATGGGATCAGACAACTGGGCACTCCCCATTGCACACACTATGATAGGTCGGGGTTCATCGGCTTCCCTCTGGCATTTTCTGGCAGCTCTACATTTCAGTCAGTACGGACATTAGTGTTCCTTCTATTATATCCATTTTGAGGACACTCAAAAGATCAATGTCCCTGTTGTCCACACCAGTAACAGATGATGTTATCCATATTATCTTGTCTCCTAGCATACCCTCTAACCCTTCCTATGGGCATTGCAGCTGGCACACTACTATGTAAAGTAATTGGTTGATACAATTTTTTATTTTGATCTTCTAACAGCTTATACAATTTGTCATTTGCTTGCGAAACATCAGGAGAGGGTGATACAATTTTTACTCTTTTCAAACATTTTTCTCTGTTCTCTATCTGGACTTCCTCTAACTTTACTTCCTTAATTAATTCACTCAGAGTTGGAGGGGGGTTCTGATCATACTGCATCTCAGTCGTTGAGCTACCAGATTACTAGTCAAAGCTCCTCTTAAGACATGCTTCATGCGTCTTTCATCAATTTTTTTCTGTTCAATCCCTCCTTTATCTAAAAGTTTATATAGGATTTTATCCAAATGATAAATGTAGTCTGTGAGAGTCTCATTTGGATCTTGGTAGGTACGATGGAGCCGAGACAGTATATCCCCTACTTCTTCTATTGTTCCAAAAGAAAAATCCAAAGCAGTGAAGTAGTCTTTCAATGTACCTTGAGAATTGCTTCTACGTGTAGCATGTATGATCCCCATAGCTGGACCTCGTAGACTCTCAACTATCCTGTCTTTTTATATGTTCAGGGCATCTCCACTCCTCTGAATGCTGCACAGCTGTTTCTCTCCAAACATCATAACTCTCTTCCCCAGTGGGCACAGGAAGTATCCCCAAAAATACTCTTAATCTCCTATACCCACCCTCGTAATGCCACCTCTCAAAGTGACTTACTACCTTATCCATGACTGCTTCTACTTGAGGCTCTATAGAATCATTATTAGGTAAATTAGATTGTGAAGAGTCACCCATACTCTGATGACTCCTTTGATTAGCCTCTACTCCATACTCAGTAGCTTCCAGGGCTTCTTCATCCCCTACAACTACTTGACTAGGCCATATAATAATCCACCTACTACCCGGTACACATTCTACTAAAACAATAACAGGGATTAAAGAAGCATCTAAATTATTTTGGTTGTTTATTAAAACCGCACAAGTTTCCCGTAAAGCTCCTTTCCACTTATCTATTATAACTGGCGATTTTATCCCACACAATTTATTCAGTTCTTTAAACACCTCTTCATCAGATAAGTTGGTAAAATTTTCCACTATACCTACACTACTTCTCACATTCACACCATGGTCTGTACACCAGGTATATATATCTTTTTCACTTATAACTTCCATGGTAAACAGGAGTGTATGATTGGTGCACATCTCAGCAGTGCCTCCAGATGTAACCCTAGTTTTTGAAGTAATGAATACAGTTACCAATAGTTATTAGAGTGCCTCCACCCAAGCTTTTGTTCTATGTTTTTGTTAGCTATAGAAATGGGATTAGCTTGGGACAACCCTCAACCAATATGTTATATTCACTTTACAGATCGCGATTTCCTTTGAACTCCTTCACACTAACAATAGGTAAGTAATATGCACAATTAACTGGAAGCCTTATATCAGCATATTTACTATTCTATAATGAGTCACCATATAGTAATAAGACATACATTCACTTGGCAACTTCAGTTTGTAACCATACAGATAGTGTACAATAAACCAAATAACATAGAGTTAACATTAAGCCCCATTCAGTAATAATCCCAATATTAATTTTTTTCTACTCATGTAATCTACACTTAATAACAGAAAGTCTTTGTGTATATATATATATATATATATATATATATACATATATATATATATATATACACATATATATAGCTAATGTATCCTCCTCCTTACTTGACCAATTTTAGACCACTGAATATATATATATATATATATATATATATATATATATATTTCCTTTAATTGAGTAGAAGTCCTTTTTGAAGTATGACTAATACTGTTGCCACTAAATCCTAGATGAATAGCTACTTTCCTGTAACTATATATTTGTATCCATATAGCTTTTTCAAGGTAGGGTAATTGTATCCTTTTCCTGTGACTGTATCCAACTCACATACAAAGCATTAACTTTGAGATCTAATAGTTTCCACTAGATGTCACTGCTTTCCCACGTATAGACTCCCTTGACTGATGTATTAATTATTATAGTACCCTTGTCGCTATATTGTAGCCATAATAACAGTCATGCTTGGTGGGGTGTAGGGACTACTATGGTTAAAAGTAATCCTTTCTTTCCTTTCTTTAGATATTACAGTCTCTTATATCCTCTGACAGTTACTAGCTTCCTTGCAGGTAAGTATTGGGGAGCATACTGAAGTCACTATTTCCACTGGGTAATATTACCAACTAGAAGTTCCCGATAATAAGTCTATTTCTCCTGTACTTATAAATATAGTAGGGAGTCAATTGCTACACATGCTCCTTAAGCCAAATGTCTAATGAATGGTGTCCCTATAAATGTAGGTGCTGTGCTGTGTATCATTGACAGACCTGAGATGGCTTCAGCCACAGCTCCTGCCAGTGGCCAATCAAGTTCTTGGTCAGCTCCACCCCCTTCTCACCGATTGGAGGTCATCCAATTCTCTCCTTCTTGATATCACCCAGCACTCCCCCGCTCTAACAATCAGCTTGGAGGCTGGTGATAACTGCAGCTGTCTTGACTAGGCTGAAGGGGAGACTAAGGACTGTCTGGATCACCATCATCATCTGCAGCTCTGTGTCTTTGATCTGCGCCACCTTCTAGGGTCAGCGAGGTGCAGTGTCGCCCCGGGGTCAGCGCTGTCTCGGGCGGTCCCTCCTAACGATTCTCCCTCGGCCAATCACCGCTGGTCCGGCGTTGTCTCTTCCTCTAGCCACGCCTCCCGCTCTCCTCCTCTGTATCGAGCGGCCACTCCTTCTGACACTCCCAGGGCCTATCACGGCTGGTCCGGCACAGCCTCTTCCTTTAGCCGCGTCTCCCGCTCTCTTCCGCTCTGCAGCTCTCCGTCACTCTGCCAGGACCACCTGCTGCTCTGAACTTCAGGGGACCGTGTCAGAGGTAAGCCTCTTCCTCTACCTCTGACGCCGCAATGTTTACAGCACAGCTCTTTCTGTGCAGTGCAGAGGGGAGAGAGAAGCAGCCTCCTCAGTGGCTCCCACACAACAGCGCTAAATCTCCCCATTTTATAGTAGCTGTGGAGTCCTCGTGAGCATACAGATTGTTCCCGCTCACAGCGTGAGGCTCCACTTGTCTCGTGCCTTATATAGTGGCTCGTGCCTTATTTAGTGTGTATCCCAGTCTCACTGTATTAAATAGCCAGTAATACCTCTTAATTACTTCAGACAGCCATACACTTGTTTAGAAGCATACTATCAGAAGCATACTATCCAGTCTTCATACAGATCAGTACATATATACATATATATATATATATATATATATATATATATATAAATATAAAACATAGCAAAATGACAGCACTCAGTAAAAAACAAATTAAATTGACATGGTGGTGCAGGGTCCTGGAAATTGATACAGACACTCACTTTTGCAAAAGAAAAGAAAAAAAGACCAGCACTCACGTTTTGATGATGAAAAGAAAAAATGGGTTTATTCCTTACAGAAGAAACATCTGGACATGATCCTAGTACTACAGCCCAATGGCCGTTTCAACTCTCCGTGGTTTTCGTCAGGGGCCCCTGACGAAAACCACGGAGAGTTGAAACGGATGTCGGGCTGTAGTACTAGGATCATGTCCAGATGTTTCTTCTGTAAGGAATAAACCCCTTTTCTCTATCGTCCTAGTGGATGCTGGGGTTTCTGAAAGGACCATGGGGAATAGCGGCTCCGCAGGAGACAGGGCACAAAAAAGTAAAGCTTTAGGATCAGGTGGTGTGCACTGGCTCCTCCCCCTATGACCCTCCTCCAAGCCAGTTAGATTTTTGTGCCCGGCCGAGAAGGGTGCAATCTAGGTGGCTCTCCTAAAGAGCTGCTTAGGAAAGTTTAGCTTAGGTTTTTTATTTTACAGTGAGTCCTGCTGGCAACAGGATCACTGCAACGAGGGACTTAGGGGAGAAGAAGTGAACTCACCTGCGTGCAGGATGGATTGGCTTCTTGGCTACTGGACATCAGCTCCAGAGGGACGATCACAGGTACAGCCTGGATGGTCACCGGAGCCTTGCCGCCGGCCCCCTTGCAGATGCTGAAGTAAGAAGAGGTCCAGAATCGGCGGCAGAAGACTCCTCAGTCTTCTAAAGGTAGCGCACAGCACTGCAGCTGTGCGCCATTTTCCTCTCAGCACACTTCACACGGCAGTCACTGAGGGTGCAGGGCGCTGGGAGGGGGGCGCCCTGGGAGGCAAATGAATACCTATTTTGGCTAAAAATACCTCACATATAGCCTCCGGAGGCTATATGGAGATATTTAACCCCTGCCAGAATCCGTTAAGAGCGGGAGACGAGGCCGCCGAAAAAGGGGCGGGGCCTATCTCCTCAGCACACAGCGCCATTTTCCCTCACAGAAAGGCTGGAGGGAAGGCTCCCAGGCTCTCCCCTGCACTGCACTACAGAAACAGGGTTAAAACAGAGAGGGGGGGCACTAATTTGGCGATATGCTTATATATATATTAAGATGCTATAAGGGAAAACACTTATATAAGGTTGTCCCTATATAATTATAGCGTTTTTGGTGTGTGCTGGCAAACTCTCCCTCTGTCTCTCCAAAGGGCTAGTGGGTCCTGTCCTCTATCAGAGCATTCCCTGTGTGTGTGCTGTGTGTCGGTACGTGTGTGTCGACAGGTAGGAGGACGATGTTGGTGAGGAGGCGGAGCAATTGCCTGTAATGGTGATGTCACTCTCTAGGGAGTCGACACCGGAATGGATGGCTTATTTAGGAAATTACGTGATAATGTCAACACGCTGCAAGGTCGGTTGACGACATGAGACGGCCGACAAACAATTAGTACGGTCCAGACGTCTCAAAAACACCGTCAAGGGTTTTAAAACGCCCGTTTACTTTAGTCGGTCGACACAGACACAGACAGGGACACTGAATCCAGTGTCGACGGTGAATAAACAAACGTATTCCTTATTAGGGCCACACGTTAAAGGCAATGAAGGAGGTGTTACGTATTTCTGATACTACAAGTACCACAAAAGAGGGTATTATGTGGGATGTGAAAAAACTACCATAGTTTTTCCTGAATCAGATAAATTAAATAAAGTGTGTGATGATGCGTGGGTTCCCCCCGATAGAAAATTATGGGCGGTATACCCTTTCCCGCCAGAAGTTAGGGCGCGTTGGGAAACACCCCTTAAGGTGGATAAGGCGCTCACACGCTTATCAAAACAAGTGGCGGTACCGTCTATAGATAGGGCCGTCCTCAAGGACCAGCTGACAAGGCTGGAAAATATAATAAAAAGTATATACACACATACTGGTGTTATACTGCGGCCAGCGATCGCCTCAGCCTGGATGTGCAGAGCTAGGGTGGCTTGGTCGGATTCCCTGACTAAAAATATTGATACCCTTGACAGGGACAGTATTTTATTGACTATAGAGCATTTCTATATATGCGAGATGCACAGAGGGATATTTGCACTCTGGCATCATGAATAAACGCGATGTCCATAACTGCCAGAAGATGTTATGGACACGACAGTGGTCAGGTGATGCAGATTCCAAACGGCACAGTATGGCCGTATAAAGGAAGAGGACTTGTTTGGGGTCGGTCCATCGGACCTGGTGGTCACGGCAACTGCTGGAAAATCCACCGTTTTTTACCCTAAGTCACATCTCTGCAGAAAAAGACACTGTCTTTTCAGCCTCAGTCCTCTCGTCCCTATAAGATCATATCTGCCCAGGGATAGAGGAAAGGGAAGAAGACTGCAGCAGGCAGCCTATTCCCAGGAACAGAAGCGTTTCACCGCGTCTGACAAGTTCTCAGCATGGCGCTGAGACCGTACAGGACCCCTGGATCCTACAAGTAGTATCCCGGGGGTACAGATGGGAATGTCGAGACGTTTCCCCTTCGCAGGCTCCTGAAGTCTGCTTTACCAAGTCTCCCTCCGACAAGGAGGTAGTATGGGAAAAAATTCACAAGCTGTATTCCCAGCAGGTGACAATTAAATTACCCCTCCTACTACAGAAAAGGGGTATTATTCCACACTATATTGTGGTACTGAAGCCAGAAGGCTAGGTGAGACTTATTCTAAAAAATTTTTTTTGAACACTTACAAAGGTTCAAATTAAGATGAAGTCACTCAGAGCAGTGATAACGAACCAGGAAGAAGGGGACTATATAGTGTCCCGGGACATCAGGGATGCTTACCTCTATGTCCCAAATTTGCCCTTCTCACTAAGGGTACCTCAGGTTCGTGGTGCAGAACTGTCACTATCAGTTTCAGACGCTGCCGTTTGGATTGTCCACGGCACCCCGGGGTCTTTACCAAGGTAATGGCCGAATTGATGATTCTTCTTCGAAGAAAAGGCGTCTAAATTATCCCTTACTTGGACGATCTCCTGATAGGGGCATAGTCCAGGGAACAGTTGGAGGTCGGAGTAGCACTATCTCGGATACTGCTACAATCAGCACGGGTGGATTCTAAATATTCCAAAATCGCAGCTGATCCCGACGACACGTCTGCTGTGCCTAGGGATGATTCTGGACACAGTCCAGAAAAAGGTGTTTCTCCCGGAAGAGAAAGCCAGGGAGTTATCCGAGCAAGTCAGGAACCTCCTAAAAACAGTGCATCATTGCACAAGGGTCCTGGTAAAAATGGTGGCTTCCTACGAAGCAATTCCATTCGGCAGATTTCACGTAAGAACTTTTCAGTGGGATCTGCTGGACAAATGGTCCGGATCGCATCTTCAGATGCATCAGCGGATAACCCAATATCCAAGGACAAGGGTGTCTCTCCTGTGGTGGTTATAGAGTGCTCATCTTCTAGAGGGCCGCAGATTCGGCATTCAGGATTGGATGCTGGTAACCACGGAGCCCAGCCTGAGAGGCTGGGGAGCAGTCACACAAGGGAAAAATTTCCAGGGAGTGTGATCAAGTATGGAGACTTTTCTCCACATAAATATACTGGAGCTAAGGGTAAATTTATAATGCTCTAAGCTTAGCAAGACCTCTGCTTCAAGGTCAGCCGGTATTGATCCAGTGGGAAAAACATCACGGCAGTCGCCCACGTAAACAGACAGGGCGACACAAGAAGCAGGAGGGCAATGGCAGAAACTGCAAGGACTTTTCGCTGGGCGGAAAATCATGTGATAACACTGTCAGCAGTTTTTCATCCCGGGAATGGAAACTGGGAAGCAGACTTCCTCAGCACGACCTCCACCCGGGAGAGTGGAAACTTCATTGAGAAGTTTTTTCCACATGATTGTAAACCGTTGGGAAATACCAAAGGTGGACATGATGGCGTCCCGTCTGAACAAAAAACGGGACAGGTATTGCGCCAGGTCAAGAGACCCTCAGGCAATAGATGTGGACGTTCTGGTAACACCGTGGGTGTACCAGTCGGTGTATGTGTTCCCTCCTCTGCTTCTCATACCTAAGGTGCTGAGAATTATAAGACGTAGAGGAGTAAGAACTATACTCATGGCTCCGGATTGGCCAAGGAGGACTTGGTACCCGGAACTTCAAGAGATGCTTACAGAGGTCTTATGGCCTCTGCCGCTAAGAAGGGACTTGCTTCAGCAAGTACCATGTCTGTTCCAAGACTTACCGCAGCTGCGTTTGTCGGCATGGAGATGGAAAGCCGGATCCTAAGGGAAAAAAGGCATTCCGGAAGAGGTCATTCCTACCCTGGTCAAAGCCAGAAAGGAGGTGACCGCACAACATTATCACCACGTGTGGCGAAAATATGTTGCGTGGTGTGAGGCCAGGAAGGCCCCACAAAGAAATTTCAACTCGGTCGTTTCCTGCATTTCCTGCAAACAGGAGTGTCTATGGGCCTCAAATTGGGGTCCATTAAGGTTCAAATTCGGCCCTGTAAATTTTCTTCCAGAAAGAATTGGCTTCAGTTCCTGAAGTCCAGAAGTTTGTCAAGGGAGTATTGCATATACAAAACCCTTTTTTGTGCCTCCAGTGGCACTGTGGGATCTCAACGTAGTTCTGGGATTCCTCAAATCACATTGGTTTAAAACCAGTCAAATATGTGGATTTGAAGCATCTCACATAAAAAGTGACCATGCTCTTGGCCCTGGCCTGGACCAGGCGAGTGTCAAATTGGTGGTTTTTTCTCAAAAAAGCCCATATCTGTTTGTCCATTCGGACAGGGCAGAGCTGCGGACTCGTCCCCAGTTCTCTCCCTAAGGTGGTGTCAGTGTTTCACCTGAACCAGCTTATTGTGGTGCCTTGCACCTACTAGGGACTTGGAGGACTCCAAGTTGCTAGAAGTTGTCAGGGCCCTGAAAATATGTTCCAGGACAGCTGGAGTCAGAAAATCTGACTCGCTGTTTATACTGTATGCACCCAACAAGTTGGGTGCGCCTGCTTCTAAGCAGTCGATTGCTCGTTGGATTTGTAACACAATTCAACTTGCACATTCTGAGGCAGGCCTGCCACAGTCTAAATCGGTTAAGGCCCATTCCACAAGGAAGGTGGGCTCATCTTGGGCGGCTGCCGAGAGGTCTCGGCATTACAACTCTGCCGAGCAGCTACGTGGTCAGGGGAGAACACGTTTGTAAATTTCTACAAATTTGATATCCTGGCAAAAGAGGACCTGGAGTTCTCTCATTCGGTGCTGCAGAGTCATCCGCACTCTCCCGCCCCTTTGGGAGCTTTGGTATAATCCCCATGGTCCTTTCAGGAACCCCAGCATCCACTAGGACGATAGAGAAAATAAGAATTTACTTACCGATAATTCTATTTCTCGGAGTCCGTAGTGGATGCTGGGCGCCCATCCCAAGTGCGGATTATCTGCAATACTTGTACATAGTTACAAAAATCGGGTTATTATTGTTGTGAGCCATCTTTTCAGAGGCTCCGCTGTTATCATACTGTTAACTGGGTTTAGATCACAAGTTGTACGGTGTGATTGGTGTGGCTGGTATGAGTCTTACCCGGGATTCAAAATTCCTCCCTTATTGTGTACGCTCGTCCGGGCACAGTACCTAACTGGCTTGGAGGAGGGTCATAGGGGGAGGAGCCAGTGCACACCACCTGATCCTAAAGCTTTACTTTTTTGTGCCCTGTCTCCTGCGGAGCCGCTATTCCCCATGGTCCTTTCAGGAACCCCAGCATCCACTACGGACTCCGAGAAATAGAATTATCGGTAAGTAAATTCTTATTTTTTCTTTTCATCATCAAAACGTGAGTGCTGGTCTTTTTTTCTTTTCTTTTGCAAAAGTGAGTGTCTGTATGTATATGTGTATATATATATATATATATATATATATATATATATATATATATATAGTTGGCACTATATGGCTCTTGTCCCCACTTATTATATATGACATATACCACAGGGTCACATTTGGAATTAAATTATGCAGAGAATCAGCGGCTTCCAAAAGCTGCTGTTTAGCAAATTTAGCCCAAAACATTTATTCATATTTCCAGGCGCTGTGTGGAACAACAAAGAGTGTTAGTGGAATAAGGCAATGGCAGAAGCATTATTTATTTGCTTGCTTATACTATGCAAATATATAGGGTAACCTGGAAATTATGTGTGTGCAGGTGTTTAATTGCAAAGTTATGTAGGCACACATAAGCAGAAGACTCAAACTATTAACTGCCCAATTACTTAACCAGTTGTGTTGATTTATTGATAGATAGCAGCTACAGCTGTTATCACTGTTACATGACACTGGTGGTGGAGTGCAGCTTGAGTGGAGTGGGGTATCATACAGCTCATCAGCCAGTGAGTGTATACTGCAAACAGATGGTGGTGCAGGGATGCAGCAAAAACGTAATATGCAGGTAAAGCATTAACTAGCTCTATTATAGGAACTAAGTTGAAGACTTTGGTCTCCCACCATGTCACATTACACAGTCCCTAGATTGGTCCTGGATATGCTCACTAGTGATCTCAGGGGCCATCTTGGGATAGGGCATGAAGCCTCCCTGGAGAACAGGAATACTGGAGTTTGCGCAGTAGCGCACTCCACTATCAACACAACTGACAAATAAAACTTTGGGACATTTTGGGAAATTATTAAGAAAGGACCCTTTGAAAAGAAAGTGCCACTTTCAATTGCATTAAAAAATATAAATATCACATTTTCTCAAAGAATGCCTATTGCCATTTTTACTGTTAGGTCCAATTTATTAGTGAAGATATATAAACATAGTGAGATACTGCATGTTCAGCCAAAAAGCAGATTAATTATTTGTTTGGCCATAACAATATATGATTGGTAGTTGCTACCTAACTGAATGTTGACAACTACACACTGCACTGGCGTATTAATGATGGGTGCAGTGTGTTCGGTGCATGTGGGCCCCTGGGGTCTAGGGGGCCCACACTGCATACCCTGCACCCATTACTCTCTGGTGTCCCACGTCGCAGAAACAGTGCTGCAGAAATCACTGTGAAAATGGTGCTGTAGCCATTTTCTTGACATTTCGCGCATGCACAGTACAAAAAATTGCATGGAAAATGGCCGTGCACCATTTTCCCAGAGAACTGCACTTGCACACAAGAGTCTAGGACAGTAGTAGGGTCCAGTGTGATCCTAGTTTCCAGAGTCAGGACCGCTGCCGGCTACAGAGGAGGTGGCCCAGAAGGAGACTTCACATGGGCCTCCTCCTCTCTTAAGATGCCCCTGGCACACAGTAACATATTAACACACTGTAGGCATTGACTTATGGTGCCGGCATGGGAGAGTAAGCAGCTTCTCCCTGTAGCTCCACTCCTCACGCTGCCTCACCCTTCGGTAACCCTGTCAGCCTCTCACAGATACAACGCTCCTGGTCACCTTTTCGGCCGGGCATTGAAATGGACAAGTTCCTCGGTCCCCGGGTCCCGCTAAGCAGCCTCCGGCTCCACAGCAGCAATGCCAGGAGAAGATCAGATCATGCTATGATTAATGTTGTACTAGATCTTGGAAGATCTGGGAAAGTTACACCCATGTGGAGATTTCCTTCCCATATGCTTCAGTCTCAAGACTTACGTGATAAACTCCTTGCAGTTTGGAATGACTATTGTGTTTCAAATGCAGATCATGCAACTTCTAATCCATCTCTTTTTTGGCAAACAGCTAAATCAGTGACTCGAGGAGAACTGATTGCGTTTGTTTCAAAAAGTAAAAAACAGTATAAACATAATTATCTTGAATTGCAAGATAAGTTGTCTGAAGCCTTTCAATTATTCAAATTGTCCCCTTCATCTGCAAATAAATCTGCTTATCAGGACGCAAAATTACATTTTAATGAATATCTTCAATTAAATGGTGACAAATACCTTTTTAACGTACAGTCTAAATTTTATAAATTTGGAAATAAAGTTGGAAAGCTTCTCACTTTCTTGTTACGAGGTTCCAGACCACAAACTGTTGTACATCCTTTGTTGCAACCAATCGGTTCTTTGACAGAAACAGATCTGCAAATTGTAGACACTATGACATTTTTTTATGAGTCTCTTTATTCTTCCCCGCAGTCAATCTCGAAGGAGTCAATACAAACCTCTAACTCTTCTTCATCTTCTTCCTTCTCTATTTCTTCTTCCTATGGGACTCTTTATCATTGCCTCAACTTTCTGAGCCATTAGCACAAAAATGAATAGAGCCAATTACTCCTCTAGAAGTCTCTTGGGCTATTGGAAAATTGAAATTGGCCAAAGCGCCAGATCCTGACGGATTCTAAAATGAATTTCATAAATTATTAATCCTGCAGATTGGAAACACACTAGCGGACACCTTCAATTTTATAATAGCTCGAAATTCTATCCCATTATATTTTTCGGATGCTATTATTAAAGTGATACCTAAATCTGGACTTAATCTTGCTTTGCCTAGATCATATAGGCCAATCTCTCTGCTAAATATTGATTATAAAATATTTACAAAAATATTGGCAGAGAGATTGAAACCTATATTACCTCTCTTAATTCATACAGACCAGACCGGATTTATATCTGGTAGACATTCTGTGGTTAATGTGAGAAGAGTCTTAGCGGCTATACAACATGCAAATTTTTTCTCTACTGAAACTTCTTCTAATATCGTAATTACATTAGACGGGGAAAAAGCTTTCGATTTGGTGATATGGCCCTACCTTTTTTAAACCTTAAAAAACTTTGGCTTTCCATCTCATTTTATACAAATAATACCTACTCTATGCTCTTCTCTCAAATCTTGTGTAACTTGTAATGGTCTTTTTTCATCTTCATTTACACTACATAGAGGTACCCCTCACGGATGTCCCTTTATCACCCCTTCTTTTCGCTTTAGCTGTCGAACCTCTTGCTGTTGCTATTCGAAGCTCTCCTCTTATTTAAGGGATTCACATAAATTCTGAAGAATTGAAAATAGCATTGTTCGCTGATGATATACTTATATTTCTTTCTAATCTATCTCATTCTTTACCAGCCTTACTTCATCTTATTGACTCTTTCGGGATGATTTTGGGGTATAAAGTTAATCTATCAAAATCTAAAATATAATTATTAGGGGGTACTAACCCAGATTTCCTACGATCTCTTAATATTCCGCTTACTCTTTCCTCTATCCTTTATCCATTTTTCATATCTTGGTATTAAGGTATGTTCTGATTTGTCCCAACTTTATTCGTTACATTTTTTGCTTATTATAACAAAGATTTCAACTAAGTTGGAATCCTGGAGAGACTTACCAATTTCATTGTTAGGTAGAATTGCAATTATTCAGTCAATTATGTTTCCCAAGTTTTTTTATTTACAGAAATCAGATATTGCTAGATTAGATAGTTTATTTTCAAAATTTATATGGCAACATAAACGACCAAGGATCGCTAGGGTCAAACTTAAAACTCCTAGATCAGACGGAGGATTGGGATGCCTTGACTTAATGGCTTATTCTTCAGCAATCTTTTTTAGATATATAAGTGATTGGATATTGAAAAATTCTACTTATACTAATTCGGTATTAGATCAAGCTATCTTTTCTCCATTTGCTCCTGGAGCCTTAATTCAGACTAAACTATCCAAAATTCCTATATCAATAAAAACTCATGTCTTATTCAAAGATACAGATGCTGTGTGGATACGTATGATAGAAGTTGTCATAGAAATCCTTATGAGTCTCATTTTATTCCTCTATGGGGTAATCCCTTTTTCCCCCATCATTGACAAATTCTTTGTTCAATTTACAGAAGTCTAAAGGGCTAGACTCTTCTCATAAGGTTTTTGACCCAGGAGGATCTCTTTCTACCTTTTCAGATCTTTCCAACAAATTTTTATTACCGCACACCCACAGATCAACATCAAAGACGACATTTGGTTGCTGAAGAAGACGGTCACTGTCTTAAATGTGGAATTACGATAGCTGACTTTTCCCATTGTATGTGGAATTGTTTTAAATTAAAACGTTTTTGGTGCAAGCTAATTACTGTTATCAATTCCATATTTCATACCAATTTGATTTTTGACCCATTAGTATGTATGGGGCTACATTTTCATATGTGGGCATTAAAAAATGTCAATAACCATGCTTTTCCCTTACTCATTACGATTATAACAGTAGCCAGAAAATGCGTATTGATCCACTGGACCAAAAAATCAGCTCCGCAATTACTTGAAGTGAAACAAAAACTTCTTCAAATATTGTATTTTGAAGTAAAATATGCAAGATTAGACATACACTCAGGAGTACAATTTTTTTTAATCAAAAATGGTCTTTATTGATAATCTTGACATACATATGGAAACGCATATTTTAACCTGTTTTGAACATGTATATTCTAAGTATGATATTTCAGTTAGGCCTTAGTATGTTAAATAACCTGGTAAAATGATGAGCGCTAGGAGAACAAATTAAAACTATGTGGCACCTGTAAAAAAGATTTTTGTTAGCGTATGTTTACAGCTCTTTTTAAGAGCTTTGTATGCGGTAAGCACAGTCCATGAGAGATCTAGCTTTCCCTACCTCACTACCAGTCCACGGGATTCCTCAGCCTGATGGTATGAATGGCTGTCCGTGGTGTAGATGTTCTTCTCCTCCACCGCTGCGTCCAGCGGGGAGGCGGAGTGTGGCGGGGTTTCAGCGGGTGACGTCACTCGGCGGCGTCTGATCTCTCTGGCGGCAGTGTGTCTTCGTGATACCGCTATCCACCAACGCGTTTCGTACTTTTACTAGCACTTCATCAAGGTAGGATATTTGGTAGAAGAAATGGAGAGGAAAGAACTCCACCCAGCGCCTTTTAGGAAAATGTGGGTCGCTGCAAACAAGGCCAAGAGGGGGAACGAAACAGAGATGTCCTCAGTACTGAGGACATCTCTGTTTCGTTCCCCCTCTTGGCCTTGTTTGCAGCGACCCACATTTTCCTAAAAGGCGCTGGGTGGAGTTCTTTCCTCTCCATTTCTTCTACCAAATATCCTACCTTGATGAAGTGCTAGTAAAAGCACAAAACGCGTTGGTGGATAGCGGTATCACGAAGACACACTGCCGCCAGAGAGATCAGACGCCGCCGAGTGACGTCACCCGCTGAAACCCCGCCACACTCCGCCTCCCCGCTGGACGCAGCGGTGGAGGAGAAGAACATCTACACCACGGACAGCCATTCATACCATCAGGCTGAGGAATCCCGTGGACTGGTAGTGAGGTAGGGAAAGCTAGATCTCTCATGGACTGTGCTTACTGCATACAAAGCTCTTAAAAAGAGCTGTAAACATACGCTAACAAAAATCTTTTTTACAGGTGCCACATAGTTTTAATTTGTTCTCCTAGCGCTCATCATTTTACCAGTCTTTCATTATTTTATTTGAGCTGCTGCAAAAACACAAAAGCGCATGAAACACTATAATTCCAGATGTTAAATAACCTATTATAGATCTTGATTTGTTTTACTTGTTTATTTAACATTAGATTTGCCAGACTCTTCTTTCTCATTTCTATCCTTCTAACCCCCTTCATTCCCTTATTTTCTGTCCAATGTCAACTTAAACTGTTTAGGTTTAGTACTACTCTGTATATTTCTTTTATTGATATCTTTAGTACTGTGTACAATTACTAACATCGATAACCTCTGTATCTTTATGCAATATATTGTCTTTAGCTAGAATTGCTAGAATACTATTAATATTCTTAATATTCTAAATATTCTAAAGACTGGACGTTTATTGATGTGATAACTTTCTATTGCTATACACATGTTATATTCTTATGATATTCTTATGATATTATTATCTTTTTCTTTTATGTCTTTTTGTATAACTTGATAATCTTTAATAAAAATAATTATAAAAAAAACACACTGTAGGCATTAATGATGGTTAGTAATTCTAAATATATGAATACTGTACCTGCAAATCACCACTCTATGAAGTAAGAGTAGATACAGCTACAAGTATGTGCATCTAACTATTATGAGAACTTTATTACACAGTCACCCTATAAATGTCACTAAATATGCACACTTTGGCAAGTATGTTGTCACATTAGACCATGAGTAAGATACTAATTAAATTCCTAAAGTCAGATACACCCAGAGGTGTAGCTGGGTGCCATGGTGCCCAGAGCAAGGTTATGTTTTGGCGCTCCCCTCCCCTGTACTGAATTGGGGGCCTAGCCAACTAGACATTGTGGAGCTCAAGGTGAAAGTTTCCTTTGGATGCCCCAATGTTTAATAGGGTCAGTGTGTGCCTAACGCTTGCAACAATAATATGAGGGCAGGGCAGTACTGACGGTGTAATGGTTAACATTACTGCCTCACAGCATTGAGGTCATGGTTCGATTCCCACAATGTGTGGAGTTTGTATATTCTCCACGTGCTTGCGTGGGTTTAATCTGGGTACTCCGGTTTCCTCCCACAATACAAAAATATACTAGTAGATTAATTGGCTCCCAACAAAAATTAAGTGTGTGTGTGTGTGTGTGTGTGTGTGTGTGTGTGTGTGTGTGTGTGTGTGCGTGCGTATGTTTGTGTGTGGTAAGGAATATAAATTGTAAGTTCCCATGGGGCAGGAACTGATGTGAATGGTGAAATATTCTCTATAAAGCAATGCAGAATATGTGTGTGTGCTACATAAATGGTATAAACTGGTAATAATAAATAATGGCTTCATTGGGCATGTGCGTGGCCACAAAATAGTGCCAATTCACATTACATTAGAGAGATTTTCTGCATAAGTCGAGACAGAAAGAGGTGCTGCAGCAGCTATGGCAGAGAGAGCAGGTGCAGCATCTGAAGTAGAGACATGTACTGCAGCTTCCAGGAAAGAGAGAGGTGCTGCAGCAGCGGGCCGGGAGTGGTGCTGCAGGACAGAAGTAACCCTGCTGCACAGCTACAAGTAGACAGTGAGACAAATAAAAAGGACAGGCAAAGCTCCGGAATGTGCTGGCTGTCAGTTTCTTCTGCTATCCCCTCTGGCCCTGTTCCCTACTTAGGCTCAGAGTACGACTCAGTGTGCGCCACCTCTGCTTCTCTTCCTCCAGCTCTGTGGCTGCCAGTGGCCTGCGGGAAGGGTAGGACAGCATGCCCTCTAACCTTTTTGGTGCCCAGAGCTCATGCTCCACCGGAGCAATCCTCTCTACACCCCTGAATACACCCACACAAGTGTCAAATCACATTGCTCAAATACTGTAGGTTAGAAAAAAGAATAATACAGTACATACAGATGGAGCCGCGCTCATCTCATGCGGCTCCATAGCATACCAGCGTTCCTGGTGTGACTAGGCGATCTGTCCGCCTAGTCACGCCGGGAGCGCACAGAGAAGATCCCATTCAAGTGAATGGGGCGTGGTGGTAGGCACGCCCGGGCGGGCACGCCCAGGCACAGATGGAGTCATGATTAGCGTGGCTCCATCTGTACCAGTAGACAATTGATAAATCAGTACAGTAGAAAAAACTATTTTATGGAGAACTGTAGTAGTGAAGAAATGATCTCATTCATATAAACACTGTTTCACTGAAACTATTATGAACCAGAGGTTACAGTTGTGCACAATTATACCTGAAAATGGATTTAAATGTCTGTATGATGCAAAGTATAGGGCTCCGCTTAACATTGCACCTACGTAGTTCCAGCAGTATATTCCGTATAGTATCACTGCTCCTCGGAGTGATACTTACAGTATATTGACACTATATTTACATATTTAACATAACCTACCTGTCCAGATACGTCTCCCTTCTCTACAGCATCATCTCCTGTGTTAACCCTGCTGGCAACTGTTATATTTACACCATACTTGCCTACATTTTGGCTGCTCTGAGAGGGAGCAGACAGGTCACATAGGAGGGGTTGTGGAGGAGGCGGTATGGGGGCAACACGACATGATCTCCTCATTGTAGCCCTGCCCCCCGCTTTACAATTCCAACATAAACAGCTTTGTAAAGCAAGGGGCAGGGCTACAATGATGCAATTTAGCAAGATTTGCATCATTGCCCCCCTCTGTGTGACGGGATGCCACGCAGCCGCAGTGAGCGAGGGGTTGGGGTGAGCGGGAGGATGCAGCAGGGGGGACTTGTCACATGGGGGAGACTGCCCCTGTAAGATGTCCTGCTTAGTAACTATGTATATATACTGTAATTAAATTATCATAGTTAGTGGCTTTTTTTATAATTCTATTAAATTGGTTATCATCAAATGAGGGTTTATAACCAATCAATAAAATTATTAAAATTAGGCAGGCGGTACGGCGGCTATTAAATGAATGGCGATGTCCTGATCATAACAATATTCTAATTTACTGACAGGACAATAATATCTAGAACAGACACTTGAATAGATAGTGTGTAATAAATCACAAGTACTGCAACATCTGTAAGGAGTTTATTGACACTAAAGTGACAATTTGTAGAGTAACATTTGAAGTACAGTACAAAGTTTTTATATGCCTATATTACATTTCCATTTGAATCTTCTCAATTTATTGAATGTGTTGCTGGTATTTACTGCAGGAACAATACATTTAACAGCTAATAATTAAAAGTTACATTTTGACTTAAAAGATGACAATTTACGGTGCACCATTCCTCAAAATTATATTTTTCTTTTCGTGTATTGAGTTTGTGTGTTTTCCCTGTGTTGGCATTGGTTTTCTCCTGATGCTATGGTTTCCTCCCACACTCCAAGAACATACAGTATAGGCATGACAGTGTTGTTAGGGAATGGTAGATCATTTGTACTGAAAGTTCTAATATGGCAGGGACTGATGTGAATGATTAAACCCTTGCTGTAAAGTAATGAGTCCTATTTTGGTGCTACAGTATGTATACTACAGTATGTGAATGTAGGCCTTGGGATAACTTTAGAACTTGAACTACAGTATTGTGGAATTTTGAGAGTTAGATTGTAAGAGGGGTTGCGCTAATGTTAGGGCTATGATTTAGACTATTTCAGAGTTCAGACGTTTAGGATTAATTTTAAGGCAATGCCAGACCTAACCCAATGGGGGTCATTCCGAGTTACTTGCTCGCTGCCGATTTTCGCAGCGCAGCGATCAGCTAAAAAAAAGGCAAAACTGTGCATGCGTATGCACCACAATGCGCATACGCGTCGTACAGGTACACACAGCATCGTTGCTGTGCAATGCTTCTAGCGACGAATCCATTCGCACAGCCGATCGTAAGGAGATTGACAGGAAGAGGGCGTTTTCAGGGAGTGGTAGGGAAAATGCAGGCATGACCAGGCGTTTGCAGGGCGGGTATCTGACGCCAATTCCGGGACTTCCGTTGCTAGAATCATCGCACAGGATAAGTAACTACAGGGCTGGTCTTGTTTTGCACAAAATGTTTTTGTACCGCTCAGCTGCACATGCGATCGCACACTTTCAAAGCGAAAATACACTCCCCTGTGGGTGGCGACAATGCGTTTGGCTGCTAAAAGTAGCTAGCGAGCGATCAACTCGGAATGAGGGCCAATGTCTCCAGAGTGTTGAAGGAGTCATTCCCAATAAAGTGAAAACTGTTAGCAGCACTGGGGGTATATTTACTAAAGTGCAGGTTTATAGAAGTGGAAATGTTGCCCATAGCAACCAATCAGATTGTACTTATCACCTATCTGGCACCTTCTAGAAGATAATAGGCAGAATCTGATTGGTTGCTATGAGCAACATCTCATTGTCTATAAACCCGCAGTTTAGTAAATATACCCTTTATAGACTTATCTAGAGTTTAGTATGGATATTAGTAATATGTCTTGCATTGTTCCACAAAGAGTGCCTAATAATTCCGTATGAAGAGTTGAATGGGCAGGCTGTGAGGATGGCCACAATCCGGGGTACCGGGGGCATGGCCAAATCTAAGGAGGCATGCCTATGCCTCCTCCCAAAAACTTCACAGGGTTGCTGGTGCCTGCACAGGGGTACATTTGTCCTCCTCAGCAGCATTGCTAAGGGGGATTTGTTATTTTCGATCCTTGATACATCAGTCAAGTAATTCATTTGAAATTGAGTCTTCCTGTTTAATTACAGTCTCTTGTTTCTCCTAGTAAGGCACTATTATACTCCATTTCCACCAAAATTCCGAGCTGGCTTTTCCACCAGTCAGACCTCAGTTCTACTGTACCTTCGACCCGGATTTTACCTGAGTTGGCACATTTCCACTGAACACGGGTAGGATCTGCAAAACTTACTGTATGAATGTCATTAAAATGGCCTTTTTCAGGCTCACAAATTTGAAGTTACAAAAGGAAAGAAAAGGGAGGGGTCAATACTGCTGAGATATTGTGGTAGACAGTGGCATCTTTTACTGTTCCAGTCATTTGGCGCCTGATTTCCTTCTCTCCCCTGATGTTGGGAAGCTCTCTGATCTCCTCCTCTAACCAGATAGCCATGCTGCTGCTCTTGCTGTGTGTGCTCTTTGGGGCTCTGGCAGATTAAATCATGTCAGAGCGCCCCAGGAAGCTCCAATCAGTGGCTTTTATGCTGACCCATGTCAGATAACTTGGATCTACCCTGTTTCCACTGCAGTGTTAATGGGTCATTCCCTTGTTCAACCCTGGTAGCTACCTGGGAAGGATTGTCAGGTCACTCGACCTGGGTTTTATTTTGGGGAGCCGTGTCCACTGAGCCATGACCCGGGTTGACACCGCAATAACCCAGGTTTTAGTGTAATACACCACAATGTGAAGTATTACAGTATGTCTGACATTGTGCATCATGCTATAATGCAGGTGTATGTCATCATACAACTGACACACCGCAGCTCCCAGCAGCCCCAGCAACTGCTCAAGAGCTCAGGAGCAGGTCTTATGACCAGTCAGGTGGGGAGACCAGTGACAGTTAGGAGAAAGAGTTGGTTGGTGAGAGCTGAGCTGAGGTAATCTTGAGAGGAGAGCTATGCCATCAGGTGTGTGCTGAGGTGGTGTGGGGGTGACGGAGGAGATGGAGGCAGTCCTTCCTCCCACAAGGGTGGTCAGAGAGATGGCTCTACCCCCATGCAAGGCAAGTCTGGGGGTGCAGATGAAATAAGAGTGACCGCAGCAGCTTCCATAGCGACAGTGGGTGAAGCTTTATCTGGAGCCCCGGCAGTTGGTAATGCCTCAGAGTGGACCAGGCCTCCCCAATTAAGGCAAGAGGTGGGCAGCAGTCACAAAGGGACAGGCCATGGGAGCAGATTGTCTGGAAAGAAACCCAGTATCCCACACTGACAGCTACGGACAGCATGGAGACCTAACACAGACACTTGGAGAGGTATAACTGCGATTTACCTTAGCACCACATAGTAGGAGCCATCACAGCTCAGCAGGCACTGGCTATACAGGGAGTCAAAACAGCACCTGAAGCATTCTGCATGTCACACTACCCAGCTATTGTACTACATATAGTACCCAACTCAGAGGTAGCTATATTTGCCCAGAACTGATTTTTAGCATTCAAGCCTGCAGTATTCTGTACTATGTAAATGAACACTGGCGCTTCCTTTCAGTCAGGATTAAGAGCAGGTATTGCGGTCAGATATCCTGCTATAATTTTAACGCTTAACAGCCGATGCAGCTAGTGAAGCCCTTCTTTACACTAATGATTTACATACTTGATTGACATTACAGAAAGTTAGTGAAGGAAAGCTGCACTCGAGGTAAAGAGAGAGACAAGGAGTACTGTAAAAGGATATTCTACATTAATTATTACCCTCAAGGTATTTAGACAGTATTCCCCACAGATGAACCGACACCTGAGTACTGTAAACCCTCACATCCTCAGGGAACTATAAAGAAAAGGCAGCAACAGACTAGTTGGAATTAATGTACTAATTTGCAATCTTGCTAGGAAACGTCACTTGAGAGAGGAGTAGCAGCAACCTAGAGAAAGTGTCTTTTGTGCTGGTCATGAGCAGCAACTATTGAAATGGGAAATTTGCTTGGTAACATTTGCCTAATTCCATTAATCCCTATTGGAGACAGGACACCAAACCTAACATGCACCATCTATAAAATACTCAGCTGAACTTTGTGGTTTAAAGTTATTGGGGATATTGATAGTACCGAGTAGTGTAAGAGTGACTAAAGGTATTGCACTATTGTTTGCATGTGTAGTAGTAATGGTTAACAGCTTGTTTTAGACAAGCTCTATTAACAATTAGTACAGGTTGAGTATCCCTTATCCAAAATGCTTGGGACCGGAGGTATTTTGGATATGGGATTTTTCCGTATTTTGGAATAATTGCATACCATAATGAGATATCATGGTGTTGGGACATAAATCTAAGCACAGAATGCATTTATGTTACATGTACACCTTAAACACACAGCCTGAAGGTCATTGTAGCCAATATTTTTTGTAACTTTGTGCATTAAACAAAGTGTGTGTACATTCACACAATTCATGTATGTTTCAAATACACCTTGTACACACAGCCTGAAGGTCATTTAATACAATATTTTTAATAACTTTGTGTATTAAACAAAGTTTGTATACATTGAGCCATCAAAAAACAAAGGTTTCACTGTCTCACTCTCACTAAAAAAAGTCCGTATTTCGGAATATTCCGTATTTCGGAATATTTGGATATGGGATACTCAACCTGTATTGTATTTATATAGTATTGTTGTCGAATTCTGTTATTCTCTGTAAATTGAAGTATTTACAGTGCAAAAGAATATTTGTGTAATTGCTGGAACACTTGTCTGGAGGTATTACAGTTGAACCATTTGGATCCAGGTACTTGCAGAAAAAACAACTCCAGGGGCTACCAGTTCAAGAACAATTAAATAAATGTATTACTTTCTTTTGTGAAATTTATTGCCATTGCTTAATATTGTAAACTGAATTACCAACTTACCTGCATCCGTACTTGTGCATTACATTAGCGGCAGTGGAAAAGGAGTATAACTGGTTCTAATGATAAAACCTTAGTCCTCATAAACTGAAGGCAAAAGGTCTTTATGAAAATTGGAGTCATTTCCAAGGCAAAAAAAAATTGTTGTCCATCAAGACCTATAATTGTGTTAAAGAAGGCCCAGCAGTGCCAAATACAGGTGCTCTACATATTTACAACACTGTATATGGACGCTATATTTTAGTCTGCTTATACAGTGAGTCATCAGCACATGTTTCTTTTCCTAGTTTGTTGCGTGACATTTTTTTGTGTTCACTGTATTCTACAAGTGCATAAAGCACCATTCCAACAACTAGCACAGAAAGAAGGATGTATAATTTCACAGATACACATAAAAAGGTGCTGTATCCATATGCTATAACAAATCCCAATGACTCCCATAGACGATAATTTGCAAAGCCAGCTTCTTTGTGATCATCAAATAATACTCCATAAAGGGCTGGAATACAAAAAAAGGTATGAATTTACTAAAATATAATTAACTGTTAATCTTATGCACACTGTGTAAATTAATAATGTGTACATTAGGCTATACAAATACAAACTCAATTATATTATCAAATAAGAGAGAAAAAGAAAGAAAGAAAGAAAGAAAGAAAGAAAGAAAGAAAAAAGAGATTTATGGTAGACTTACCATGTTAAATATCTTTCTGCGAGGTACACTGGATTCAACAGGGAATAACATTGGGGTGTAGAGTTGGATCTTAATCCGAGGCACCAACAAGCTTTGACTGTTCCCAGGTTGCATTGCACCGCCTCCTCTATAGCCCCGCCTCTAGGCACTGGAGCTCAGTTTCGTTAACCAGTCCAATGCAGTAGCAGGTAAAAGAGACGGCAGATAACACATTCTCATGACCTTGAGAAAGTTAACCAGCCCAGCAGCATCCTCTCTCTGGTCCTGGCCAAATGTCTTTTCAATGAGCCCGGCCCAGGCGCAGCAGCAGAGCGATGGTCGGAACCGGGTTCACTACACTCGCTGCCACCCCAACTCCCGAACTCTCACTGAACTGGCCGGAGCGATGACTGAGCACTGAAGGGGACCCGGCAGAGAGGTTATTTTTAATTATATTATTTGCATTATCATGTTAGTGTAAGGTCACAGTGTATGGTTTTGGGACTGGACAGGAGCAGGATGTACTTTGTTCTCAGGATGCCAGCTGACCAGGCAGCACTCACAGCCAGCCCTGGGACAATCTCTAATGCAACGTCCTTCAGCCCTATAGCTGCCCAATGTCTGTCCATGATGATGGGCCTTTTTATGCGGTGTCTACGTATGTAATGCGGTGGCTATGTATGTAATGTGGTGCTAGTCATATAATGCGGTGCTATATGTGTAGTGTGGTGCTATACCTGTAATGTTGTGCTATTCGTGTTATGTAGTTCTATTTGTGTAATGCAGTGCTATACCTGTAGTGCTATACATGTAATGCGTTGCTATACGTGTAATGTGGTGGCTATGTATGTAATATGGTTGCTATGTATGTAAGCAGGGACTGATTGGCCACTGGGACAGATTCTGTTGCGCTGGTCCCCTGTGTTTGTGTTTCACTACTTATGTGTACTCCCTTCCTGTACTGTGCTGTATGTAGAGTGTGCTCCCTCCCTGTACTGTTCTGTATGTAGTGTGTGCTCCCCCTCCCTGTACTTTGAAACATATAAGGTTAAAAAAAGGGGTTTGTAGAATGAAAAATCAATAAAAATCAGAAGCAGATTAAAGGCATGACTGCAGTGTCAGTAGACACTGAAAGTGGGCATATCAGTCCTTGTATATTCAGACGTACAGATGTGCATCAGTGAAGGGTATTGTAGAAGCATATGCATAAAGGGGGTCATTCCGAGTTGATCGCTCACTGCCGATTTTTGCAGCGCTGCGATCAGGTAAAAAATGACAAAACTGCGTATGCGCCGCAATGCTCGCGCGCATCGTATGGGTACAAAGAGCATCGTTGTTGTGCAATGCATTTAGCGATGAATCCATTCGCATAGCCGATCACAAGGAGATTGACAGGAAGAGGGCATTTGTCAGTGGCAACTGACCGTTTTCTGGGAGTGTTTGGGAAAATGCAGGCGTGTCCAGGCGTTTGCAGGGTGGATATCTGATGTCAATTCCGGGACCTCCGTCGCTAGAATCATCGCACAGGATAAGTAACTACAGGGCTGGTCTTGTTTTGCACAAAATGTGTTTGTGTCACTCGGCTGCACATGCGATCGCACACTTGCAAAGCGAAAATACACTACCCCCGTGGGTGGCGACAATGTGTTTGCACGGCTGCTAAAAGTAGCTAGCGAGCGATCAACTCAGAATGAGGGCCACAGTCACAGGAAAACATTAGCATAACGTAAAGCAAAGGAGGCTCCAACTGTATCTATCTCAGAATCAAGACCTCTGAGGAGTGACCCCGCCCTCTTGACAGGCTCCTCCCCCTCAACAGACTCCACCCCTATTAGGGCTGCTTCCATAAATTTCCCGGGCTGGTGTTCGATCCCAATCCGCCCCGGGCAGCGGGGTACACTGGTATTCCACAGGTAATAACATCGAGGATGTCCTAAGGCAGTTCCTCATGGGGGGGACGACACTGTAGCGGATACAAGAACCCGGCATCCAAAGGAAGCATCCTCGGAGGCAGATGTATCAAAGGCATAGAACCTGATAAAAGAAGACGGGAAGGGGGGGGTGCGCTATCAATAGCAGCCGGTAGGGGGATGGTAAATCCCCAGAGGTAGTGCAAACAGAATGTGAAGGAGAAAATTACCAGCGCTGGCTGATCATGCTTATGCAATATAAAAAACAATATAATTTCCAAAAGGCTTATAATTAAAAAGACATATTTATTTCACATGTATATCCTATAAAATAATGAATAAAAGGTGAACAAGACGGTACTCAATAAATTTTGCCACAATATCTGAATTACTTATATATCCACATTTGGCTATTAGTAGTACTCAAGGGGACTGGAATCACTTGGAGATGTCCATCACTAATCGGTTATTTTTGCATAAATCCGATAATTTGCAGATGTGAGGTATTTACCAGTGATCCTGAGAGCAGGTAATGTCCACCTGATGTTAGGATATTCCAGCTTCCTCAGGAGCAAGTGTGCTCCTGAGGAAGCTGGAATATCCTAACCAGCGAAACGCGTTGAGCTTTTAAACATATCTGGATACTCAATACCACCATCTCCACTGGCTTCACGGATACTCTGGTGCACACCATTTGGGACATTCTAATAGCAGCATCCACCTTCTGGACCCAATCCTCCATGCCAAAGAGGATAATTTGATCCAGCCACACATCAGGTGGACATTACCTGCTCTCAGGATCACTGGTAAATACCTCACATCTGCAAATTATCGGATTTATGCAAAAATAACCGATTAGTGATGGACATCTCCAAGTGATTCCAGTCCCCTTGAGTACTACTAATAGCCAAATGTGGATATATAAGTAATTCAGATATTGTGGCAAAATTTATTGAGTACCGTCTTGTTCACCTTTTATTCATTATTTTATAGGATATACATGTGAAATAAATATGTCTTTTTAATTATAAGCCTTTTGGAAATTATATTGTTTTTTATATTGCATAAGCATGATCAGCCAGCGCTGGTAATTTTCTCCTTCACATTCTGTTTATAGAACCTGATGAACGTGTTCACAGAAGACCACGTAGCCGCCTTGCACAATTGTTCAGCAGACGCGCCTCGATGGGCCTCCCAAGAAGATCCAACAGACTGAGTAGAATGGGCTTTGAGAGCAGCAGGAGCTGGAAGACCAGCCTGTGCATATGCTTGTGCAATCACCATTCTAATCCATCTGGCCAAGGTTTGTTTATTCGCAGATTAGCCACGTTTGTGAAAACCAAAAAGTCCAAAAAAGGAAATCTGACCTCCTGATAGAGGCAGTCCTCTCCAATATGGAGAGCCCATACCACATTCAAAGACCGCTCTTTGGAGGACAAACTAGAAGATAAAAGCCGAAACCACAATCTTTTGGTTAAGATGGAAAGATGACACCACCGGGATGAGGTCTAAGAACTGCCCAGTCATGGTGAAAAATCAGAAAGGGCGGATGACAGGACAAAGCGCATAAGTCCGACACCCTCCTAGCAGAGGCAATAGCCAACAGAAAAATGACCTTAGGTGTAAGGCATTTAAGGTCCACAGACTCAAGAGGTTCAAATGGAGACTCTTGTAGGGCATTCAAAACAACAGACAGATCCCATGGAGCCACAGGAGGGACATATGGAGGCTGGATCCGTAAAAAACACCCTGAGTGAAAGTATGAACGTCAGGGAGAGACGCAATTTTTCTCTGAAACCACACCAACAATGCAGAAATATGAACCTTGAGGGAGGCCAGACAAAGGCCTAACTCCAGGCCCTGTTGCAGAAAAGCCAAAAGTCTGGAAGTTTTGAAAGTATATGCATCATAATTCTTAGCAGCACATCAGGTGAAGTAAGAATTCCAGACCCTATGATAAATCCGTGCAGATGCTGGTTTACAGGCTTTTAACATAGTTTGAATAACTGCCTCAGAGAATCCCTTGGCCCTCAGAAGTGAAGCTTCTAGAGCCAAGCCGTCAAAGCCAACCTGGCCAGGTCTGGGTAGACACAAGGGCCCTGAACGAGGAGGTCTGAGTGTTGAGGAAGTAGAAGAGGACGCTCTATTGAGAGACCCTGCAGGTCTGAGAACCAACGCCATCTGGACCATGCTAAAGTGACTAGAAGTAGTATTCCACTTTCTTGCTTGAACTTCTGCAGTACACAGGGCAGCAGTGACACTGGAGGGAATACATATTGCAGCCAAAAGTTCCATAGAATTGCCAGTGCGTCCACAAACGCTGCTTGAGGATCCCTTGTCCTTGATCCGTAGACCGGAACCTTGTGATTATGTCGAGATGCCATTAGGTCTACATCTGGTAGGCCCCACTTGTCCACTAGGAGTTGAAAGACTTCTGGAAGAAGACTCCACTCTCCAGCATGAACGTCCTGTTGACTGAAGAAATCCGCTTCCCAGTTGAGCACTCCGCGGATGAACACTGCCTATATTGCTGGCAGATGGCATTCCGCCCAATGGAGGATCTTTGATACTTCCAGCATTGCCTTGCGGCTTCGATTGCCACCCTGATTGATGTACGCCACCATGGTGGCGTTGTCTGATTGTACTTGAACAGGCATGTTCTGTACTAGAGGCAGGGCCAGTGTCAATGCATTGAACACTGCCCGCAATTCTAGAATGTTTATAAGGAGGAGAGATTCCTCCCTGGTCCACCGACTCTGGAGAGAGTGTTGCTCCAACACCGCACCCCCAACCCCGCAGACTGGCATCCATTGTTAGGAGGACCCAGTTGGATATCCAGAAGGGACAGCCCCTGCTCAACTGTTGGTCCTGTAGCCACCAGCTCAGTGACAGACGAACCTCTTGAGTCAAGAAGATAATTTAAGACCAGATCCAATGAGGCAGGCCATCCCACTTGGAAAGGATCAACCTCTGCAGAGGACGGGAATGAAATTGAGCGTACTCTACCATGTCAAAAGCGGACACCATGAGGCCTAGTACTTGCATCGCTGAGTGTATCAACACTCTTGAGTGAGAGAGGAAATATCTGATCCTGTCCTGAAGTTTCAGGACTTTCTCTGGAGACAAAAACAATCATTGTTTGTGTGTGTCCAGTAGTGCCCCCAGGTGCACCATGCTCCATGCAGGGACCAGCGAGGACTTTTCCAGTTGATGAGCCACCCCTGGGCTTGTAGGAATTGGACCGCCAGTTCCAGATGACTGAGGAGAACCTCTTGGGAGTTTGCCAGGATCAGCAAGTCATCCAGATACGGCAGGATCCTGATTCCCTGATGGCGGAGAAGAGCCGTCATCATGGCCATGACCTTGGTGAAGATCCGAGGGGCCATGGCCAATCCAAAAGGCAGTGCCTGGAATCGATATTGTAGGTTGCCAATAGCAAACCACAGATATTTCTGATGCAACATGGCAATAAGTATGTGCAGGTAAGCATCCTGTATGTCCAGGGATACAATATAGTCTTTGGGTTCCATGGCCAGCACTATAGAGCGCAGAGTTTCCATATGGAATTTTGATACTCTCACAAACTTGTTTAATGATTTGAGGTTGAATATAGGCCGGAAGGACCCATTTGGCTTCGGAACTAGAAACAGGGTCGAATAGTATCCCCTGCCTCTCTGAGACAGAGGTACCGGCACTACCACTCCTGCATCCAGGAGGGATTGTACAACCAAGTGTAGAGCTTGCGCTTTTAATGGATCCGTAGGGATAACCATTGTGCAAAACTGGTGAGGGGGACGTCTCTTGAAAGAGATTGCGTACCCGTGAGAGACCACTTCCCGCACCCAGGCATCCGAAGTGGTCTATAACCAGGCCTGGGCGAACTGCAAAAGTTGGTCTCCCACTCTGGGGTCCCCCAGGGGGAGGCCCGCCCCGTCATGCAGCAGGCTTGTCTTGTTTGGAAGCAGGCTGACGGGTGGCCCAGGATTGTTTAGATTTAGGCTTAGTGGTTTTGGAAGCACGAGCCTGTCTCGGATATGCCTGACCCTTTGCTTTTCCTGGAGGTCGAAAGGAACAAAAGGTGGCACTCTTAGCCTTCGGAACAGAAGGATTAGTATTTGGGAGACACACAGCCTTGGCAGTAGCCAGGTCAGTTACAATCTTGTTCAGATCCTCCCCAAATAGAATGTCTCCCTTAAAAGGGAGCACATCCAAGGTCTTTTTGGAGTCCAGGTCCACTTTCCAGGACCTCAACCACACAATTCAATGAGCCAGGATAGACGTAGTAGATGCCTTGGCCGCCATTACACCTGCATCAGATGCCGCCTCCTGAATATAGTGGGAGGCTGTGGTAATATAAGACAGACATTGTCTGGCAGTGTCAGAAAAATTCTGAGGCAGCTCATCCTCAATTGTCTGAACCCATGCTTCAATTCCTTTTGCAGCCCAGGAGGCTGCCATAGTGGGTCTATGTACCGCACCAGTAAGAGGGTAAATAGACTTCAGGTGTCCCTCCACACGCTTATCCGTCGGTTCCTTCAGTGAGGTGACAGTGGTGACAGGCAAAATAGATGACACCACAAGACGGGCGACATGAGAGTCCACCGGCGGTGGAGTTTCCAACTTGTTATTCAACTCTGCAGGTATAGGATACCGAGCTAGCATCTTTTTAGACATGGAACATTTCTTACCTGGAGACGTCCAGGATTCCTGACATATGTCAATTAAATGATCAGAATGTGGTAAGACTACTTTAGCAACCTTCTGACATTTGAACTCATCAGGTTTCTTAGACGCAGTAGTAGGCTCAATGTCATCATCTATTTGAAGAATTAGCTTAATACTGTAGCCTCCACTAGGTCAGGAACTTCAACCTGGAATAGATTCCTCATCAGAAGCAACTGTATCAGTGTCTGACGGATCAGAATAGTCCCCATCCTCATCGGAAGAATTATTCAAAATATTAGTGGACTGTGAGAAGAAATGGCCTGTTTAGATGACCCCTTGGTCCCAGAGGAGCATGGGGTAGACTTTTGTCTAACAAAAGATTGATTTAATTGTTGTAATTGTTTAGACAGAGTATCCACCCAGGGCAGATTAACTACAGGGACAATATGTGGCTGCAATGGCACAGGAGGTCCCACAGGGGGCATAAGTGTAGTCAGCAGACTTGAGAATGCTGCCCAAGGTGGGTCCTGATTGGCCACAGGTGCTGCAGGTTGACCGGGTGTATGGCATTTAGCGCCTGAACCAGCAGCTAAAACTTCCCCCTCAGGTAAATCCGTGGTGCCAGTATTGCAGGATGCAGAAGCATCCGTGGATTTCCCTCCCTGTGTGGCAGACATTATAAGGAATGTAGCCTTAGGGCGTAACAGTACAATATAGCCAGACAAATACTATACCTGCAAACAACCCCCTATGTTACGTGACAGTAAACACAGGACACAAAATAGAGGATTTAAGCAGTATGAGGTGACTGAAACACACAGTAAAAATACCCAATCGTATATTCAGTGTAACACTATATATATATATATGTATATATATATATATATATATGGGACCCTAACGCACTTAGCCCCTCAGGGTACAGAATATAGTGATAGCAATATGTGATATAGGAGAATGATATCCCACACAACAGCTACAGGCTCACTCAGTCACATGTACAACGCAGAAGTTATTACATATATACAATAAAACTGCACTGGACTAGTAAAACTACATATAAATATGTACGAGTACAGATATAACAATGCCCAGTAGATAGTGGATGTATATCACAGAATACTTGTACTAAATATTCAGATAGCAGAACACCTGTTCTTAACTAACACTGTCTAAAATGACATGTAGAATACTTAAGTGCATGTAAATGCACAGCGCTGATGAGACAGCCGGCTTTACATAGGAGACAGACCCCTGCAGTCCCAGATATCAGGGGCGCCAAAATCTCTGTCAGGGAGTGAGGGAGAGAGGAATGCAGCTCCAGAGCGGGAACACCAGCAGTAGATGGCGCCTGGAGCTGGGGGAGGGGCTACAGGTCAGCGCCTTATCCCCTATGCTGGGCATCACTGCTGGGTACTAAAGAGCCTATATTAAACAGATTTTAGTAAATCCGACCTGTAATCCCTGCCCTGGTGGATACAGTGCGGTCCCTGTGCAGTACAGTGTCAACGCCAGCGGCGCGGCCCATCTCCTGGGACCACGACCGGACCGTAATTTACCGGCGGGTCCCACCTGGGGGACCCTCTTACATCCACCCTGATGTGCAGCCACGCGATCCAGGAGAGCATCAGCGGTGTGTGCCTGAAGTCCGGTGCGCCTCCGCTACAAATACCTGGGAACCAGGCCGCTCGAGTATGCAGCGCTGCTGGGGGAGGTGATGGAGCCGCAGCACAGCATGTCAGAATGACATAGAAAGTGCTGCGGCCCTTGAAGTCTTTTCAAAAATCTCTTTTCAGGGCTGCCTAGCGCAGCCCCCCCCCCCCCCCCCTTAAGGGATCAACTTACAACCTGAGCTCCAGTCCCTGGAGGTGTGGGGCTATAGAGGAGGCGGTGCAATGCATCCAGGGAACAGTCAAAGCTTTAGCCTGTTGGTGCCTCGGATCAAGATCCAACTCTACACCCCGAAATTATTCCCTGTGGAATACCAGTGTACCCAGCTGCAGAAAGAAAGAAAGTCAGACGCAAGTGCAGTTTGCAATTTGTAATCTTTTTTAAAGTCATATCTCTGTAGCCTATACTGAGCTAAGTCGTTAGTGGTGCTGCCATATAAGTTCAGCAGTGCTTTCCTGTGATGTATATTATTTACTCCAAATAAAGGGGTTATTAATATTTAATCCCAATAATGTTCACAGGGTTTGCCCTGTGTGGTGTAGAGGTACACTCTCCTGTACAGCATATTGTTATATAACTACAGGAAAAAAAATGGAGAACAAAAATCTGGAGGATAAAATAGCGAAAGATCAAGAACCACTTCCTCCTAGTGCTGCAGCTTCTGCCACTAGTCATGATATAGATGATGAAATCAACATCGTCTGCCAAGGCCGATGCCCAATGTGATAGTAGAGGGCATGTAAAATCCAAAAAGCCAAAGTTCAATAAAAAGACCCCCCAAAACAATAAAATGGTCTGAGGAGAAACGTAAACTTGCCAATATGCCATTTACGACACGGAGTGGCAAGGAACGGCTAAGGACCTGACCTATGTTCCTGACTATTGGTTCAGCGTCACATGACAATGGAAACCCTCATCCTCTGGCTAGAAAAATGATGAGTTAAGCTGGAAATAGCACAGCAAAGAACTGTGCTTTCTAAGATGGTATCACAAATCCCCAAGGAGAGTCCAAGTGTGTCGGTGGTTGTGATGCCTGACCTTCCAACACTGGATGGGAAGAGGTGGCTCCTTCCACCATTTGCACGCCCTCTGCATGTGCTGGAAGTAGCACCCACAGTCCAGTTTCTGATATTCAAATTGAAGATGTCACTGTTGAAGTACACCAGGATGAGGATATGGGTGCTGCTGGCATTGAGGAGGAAGTTGACGATGAGGATTCTGATAGTTATGTGGTTTGTTTAAATCAGGCACCGGGGGAGACATCTGTTGTCCATGGGATGAATAAGCCCATTGTAATGCCTGGGCAAAATACTATAAAAGCCACCTCTTCGGTGTGGAATTATTTCTCCACAAATCCGGACAACAGGTGTCAAGCCATGTGTTGCCTCTGTCAATCTGTAATAGGTAGGGGTAAGGATGTTAACCACCTAGGAACATCCTCCCTTATACGTCACCTGCAGCGCATTCATCAGAAGTCAGTGTCAAGTTGTGAAACTTTGGGTAAGAGTGTAAGCAGTCCACTGACACCTAAATCCCTTCTTCATTTTGCACCCAAGCTCCTGCAAGCCACACCACCATCTCCCTCAACGTCAACTTCCTCCTCAGTCATGAACGTCAGTAGTCCTGCAGGCCATGTCACTGGCAAGGATGAGGAGTCCTCTCCTAACCGGGCTTCCTCCGGATGATGCTTGAGTGGTATGCCTGCCGCTGCTGTCGTTGCTGCTGGGAGTCAATCGTCATCCCAGAGGGGAAGTCGAAAGACCACTTGTACTACTTCAACTAAGCAATTGACTGTCCAACAGTCCTTTGTGAGGAAGATGAAATATTACAGCAGTCATCCTTTTGCAAAAGGATAACTGAGGCCTTGAGTTATGTTGGTGTTAGATGTGCATCCGGTATCCGCCATTAGTTCAGTGAGACTTAGAGAATTGTTTGAGGTACTGTGTCCCCGGTATCAAATCCCATCTAGGTTCCACTTCACTAGGCAGGCAATACCGAGACTGTAAAGAGACGTCAGAAAAAGTGTCCTCAGTGTCCTAAAAAATGCAGTTGTACCCACTGTCCACTTAACCACGGACATGTGGACAAGTGGAACAGGGCAGACTAAGGACTATATGACTGTGACAGCCCACTGGGTAGCTGTATGGCCTCCCGCTGCAACAACAGCGGCGGCACCAGTAGCAGCATCTCGCAAACGCCAACTCGTTCTTAGGCAGGATATGCTATGTGTCACCGCTTTCCGTAAGAGGCACACAGCTGACAATCTCTTACGAAAATTGAGGGACATCATTGCACAATGGCTTACCCTATTTAGACTCTCCTGGGGATTTGTGATATCGGACAACGCCACCAATATTGTGCGTGCATTACATCTGAGCAAATTTCAGCACGTCCCATGTTTTGCACATACAATTAATTTGGTGGTGCAGAATTTTTTTTAAAATGACAGGGGTGTGCAGAAGATGCTGTCGGTGGCCCGAAAAATTGCGGGCCACTTATAGCATTCAGCCACTGCGTGATGAAGACTGGAGCGCCATCAAACACACGTGAACCTGCCCTGCCATCAACTGAAGCAAGAGGTGGTAATGAGGTGGAATTTAACACTCTACAGTATATGCTTCAGAGGATGGAGGAGCAGCAAAAGGCCATTCAAGCCTATACATCCACCTATGATATAGGCAAAGGAGGGGGAATGCACCTGACTCAAGCACAGTGGAGAATGATTTCGGTCTTGTGCAAGGTTCTCCAACCCTTCGAACTTGCCACACTTGAAGTCAGTTCAGACACTGCCAGCTTGAGTCAGGTCATTCCCCTCATCAGGCTTTTGCAGAAGCAGCTGGAGAAATTGAAGAAGGAGGTAAGACGAAGTGATTCCGCAAAGTATGTGGGACTTGTGGATGGAGCCCTTCAATCGCTTTGCCAGGATTCAAGGGTGGTCAATCTGTTGAAATCAGAGCACTACATTTTGGCCACAGTGCTCGATCCCAGGTTTAAAGCCTACATTGTATCTCTCTTTTTTGTGTCTGCAGAGGTTCAAAGACCTGCTGGTGAGAAAATTGTCAACTCAAGCGGAACGTGACCCATCAACAGCTCCTCCTTCACTTTCTCCCGCAACTGGGGCTGTGAGGAAAAGGATAAGATTTCCTAGCCCACCCACTGGCGATGATGCAGGGCAGTCAGGAGCGAGTGCTGACATCTGGTCTGAACTGAAGGACCTGCCAACGATTACTGACATGTCTACTGTCACTGCATATGATTCTGTCACCATTGAAAGAATGGTGGACGATTATATGAGTGACAGCAACTAAGTAGGCATGTTATACAGTCCATATGTATACTGGCAGGAAAAAGGGGCAATTTGGATGCCATTGCACAAACTGACTTTATTTTACCTAAGTTGCTCCACCTCCAGTGTGTACTCTGAAAGAGTGTTTTGTGCAGCCGGTAACCTTGTAAGCGATCAGCGTAGGAGGTTACTTCCACAAAATGTGGAGAAGATGATGTTCATCAAAATTAAATATAAATTTAAGACCTTGACCAGTAAATGCCTCCAGAAAGTACACTTGGACCTGTGATGGTGGATTCCAGTGGGGACAAATTAATACTCTGTGAGGAGGAGGATGTACACACTGAAAGGGGTGAGGAATCGAAAAATGAGGATGAGGTCGACATCTTGCCTCTGTAGAGCCAGTTTGTGCAAGGAGAGATTGATTGCTTCTTTTTTGGTGGGGGCCCAAACAAACCAGTCATTTCAGCCACAGTCGTGTGGCAGACCTTGTCGCTGATATGTGATTGGTTTGTTAAAGTGTGCATGTCCTGTTTATACAACATAAAGGTGGGTGGAAGGGCCCAAGGACAATTCCATCTTGCACCTCTTTTTCTTCTTTGCATCATGTGCTGTTTGGGGCCTAGTTTTTAAAAGTGCCATCCTGTCTGCCACTGCAATGCCACGCCTAGATGGGTCAGGTGTTTGTGCAGCACACTTGTGTTGCTTAGCTTAGTCATACAACTATCGTATTGCTCCTTTTTTTTTTCTTTGCATCATGTGCTGTTTGGGGCCTAGTTTTTTCAAGTGCCATCCTGTCTGCCATTGCAGTGCCACTCCTAGATGGGCCAGGTGTTTGTGCCGCACACTTGTGTTGCTTAGCTTAGTCATACAGCTACCTCATTGCACTTCTTTTTCTTCTTTGAATCATGTGCTGTTTGGGGCATATTTTTTTAAGTGCCATCCTGTCTTCCACTGCAGTGCCACTCATAGATGGGCAAGGTGTTTGTATGTGCCGCACACTTGTGTTGCTTAGCTTTGTGTTATAGCCACCTCGGTGCAACCTTTTGGCCTAAAAACAATATTGTGAGGTGTTCAGAATAGACTGGAAATAAGTGGAAATGAATGTTATTGAGGTTAATAATGCCGTAGGATCAAAATTACCCCCAAATTCCGTGATTTTAGCTGTTTTTATGTTTTTTTTTTAAAATCATCCAGATCCAAAACCAAAAGACGAAAGGGTGGTTTTGGCAAAACCAACCCAAAACCAAAACACGAGCGGGGAATTAGAACCAAAACCAAAACACAAAATGAAAAGTGACCGCCGCACATCTCTAATTTTAACAAATGGATGTGTTTTTCACATTTGTGACTATTTAGACATACTGTAGTTATCATTACCAGCCTTCCACTCATCACTATAAATTTTCCACTTACTTGCCAGTTGTTGCTACTACTGTAAATCTTTGTATAATTCATTTCAGTGATGTGCGGTGAAGTGAGGCCAGTGAGGCAGAGCGTTTCCAGTCATACTCCAGTATATGCCAGAGTTTTGACTATATAAAGTATATGAAAAATATAAAGAATATATTATATATATCTTCTTTGTATTATTATAAATTTTATAGTCAAAACTCTGGAGTAAAAAGTCTATGACAGGTTAGGCTGTGCTTATCTTTTCCGCACATCTCTGCTCAAAACCCACCAAATATCCAGCAGTATGTACTACTGCAACTGTGTATAATGCATACATGAACCCTTGGGCTCATATATTGAGTGTAAATCTGGCTCTGGTACTAGTCAGTGCCTCCTCAGCCCTTCACCTCACCGCACAGCCCTGATTAATTTGTTGTTTAGGTGAAGAGCATAAAAACAAGTGAAACTCCAACACCGCTTGTAAGATATGCACCTATTACATTGTATTGCATCTATCCATTAATATAGCACAGTAATAAATAACAACAAGCTATATACAGTATGTGCTTAGCCATTTATAATAGCTAATCCCATCTTACTGTACAGAAGTAAATATATTTAGTATTATTAAATTTAAGTGTGCTATTTCAATTAAAGTGAAACTCAGAAAAGGAATAGAAAGATGGCAAAAGAGTAAAACACAAAGAAAATCTGCAAATAGGCTATTATGAGTTAGTTAGAATTGAATCATATAAAAAAAGTTAACCTTCTTACTTACCATTGGTTTGGGTCTGCCAGATGGCATCTGCCATGCCCCAGATTGCAGGAAATATAAAGAACACAGCAAGCTGATTTGGATGTGGCTTCCAAAATAGTAGTGCGATAATACTGGCAACATTTGTGAATGCAGCTATAGACGTAAAGAAAGAAATAACAGGCATAATAATAGCACCATGTAAATAACGTTTGACATACTCCATCTCCTCTCTTCTCCTTTCTGTTTGTTACTCCTCTTTCTTTCTCCACTCGCCCAATGAACTTAACCAATGTACAGGTAACAAGTTAGAAGGTGCAATTTTACAGTGTGGTTAAGTTATATTGGTCTTCACTGGGAAGCGGAGGGTTCGTGTTGGCAGATTTGAAATGTGCAGGGAGAATTGGAGTTAGGATTTACAGTTAGGATTGGATTAAGGTTTGCGGCGGGCGTCTGGGCAACTAAGATATGGATGGAGTTCACCGCCAATAAAATTGACAACCCACCTGCTGCCATTACTAGTACGCTCCTTAACTTGAACAAATAAAAAAAGTGAAACGGTTAAAATGAAAGATAAAAATAAAAAAATTATGAAAAACAGAAATAATAATAAAAAATAAGTAAAAAAGTATGTAAAGAGCACATAAAGAGCATCATGTTGGGGGCATGGCAAGGGCTATTGACTATTATTGATCCAATCATCGGGGCCCCTCCTGCGAGCAGTCCAAGCTCCCTAACCACCACGGAGAACCACTACTACTGCGCCGCTGCATTAACTTCCAGGTCGGAGCTGCTGCATTAACTACCAGGTGGTGAGAGCCTCTCCGTGGCTGAACTTGCGTCCGGCCGTAAGTGAGTAAGAAAGATACCAAGGCACATTCACTGATGCTGTTCTTGCCTGGCCTTCCTGGGAGCTAGCCAGGATGGGGCAATATTTGCGGCAGTGTGGGGGCCTCCAAAGTTTGGTTGCTGGTTGCTAGGTGATCAGGGTGCTTTTGCATGTATATACTTGGCCTTGTTCTTGGCTGACCTGGATAACGAGTTTGCCATCAGTTCTTATTCTGCACTGTCTAATCATTACAGTCTCTCTGCCACCAGCCCTGATCCACCTTTGCTATTTCAGCCAATAGGGAAGAATGGGGTAAGATATTTTACATTGTCCCCTAGGCAAGAAAAAATTTAACAGCAAGTAAAACAAAAACATTTACAGTACTTTTATTTTAGGATGTCTCCTGTCAGTCAAAGTTGTAAGAATGCATACAGTACTGTATATGACAAAGGCAGTGGTGCAAGTAGATTTTTTTTCTTTGTGGTACGGCAGTGTGCGTGCCATAGACATTGTCAAAAAATGGGCGTGGACACGTGTCACTAGGGGGCATAACCACATGATACTAGGGGCGTGGCCACATGACACATATCTTATTTAAGTCTTCTGTGTCACTACGTTTTGTCTCATCAGATCCATGGTAATAAATAAAAATGATCACAATTTAATATATAATAGAATATATATAATAGAATAGACAGGATTCCGAAAGCAACTTAGCCTTCTCCCAGTTAGTCAGTCACTTACACACTAAATAAAGCAGGGACAGGGGCAAGGGCAGCCACACAATGACAAAAAGTGCTGAGCCGCCTGTGAGCCTCTGACTGAGACTTTGTCCAGCTCTACAGTCACAGTGGAGCAGATAATTAAGCCTGGAGAAGTGATAAAGCAGTGATAAGTGCAAGGCGATAATGCAACAGCCAATCATCTCGAATATGTAAATTGACAGTTAGGAGCTGACTGGCTGGTGCGTTATCACCTTTCACTTATCACTGTTTTATCACTGCTTTATCACTTCTCCAGGCTTAATACATCTACCCCGCTGTCTACAACACAGCACGGTACTGTAGCACGAGCACCATACAGCAGGTCCCATCTGGTGGCTTCTGAGTTTCCCCAACACTAATGGCAAGGCCAATGCAGCACTTCAGCAGAGAAAAGAAATGCTCAACATGCTCCTCTTCATGCCAGGGCAGGGACCATAAAAATATTGCGCTCCAGGTGGCCATGGCTTGGAAAAGCACAGTAACATGTTCGTTGCGCATACGCAGAAAATGGAGGCAGACAGATGATCCAGCATTACAGGGTACCGGCAAATTATTTCTTAAAGGTACGCTGTACCACCCCTTTCTGCCATACTCGCACCACTGGACAAAGGGCTGTGACTTCTCATAAAATAGTGGTCTTATGGCCCAAGTTGATTCGAGTCAATGGGTAGATTAAGCCATCTGGGGGTAAATTGACCAACTGAGTTTTTCAAGTTTAAACATGAGCATCATTTTAAAAGAAATTGCTAATGCCTTTTCCTTTCAAAATAGTCTTATTTATTTTCTTATAAGTATCTTTAAACAATACAAAACCAACCAAATAAAGTTTCTCATACGTCCTAGAGGATACTGGGGTCCACTTCATGACCATGGGGTATAGACGGTTCCGCAGGAGACATGGGCACTCTTAAGACTTTTCAAAGGGTGTGAACTGGCTCCTCCCTCTATGCCCCTCCTCCAGACCTCAGTTTTAGAAATGTGCCCAGGCAGACTGGATGCACTCTAGGGTAGCTCTACTGAGCTTCTCTGAAAAGACTTATGTTAGGTTTTTTATTTTCAGGGAGAACTGCTGGCAAGTCTCCCTGCTTCGTGGGACTGAGGGGGCAGAAGTAGGAACCAACTTCCTGAAGAGTTTCATGGCTCTGCTTCTGGCTGACAGGACACCATCAGCTCCTGAAGGGTACTAAACGCTAGCCGTGTCTAGATGCTCACTCCCACAGCACGCTGTCACCCCCCTGACAGAGCCAGAAGTCAGAAGACAGGTGAGTAGAAGAAGACAGATCTTCTATCAAGTTAAGTGATTGCTGAGGTACAGCGCGGCTGGCGGGAGCGCAGCGCGCCATTGCTGCCCACACACACAGGCACTGCAGGGTGCAGGGCGCGGGGGGGGGGGGGGCGCCCTGGACAGCCATAACACCTCTATCAACTGGCAAAAAGGGGGCATAAGATGCCCAGGCACAGCCCTACCTCCACCAGTATAAATATTATGAAATGTTTCTGAGGTAAAAACGCGCCATTGTGGGGGTGGAGCTTCTTCCTCAGGCAGCCAGCACAGTGCTCAGTGCCATTTTCTCTCTCCTCAGGCTGCAGAGACATCACTGGTCCTCCTTCACTTCTGACTACAAGTATCAGGGTGCAAAACAGGGGGGGCACAAGCGAATTTGGTGCTTTACAAGTGTGTTTTACTGTGTAAAAAGTGCTGCATGTCAGTGGGCATTCTGTGTTCACAGGCATTAGATACTGGCGCTGGGGTTGTGAACTGGCTGCTCCTAAACTGTGTCCCTCTGACAGATTTTACTGTGGGTCTGTCCCCTATACGTCCCAGTGTGTCTGTGTGTGTGTTGTACACGTGTGTAAGACATGTCAGAGGCAGGGAGTTCCTACCCGGAGGAAACCATTTTAGGGACACAGAAGTGTAATGTGGTGGCGCTGCCGGCACACCAAGAGCCTGCATGGGTGATAGAAATACGTGATAGTATGCATCATATCAATAGGAGATTAGATAAGTCTGAATCTCATGCTGAGTGCTGGAGAAAATCTGTGGAGGATGTGATTTTTCAGGGCTCTGTTCTTCCATCCACAGGCGACCCCTCTGGGTCACATAAGAGACCATTTGCGAATATTGTGAATACTGATACCGACACGGACACTGATTCTTGTGTCGACGATAGTGACTCCAGAGAAATAGATCATAAATTGGCAAAAAATATACAATATTTGATTGTAGCCATAAGGGAAGTTCTGGAAGTCACGGAAGCCACTCCTGTACCTCAGGAGAAGGCTTATTTCTGTAAAGAAAAGAAATCCAAAGTCTCTTTCCCTCCTTCCCACGAGCTTAATGCTCTCTTTGAAGGGATGTGGGTGAATCCCGAAAAGAAATTTCGTATTCCCAAGAGAATTCAGATAGCTTATCCTTTCCCGGTGGAGGACAGGAAAAAATGGGAGTCACCCCCTGTGTTAGACAGTGCTCTGTCCAGGTTGACAAAGAAGGTAATTCTCCCTGCACCTGGCAAGGCTTCACTAAAGGAGCCAGCAGACCGCAAAATGGAGACTACATTGAAATCCATTTATTTTGCCAATGGTACGCTGCTCAGGCCCACAATTGCTTGCGCGTGGGTGAGTCGCGCTATTGAAAAATGGTCAGAAAGTGTGTCATCAGAAATTGACATGATTGATAAAGATGAGATACTCGTTAAGTTAGGGAATATCAAAGACGCTGCCGCATACATGCTAGAAGCGATGAAAGATATTGAACTCTTGAGTTCACAAGCCGCTACCATGGCAGTATCGGCTCGGCGGGCGTTGTGGATTCGCCAGTGGAATGTGGATGCAGATTCCAAAAGAAATATGGAGGCTCTCCCATATAAAGGTGAGGCCTTAATTGGCGATGGACTGGATGCGTTAGTCTCGGCGGCTACCGCAGGTAAGTCAACATTTTTCCCTCTGCGCCTGCACCGACAAAAAAGACATATCACCCGCACATGCAGTCCTTTCGGCCCAATAAATACAAAGAAAAGTGAGAGGTTCCCCCTTCTTTGCAGGTAGGGGAAGGGGAAAGGGAAAGACGTCCACAGTGGCTTCAGGTTCCCAGGAGCAGAAGTCTACCCCTACTTCTGCCAAATCTTCAGCATGACGCTGGGGCTCCTTTGCGGGAGGCCGCTTGGGTGGGGGCACGTCTCAAACTGTTCAGCCAAGGTTGGATTCTGTCTGGCCTGGACCCCTGGGTTTTGCAGATAGTATCCCAGGGGTACAAGCTGGAGTTTCAAGATGTTCCCCCATGCCGATTTTTCAAATCGACCTTGCCAGCTTCTCTTCCGGAAAGGGGAGCAGTAACAGCGGCAATCCAAAAATTATGTCAGGATCAGGTCATAGTCCTGGTACCTTTGTCACAACAAGGGGAGGGGTTTTATTCAAGCCTTTTTGTAGTTCCGAAGCCGGACGGTTTGGTCAGACCGATCCTAAACCTAAAAAATCTGAATCTCTACTTGAAATGATTCAAGTTCAAAATGGAATCACTAAGGGCAGTGATTTCCTGTCTGGAGGACGGGGACTACATGGTGTCTGTAGACATAAAGGATGCTTACCTGCATGTTTCCATTTATCTTCCTCACCAGGCTTATTTGAGATTCGCGGTTCAGGTTTGCCATTACCAATTCCAGACGTTACCTTTCGGTCTCTCCACGGCACCGAGGGTATTCACCAAGGTAATGGCGGAGATGATGTTTCTCCTGCATCACAAAGGAGTCAATATAATTCCTTATCTAGACGATCTCCTGATAAAGGCGAGATCCAGGGAGCAGTTGTTACAAAACATCACACTCTCCCTGTCAATACTCCAACAACACGGTTGGATCATAAATTATCCAAAGTCACAGTTGGAACCGATGACAAGATTGTCTTTTCTCAGGATGATTCTGGACACAGAAGTTCAGAGAGTATTTCTTCCAGTGAAAAAGGCTCTGGAAATCCAGAAAATGGTAAAACAGATATTGAAACCATCAAGTGTGTCGACCCATCAGTGCATTCGATTGTTGGGGAAGATGGTGGCGGCCTACGAGGCCATACAGTTTGGCAGGTTCCATGCCAGAGTATTCCAGTTGGACAAGTCGAGATCCCACCTACACATGCACCGGAAGATAGTCCTTTCTTCAAAAGCCAGGATTTCACTCCTGTGGTGGCTACACAGTTCTCACCTACTTGAGGGACGCAGGTTCGGGATTTAGGAGTAGGTCATGATAACCACGGATGCAAGTCTCCAAGGCTGAGGAGCTGTCACTCAGGGGGAAAGCTTCCAATGAAAATGGTCTAGTCAGGAAGCCTGTCTTCACATAAATGTGCTGGAATTGAGAGCCATTTACAACGGCCTTCAACAAGTGGTACGTCTTCTTCAAGATCATCCTGTGCAGATCCAGTCGGACAATGTAACAGCAGTCGTGTACATAAACAGGTAGGGCGGAACAAAAAGCAGAGCGGCAATGGCAGAGGTGATGAAGATCCTCCTCTTGGCAGAAAGACATGTAAAGGGTCTGTCGGCAATTTTCATTCCGGAAGTAGACAACTGGGAAGCAGACTTCCTCAGCAGACATGATCTCCATCCAGGAGAGTGGGGCCTCCACCAAGAAGTCTTCGCAGAGGTGACAAGTCTTTGGGGAGTTCCTCAAGTAGACATGATGGCCTCTCGTCTCAACAAGAAGCTTCAGAAATATTGTTCCAGGTCGAGAGACCCTCAAGCAATAGCAGTGGATGCTCTAGTGACCAAGTGGGTATTCCGGTCAGTGTATGTCTTCCCTCCACTTCTGCTGATCCCAAAAGTTCTCAGGATCATAAGAAGAACAAGGGTTCGAGCACTCTTCATTGCCCCAGACTTGCCAAGGAGGGCTTGGTACCCAGATCTTCAGGAGTTGCTCATAGAAGATCCTCGGCATCTTCCTCTTCGTGAGGACCTGCTGCAGCAGTGGCCGTGCGTGTATCAAGACTTACCGTGGCTATGTTTGACGCCATGGCTGTTGAGCGCCGGATCCTAGACCGAAAGGGTATTCCCAAGGAAGTCATCCCCACCCTTATTCAGGCCAGGAAAGGAGTAACGTTGAAAATATGTGTCTTGGTGTGAATCCAAGAAGGCTCCTATGGAAGAGTTTCAGTTGGGACGTTTTCTCCCTTTTCTGCAGGCTGGTGTGGAGGCGGGCCTCCGATTGGGGTCAATCAAGGTCAAGATTTCGGCCTTGTCAGTGTTCTTCCAAAAACAATTGGCCTCTCTTCCAGAGGTTCAGACCTTCGTGAAAGGAGTTCTGCACATCCAGCCTCCATTTGTGCCTCCAGTGGCACCATGGGACCTTAACGTGGTGTTGCAGTTCCTTCAATCGGATTGGTTTGAGCCTCTACAAGAGAGTTGAAGTTTCTCACTTGGAAAGTGGTGATGCTTTTGGCATTGGCATTCGCACGGCGGGTGTCTGAATTGGGGGCCTTGTCTCACAAGAGCCCTTACCTGATCTTCCATGAAGATAGGGCGGAGTTGAGAACTCGTCAACATTTTCTTCCAAAGATGGGTTCATCTTTCCACATAAACCAACCTATTGTGGTGCCAGTGGTTACTGACACGTTCACTGAGTCAAGGTCTCTAGATGTGGTTAGGGCTTTGAAGATTTATGTCGCTAGAACAGCTCGAATACAGAGTCTTTGTCCTGTATGCTCCCAACAAGATTGGGTGTCCTGCTCCCAAGCAGACTATTGCGCGTTGGATCAGAGGTACGATTCAGCATGCTCATACTACGGCTGGATTGCCGTTACCGACATCAGTGAAGGCCCATTCCACTAGGAAGGTGGGCTCATCGTGGGCGGCTGCCCGGGGGGTCTTGGCATTGCAACTTTGTCGAGCAGCTACTTGGTGGGGGTCAAACACATCTGCAAAATTCTACAAGTTTGACACCTTGGCCGATGAAGACCTCAAGTTCGGTCAATTGCTGCAGGGTTATCCACACTCTCCCGTCCGTACTGGAGCTTTGGTATAAACCCCATGGTCATGAAGTGGACCCCAGCATCCTCTAGGACGTATGAGAAAACAGGATTTTGATACCTACCGGTAAATCCTTTTCTCCTAGTCCGTAGAGGATGCTGGGCGCCCGTCCCAGTGCGTACTTTACCTGCAGTTTTGTTATTAGAGTTACACAAGTTGTGTTATATTAGTTTCAGCATGTTGCTGTCATTGGTTCATGCCTGTTGGCGTGTGTTCTGTTGAATGTCATGTTGTGCGGCATGGTTGAGGTGTGAGCTGGTATGTATCTCACCACTAGTATTAAAGTAAATCCTTTCCTCTAAATGTCCATCTCCCTGGGCACAGTTCCAATAACTGAGGTCTGGAGGAGGGGCATAGAGGGAGGAGCCAGTTCACACCCATTGAAAAGTCTTAAGAGTGCCCATGGCTCCTGCGGAACCGTCTATACCCCATGGTCATGAAGTGGACCCCAGCATCCTCTACGGACTAGTAGAAAAGGATTTACCGGTAGGTATCAAAATCCTGTTTTATCATTCAAGAATGAAACAATTTTCATATATCATTGTCCAGCATTTCAACAACTATTCATATTCCACCCATCAATGCTGCAGGGAAATATGAAATGTTGCTTCCTACTTGCTGTTCCTCCAGCATTTTGAGTTTGAGGTAGCTTTTTCAGCAAATCACTTTGAGGGAGATTTGTCAAAACTTGTAGAGAGATAAGGTGGAGAGAGTGAAAGTACTAAATTATCAGCTTCTAAACAATCAGATGTGCCCACACTCATTCTACATATACGTACAGGGTGTTCGGAAAATCACTGTGCACTTATGTATATTTATTAACACACATATTTACTATATAATACATGATGTAAACACGAATGATAATTATAAACAATGTTGAAAATGACCACTGTTGGCATCAAGACAGGCTTGGATCCTTTTTATTTTGTTTCAAACACATCTATATACATAAGTGCACAGTGACTTTCTGAACAAAATATGCGGTCTTTTCATAAAGCAGTGAAAACAGTGGAGAAGCGAAGCAGTGGAGAAGTTGCCCATGGCAACCAATCAGCTGCTCCATATAATTTTATAATATGCAAATTAGAAATGTTACCTCAATGCTGATTGGTTGCCATTGGCAACTTCTCCACTGCTTCACTTCTCCACTGTTTTCACCACTTTATGAAAAGTGCACAGTGACTTTCCAAACACCCTGTACAATATTCACGGCAAATGTGCTGTGAGTAGCCGCAGCTGGCTGCAAGCTCAGGATGAACACATTTGTAACTGTCATTTTACATGAAGTATTTGAAAAATGATAGTCAGGGGATGATTGGTTGGTACTTTATCCCTCTCCACTTTATCTCTCTCCAAGCTTTGATAAATCTCACCCTTTGTGGGAAAAATGCCAATCATTTGCACAAGTGGGTTATCTTTGTCAGTGCTCCACTGGATTCTTCTGCAAAATCTTGCACTTGCTTCGTTGCCCTCAATTTCAAACTGCCTTAAATTACCCCACAGCCACTGTGGTAACAGCCAGATAGAAAATGACAGGTGCCAGTGCCGCAACTAAGGGGGGCTAAGGGGGCATGCGCCCCAGATGCAGGATTTGTGGGGCTGCCAAGGAGTGACAGTGGTTTTCTTTTTTTACCAGCACTGCTGTGCTGCTTCAGTGAGACAGCAGACGGCTCCAGGGGCAGTGTTTCAGACCCACCTGTCTGCCCACAGCTGGCTCCGACATTGTGCGGGGGAGCTCCAGTACCTGGGATCTCTCCTATGCCGTCTACTGTCTGAAACTCTCTTCTTTGCCATGCAGTGCTGCGACTAGCGAGCGGTGCACCGCGCAAGCTATCGAAGCGAGCTATTGGTGCTGTGTTTTTCAGCAGGCTATGATCCCGGCTTCCTGCCCTGCACCAACCGAAAACAAGCTGCCGGCTACACACCATTGTGAGGACATGCTGCCCAGGCTTTTGCTTGTAAACAGGTGCAATCACCGACGTTGCAGAAATCAAAGGCTCACTTTGCTAGCTATCCACTTGACAGTGGAAACTAAGAGCCTGGACAACCTCCAAATCTCACAAGTATAACTACAGAAGCTTCGTGGTGAGTTTAAAGACAGACTTTATTATCGGCACTGTGCTCCCAGTTAGCAGTATCAACCTCTGTGTTACCTCCCAGATGGGGGGATTTGGTGTAGCTTATAGGGGGATGTAGTGTAGTGATGTAGTGTACCATATAGGGTATGTAGTGTAGTAATGTATTGCAGTGTATAGGGGCATGTAGTGTAGTGATGTAGTTCAGCATGTAAGTGATGTAGTATAGTGAATATGGTAATGTAGTGCAGTGATGAAGTGTTATTATGATATAGTGCAGTGACATAGTGCAATGTATGGGGACACACAGGGGGTCATGTAGGGGAACACACTGCTGGTGGGGCATGTGACCCTTAGGGCATTTGGGGCACATTCGGGAATATTGTCCAATAGTATCCCCTTTTTTTTCAAAATTTTTGATAATCTAATTATTTTAGTCTGACAGGGTTTGTTGGTTTGTTTGTTTGTTAGTTTGTATCTTTTCTTCTTCTTTTTTTGTGGGGGGGGGGGGGGGGGCACCAAATTACTGCCTTGCCCCTGGTGACGAAAATCCTAGTTTCGTCCCTGCAGGTGCTTCCTCAATTTATAGTCATATGACTACAAAAGAGTACAGTTTCCTAGATATGGCTGGTGGGTCAACTTACACACTGGCTCATTTTGTCCCACTCTCCCTTATACCCCCACAATGCATGACGTAATACCAAACAAATGATTACCACATGCTCATCTCTTTCTCTACAGCTTTCTTCCTTAACCTGCTTATTCTTGCTTTCCATACAAGGGAAGTTTAGTCTTCCTACCAAACCAACAAGATCTTCCCATGCCACGGGGTGGCTGCTGGGACCCATCACATGCTCCCTGCTGCAGTTATAACTAGAGATGTGCACTTGAAATTTTTCGGGTTTTGTGTTTTGGTTTTGGGTTCGGTTCCGCGGCCGTGTTTTGGGTTCGACCGCGTTTTGGCAAAACCTCACCGAATTTTTTTTGTCGGATTCGGGTGTGTTTTGGATTCGGGTGTTTTTTTCAAAAAACACTAAAAAACAGCTTAAATCATAGAATTTGGGGGTCATTTTGATCCCAAAGTATTATTAACCTCAAAAACCATAATTTCCACTCATTTTCAGTCTATTCTGAATACCTCACACCTCACAATATTATTTTTAGTCCTAAAATTTAAACCGAGGTCGCTGGATGACTAAGCTAAGCGACCCTAGTGGCCGACACAAACACCGGGCCCATCTAGGAGTGGCACTGCAGTGTCACGCAGGATGGCCCTTCCAAAAAACACTCCCCAAACAGCACATGACGCAAAGAAAAAAAGAGGCGCAATGAGGTAGCTGTGTGAGTAAGATAAGCGACCCTAGTGGCCGACACAAACACCGGGCCCATCTAGGAGTGGCACTGCAGTGTCACGCAGGATGGCCCTTCCAAAAAACACTCCCCAAACAGCACATGACGCAAAGAAAAAAAGAGGCGCAATGAGGTAGCTGTGTGAGTAAGCTAAGCGACCCTAGTGGCCGACACAAACACCTGGCCCATCTAGGAGTGGCACTGCAGTGTCACGCAGGATGGCCCTTCCAAAAAACCCTCCCCAAACAGCACATGACGCAAAGAAAAAAAGAGGCGCAATGAGGTAGCTGTGTGAGTAAGATAAGCGACCCTAGTGGCCGACACAAACACCGGGCCCATCTAGGAGTGGCACTGCAGTGTCACGCAGGATGGCCCTTCCAAAAAACACTCCCCAAACAGCACATGACGCAAAGAAAAAAAGAGGCGCAATGAGGTAGCTGTGTGAGTTAGATAAGCGACCCTAGTGGCCGACACAAACACCGGGCCCATCTAGGAGTGGCACTGCAGTGTCACGCAGGATGGCCCTTCCAAAAAACACTCCCCAAACAGCACATGACGCAAAGAAAAAAGGCGCAATGAGGTAGCTGTGTGAGTAAGATAAGCGACCCTAGTGGCCGACACAAACACCGGGCCCATCTAGGAGTGGCACTGCAGTGTCACGCAGGATGGCCCTTCCAAAAAACACTCCCCAAACAGCACATGACGCAAAGAAAAAAAGAGGCGCAATGAGGTAGCTGTGTGAGTAAGATAAGCGACCCTAGTGGCCGACACAAACACCTGGCCCATCTAGGAGTGTCACTGCAGTGTCACGCAGGATGGCCCTTCCAAAAAACACTCCCCAAACAGCACATGACGCAAAGAAAAAAAGAGGCGCAATGAGGTAGCTGTGTGAGTAAGATAAGCGACCCTAGTGGCCGACACAAACACCGGGCCCATCTAGGAGTGGCACTGCAGTGTCACGCAGGATGGCCCTTCCAAAAAACACTCCCCAAACAGCACATGACGCAAAGAAAAAAAGAGGCGCAATGAGGTAGCTGTGTGAGTAAGATAAGCGACCCTAGTGGCCGACACAAACACCTGGCCCATCTAGGAGTGGCACTGCAGTGTCACGCAGGATGGCCCTTCCAAAAAACACTCCCCAAACAGCACATGACACAAAGAAAAAAAGAGGCGCAATGAGGTAGCTGTGTGAGTAAGATAAGCGACCCTAGTGGCCGACACAAACACCGGGCCCATCTAGGAGTGGCACTGCAGTGTCACGCAGGATGGCCCTTCCAAAAAACACTCCCCAAACAGCACATGACGCAAAGAAAAAAAGAGGCGCAATGAGGTAGCTGTGTGAGTAAGATAAGCGACCCTAGTGGCCGACACAAACACCTGGCCCATCTAGGAGTGGCACTGCAGTGTCACGCAGGATGGCCCTTCCAAAAAACACTCCCCAAACAGCACATGACGCAAAGAAAAATTAAAGAAAAAAGAGGTGCAAGATGGAATTGTCCTTGGGCCCTCCCACCCACCCTTATGTTGTATAAACAGGACATGCACACTTTAACCAACCCATCATTTCAGTGACAGGGTCTGCCACACGACTGTGACTGAAATGACGGGTTGGTTTGGACCCCCACCAAAAAAGAAGCAATTAATCTCTCCTTGCACAAACTGGCTCTACAGAGGCAAGATGTCCACCTCATCATCATCCTCCGATTCCTCACCCCTTTCACTGTGTACATCTCCCTCCTCACAGATTATTAATTCGTCCCCACTGGAATCCACCATCTCAGCTCCCTGTGTACTTTGTGGAGGCAATTGCTGCTGGTCAATGTCTCCACGGAGGAATTGATTATAATTCATTTTAATGAACATCATCTTCTCCACATTTTCTGGAAGTAACCTCGTACGCCGATTGCTGACAAGGTGAGCGGCGGCACTAAACACTCTTTCGGAGTACACACTTGTGGGAGGGCAACTTAGGTAGAATAAAGCCAGTTTGTGCAAGGGCCTCCAAATTGCCTCTTTTTCCTGCCAGTATAAGTACGGACTGTGTGACGTGCCTACTTGGATGCGGTCACTCATATAATCCTCCACCATTCTTTCAATGGGGAGAGAATCATATGCAGTGACAGTAGACGACATGTCCGTAATCGTTGACAGGTCCTTCAGTCCGGACCAGATGTCAGCATCAGCAGTCGCTCCAGACTGCCCTGCATCACCGCCAGCGGGTGCGCTCGGAATTCTGAGCCTTTTCTTCGCACCCCCAGTTGCGGGAGAATGTGAAGGAGGAGATGTTGACAGGTCGCGTTCCGCTTGACTTGACAATTTTCTCACCAGCAGGTCTTTGAACCCCAGCAGACTTGTGTCTGCCGGAAAGAGAGATCCAAGGTAGGTTTTAAATCTAGGATCGAGCACGGTGGCCAAAATGTAGTGCTCTGATTTCAACAGATTGACCACCCGTGAATCCTTGTTAAGCGAATTAAGGGCTCCATCCACAAGTCCCACATGCCTAGCGGAATCGCTCCGTGTTAGCTCCTCCTTCAATGTCTCCAGCTTCTTCTGCAAAAGCCTGATGAGGGGAATGACCTGACTCAGGCTGGCAGTGTCTGAACTGACTTCACGTGTGGCAAGTTCAAAGGGCAGCAGAACCTTGCACAACGTTGAAATCATTCTCCACTGCGCTTGAGACAGGTGCATTCCACCTCCTATATCGTGCTGAATTGTATAGGCTTGAATGGCCTTTTGCTGCTCCTCCAACCTCTGAAGCATATATAGGGTTGAATTCCACCTCGTTACCACTTCTTGCTTCAGATGATGGCAGGGCAGGTTCAGGCGTTTTTGGTGTTGCTCCAGTCTTCTGTACGTGGTGCCTGTACGCCGAAAGTGTCCCGCAATTCTTCTGGCCACCGACAGCATCTCTTGCACGCCCCTGTCGTTTTTTAAAAAATTCTGCACCACCAAATTCAAGGTATGTGCAAAACATGGGACGTGCTGGAATTTGCCCAGATTTAATGCACACACAATATTGCTGGCGTTGTCCGATGCCACAAATCCACAGGAGAGTCCAATTGGGGTAAGCCATTCCGCGATGATCTTCCTCAGTTGCCGTAAGAGGTTTTCAGCTGTGTGCGTATTCTGGAAACCGGTGATACAAAGCGTAGCCTGCCTAGGAAAGAGTTGGCGTTTGCGAGATGCTGCTACTGGTGCCGCCGCTGCTGTTCTTGCGGCGGGAGTCCATACATCTACCCAGTGGGCTGTCACAGTCATATAGTCCTGACCCTGCCCTGCTCCACTTGTCCACATGTCCGTGGTTAAGTGGACATTGGGTACAGCTGCATTTTTTAGGACACTGGTGACTCTTTTTCTGAGGTCTGTGTACATTTTCGGTATCGCCTGCCTAGAGAAATGGAACCTAGATGGTATTTGGTACCGGGGACACAGTACCTCCAACAAGTCTCTAGTTGGCTCTGCAGTAATGATGGATACCGGAACCACGTTTCTCACCACCCAGGATGCCAAGGCCTCAGTTATCCGCTTTGCAGCAGGATGACTGCTGTGATATTTCATCTTCCTCGCAAAGGACTGTTGGACAGTCAATTGCTTGGTGGAAGTAGTAAAATTGGTCTTACGATTTCCCCTCTGGGATGACCATCGACTCCCAGCAGCAACAACAGCAGCGCCAGCAGCAGTAGGCGTTACACGCAAGGATGCATCGGAGGAATCCCAGGCAGGAGAGGAATCGTCAGAATTGCCAGTGACATGGCCTGCAGGACTATTGGCATTCCTGGGGAAGGAGGAAATTGACACTGAGGGAGTTGGTGGGGTGGTTTGCGTGAGCTTGGTTACAAGAGGAAGGGATTTACTGGTCAGTGGACTGCTTCCGCTGTCGCCCAAAGTTTTTGAACTTGTCACTGACTTATTATGAATGCGCTGCAGGTGACGTATAAGGGAGGATGTTCCGAGGTGGTTAACGTCCTTACCCCTACTTATTACAGCTTGACAAAGGCAACACACGGCTTGACAAATGTTGTCCGCATTTCTGTTGAAATACTTCCACACCGAAGAGCTGATTTTTTTGGTATTTTCACCAGGCATGTCAATGGCCATATTCCTCCCACGGACAACAGGTGTCTCCCCGGGTGCCTGACTTAAACAAACCACCTCACCATCAGAATCCTCCTTGTCAATTTCCTCCCCAGCGCCAGCAACACCCATATCCTCCTCATCCTGGTGTACTTCAACACTGACATCTTTAATCTGACTATCAGGAACTGGACTGCGGGAGCTCCTTCCAGCACTTGCAGGGGGCGTGCAAATGGTGGAAGGCGCATGCTCTTCACGTCCAGTGTTGGGAAGGTCAGGCATCGCAACCGACACAATTGGACTCTCCTTGTGGATTTGGGATTTCGAAGAACGCACAGTTCTTTGCGGTGCTTTTGCCAGCTTGAGTCTTTTCATTTTTCTAGCGAGAGGCTGAGTGCTTCCATCCTCTTGTGAAGCTGAACCACTAGCCATGAACATAGGCCAGGGCCTCAGCCGTTCCTTGCCACTCCGTGTGGTAAATGGCATATTGGCAAGTTTACGCTTCTCCTCCGACAATTTTATTTTAGATTTTGGAGTCCTTTTTTTTACTGATATTTGGTGTTTTGAATTTTACATGCTCTGTACTATGACATTGGGCATCGGCCTTGGCAGACGACGTTGCTGGCATTTCATCGTCTCGGCCATGACTAGTGGCAGCAGCTTCAGCACGAGGTGGAAGTGGATCTTGATCTTTCCCTAATTTTGGAACCTCAACATTTTTGTTCTCCATATTTTAATAGGCACAACTAAAAGGCACCTCAGGTAAACAATGGAGATGGATGGATACTAGTATACTTATGGATGGACGAGCGACTGCCGACACAGAGGTAGCTACAGCCGTGGACTACCATACTGTGTCTGCTGCTAATATAGACTGGATGATAATGAGATGAAATCAATATATATATATATATATATATATATATATATATATAATATCACTAGTACTGCAGCCGGACAGGTATACATATTTATTATGTAATGACTGATGACGGACCTGCTGGACACTGTCAGCTCAGCAGCACCGCAGACTGCTACAGTAAGCTACTATAGTAGTATGTATAAAGAAGAAGGAAAAAAAAAAACCACGGGTAGGTGGTATACAATTATGGATGGACGAGCGACTGCCGACACAGAGGTAGCTACAGCCGTGGACTACCGTACTGTGTCTGCTGCTAATATAGACTGGATGATAATGAGATTAAATCAGTATATATATATATATATATATATATATATATATATATATAATATCACACTAGTACTGCAGCCGGACAGGTAGATATATTTATTATGTAATGACTGATGACGGACCTGCTGGACACTGTCAGCTCAGCAGCACCGCAGACTGCTACAGTAAGCTACTATAGTAGTATGTATAAAGAAGAAAGGAAAAAAAAAAACCACGGGTAGGTGGTATACAATTATGGATGGACGAGCGACTGCCGACACAGAGGTAGCTACAGCCGTGGACTACCGTACTGTGTCTGCTGCTAATATAGACTGGATGATAATGAGATGAAATCAATATATATATATATAATATCACACTAGTACTGCAGCCGGACAGGTATATATATTTATTATGTAATGACTGATGACGGACCTGCTGTACACTGTCAGCTCAGCAGCACCGCAGACTGCTACAGTAAGCTACTATAGTAGTATGTATAAAGAAGAAAGAAAAAAAAAAACCACGGGTAGGTGGTATACAATTATGGATGGACGAGCGACTGCCGACACAGAGGTAGCTACAGCCGTGGACTACCGTACTGTGTCTGCTGCTAATATAGACTGGATGATAATGAGATGAAATCAATATATATATATAATATCACACTAGTACTGCAGCCGGACAGGTATATATATTTATTATGTAATGACTGATGACGGACCTGCTGGACACTGTCAGCTCAGCAGCACCGCAGACTGCTACAGTAAGCTACTATAGTAGTATGTATAAAGAAGAAAGAAAAAAAAAACCACGGGTAGGTGGTATACAATTATGGATGGACGAGCGACTGCCGACACAGAGGTAGCTACAGCCGTGGACTACCGTACTGTGTCTGCTGCTAATATAGACTGGATGATAATGAGATGAAATCAATATACAGTGATCGCGCTGAGGCCCCCAAAAAGTGGGTCCCAGGGACCCCTCACTTTTAAAAATTGGGGTCCAACCGGTCCTTTTCTGGGTCCCATTGGGTTAAAGGCTCTTATTGATCTTAATCTTATTTGGACACCACAAAAAAGAGTTGCAAGGGGGGGGGGGTGACAATGCTGCTGGGCTGTGTAGCATGCAGGTCACCCTGCACCAGAGCTGTAACTAGACATTTTGGTGCCCTTTGGCAGAAAGTGAATTGATGCCCCACCTCCAAGATCCCAGAATGCAGGCAGTGCGCGCCGCAGGCGCGACGTAAAAATTTAGGGGTGTGGCTTCATGGGGAGGGGGCGTGGCCACATAATAGTGCCAATTCACATTACGCCACACAGTAGTGCCGCTTATACACATTGCACCAAGTAGAATCTCCTATACACACTGCGCCAGTTAGTGCACGTTATACATATTGCTCCAGATAGAACACATCATACACAATGCGACAGGTAGAGCATGTTACACACACTGCGCCAGATAGAGCACGTTACACACATTGCGCCAGATAGAGCACGTTACACACATTGCGCCAGGTACAGCACGTTACACACATTGCGCCAGGTACAGCACTTTACACACATTGCGCCAGGTACAACACGTTACACACAGTGCGCCAGGTAGAGCACGTTACACACAGTGCGCCAGGTAGAGCACGTTACACACAGTGCGCCAGGTAGAGCACGTTACACACAGTGCGCCAGGTAGAGCACGTTACACACAGTGCGCCAGGTAGAGCACGTTACACACAGTGCGCCAGGTAGAGCACGTTACACACAGTGCGCCAGGTAGAGGATCACTTACACATTGCAGCCACCACCTCAGACCCCCACTACTTGATGTGCAGGCTAGAGATGGTGTAATATGGCTAGGGAGAGAGAGGGGGGGGACAGGATACAACCTGCTGTTGCTAGTGGCTGCTATTACATGTCTCCCTGCAGCTCAGCCTCTTGGGCTCTATGAGCTGAATGTTCAGAGCAGCCCTCACCCCTGGTTTGTGCCTAGCCCTGTCCTATGCTGGGAGCTGGCTGCACACAGTAATAACTGTATGGACACTGCAGCCCTCCCCCAGCACCTCCGAGCTCCGTTCACAGCACAGCCTAATAAATCAAGCAGAGGCTGCCGCTGATCTCCATAAATCCCGGGTGGTAAGGGAGTGTGTACAGCGAGAGCTTCGTGATGGATTACATAGAGAGGATCAAGGACGGACTTTGCTAGGGGATGCGAACACTAGCAATGACGTGCGGTAGTGCACTGTAGCCGCCCTTTCCCTCCTTCACTGCCAGATCCTCCTGTGCGGTGTGCTCCTGGACATACTCCCCAACCCCATCCCCGCTGCAGCTGCGCTTACTGAAGCATGCGGGACATCAGAGGTGCGTGGCCCCCCTCCCCCATGTGATTCATATCTAAAACACTGCATCAGCCGATCAGAACTGCAGCAGCGCCAGCACTGAACAGGCAGGTAGCTGCTGGGTTATGAATACACAGACGGTCACTCACTGTCGCGGCCAGAGCGCCCGGGAAGCAGGGAAGAGTCGAATACACTTTTTCTGAAGGGGTGTGTCCCTGGGGACGCGCTCCACTCAGATTGGCTAGAGGTGTAATGATTGATGTCTCCCTTGACCAAGAGGCTCCTTCTCCACATATTTAGTTCTCTCTGCAGCCGGACAAGGTAGAAATCAATCATTACACCTCCAGCCAATCCCAGTGGAGCGCGTCCCCGGGGACCCACCCATTCAGAAAAAGTGAGTCCCTGGGTCTTATTATTGGGTAAAATACGCGCTATGCCGCGTTTTTGCGATCACTGATATATATATATATATAATATCACACTAGTACTGCAGCCGGACAGGTAGATATATTTATTATGTAATGACTGATGACGGACCTGCTGGACACTGTCAGCTCAGCAGCACCGCAGACTGCTACAGTAAGCTACTATAGTAGTATGTATAAAGAAGAAAGAAAAAAAAAAAACCACGGGTAGGTGGTATACAATTATGGATGGACGAGCGACTGCCGACACAGAGGTAGCTACAGCCGTGGACTACCGTACTGTGTCTGCTGCTAATATAGACTGGATGATAATGAGATGAAATCAATATATATATATATATATATATATATATAAATATATAATATCACTAGTACTGCAGCCGGACAGGTATATATATTTATTATGTAATGACTGATGACGGACCTGCTGGACACTGTCAGCTCAGCAGCACCGCAGACTGCTACAGTAAGCTACTATAGTAGTATGTATAAAGAAGAAGAAAGAAAGAAAAAAAAACGGGTAGGTGGTATACAATATTATATATATATTATATACAATTATATATATATATTATATATATTAAACTGGTGGTGATTATTAAACTGGTGGTCAGGTCACTGGTCACACTATCAGCCACTTGCAAGTAGTATTCCTAAGCAGACAATCACAATATATATTATACTGGTGGTCAGTGTGGTCACAATGGCAGTGTGGCACTCTGGCAGCAAAAGTGTGCACTGTACGTTATATGTACTCCTGAGTCCTGCTCTCAGACTCTAACTGCTCCCCACTGTCAGTGTCTCCCCCACAAGTCAGATATACATTATACAGTCACACTATCTATCTATCACTTCAGCAAGTAGTAGTACTCCTCCTAATGCTCCCCAAAATTACTACTGTGTCTCTCTCTACTCTAGTCTCACTCTCTTCTCTATAAACGGAGAGGACGCCAGCCACGTCCTCTCCCTATGAATCTCAATGCACGTGTGAAAATGGCGGCGACGCGCGGCTCCTTATATAGAATCCGAGTCTCGCGATAGAATCCGAGCCTCGCGAGAATCCGACAGCGGGATGATGACGTTCGGGCGCGCTCGGGTTAACCGAGCAAGGCGGGAAGATCCGAGTCGCTCGGACCCGTGTAAAAAAACATGAAGTTCGGGCGGGTTCGGATTCCGAGGAACCGAACCCGCTCATCTCTAGTTATAACCTGCCAGCTGATTACTATGAAATACTTTGTGAACACTAGTTTCTACATTACTGGGTGCATGATTCTATGAAAATGGTTCACTCTATTAATTCCAAAAATTAAGTTAATGGAATACATTAATCTATCCTGGGCCTTAAGTGCATAACTTTCCTCAACATATGCTTACAATTTGGAAAAATTACCCTGATTTGCTTTAATATTGTCTATATAGCCCATATCCAGGCATTAGTATGTCATTTTTTCTTACCAAAGAAAAAGAGTGCGATCCTTCCAGTGTATTGTGACAGTTTTCCAAACAACAAAGAACAGATTGCATTTGTTGCTGCAAAGCAAATCATCACATAGCCAACATATTGTATCCCAAGTGTGCAGGTAACATAAGACTAAAAGAAAAAAGAAAATACAGCAGCAGTTTACTAACATGACAACAAAGACAAATGTAAGGGTGCATACACACGGTGAGATTCGGACTTATCCGATTCTCACCGTGCGACAGGGGGCCGGGTCGGCACTTAGCCAGTATCGCAAGCACATAATGAGTGTGCTTGCGATGCTGGCTATGTGCGATGTCAATCCTGACTATCTCTTCTATAGAGATAGCCAGGATTGACTTGCCTGCACAGCCTATTTTTTCTGCCGATGCCGACCGCGCGGGGCCGCGCATCGGCATCGGATCGGGATCGCAAGGTGACTGTCACCTTGCGATCTGCACTATCTTTTCTTCCGATTCTGACTATATAGTCAGAATCGGAAGAAAATATCTTACCGTGTGTACACACCTTAAGTGCCAGGACTGACTGAAAGAATAATATAGTTTTTAAATGCTTTGTAACAGTCCTAAACATAAATACAAAGATTACTAGACTTTGGTACAAATAATAAAATTTACTATTGAAAGTTTCAGTTCGGTAATATTAATTTGTAATCTAGTCAGGTACAGCATAAAGAATGCCTCAGTACGGATCATTGAAAGGCTAATTCCAACCACACTAAAACTTTAGTTTGAGATAAAAACAACAAAAATGAAGAAAACACCATTTAAGAGCGAGGCATATCTCCTTTTGGGGTGTAGTATGGATGACCGGCGGTCTCCTGACCGCCGGTCAGCTTACCGACGCTGGGATCCCGGCAGCATACCGACGCCGGGATTCCGGCGGGGAAGGGCGAGTGCAGCAAGCCCCTTGCGGGCTCGCTGCGCTCGCCACGCTGCGGGCTCAGTGGCGACCTACGGTCGCCACGGGTTCTATTCCCACTCTATGGGTGTCGTGGACACCCACGAGTGGAAATAGTCCCTGTTGGTCGGCATGCCGACCATCGGGATAGTGGGGGTCGGGATGCTGGAGGAGGTCATGTGACCGTCGGTCTCCCGACCGTCGGTCACATGAATACCACCCCCCCTTTTGCACAATGGTAAACTGTCTGTGACTGTACTGCATGCATTATCTATAGATGATAGCATTACTGCTCCCATTGCTGGTAATGGGACCCAGCAAAGCCTGGGTTTAACCAGAATATGCATGCGTGGATGTCCACAGGGCCATCTTAACATATAGGCACAGGTGCGGATACAACTAGCTGCGCCCAGCTGCCAATATTCACACCCTCGATCACATAATGTCAATTCTATGGATTGCGCGGGTACGAATATACGCGTGCACCATGACAAACAAGTCGCAACTGTGCCAAGTTGCAGCTAAGCTGAGATTGACTACAACTGTATGTTATGATTTTTTAAAATTGGTTTCCTGGAATGGGTGTATAGGGGCCCGAGTTTGTTGCTTTGCCCTAGGCCTACAATGCTGTTATGACAGCCCTGGATGTCCACCATGTATAATCATTAACCGGCACTATACACCGGGACTCTTTATCTCTAAGCTATCATACTTATAAGTGGTTCGAATTTTTTTATGTCACACAACTCAATAGTATCAGCATATCTAAGAACTGTTTCCAACTTTAACTGAGTGTCGCCACATATTATATGAACCGCTTTCTAGTCATATAAGAGATCGCATGAGAACATGAAGAGAACATGAAGATCTGATAGTAGTCTCATAAAACAAATATAAACGTGAAAGACTACCAAGCTATTTTTTAGCAAAGAGATAAGTATATAACTGACATATATGTTTCAAAAAACTCTGGTGTGTCTGCATAAATTGTGAAACAGTCTCAATACTAGAGACAGATTGAAAACTATTGCAAGAGCGCTGATTTAATTGATTGGAAATGTAATTATTGGCATCTACATGTTGGAGTACCATTTAACCCTTTATGGAGGACTGTTCTAAGTATATGGTCTTTGTTAATGTATGCGCTTTGTGAGATGAGGTGTCCCAATTCTTATGGTATTAGAACCGTCTGTGGATAAGTACGGTTCCGCAGACATGATCTCCATTGAAGCATGTGCTTTCTGAATATGACGTACACCTTCTCTTATGAATTAGGAATTGTACCATTACGGAGTGAATCACTGAATGTTTATTGGTAAATATTTGGACGCATACCCAACATACCTGTTTATGCCTTTCTTTTGAGAGGACAGGGACCACTTACCCACATTCTAGTTACTATGTCCCTGTGTACGATTAACAGTATTTCTTTATAAACAAAGTTTAGAGACAGTATATTTATTATCTGTTCTCTTGTATGAATTGTTCCTTTGGCCACAATTGTATCTCATCTTTGTGGACATAATTACGTAATAAATTACATCTGCACAGCCACTGCAGTCTTGATAACAGACTGGCAGAAGGAGTGTTTACATGTTACAATACACATTTATACTATCCTCTCATGCATATACAAGGACAAGGAATAACCTGGAAGATCTACGCAAGGGTTTCCTTTGAGGTAATTTAGAAATTTCTATCTATTATTTGTACTGAATATTATAGACTCACAGCGCTGAAGACTTTTTCCACACTAATATAAATAAATATATATATATATTTCTTAGAGAGTAGTTAACGTCAGACCAATGTCAGAGACTTTAGATTAACTTAGTCTTGTGAATGGGCAATATTAACAGCCGTTATAGCACAATAAATTTAGAGTAATATATCACAAAGCTTGATACAATCTTTTTGCCCCTATTACATTGGATAAGTTAGTCACTATCCTAACGCTTTAATTTTGGGCAATTATTTTACAAGTGTGTACTCTCAGGCTATCAAACATACCAATATGCCTGGCTATAGAGATTTATTTTAAATTATGAAATAAAAGTTAAATTTTAATAATTTACAAACATTTCAAAAGAGTGCGCCACACACTAAGCTCTTTTTTAGTGAAGAACCCGCTAGTGGTCTACACTAATAACCTTTAGAAAAATAATCATTAACCAGCAAACCTTCTGTAGCTTAGCAAAAGACTCCGCTGAGCAGGGGGACACCACGGCTCCTCACAAGAAAGGTAAGTGAGGTTAAATTCTGGCAGCATATTAGTTAGCAGTATCACTAGAATACTAAAGGAAATATGCCACTGGTAACAACACTCTTCAGCAAAATATCATTTCTCCATCTTAAGGGTGTTAAGGCACCTTTCGCTTTGACAACAGAATGCAAAACCCACTTAATCAGAAAAGAGGGACTCCTGGGGCAATATTTACTAATATTCGTGTTTGAGTCGGTTTGTGTAGTGTTTAAACTCGTTTTGTATCGGGTACATTTTCATGCAACTTTTTGAATCCATATACGCAAAGTTACGAAGCAGTCGACTTTATGGTTGTCGTGTTTTCCGATGTCGATTCCAGTCGGTTTTTTTTTGGCACATTTACGGCCGTCATTGTCGTTTGCGTACGTGTTTTTGTTGTATTTGCTGGTGTTTTCCCTAAGTTAAACGCGGCAGGGTTTTTTTTTTTCCGCGGCCGCATTTTCACTTTTTAGTTTCGATTTTCATCCCCGTTCGTGATTGGTTGTGTTTCAGATGGTAGGAGTGTCTGTGCGCAACCATATAAATACGCCCCAAACCGTCCGCACCTCGTGGGTTTAGTTAGTGGTGAGGAGGAGGGAGGTTGTGCTGTGGAGGTAGGTGAATTTGTGGTTTGGTGAGGAGTGTTGGTAGCGATTTCTGAGTGTGGTATTGTGTTTGAAAGTCGTCTTGTCATTCTTGTTGATTTGTATTTTGTGGTTTTGTCTCATTTTTAGTCCAAGTTATTTTTCTTTATAGTCCCTTGTCAGTGTTTGTTTGTGTGTGTGTGTGTGTGTGTGTGTGTGTGTGTGTGTTGTGTAGTGGTAGTGGAGGAGTGTGTTGTTGTTTTTTTTTCTGTTAACTGTTTAGACACACAATTATGTGTGACTCAGAGGTGGGTGAGGTGGAGGGTGTGAGTGAGGGGGAAGAGGTCGGTCAGGTGGAGGAGGTGAGTGTTAGTGAGGTTAGTGAGGTGGAGGAGGTGGGTGAGGTTGCTGCAGCAGCCTCAAGTGATAGTGACAGTCAGAGTGCTCCGCAGCCATGCACCACTACTAAGACTGGGCGGAATGTAAAGTTTAGTTTTGCTGAAAATGTGGCATTGGTGCGTGAGCTGATGAAGTATCAGAGGCAGCTATTTGGCCCTGAGTCCGCCAAGGTGCCAACACGGAGGAAGACGGTGTTGTGGGCAAAAGTTGTTGCTGCTGTCAATAGTGAGGGGGTGGTCAAGCGGACGGAGGACACGTGCCGCAAACGGTACTATGACATAAAGCGACGTGTCAAGTCCAAAATGGCCAAGGAGGCCAAGTCGGCTCGGAAAACCGGTGGTGGGCAGCCCTATATTGCAAGATATCTGGAGTATGAGGAGCCCATGCGGAGTGTAATACCTCCTGAAGTTGTCTCTGCAACCCATGTCCAGGATTCAGATCGGCCCAGGAAGAATGGTGAGCATGTGTATTTGCATTTACATTCTATGTTTGTTTTGTTTTGTTTTTGTTTTTTTAAATGTGTGTCATGTGACGTTGCATATTACTCCCATCTTCAAGTGTGTGTCAGCCAATACATTGTTTTCGTTAATGTTTTATACAAAAGCCAATGTAACATCTTACTTTATTGTATGTCATGTGTTTTTCTGAAAGATATTTTGCATGTGTAGTTTGGACTTGGTGTGTCTCTGAATTGTCCTGCAATAATGTTTTCCTTTTGGGCGTTTTTTAAATAAAAATTGTGACTATGTTTTATATTTAAGTGATCCATGTGCAATGTTTAAAAAACAGTGGTTGTCATGTTAGAGGCTGGAGTAGTGGAAAGTGGTTTGGAAACCACTTACATGTGTAATGTCATTATTAGATAATGTTAAATTTTTTATCAAAATAACACTATTTCTTTGATAATTTTTTGCTTGTATTTGTACCGTGACACCACACTGCAGTGTAATTTTTAAAAAATTGCTACATTTTGTTTTGGCTCATATAGTGGTAATGTGTCTTTGGAGTGCCACATCACAGAGCAATTTATATATTGCATCTGTAATATTTATCCTTTCATACAAATGTCAGTGTCCTGTACATGTTTTCCTGTGTTGATTTTGCCATAGTGCATATGTCTATTGGACAATGTTTATTGTTTTATGTTTTTTATTTTTGTTTTTCCGGTACTTATGGTTTTTTTTAAAAACAAACCAAGCATTTCTAAAAGAATAAATGTTTATAAGCATAATGGGTGCATGTATACACAAGAGCATGAAATTTTTTTATTTTTTTTATACAGTGTTAGAAAAAAGCAGTACTACTCGTCGGCCAGTAACTCCTATCACATCTGATGATGATGATGCTGCGGAAGCAGGTAAAGTGTCCACTGTAGTATAGGGTATGCTTGTAAAGGAATGGCCATAACAAAATAGCACTTTCATTAAAAGGTCCATCAAAAGAAGTATGGAGCAGCAGAAGTGGCACTTCTTTAAGACATCACCACAAAAAACCTGTGGCCGAAAAGAAAGCAAGGTCGTATGTCCCGGCCCAAACACAGCAGGCTACCCCTCCACGAAGATTATCGTCCGTATGTTTTGTCCCCCCACTCCAAATTTTGGACACACCTCCAAGATGTCATCCACACTCCCCTCATCTTGATTGTGAGTATCAAACTGAAATAAATGAGAAAAATTTCAGAACGTAATCAAAATATTTCATAACCGCATTAAGTCAAAACACATCAAAAACTTAAATACTTACCGCAGTAAGTAAAAGCTGAAATGGAATCCAAGCTAAATGGCCTTGTCCACATCCAGTAAAGATATGTATGTCCACTTGAGCCATACAGTATGACATTGTGTGTAAGATGCTGCAACAAAAAAGCATGTTTTTTTATTGCAAAAAGTAAGGTTGTTTTTCCAAATTTCACATGTGTGTTTGAGGTAACATTGCAAAATACATATAAAAACATTACTATGTTTGTTTGATCAAAGCTATAAGGTAACACATTATGTATTCCAATGTGTTTTTATGGTGGAGTATGTGTGAGCTACAATAAAACTAAAGTGTTTGCTTTCACAATTAAGTAACCAGACACATTTGCCACAAACAGGCATATGTATTTAAGCTATGAGTGATGATGTTGCTAGGCAGAATAGTTGAAAGCAACAGTGAATGACATGTGTTCCATGTGTAGTGATTTGTTTACATTTCTCAAACATATGGATAGCTAACGGATATTTCTTTAACATTTCAGCTTCTAGTCCTGGGAACAGCATCCCTCCGCAACAACAGCAACACAGTGACATGGAGGAGACAAACATCTTAGAAATGCAGCCACTAAGGCAAGGAATGAGCCCCCCAGCACCTGTGAGTACACCACCACAGCAAAGCACACCACCACCACAACACAGCCCAACATCACCAGGAATACAAGGCCCTGATCAGGTGTTTTGGTCCATTTGGGCTAGACAGCAGGCCACTAATGAAGATTGCCTGCATAGGCAGACACAAATGTTTGCAAGCCTACCATCTCACCTCAGAAGAATATCAAGAAATCTGAGTAGACAAAATGAACAAACAACCAGAATAGGCAATACCATGGAACTCATGCGTACAGACATTACACAGGTCATGGGCAACTTACAGCGCATAATGGAAGAACAGCACAGACTAATGGAAGAACAGCACAGACAACAGCAAAGTTATATGAACATTTTTCAAAACAATCAAAAGATTAATGAAAGTTTATTCAGAATAGTAGACAATCAAAATGCTGCTACACGTGAACTCAATGCCACCCTCACTAACCTGAATGAAACACTCAGATGCATGCACCAACAGCAAACAAGCAGCAGTTCTGGTACGACTACTCCAAATATCACGCCAGTCTCATCACCACCAAGACGCTCCACCAGAGCACGACAACATGACAGTGCTAAAGGCAAAGGGCAGGACAAGCAGCCACCAAAAAAAACGTGAAAAAATACAAGTTAGACATTTGTGATAAGTAACTCAAAATAATTAGTAAGTGTATGTTTGGCAAAAAAATATATAACACTTAGCTCCTTGACAATTTTTACAATCTCATTAATTATAAGTGGTACAAACAACAACATAAAATTTGTACGCACATTTATTCTTTACCATTTTTTTTGTATTGGAGGAGGGAAATGTTGATGGAGCCGCACATACATGTTAGCAGGAAGAAAACTGACCACTTGATTTTTTTCTAATCATTACTCTTTCTAGATTCCAATCATTCTCTTTTCCTGCAGACACAATAATTGGCAGCCAGGCAGAATGTCTTTAGCAGGAAGTAAACTGACCACTTGATTTTTTTCTAATCATTACTCTTTCTAGATTCCAATAATTCTCTTTTCCTGCAGACACAATAATTGGCAGCCAGGCAGAATGTCTTTAGCAGGAAGTAAACTGACCACTTGATTTTTTTACTAATCATTACTCTTTCTAGATACCAATCATTCTCTTTTCCTGCAGACACAATAATTGGCAGCCAGGCAGAATGTCTTTAGCAGGAAGTAAACTGACCACTTGATTTTTTTCTAATCATTACTCTTTCTAGATACCAATCATTCTCCTTTCCTGCAGACACAATAATTGGCAGCCAGGCAGAATGTCTTTAGCAGGAAGTAAACTGACCACTTGATTTTTTTCAAATCATTACTCTTTCTAGATTCCAATCATTCTCTTTTCCTGCAGACACAATAATTGGCAGCCAGGCAGAATGTCTTTAGCAGGAAGTAAACTGACCACTTGATTTTTTTCTAATCATTACTCTTTCTAGATTCCAATGATTCTCTTTTCCTGCAGACACAATAATTGGCAGCCAGGCAGAATGTCTTTAGCAGGAAGTAAACTGACCACTTGATTTTTTTCTAATCATTACTCTTTCTAGATACCAATCATTCTCTTTTCCTGCAGACACAATAATTGGCAGCCAGGCAGAATGTCTTTAGCAGGAAGTAAACTGACCACTTGATTTTTTTCAAATCATTACTCTTTCTAGATTCCAATAATTCTCTTTTCCTGCAGACACAATAATTGGCAGCCAGGCAGAATGTCTTTAGCAGGAAGTAAACTGACCACTTGATTTTTTTCTAATCATTACTCTTTCTAGATACCAATCATTCTCTTTTCCTGCAGACACAATAATTGGCAGCCAGGCAGAATGTCTTTAGCAGGAAGTAAACTGACCACTTGATTTTTTTCAAATCATTACTCTTTCTAGATTCCAATCATTCTCTTTTCCTGCAGCCAATCCAAATTACAATGTTATTGATACATATTTTACCTTTCTTCTCTATACAACATTACAAGAAGAACACAATTGAGTTGCGTAAAAAGCTATTAATATGTTGGCTTTGAATTTTTTATAAAACATTGACAAAATGAATGTCAGTATTGTTGGGACATGTTTGTGTGTGTTAAAAATTAGTAAGAATGTTATTTCACATGCTGCTGAAACAAACAAATATGTACTTTTTAAACAAAAATCAAAGAATGTGTATAATAATGTATATATGTGGCAAACTGTGTATTTACTTACACATCATCAAGTTTACTGCATCAAACATTAGGAAATAAATTATTCCTGATTACAGTAAGTTTGTGTGTCTTAAATATGATGGTGCATCACACATAGGGACACATGTATTCCTCAAGGCTAACATATTATATGTCGAGGGGTGTTTTTTGGGAAAACAGGTTCTCAAACTCGGTCCTCAGGAACCCACACAGTGCATGTTTTGCAGGTCTTCTCACAGAATCACAAGTGACATAATTAGCTCCACCTGTGAACCTTTTAACATATGTCTGTGAGTAATTCATACACCTGTGCTTCTACTGGGTTACGTGAAAAACATGCACTGTGTGTGGTCCTGAGGGCCGAGTTTGTGAACCTGTGCATTAGGACGTTACACACAATGATAAAGTGAAATACTAAATGGATTATGTGGGCTTGTAATAAATTAGCACTGCAAGTTTACGATCACTTATCCAGACTTAATGCATGCCACTCATAATCTGTTGTTTTGAGTTTAAAAATACACACAATACACATGCGACATTTGTTTTTCATAAAGCGAGGGTATGTTTGTATGTGTTAAGGAGACAGACACATTTTGAGTAATGGTTTTGGCAATAAAAATGGCAAAACACCTATTTATGATTACACAACAAATTAAATAAGAAAACCAAACTTACCTTAGAAATAGCGAGTGATGATCTCTTGCCTAACCTGCCTCCCTACATCTGTACTCCAAGTATCACCAGATGTCTCTAATTCCTCTGCTTGCTGGCTGCTTTCTTCCTCCTCCTCCTCCTCCTCCTCCTCCTCCTCCTCCTCAACAACATGTGGCAGATGTTGTTGCAAACACATGTTATGAAGAAAGCAGCAGCAGCAGAACACAATTTGAGTCACCTTGGAGGGACTATACAACAAAAGGCCACCAGACTTATCCAGACACCGAAACCTAGATTTCAGCACACCAAAACATCTTTCTATCACATTCCGCGTGGACTTATGTGCATGATTGTAATTGTGTTCAGCAGGGGTATCAGGTCGGGACAATGGAGTTAGAAGCCAAGAGAAACAGCCATATCCATTATCACTGACCTGGTTTGGGAGTGTTGTGGACTCGGGGCTTCTTCCGATGACCGGGAAGAGGAACCGCCACTGGGTTGTAGTAGAGATGGCCGGATGTAGGTCTTCCTCATGCAGGACTAAGACGGCAGGCGGGAGGCCCAGAGGAATTCTTGAAGGTCTCCTGTAAGACAAGACTTGTAGAAATACTGAAGGCTGGGGTACTGAGATATTGGAGACACTGTGGTATTGGAGGCACTGAGGTGCTGGGAGTACAGGGAGTGCAGGGAGGCCCTTGGAGGCACGGAGGTGCTTGGAGGCACGGAGGTGCTTGGGGGCACGGAGGTGTTTGGAGACACCGAGGTGTTTGGAGGGATGAGGTGCTTGGAGGCACGAGGTGCTTGGAGACACGGAGGTAACTGGAGGCACGGAGGTGCTTGGAGGCACGGAGGTGCTTGGAGGCACAGAGGTGCTTGGAGGCACAGAGGTGCTTGGAGGCACGAGGTGCTTGTAGGCACGGAGATAATTGGAGGCATGGAGATAATTGGAGGCACGGAGGTAATTGGAGGCACGGAGATAATTGGAGGCACGGAGGTGCTTGGAGGCTCAGGATGCTTGGAGGCACAGGATGCTTGGAGGCACTGGATGCTTGGAGGCACAGGATGCTTGGAAGCACAGGATGCTTGCAGGGACGAGGGAGCTCTGGAATCACAGCTTCCGCAGGAGAAACGAAGATACTCAGGCACCGGATCTCTGCCTGGTATCTGATTTTAAATTCCCCGCCCTAGCCTGATTGGCGGAGCAGGCAGGTGACGTCAGACCTGCTCCGCCTCCTTGCCCTCGCTTGTGATGGCGGCATCCTTGCTTCCGGGAAGCCGCCGGAGAGCAGCGCCGACCCGCCGCTGAAGCCGGAGACCGTCAGGGGAAGAGAGGCGCCGGGCAGACCAGGCCACCCGCAGGGACAAGCGCGGTCGCCGCTGCCCGAGGTTCGTGACAGTACCCCCTCCTCCAGGAGTGGCCCCTGGACACTTCCCGGGCTTAGTCGGATGTCTGGAGTGGAAGATCCGAATCAGACGAGGAGCCGTTACTTCAGTAGCCCCAATCCAACTTCTCTCCTCAGGACCATAACCCTTCCAGTCCACCAAGTACTGTAATTTTTTATGAAGATAACGAGAGTCAAGAATAGCTTTGATTTCAAACTCCGCTCCAGCTTCTGCCACTACGGACGTTGGCCTAGGGAGTGCTGAGTGGAACCGATTCAGAATGAGGGGACGGAGTAGAGAAACATGAAAGGCGTTAGGTATTCGAAGATGGGCAGGCAAACCCAGTTTACAGACCACAGGATTTAAGACTTGTAGCACAGGGTAAGGACCGATGAACCTTGGAGCGAATTTCATGGTGGGCACCTTCAACCGGAGATTCCGTGTGGACAGCCATACCCTGTCCCCAACTTTATATTGAGGTGCGGCTTGCCGTTTCTTATCTGCGAAGAACTTGTACCGAACAGAAACCTGCTTAAGATTAGCATGAACCTTTCTCCAAATTTGTCCAAAGTGTCGTAGAGTGGACACTACAGCAGGAACCTCTATTATCGGAAGGCTTGGAAATTCCGGAACACGGGGATGGAACCCGTAGTTGACGAAAAATGGTGATTCCCCAGTGGAAGAATGAAACAAATGGTTATGGGCAAACTCCGCCCAAGGCAACAACTCCACCCAGTTGTCCTGTGAAGGAGAGAGATACAAACGAAGAAAAGTCTCTAGATCTTGATTGACTCGTTCCGTTTGCCCATTAGTTTGGGGATGATAAGCAGACGAAAACTTAAGTTTAATGTGTAGAGTTGAACAAAGAGCTTTCCAAAACCTGGCGGTGAACTGTACTCCACGGTCAGAAACAATCTCTTGTGGCAACCCATGCAAACGAAAATGTTCTCGGATAAACAATAGAGCCAGTTTCGGTGCTGTCGGGAGACCAGTCAAGGGCACAAAGTGTGCCATCTTCGAAAAACGGTCAACGATAACCCAAACGGTGTTGCAACCCTTGGAACAGGGCAAGTCAGTGATGAAGTCCATGGAAATGTGAGTCCAGGGTCTCACAGGGATAGGCAGAGGACGAAGTAACCCTGCAGGAGGCAGACGAGGAGATTTATGTTGTGTACATTGGGGACACGAATTAACGCAATCTTGTACATCCTTCCTCATGGTGTTCCACCAGTAAGACCTTTGCAGAAACTTGTACATCTTCTGAGCGCCGGGATGACCGGAAAACTTGGAGTTATGGGCCCACAGTAGTATTCCTGGGCGGAATCTAGCTGGCACGGACATTCTTCCAGGAGGAGGAGCTGGAGTAGTTAAAGCAGCAGAGACAGAAACTGGATTCAGAATTAAACCCCGCTCCGGAGGTTCATCCTCGTCTGTGGGAACTTGTGAACGAGAAAGCGCATCTGCTTTAATATTGAGAGTCCCGGCCCGGTACTTGATAATGAACGAGAATCGGGAAAAGAAAAGTGCCCATCTCGCCTGGCGAGGATTCAGGCATTGTGCGGATTTGATGTACAGCAAATTCTTGTGATCCGTGTAGATGGTAAACACATGTTTAGCCCCTTCTAGAAGATATCTCCATTCTTCCAAGGCAGATTTGATTGCCAAGAGTTCCTGGTCTCCAATAGTGTAATTTCGTTCGGCTGGAGAGAATTTACGAGAATGGAAGCCACACGGATGTAATTTTTTATCAGAGGAATACTGGGAGAGAACAGCCCCAACCCCGACTGAAGATGCATCAACTTCTAAGAAGAAGGGTTCCTCGAAATTTGGTTGTTGGAGAACTGGAGCCGTCATGAAAGCTAACTTTAAGCGAGAAAAAGCTACAATGGCTTCCGGAGGCCACAAACTAGGATTAGAACCCTTCCTCGTCAGGGCAGTAATGGGCGCAACAATGGTGGAGAAACCCTTAATGAATTTCCTGTAGTAGTTCGCAAAGCCCAGGAACCTTTGTATTGCTTTCAGGGAAAGAGGCTGAGTCCAGTCACGAATGGCCGACAACTTTTCCGGATCCATGCGAAGCTCCGTCCCCGAGATGACATAACCGAGGAACGGAATAGATGTTACTTCAAAGGTACATTTGGAAAGCTTGGCGTAGAGATGATTCTCTCGTAAACGGTGTAGCACCTCTTTGACTTGAATCCTGTGTTCGACAAGATTCTTGGAAAAAATCAGTATGTCGTCCAGATATACCACAACGCTCTGATACAGCATATCACGAAAGATTTCGTTGACGAACCCCTGGAAAACCGCGGGAGCATTACTAAGACCAAACGGCATCACCAAGTATTCGTAATGCCCATCTCGGGTATTAAAGGCAGTCTTCCATTCATCCCCCTCTCGGATGCGTATAAGATTGTAAGCTCCTCTCAAGTCGAGTTTTGAAAAAATGCGGGCACCACGAACCCTATCAAATAACTCTGTGATTAGTGGCAAGGGGTATTTATTCTTAATAGTAATGTCGTTTAGGCCGCGGTAGTCGATGCATGGTCTCAACCCCCCGTCCTTTTTCTTCACGAAAAAGAAGCCTGCACCGGCAGGGGAGGAAGAGGGGCGAATGAATCCCTTGAGCATATTGGACTTAATATACTCCGACATGGCTTGAGTCTCGGGAAGAGACAGAGGATATGTGCGACCACGAGGTGGCGTCTTCCCTGGGACAAGGTCAATAGGGCAGTCCCAAGGCCTGTGAGGTGGTAACAGGTCAGCAGCTTGTTCCGAAAATACGTCCTTGTACCCTTGATATGCCTCCGGAATGTGCTCTTCATCCGTTTTGGAGGTAACACGGAGCGGACAAACAGGAGTAAGACAATTAGTGTGACAAAAGGGACTCCAGGACAGAATTTGTGACGACTTCCAGTCGATGTGGGGATTATGACTTTTCAGCCAAGGCATTCCAAGAACCAGATCATGAGGCATTTCTGGGATTACCAAGAGTTCCAAATCTTCCTGATGTAGAGCCCCGACCTGCAGCTTAACTGGCCCCGTGCGCCACATTATAAGACCTTTGGAAATTCTAGTCCCGTTAATAGCCGTCAGTGAAATTGGCCGCTCGATAGGCCGTAACTTTAAACCCAAACTTTGGGCACAGAAAGAAGAAACGAAGTTCCCTGCAGCTCCGGAATCCAATAGGGCTTCACAAGACCTGGAGACTGAATTGGAGACTAGAGTTACTGGAAGCAAGCAGTCCGAAGTTGGAGAAGCTTTTGTCGTAACTCCCAGCTTGACTCCTCCGGAACAAGCTAGGCCTGCCCGTTTCCCGGACGGCTTTACAAGATTTAAGAAAATGATCTGCGGCTCCACAGTAAAGGCAGAGTTTACCCTCACGACGACGCTGTCGTTCTTCCGGAGACAGCCGGGAGCGGTTAATTTGCATGGGCTCATCTGAGCTGGGTGAGGCCACCGGCCTAGGAGTAGGATTCCGGAACCTGGAACGATCCGAACGGCTACGTTCTCTTCCACGCTCCTGCATCCGAAGATCCACCTTGACGCAAAGGGAAATCAAATCTTCTAATGGATCCGGCAGATCTCTAGTAACCAGCTCATCTTTCAGCCGGTCGGAAAGACCGTTCCAGAAGGCAGCTCTCAGGGCGTCATTATTCCAGCGTAGTTCGGAAGCAATGGTCTGGAAATGAACCACGTACTGGCCCACGGAACGGGCGCCCTGCCGAACACGGAGCAAATCGGAAGAAGCAGTGGTCATTCTGCCGGGCTCGTCGAAAATCCTTCGAAAGGACGAGATGAAGTTGGTGTAGTTGGAAACCATGGGATCAGATCGTTCCCATAATGGAGACACCCAATCCAAAGCAGAACCTTCCAACAGAGAAATAATATATGCTACCTTGGACCGGTCTGTAGGAAAGTTGTGTGCAAGTAGCTCGAAATGTACCTCGCATTGGTTCAAGAAACCACGACAATTTTTGGGATTCCCATTATAGCGGGACGGAGTAGGCAACTGAAGGCGTGGAGTGACACCGGCCGATGGTTGAACATTGCTGGCAACGGCAACTGGTGCGACTACTGGAACAGGTGCCGGAATTACTGAGGCCAGAGACGCCTGAATCTGATCCAGACGCCCGGACAACTGCTGGAGGTACTGCATCACCTGGCCTTGCGCTGCTTCCTGACTTTGCACTCGAGAAGCCAGGTTCTGAATGGCACTCGAGTCCGTGTTCCGATTCCCCGAGTCCATGTGGCCTGAGTATACTATCACTGACCTGGTTTGGGAGTGTTGTGGACTCGGGGCTTCTTCCGATGACCGGGAAGAGGAACCGCCACTGGGTCGTAGTAGAGATGGCCGGATGTAGGTCTTCCTCATGCAGGACTAAGACGGCAGGCGGGAGGCCCAGAGGAATTCTTGAAGGTCTCCTGTAAGACAAGACTTGTAGAAATACTGAAGGCTGGGGTACTGAGATATTGGAGACACTGTGGTATTGGAGGCACTGAGGTGCTGGGAGTACAGGGAGTGCAGGGAGGCCCTTGGAGGCACGGAGGTGCTTGGAGGCACGGAGGTGCTTGGGGGCACGGAGGTGTTTGGAGACACCGAGGTGTTTGGAGGGATGAGGTGCTTGGAGGCACGAGGTGCTTGGAGACACGGAGGTAACTGGAGGCACGGAGGTGCTTGGAGGCACGGAGGTGCTTGGAGGCACGGAGGTGCTTGGAGGCACGGAGGTGTTTGGAGACACCGAGGTGTTTGGAGGGATGAGGTGCTTGGAGGCACGAGGTGCTTGGAGACACGGAGGTAACTGGAGGCACAGAGGTGCTTGGAGGCACAGAGGTGCTTGGAGGCACAGAGGTGCTTGGAGGCACGATGTGCTTGTAGGCACGGAGATAATTGGAGGCACGGAGATAATTGGAGGCACGGAGGTAATTGGAGGCACGGAGATAATTGGAGGCACGGAGGTGCTTGGAGGCTCAGGATGCTTGGAGGCACAGGATGCTTGGAGGCACAGGATGCTTGGAAGCACAGGATGCTTGCAGGGACGAGGGAGCTCTGGAATCACAGCTTCCGCAGGAGAAACGAAGATACTCAGGCACCGGATCTCTGCCTGGTATCTGATTTTAAATTCCCCGCCCTAGCCTGATTGGCGGAGCAGGCAGGTGACGTCAGACCTGCTCCGCCTCCTTGCCCTCACTTATGATGGCGGCGTCCTTGCTTCCGGGAAGCCGCCGGAGAGCAGCGCCGACCCGCCGCTGAAGCCGGAGACCGTCAGGGGAAGAGAGGCGCCGGGCAGACCAGGCCACCCGCAGGGACAAGCGCGGTCGCCGCTGCCCGAGGTTCGTGACATCCATGATCACCTAAAAGACAGATATAGTAACGTGATTCATGTTAAGATACAGCAACACATAAGTAACACACTGTGGGGCAGATGTATTAACCTGTAGAAGGCATAAGGAAGTGAAAAACCAGTAATATGTGCAAGGTAATAAAGGCAGCAGACAATCTGTTCCTAAATGTTCATTTACATATTGGAGCAGATTGGCTGGTGCCTTTATCACCTTACACAGAACACTGGTTTCTCACTTCCTTATGCCTTCTACAGGTTAATACATCTGCACCTGTATTTGGACAAAGTATATACAGGCCTACACATATCAAATTACATACCCAGCAGCCATCCATCTGGCATTTGTCCGTCCTCAAACTTATCAAAGAGGGATGACTGTCTGAGGATGAAGGAGTCATGGCAGCCCCCAGGGTAACCAGCAACAACACTCATTATTTTGAGATTTGCATCACAAACCACCTGCACATTTGTGGAGTGTTCGAAATGGCGATTCGTATATATGTGCTACCTGCCCCTAGGTGTTCTCAGCTTAATGTGTGTGCAATCTATGGCTCCAAGCACATTGGGCATGCCAGCCAGCTCATAGAAATCTACCCTGACGGCATGCCACTGAGACTCCTGGGTAGGGAAGCAGATTGAGGCCTCGATGTGGGGCTGCAAAACAGCCAACACCTGTGTGTATATTTGAAAGAACAATAAACATGAGATTTTAGGACAGAACTGGCCACCGAGAAATTAAAACAAACACAAAACAGAAGAGGTAGTTAGGTATACATCACCTGTGTTAAGATTCTGGAAAATGAGGGCTGTGAGATTCCTATGACATCCCCAGACACAGCCTGAAAGCTGCCAGTAGCCAGAAAGTGCAACACAGCCAGGAGTTTGTGCAGGCCTGAGAGAGAGCGAGAGCGTGCTGTCTCAGGGTCTAGGCCCAGTTTGACAAGGTCATACAGACGGAAAATGTTGTTACGATTTCGACGGAACATCTGTATGACCTTATCATCGGACAATGCGTTCAAGTTTAAATGCCCCCTAAAAAAATGAGGCCTGCACAGCCTCCGCGGAACCTGAGCAACCTGCTGAACATGTTCAGTTTCTTGGCCCTGGGTACTTACAGGCTGATGTCTGAGTCTGAGGAATCCCACAGCACACAAAAGATCACTGGCCCATAGTCCTGCTGCCATTTCTGAGTGTAGGTGTATTGAAATGGGCCTAACATCCTTTTATAGGCATCCTAATTCAGGTGTGATTGATTTTTTTGCCGCTTTTTTTACCGATTCGCAAAAAAATACGACCGCAATTGAGCACTCAGAAACTAACACCCAAAAACGGGTGGTATTCATGTGACCGCCGGTCAGCTGACCGACAGTCACATGACCTCCTCCGTGAGCCCGACGGCTCACTATCCCGATGTTCGGCATGCCGACCAACAGGGACTATTTCCACTCGTGGGTGTCCACGACACCCATAGAGTGGGAATAGAACCCGTGGCGACCGCAGGTCGCCACCGAGCCCGCAGCGTGGCGAGCGCAGCGAGCCCGTAAGGGGCTTGCTGCACTCGCCCCTCCCCGCCGGGATCCCGGCGTCGGTATGCTGCCGGGATCCCAGCGTCGGTAAGGTGACCGGCGGTCAGGAGACCGCCGGTCACCAGTACTTCACCCCCCAAATACGAATGAATAGTGAATTCCCGTATTGTATGAAATAACAGCCGCGTTTGACCGATGGTCTATTCATTCGTATTTCTGAACGTTGTCATTCAAACCATTACGAATAGTCCAAACACTGCCGAGATTGGTGCTTAGTGAATTCCCGGATTGGGACTTAGAAAAAAAAACACAAAACGGACAAACTCGAATTCTTAGTAAATATTGGCCCTGGTCTTGCCTACTCCATTCAATACATTTAACACAGGTGGGTTGTGATTGCCTCTGGCATGCAGTTCTGCTGTCATTTTAACTTGGTTCTTAAATGCAAACAAATTGTCAAAGGGAACCGATCTTAATTTGCAAAGGAGCACAGTAGGCAAGATTGTCCATTTTTCCTTCTTTGTGCCCACATTTATGATTAGTAACATCATGCTTGAAGCATACTTGCCTACCTGACTCTCCCCATGAGTGAGAAAATGCTCTGTTCCTGGACTTTCCTGGTAATGTATGATTGGCATCACCAGTGGTGAGCTAGTTAATGGATAAGAAAGGTGTTTCACCACAGGTGATGGCAATCATACATTACCAGGACAGTCCAGGAACAGAGCATTTTCTCCCTCATGGAGAGGGTCAGGTAGGCAAGTATGGCTTGAAGCTACACAACAACATAAAGCAACAATATCAGATGTGCAAGTCTGAAAACCTAAAGGGAAACATGAATGTGCAAAGTTGGAGGCTTACGCTCTTCCCCTTCATGCACATGTTTTTAAGTTTGGTCTAGAACTGATAACTTTGGTAAGGTGTTGTGCACATATAAAATTCCTTTTATGTTGTTGTACCAAGAAATCATTAACTTCTAGGTGTCATAAACACATGCATTATAAAGTTGTAGAAAGAGGATTAGTGTTCACAGTCCACAGAGGCTTAATGGAATGTGAGGGCTACAGTGCATACTTGCCTACCTGACCCTCTCCATGAGGGAGAAAATGCTCTGTTCCTGGACTTTCCTGGTAATGTATGATTGCCATCACCTGTGGTAAGCTAGTTAATTGATAAGAAAGGTGTTTCACCACAGGTGATGGCAATCATACATTACCAGGAAAGTCCAGGATCAGAGCATTTTCTCCCTCATGGAGAGGGTCAGGTAGGCAAGTATGCTACAGTGACAGTCTATCAAATAGCTGCACATCTTCAGTTTCTAAAGGGTATGAATAATGGGCCTGATTCGGATTTGTACACAAACCATAAGGTTTACGTACAAATCCAATGTTTGGGGGTCTGCGCATGTGCAGAATGGCTCTTGTGAGATCACTCACAGTGCCCCCTTAGCTGCAGCATGATTAACATGCTGTGCTTTGGGGGCAAAGCGGAATTGGTGACCATGTCCATTTTACAAAATGGGGGCTTGTTGCCCCAGTTTTGTAGGCGTGCTGAGCCCAGGGTCTAGTCATCGGACACAGACTCCCTGGATCCGGCACACCGGGTCTGACAGGCAGCTTAAATAAGTTTCGGCTTATACAGAGTGGCCGAGTGCGGCGGTCGCGATGTATGCAAGAGGTGTCTATTTCCTACAGACGCCTCCTACTACATTCGCCTTTTATTTGTACGGTATTTCACAGCTGCTTCCCTGCAACTGTGCAATACTGTACAAATCAGAATCAGGCCCAATATGTGCACTATGCAAATGTATGCATGCTATATGTGTTTACATACTGTAAGTTTGGATGAAGAAAAGGGATAGAACAACAATGCAAAAATAGTTCCACATATTTAGATGGAGCCATCATTTTTGGTAGCACCGCACAGTCTCTGTGATGGCATCGACAGTAGTCTATTTTTATAGTACTTTTTTATTTTTTTATTAATGAAAGTCCAATTGAACAATAAATTGTTTACATGCCAACATACAGTAGTTCATCTCTCTCCAAGGTTTGATACATCTCCCTGTATATGAAGAACCAAAGAATTCTTCAAAAGGAACAGAAACAGTATGATAGTATATAAAAGTAAGATAGCAGTCTTTGTCAAGGTGTATAATCAAACAAAACAAATGGTAATTACTAATTTGTCCTTATGCAGAAAAAGCATAGCATACAGAAAATCTTTAAACATTGTTTATAACAACCTTTGTGTAGTCTCCAGAAAGGAATCCTTGTTCAAAACCACTCCACATTGTTATTGGAATGAGAAGACATTGGCGCTTATCTCGGAGATGCCTAAGTGTTGCCAATATTTTTATCCACAATGATTCATCCTCAGTGTTATCATTTTGGGGTTCTTTTTTCAGATCAATATTATCCAGGAAAATGGAAACCAGTATAACAGCAAGTATTCCACTACCTTTTAAAAATAACCATTAAAAAAGGAAAATCATTTTTAAAAAAGTGAAAAGGGCAGTAAGAACAGTAATCTGTTACATACTTCACAAAAGAAAAGTATACATATGAATGTGAAAAGATAAAAGCCTGCATGTTTTCATGAATGAAACCAATTTAATGGCCAGTTGTACAATGTCTATTATCAAAATGCTGAATGTAAAAAAACACTCATGCAAGTTTTTAAATTGTATTCATTATTTTTATTTATTAACAATATTTATTAACAATACTACTGGAATAAGCTTCCATCATATGATTATAGTGTAATGAGTATACCAGGGGCCGCTTAAGAGAGCAGGATGCCCATATGCAGACTCTGTCCTGTGGTCCTCCTCCTCATCTATTGAGCCATATACTCTGAGCATGCGCAGGTCTCTGTAAACATGCCATGTTCCCGGAGACAAATATGTACTGTGCATGCGCAAATTCCCATGAAAATGGCAGCTGCATCATTTTCCGAGTGTTTTCCCCGGCATCAGCAGTGCCAACATGGGACTCCGGAGAGGTAAGTAATTAAATATGGGTGCTGGGTGTGCAGTGTGTGGGCCCCCTGAATCCAGAGGCCCATGTGCACCACACACTCTGTACCCATTATACAGTAGATACCCCTATGGAGTATACATGGTGTTATCGTTCATTTACACAGCATTACAGTCATTTTAGTTATAAAGTGGCAGGAAACTTCTTTTTCAAGAAAGATAAGTATGAAGGCCACTGAATTCATTGTTTATCTGTCTAATGATCATGATGCAAGCACCAATTCTGAAATGTTTAACATATTTCTGTGTATTGTCCATTACAGGATATTCTCTTCTCTTGTCTATCACATCTGAATTCTTTAACATCTACTTAAAATAAAGGAAAGCACTTACCTGTATATACACCCAAAAGTGTGTATGTTAAGCTCATTGGAGGCGGAGGAGGCAATGTAGGTTTTGTACTTCCATTGCTCTCATCACTGGGATTCATATATGGGCAATCTTTTGCACCACAGTATGTATAATTTAATTCTACTCCTATAAAAAAAAAAAATGGAGAAGTTATATCTTGATGAAATACAGACTTGTCCTCATACATTATTACTGCAGTCAGCAATTTTTTTTGCATCATATTTACCAGAAAAATGTATCTTTATTCACAATGTGACGCAACTAGAATGGATCAGTATGGGATCGGTATGGGATACCGGCGGTGGGGATCCTGGCGGTCAGGAGACCGACGCCGGGTTCCCGACAGGCGGAATCCCAGCAGCGAGCACAGCGTGTCCCCTCGCAGACTTGCTGTGCTCACCACACATTGGGCCCAGTGGCAACCTTTGGTCACCACACTATTATATTCCCCCTCGGCTGGTGATCCGTACCACCACCGAAGGGTGAATTTTGGGATTGTGTCGGTATTCTGACTGCCGGCATTTTGCCGGGTGTCAGGATTCCGGTGTCGGTATGCTGACCGCCTGGATCCCGACAGCTGGGATGTTAACTGCATACCATCAGGATACTGTGCTGATTCATTTGATATGAAACACTCTGTGTGCCCACCAGAGGGGTGCAACTACTTGGGGCAAGACATTGACCTGAAGTGTTGCTTAGAGATGGCCATCGACTATCAATGATTAGAAATTATTTATGGTCATCAGCCAATGGTAACTAGTTTATCCAACAATGGTCGGGACACAGATGGTTTCCCACCATCAATGGCTGCCATGGACCAGAATTTTTTTTGTAATGCTGCAGACATAGTGAAACAGCTGCTGCACAGGGCTACAATGTTGACAGCAGTGACATGCGGTGGGGTGAGGCAGAGCCTTTCCTGTCATACTTATGTTCAAGCCAGAGTTTTGACTATATAAAGTATACGAAAAATACAAAGAATGTTTGAAATATCTTCTTTGTATTATTCTAATAATTTTTATAACCAAAACTCTGGAGTAAAAAGTCTATGGCAGGTGAGGCAGTGCCTCACCTGTGTATCTTTTCCGCACATCTCTGATCAAAACTCACCAAATTTCCAGGTGTTTATACTGCTGCACCTGTGTATAATGCCCAGATGTACCCTTTAGCTCATATATTGCATGTAAATCTGGCTCTGGTGCTAGCCAGTGCCTCATGAGCCATTTACCTCACTGCACGTCCCTGGTTGACAGTCAGCACAGCAGCCCTGCAATGCCAATTAGGCACCCCATAGCATAATTGCCATGCCCCTATCCTTCCCCAATGGACTACTCAAAGATTCCCCCACCCCCTATTTAAAGACCCCCATAGTGGACTACTTCCAGCAGGTGGGTGCACTCACAATTGGGTCCCCGTTTACTGCTTTAAGTTTGCTGCTTCTTCGCCTGTTAGCAGTTTGCTATTGCACTGCAGCCATATACAGTATGCTCTCATGGCCATCTCCTGTCTCCTCACAGACGCTGGGAGGAGGTATGGCCATGGTCCAGTGTCATAACTACAGCCCTTGCAGCCACTGCAGAGGCTTGGAGGTGCAAGGCTGGGGGGCGCCGCCACTGTTTAAGCAGCAGATTAGCATGAGGACTAGCTGTCTGCATGTCAATCTGCTAAATGTCACTCTTAAAATGGCCGCTGCCTTGGAGGAGACAGATGCTAGAGGTCATACTTGACTTCTAGTGTCTGACAGGGAGCTGGGGAGTGCTCAGAATGCACAGCCCTGGTAGCAAAATGACACTCAGAGCATGAAAACCGCTGGTAATGAGCATTACACACTCCTGGCAATGAGCATAACACCCAGAGCATGAAACCTCTGTCAACAAGCATTACACACCCCTGGCAACGAGCATGACACCCAGAGCATGAATCCCCTGGCAACAAGTATTACACGCTCCTGGTAACAAACATGACACGCAGAGCATGAAAACCCCTGGAAACGAGCATTACACATTACACGCCCCTGGCAATGAGCCTGACACCGACAGCATGAAACCCCTCGCAATGAGCATTACATCCTTGGTAACAAGCATTACACCCCTGGCAACGAGCATGACACCCATTGCATAAAACCCCAGACAACGAGCACTACACATCACATGCCCCTGGCAATGAGCCTGACACCAAGAGCATGAAACCCCTTACAATGAGCATTACATCCCTGGTAACAAGCATTACACCCCTGGCAATGAGCATTACACCCCTGGCAATGAGCATGACACCCAGAGCATGAAACCCCTGGTAACAAACATGGATCCCAGAGCATGAAACACCTGGCAACAAGCACGGCACCCAGAGCATGAAACACCTGGCAATGAACATGGAACCCAGACCATGAAACTCCTGGTAATGAGCAGGTAATTTAAAAGTGATTAGAAGCTTTACTGTCGGGCATTGTGGTGTGTGGCAGAATGTATCACTGGCATTGTGGTGTGTGGTATAATGTATAACGGGCATTGCAATGTGTGGCATAATGTGTCATAGGTATTTTGGTGTGTGGCATACTCTGTCACGGGTATTTTGATATGTGGCATAGTGTGTCAGGGGTATTGTGGTGTGTGGCATAATGTATCATGGGTATTATGAGGTGTGGCATAATGTATCACGGGCATTGCGGTGTGTGGCATAATATGTCACAGAAATTACGGTGTGTGTCCTATTGTGTAATGGGCATTACAGTGTGTGGCATAATGTGTATGGGGCATTACGGTGTGTGGTATAATGTGTCACAAGCATTACAGTGTGTGGTATAATGTGTAATGGGCATTGCGGTGTGTGGCATAATGGCATTACTGTAAGGAGGAAAAATGACAAATAATGTAAGAGGTATGAACCAGGAATTGTTTTTCTTCCTGTGGTGTCCAATGTGTGGGCATGCAGGTTCAAAACTGGGGTATAAAGTACTGTAGTCTTTTCCTCCAATGCCACGCCTCTTGCAGTGAGGCCAAACCCATTGCGGTTATATAACACCCCCTTTTGGAGCGCAAATTCTTTACTTTTCAAATTACAATGGGGGATGTCACCAGAAACATTTTTGGCTTGTTGAAGCAAAATTTCTAGTTACACCACTGCCGTGGACCGGGGATGTCCCTGCAGACTCTGCCACGCCTCCACTCTAGTTAGGAGTGGAGGCAGAGCCAGCCGGGGGTGGAGGTGTGGCTGCAGTGCAGCAGCACACTTCTAAGAGGTAATAGCAGACTACGAGGCTCAGCAACTAGGTGCAGGGGAAGGACAGGGCCCCAGAGATGGTCCGGGCACCATAGCAGCTGCATTTCCTGCACCTATTGTAGTTATGCTCTTTACCCTGGTTTGCACACATATACAGTACAGTGTGTGTACCTGGATGGGCTGGCCAGCTTTGCTGACTTGACAGGCGGAGCTCCGCTCTCAGGACCTCATTCCGAGTTGATCGCTCGCTAGCTGCTTTTAGCAGCAGTGCAAACGCTAAGCCGCCGCCCTCTGGGAGTGTATCTTAGCTTAGCAGAAGTGCGACTGAAAGTTTAGCAGAACTGCTCGAAAAAATTTTCATGCAGTTTCTGAGTAGCTGCAAACCTACTCCTACCTTGCGATCACTGCAGACTATTTAGTTCCTGTTTTGACATCACATACACGCCCTGCGTTCGGCCAGCCACTCCCCCATTTCCCCAGGCACACCTGCGTTATCGTCTGACACGCCTCCGTTTTTTAGCACACTCCCTGAAAACGGCCAGTTACCTCCCAGAAAAGCCCCATTGCTGTCAATCACTCACCGATCAGCAAAGCAACTGAAAAGAGTCGCTCGACCTTGTGTAAAACACGCCCTGCGTTCGGCCAGCCACTCCCCCGTTTCCCCAGGCACGCCTGCGTTATCGTCTGACACGCCTGCGTTTTTTAGCACACTCCCTGAAAACGGCCAGTTACCTCCCAGAAAAGCCCCATTGCTGTCAATCACTCACCGATCAGCAAAGCAACTGAAAAGAGTCACTCGAACTTGTGTAAAACTGCATAGTTTTGTGTGAAAGTACTTCGCGCGTGCGCACTGCGGCCCATACGCATGCGCAGAACAGCCGATTTTTAACATGATCGCTGCACTGCGAACAACGGCAGCTAGCGATCAACTCGGAATGACCCCCTCAGTCAGCAGACCAGACCCGCCCCAGCTAACATAAAGCAGTGAGTGTGGCAGCCGGGATGTACTGCCTGCCTCTCTGACATGATAGGCTGAGCTCAGCTGTTAGTCAGCAGCCAAGCCCTTCACTCAGCTCAAACTCCTACAACGTTGGGCGTCCTTTGTTGATGAAAATGTGTCTTATTCGCTTATATGAATAGGACGCACATGCTGATTAAAATGATATGTGGCACGCCTATAGTCTGTGTGCGACTGTTGCAGTACTGTAGCTGCATATGAAATGCTACGTTACAGTGATTTTCAGGAAAAACGGTAATATAGCATTGTGTGTTCAGATACCTCCGCAGTCCAGTGGTGTAACAAGGGTGGTGCGTGGGGTGTGGCCGCACCAAGGTGCCGACTCCTGCTCAGTGACAGGAGGTGGGTGCTGCACTGTAACATTACCTGCAGCAACCCGGCTCCTTTCACCCTGTAGAAGCCAGCACTCCAGGAACACCAGTCACCAGGGGCAGCCCGCATTTCCAGCACCCTCTAGTGATGAAAGCAGGGATCCGGATGCTTAGTCACGCCCACTCCTGCGAAGCCACGCTCCTTTGCGCCCATGGGCGGAACAGATGTGCTACAGGTGAGTGACACCTCTGCCGCAGTTACACAAGGAATATAGGCATGCCGCATATCATTTTAATCAACAGAAGCTGCTTCTATGACTATGGGGGTCATTCCGAGTTGATCGCTAGCAGAAAATGTTAGCTGCACTGCGATTAAGGTAAAAACCGGCACTTCTGCGCATGCGTATGCGGCGCAGTGCGCACGCGTGACGTACTTTCACAACGGCCGCTGTATTTTCACACAAGGTCTAGCGAAGCTTTTCAGTTGCACTGCTGACCGCAGAGTGATTGACATGAAGTAGGCGTTTCTGGGTGTCAACTGACCGTTTTCAGGGAGTGTTTGAAAAAATGCAGGCATGCCATAAAAACGCAGGCATGGCTGGCCAAACACAGGGCCTGTTTGTGACATGAAATCCGGAACTGAATGGTCTGAAATGATCGCAAGCGCTGAGTAGGTCTGAAGCTACTCAGAAACTGCAAAATATTTTTTTGTAGCCGCTCTGCGATCCTTTGTTCGCACTTCAGCTAAGCTAAGATACACTCCCAGAGGGCGGCGGCTTAGCATTTGCACGGCTGCTAAAAACTGCTAGCGAGTGATCAACTCGGAATGACCCCCAACATCCTGTTTACAAAGTGGTGATGCATTTTGAAGAATAAAGTTGCACGTAGGAGGTCATTCCGAGTTGATCGCTAGCTGCATTTGTTCGCTGTGCAGCAATGAGGCAAAAAAAGGCACCTCTGCACATGCATATGCGGCGCAATGCACACGTGCGAAGTAATATTACAACGAACGAGGTTGTTTCACACAAGGTCTAGCGAAGCTTTTACGGTCGCACTGCTGGCCGCAGAGTGATTGACATGAAGTGGGTGTTTCTGGGTGTCAACTAACCGTTTTCAGGGAGTGTTCGTAAAAACGCAGGCGTGCCAGGAAAAATGCAGGCATGGCTGGCCGAACGCAGGGCGTGTTTGTAACGTCAAAACAGGAACTGAACAGTCTGAAGTCATCGCAAGTGCTGAGTAGGTATTGAGCTACTCTAAAACAGCACAAAAAAATGATGCCGCCGCACTGCGATCCTTTCGTTAGAACTTCTGCTAAGCTAAAATACACTCCCAGTGGGAGGCGGCATAGCATTTGCACGGCTGCTAAAACCTGCTAGCGAGCGAACAACTCAGAATGACCACCATATACATTAGAGACTATACAAAGAAGGGCAACTAAAATGGTCCATGACTTACAGCACAACAATTACCTAGAAAGACTAAAAGATCTTAACATGTATAGTTTGGAGCAGAGAAGGGAAAGGGGAGACATGATAGAAACTTTTAAATATATCAAGGGTTTTAAGTTAACAGTACAGGAAGGAGACATTTTTCAAAGAAAGAGAAGTAATAGAACACTAGGAAATGCTCAGGGGAAACTTGAGTTAAAATTACTTGACAGAAAGGGTAGTGGACAAATGGAATAGCCTCCCAGCACTGGTGGTAGACGCTAGGGGGGTCATTCCGACCTGATCGCACGCTAGCTATTTTTTGTAGTGCTGCGATCAAGTCAAAAGGCAGCAAAACTGCGCATGCGTACAGAGCTGGCCCTAACCAATATGATGCCCTAGGCAAGATTTTGGCTGGTGCCTCCTGACACCACCTCTGACCCTGCATCATCACTCCTCACCTATAGCAGTCCTCATTTTGGTGCTCCTACCCCCTATAGTTTAAATAGGAACAGTGCGCACATCCCAAAAAGGGGGGTGTTCTTGCTGGGAAGGGGCATGGCCACACAATAGTACCCCCAATTCAAATTACGCCACACAGTAGTGCAACTTTATTTACATTTATCATGCAACGGTGTCCCTTCTTCAAGTTACATCACACAGTAGTACTACTTTACCTTATATATGTTACTCCTCACAGTAGTGCCCCTTATTCACATTACATCACACTGAATTGCTCCTTATTCACATTAAACCACACTATATTGCTCTTTATTCACATTAGACCACACAGTAGTGCCTTTTCTATACACTATGCCACACAGTAGAGCAGCTTATACACATAAAGCCACACTTTAGTAATGCTTGTATACGCATAATAGCACACAGTAATGCCCCTTACACATATGACACACATTCATTTCCTTATAAATATCATGCGCTTTACACATTATGTCAACTTTTATTAATGCCCTTATACACATAATGTCCCTTACACATATGCCGCACATTTTTAGTGCACTTATACACATAACACAGAGTGTCCCTTACACATATGCCGCACATTATTAGTGCCCTTATCGATCTAATGATGCACATAATGCTCCTTACACATATGCCGCACATTATTAATGCATTAATGCACATGACACACATAATGCCCCTTACACATATGCCGAACACTACTGCACAACCAACCCACATGCATACAGCACTCACACGCTAACACTGTGACCTCTGCCTCTGCTTGGATACAGATGTGTCCTCATACTGTACATCTTGCCTTAACTTAATATGCCATGCAGCAGAAGATGCCTGGCGTGAATCAGCTGACAGTTCTGCTAACGTTGTGCGCCTTTTTTGACGCAAATGCATCTTATTTGCATTACTATGTGGCTAGGATGCACAAGCAGCTTCTGATTAAAATGATATGCTGCATGCCTATATTCTGTGTGTGGCTGTATCTGTATACGAAATGCTACGTTACAGTGATTTCAAGTAATACAATGTTACGTAGCATTTAGTAGGCAGATACAGCCACAGTCGAACACAGAATATAGGCATGCTGCATATCATTTTAATTAGCAGAAGCTGATTATGCCCCTGGGCATACCAAATGCCCTAGGCAATTGCCTAGTTTGCCTATGCCTAGGACCGGTTCTGCATGCGTATGCACCGCAATTCACAGGCACGTCGTACGGCTACAAAGAGGATCGGTGCTGGGCGATGGATTTAACGAAGAATCAATTCGCTCAGCCGATCGCAAGGTGATTGACAGAAAGAGGGCGCTTATGGGTGTCAACTGAGCGTTTTCTCTGAGTGGTTGGAAAAACGCAGGCGTGTCCAAGCGTTTGCAGGGCGTGTGTCTGACGTCAATTCCGGGACCAAAAAGACTGAAGTGTTCGCAGCGGCTTAGTAAGTCCAGAGCTACTTTTTTGTACCGCTCGGCTGCAAAAGCATTCGCACACTTGCAAAGTGAAAATACACTCCCCCATAGGCGGCGACTATCTGATTGCTGCGCTGCAAAAAATAGCTAGTGATCAACTCAGAATGACCCCCTAAGACAGTAGAGCAATTTAAACATGTATAAGATAGAAATAAGCACATTAGCATATCCTTACAAATAAATAAGGATCAATTAGGGTTTGAGGTAACAATATGGTTAAAAAAAGGGCAGACTAGATGGGCCAAGTGGTTCTTATCTGCCATCAAATTCTATCTTTCTATGTAAAGAACTTATATTGTAAAGAACCTTCTTACCTCTATGTCTGTTTTTACCCAGTTTTGTCCTATTACTGTTGTTCTAATTCTAAAGCGCAACGGAATATGCTGCGCTATATAAGAAACTGTTAATAAATACTAGTGACGTGCACCGGACATTTTTCGAGTTTTGTGTTTTGGTTTTGGATTCGGTTCCGCGGCCGTGTTTTGGATTCGGACGCGTTTTGGCAAAACCTCACCGAAAAATTTTTGTCGGATTCGGGTGTTTTTTTTTCAAAAAACCCTAAAAAACAGCTTAAATCATAGAATTTGGGGGTCATTTTGATCCCATAGTATTATTAACCTCAATAACCATAATTTCCACTCATTTCCAGTCTATTCTGAACACCTCACACCTCACAATATTATTTTTAGTCCGTGAGTTTGGGGAATGGTACCCCTCAGGTCTGGTGTGACTGGGCTACCTTGGGGCAGGACGCCATATTATTTATTTAGCACTTATGTAACACTCCTATTTTTTCACTAATATTACTCTTTTGAGTATTTTATTAACACCCTTATTTCTGTAGCACTTTCTTACCCATAGCTTCTGCTTCTTTCTTAACACATATTAACACTTTAGTATTTCAATGGTGTGCTGCCCTAGGGTGGTCGGGCCTGGGCCGACTTTGTGGGGTCCAAGCCCTGGACTTATGCTTAGTTAGGGACCTCCAGTAATAGAGCAGCCGTGAAGTGGCCTGGAGGCTTATCATATCTTTTGCAAAACATATGTAATGAAGAGCTCTACATTTTCTATTATTACATAGTATATAGTTCTTCTTACTAACAGCCAGCAGAGTGCGTGGGAAAATCCCTTTTGTTTTTCTTGTCTAGAGTAACCCCCTTCCGCAGCACCTGAGGATTGTTACCAGCTTGATTAGAGCAGTTTGCCACCATTTATTCCATCTAGGAGTGGCACTGCAGTGTCAGGCAGGATGGCACTTCAAAAAAATTGTCCCCAAACAGCACATGATGCAAAGAAAAAAAGAGGCGCACCAAGGTCGCTGTGTGACTAAGCTAAGTGACACAAGTGGCCGACACAAACACCTGGCCCATCTAGGAGTGGCACTGCAGAGTCAGGCAGGATGGCACTTCAAAAAAATTGTCCCCAAACAGCACATGATGCAAAGAAAAAAAGAGGTGCACCAAGGTCGCTGTGTGACTAAGCTAAGCGACACATGTGGCCGACACAAACACCTGGCCCATCTAGGAGTGGCAGTGCAGTGTCAGGCAGGATGGCACTTCAAAAAAATTGTCCCCAAACAGCACATGATGCAAAGAAAAAAAGAGGCTCTCCAAGGTCGCTGTGTGACTAAGCTAAGCGACACAAGTGGCCGACACAAACACCTGGCCCATCTAGGAGTGGTACTGCAGTGTCAGGCAGGATGGCACTTCAAAAAAATTGTCCCCAAACAGCACATGATGCAAAGAAAAATAAAAGAAAAAAGAGGTGCAAGATGGAATTGTCCTTGGGCCCTCCCACCCACCCTTATGTTGTATAAACAGGACATGCACACTTTAACGAACCCATCATTTCAGCGACAGGGTCTGCCACATGACTGTAACTGAAATGACTGGTTGGTTTGGGCCCCACCAAAAAAAGAAGCAATCAATCTCTCCTTGCACAAACTGGCTCTACAGAGGCAAGATGTCCACCTCATCATCATCCTCCGATTCCTCACCCCTTTCACTGTGTACATCTCCCTCCTCACAGATTATTAATTCGTCCCCACTGGAATCCACCATCTCAGGTCCCTGTGTACTTTGTGGAGGCAATTGCTGCTGGTGAATGTCTCCACGGAGGAAATGATTATAATTCATTTTGATGAACATCATCTTCTCCACATTTTCTGTAAGTAACCTCGTACGCCGATTGCTGACAAGGTGATCGGCTGCACTAAACACTCTTTCGGAGTACACACTGGAGGGAGGGCAACTTAATTAGAATAAAGCCAGTTTGTGCAAGGGCCTCCAAATTGCCTCTTTTTCCTGCCAGTATATGTACGGACTGTCTGACGTGCCTACTTGGATGCGGTCACTCATATAATCCACCACTATTCTTTCAATGGTGATAGAATCATATGAAGTGACAGTAGACGACATGTCAGTAATCGTTGGCAGGTCCTTCAGTCCGGACCAGATGTCAGCACTCGCTCCAGACTGCCCGGCATCACCGCCAGCGGGTGGGCTCGGAATTCTTAGCCTTTTCCTCACACCCCCAGTTGCGGGAGAATGTGAAGGAGGAGATGTTGACGGGTGACGTTCCGCTTGACTTGACAATTTTCTCACTAGCAGGCCTTTGAACCTCTGCAGACTTGTGTCTGCCGGAAAGAGAGATACAACGTAGGTTTTAAATCTAGGATCGAGCACGGTGGCCAAAATGTAGTGCTCTGATTTCAACAGATTGACCACTCGTGAATCCTGGTTAAGCGAATTAAGGGCTCCATCCACAAGTCCCACATGCCTAGTGGAATCGCTCTGTTTTAGCTCCTCCTTCAATGTCTCCAGCTTCTTCTGCAAAAGCCTGATGAGGGGAATGACCTGACTCAGGCTGGCAGTGTCTGAACTGACTTCACGTGTGGCAAGTTCAAAAAGTTGCAGAACCTTGTACAACGTTGAAATCATTCTCCACTGCGCTTGAGTCAGGTGCATTCCCCTCCTTCGCCTATATCTTAGGCAGATGTATAGGCTTGAATGGACTTTTGCTGCTCCTCCATCCTCTGAAGCATATAGAGGGTTGAATTTAACCTCGTTACCACCTCTTGCTTCAGATGATGGCAGGGCAGGTTCAGGATTGTTTGGTGGTGCTCCAGTCTTCTGTACGCGGTGGCTGAATGCCGAAAGTGGCCCGCAATTCTTCGGGCCACCGACAGCATATCTTGCACGCCCCTGTCGTTTTTTTAATTAATTCTGCACCACCAAATTCAATGTATGTGCAAAACATGGGACGTGCTGGAATTTGCCCAGATGTAATGCATGCACAATATTGCTGGCGTTGTCCGATGTCACAAATCCCCAGGGGAGTCCAATTGGGGTAAGCCATTCTGCGATGATGTTACTCAGTTTCCGTAAGAGGTTGTCAGCTGTGTGCCTCTTATGGAAAGCGGTGATACATAGCGTAGCCTGCCTAGGAACGAGTTGGCGTTTGCGAGATGCTGCTACTGGTGCTGCCGCTGCTGTTCTTGCTGCGGGAAGCAATACATGTACCCCGTGGGCTGTCACAGTCATATAGTCCTGAGTCTGCCCTGCTCCACTTGTCCACATGTCCGTGGTTAAGTGGACATTGGGTACAACTGCATTTTTTAGGACACTGGTGACTCTTTTTCAGAGGTCTGTTTACATTTTCGGTATCGCCTGCCTAGAGAAATGGAACCTAGATGATATTTGGTACCGGGGACACAGTACCTCAATCAAGTCTCTAGTTGCCTCTGAATTAACGGTGGATACCGGAACCACGTTTCTCACCACCCAGGCTGCCAAGGCCTGAGTTATCTGCTTTGCAGCAGTATGACTGCTGTGATATTTCATCTTCCACGCAAAGGACTGTTGGACAGTCAATTGCTTACTGGAAGTAGTACAAGTGGTCTTCCGACTTCCCCTCTGGGATGACGATCGACTCCCAGCAGCAACAACAGCAGCGCCAGCAGCAGTAGGCGTTACACTCAAGGATGCATTGGAGGAATCCCAGGCAGGAGAGGACTCGTCAGACTTGCCTGTGACATGGCCTGCAGGAGTATTGGCTTTCCTGGGTAAGGAGGAAATTGACACTGAGGGAGTTGGTGGTGTGGTTTGCAGGAGCTTGGTTACAAGAGGAAGGGATTTACTGGTCAGTGGACTGCTTCCGCTGTCATCCAAAGTTTTTGAACTTGTCACTGACTTATGATGAATGCGCTGCAGGTGACGTATAAGGGAAGATGTTCCGAGGTGGTCAACGTCCTTACCCCTACTTATTACAGCTTGACAAAGGCAACACACGGCTTGACACCTGTTGTCCGCATTTGTGTTGAAATAATTCCACACCGAAGAGGTGATTTTTTTGGTATTTTGACCAGGCATGTCAATGGCCATATTCGTCCCACAGGTGTCTCCCCGGGTGCCTGACTTAAACAAACCACTTCACCATCAGAATCCTCCATGTCAATTTCCTCCCCAGCGCCAGCAACACCCATATCCTCATCCTGGTGTACTTCAACAGTGACATCTTCAATTTGACTATCAGGAACTGGACTGCGGGTGCTCCTTCCAGCACTTGCAGGGGGCGTGCAAATGGTGGAATGCGCAAGCTCTTCCCGTCCAGTGTTGGGAAGGTCAGGCATCGCAACCGACACAATTGGACTCTCCTTGGGGATTTGTGATTTAGAAGAACGCACCGTTCTTTGATGTGCTTTTGCCAGCTTAAGTCTTTTCATTTTTCTAGCGAGAGGATGAGTGCTTCCATACTCATGTGAATCTGAACCACTAGCCATGAACATAGGCCGGGGCCTCAGCCGTTCCTTGCCACTCCGTGCCGTAAATGGCATATTGGCAAGTTTATGCTTCTCATCAGACGCTTTTAATTTTGATTTTTGGGTCATTTTTTACTGAACTTTTGTTTTTTGGATTTTACATGCTCTCTACTATGACATTGGGCATCGGCCTTGGCAGACGACGTTGATGGCATTTCATCGTCTCGGCCATGACTAGTTGCAGAAGCTTCAGCACGAGGTGGAAGTGGATCTTGATCTTTCCCTATTTTAACCACCACATTTTTGTTCTACATTTTTTAATGTATGGAATTATATGCCAGTATCAATAGCAATGGCCTACTACTATATATACTGCACACAACTAAAATGCACCACAGGTATAGAATGTAGATGGATAGTGTACTTAATGACGACACAGAGGTAGGTACAGCAGTGGCCTTCCGTACAGTACTGCTGTATATAGTATACTGGTGGTCACTGTGTCAGCAAACTGCAAAACTAAAATGCGCCACAGGTATAGAATGTAGATGGATAGTATACTTAATGATGACACAGAGGTAGGTACAGCAGTGGCCTTCCGTACCGTACTGCTATATATAGTATACTGGTGGTCACTGTGTCAGCAAACTGCAAAACGTCTAAAATGCACCACAGGTATAGAATGTAGATGGATAGTATACTTAATGACGACACAGAGGTAGGTACAGCAGTGGCTTCCGTACCATACTGCTATATATAGTATACTGGTGGTCACTGTGTCAGCAAACTGCAAAACGTCTAAAATGCACCACAGGTAGAGAATGTAGATGGATAGTATACTTAATGACGACACAGAGGTAGGTACAGCAGTGGCCTTCCGTACCGTACTGCTATATATAGTATAGTGGTGGTCACTGTGTCAGCAAACTGCAAAACGTTTAAAATGCACCACAGGTATAGAATGTAGATGGATAGTATACTTAATGACGACACAGAGGTAGGTACAGCAGTGGCCTTCCGTACCGTACTGCTATATATAGTATAGTGGTGGTCACTGTGTCAGCAAACTGCAAAACGTTTAAAATGCACCACAGGTATAGAATGTAGATGGATAGTATACTTTATGACGACACAGAGGTAGGTACAGCAGTGGCCTACTGTACCGTAATGCTATATATTATATTATATACTGGTGGTCACTGGTCAGCAAAACTCTGCACTGTACTCCTCCTATATAATATTAATTATACTGGTGGTCCCCAATCCCCACAATAAAGCAGCACACTGAGCACAGATATGGAGTGTTTTTCAGGCAGACAACGTATACTGGTGGTCACTGTCAGCAAAACTCTGCACTGTACTCCTGCTATATAATACAGCTGCTCCCCAGTCCCCACAATTAAGCAGTGTGAGCAAGATATATGCAGCACACTGAGCACAGATATGGAGCGTTTTTTTCAGGCAGAGAACGGATAAAACTGGTGGTCACTGATCAGCAAAACTCTGCACTGTACTCCTCCTATATTATACAGCTGCTCCCCAGTCCTCCCCACAATTAAGCAATAATGCACAATCAAGTTCAACAATAACGGAGAGGACGCCAGCCACGTCCTCTCCCTGACATTTCCAATGCACGAGTGAAAATGGCGGCGACGCGCAGATGCTTATATAGAATCCGAATCTCGCGAGAATACGACAGCGGGATGATGACGTTAGAGCGCGCTCGGGTTAACCGAGCCATACGGGAGAATCTGAGTATGCCTCGGACCCGTGTAAAGTGGGTGAAGTTCTGGGGGGTTCGAGAAACCGAACCCGCTCATCACTAATAAATACATAAATATTGTCCCCCTTACTGTACAGGTGAAGTCTGGAGAAAGTCAATTAGTTAAGCCCCAGCAAAAGGCAAGATAGAATCCGGTAATTGGCAAATTGAGTAGTGGCACTGACCCCTGCAGAGAGGATCTGGTGCTAATGATACACCAAGGTTGGCAGAGCGGGTAAGGTCCCAGTGGGACACTTATACCTCATTACTATCCTAGACCACCTGGGTGTCGGGCGTTAGGCCCATGGCATGCAGATGGGTGGGAATCCTGCGGGCATGGTAGATGGTTGCTAATGCTATGCCTTTGGCCCATGGTTTGCAGATACTAGGCCCATCAGTGATTACGTGGCCGCACTCTGGGAGGAGGTAAGAGGGTCCCCCAGGTGGGACCCCCTGGAAATCGCGATCCGGCATGGCCATTAGGAGGCGAGCCGCGCGCGCTGGCGTGGACACTGTGGCCATACAGGGACCCCACTAAACCACCAATGCAAGGGCACAGGTCGGATTAGGCTATAATCCATTTTATTTAGGCCCGCAGCACCCGGTGGTGAAGTCCAGCAAGGGGATAAGGCTCTGGCCTGTAGCCCCTCCCCAAGCCCCTGGGCGCCATTTAGAGTAAATGTTCCCGCCCTGGAGCTGCATCTCTCTGTCTCCCTCACTCCCTGTCAGCGTTTGGGCGCCATTACACACAGCTGCACTGACTCTGGGACTGCTGGGTGATGCCTAATCTGTAAATACGCCTGCATCATCAGTGCTGTGCATTTACAGGACACTTAAGTATTCTACATGTCGTTTAGACAGTGTTAGTTAAGAACAAGTGCATACTTCAGGGTTATTTAGTACAAGTACCCTGTGATATTCATCCAGTTTTTACTGTGCATTGATATCTGTTTATATACATAGCTTTACTCAGTAATAGTATTGCTAGTCCAGTGCAGTTTTATTGTTTGTCATAATTCCTGCTTTGTACATGTGACTGTGTGTGTGTGCATATAGCTGCTGGGTGATCTCTACTCCGTGTATCTCACTCCTACTGCTATCCCTATATTCTGTAACCTGAGGGGGCTCCGTGTGTCAGGGTTATTACATAATATAGGTCAGGGGAGGCCAACCAGTCAGAGACAAAAAGCCAAGAAATCTTGGTGGTCATTCCGAGTTGTTCACTCTGTATTTTTTTCTCGCAACGGAGCGATTAGTCGCTAATGCGCATGCGCAATGTCCGCAGTGCGACTGCGCCAAGTAAATTTGCTATGCAGTTAGGTATTTTACTCACGGCATTACGAGGTTTTTTCTTCGTTCTGGTGATCGTAATGTGATTGACAGGAAGTGGGTGTTTCTGGGCGGAAACAGGCCGTTTTATGGGTGTGTGCGAAAAAACGCTACCGTTTCTGGGAAAAACGCTGGAGTGGCTGAAGAAACGGAGGAGTGTATGGGCGAACGCTGGGTGTGTTTGTGACGTCAATCCAGGAACGACAAGCACTGAACTGATCGCAGATGCCGAGTAAGTGTGGAGCTACTCAGAAACTGCTAAGAAGTGTCTATTCGCAATTTTGCTAATCTTTCGTTCGCAATTTTGATAAGCTAAGATTCACTCCCAGTAGGCGGCGGCTTAGCGTGTGCAAAGCTGCTAAAAGCAGCTTGCGAGCGAACAACTCGGAATGAGGGCCCTTGTTAGGTACATCAAAGAGCCGACTTCGAGGCGAAGGCGCACTTGCAAAAATGGGGTGTGACCTTGTTCCTGCTAGGCCACGCCCCTTGTATAAAATACATTGAAAAAGTCAGATCCAACATAAAATTTAATGAAAAAGACACTTCTACATCAAATAATTGAAAAAGCCAGATCCGCATAAAATATATTGAAAAGCCAGATTCACATAATACACTTCAGTTCCCCCATGTGTCACTCCAGCCAACACCCGCCTGTGTCACTCCAGCCAGCACCCGCCTGTGTCATTCCAGCCAGCACCTGCCTGTGTCACTCCAGCCAGCACCCGCCTGTGTCACTCCAGCCAACATCCGCCTGTGTCACTCCAGCCAGCATCCGCCTGTGTCACTCCAGCCAACCCTTCGCCTGTGTCACTCCAGCCAGCAACCGCCTGTGTCATTCCAGCCAGCACCTGCCTGTGTCACTCCAGCCAGCACCCGCCTGTGTCACTCCAGCCAACATCCGCCTGTGTCACTCCAGCCAGCACCTGCCTGTGTCACTCCAGCCAGCACCCGCCTGTGTCACTCCAGCCAGCTCCCCCTTGTGTATTTGGCTCCCTCAGTTCTTAGTCTACGTAGTGCTGCTGCATGTCTGGCAGCGGTTTACAGATCTCACATGACTTTGAGTGTTGGGAGCCACATTTGAATGAAGAAAGAGCCGCATGTGGCTCAAGAGCCACGCGTTGGCCACCACTCATATAGGTATTTCACAGAATATACGTATTTTGTATTTTTCTCTGTGTTTTTCAGTCACATTTGACCTCACAAATCCTCTGTTTGTGCTGTCACACTGCACAGGGGGTTTGTGTTAGGTATTCTATCTCCTGACATTGTACTGTGTCTCCTGTGGTTTACGCTTTCATATTATGTCAGCTACAGGGGGCGATGAGTCTGGGACTAATTCCGCAGTGCGCGGTTATGATGTCCCAGATGCATTTGAGGATAACATGGCTGCGGAGGGTTCAGGTTGTGGGGGTTCTTTACCCCCCAGTCAGTTTGTAACAACAGGGGCACATCAGGGCCCGCCTTGGTCTGACTTTTCTAATTTATTTACTACGCTGGTAACTAGATTTGCGCCCCTTATGGGACCTTCTGTGCCTTATCAGCTTTATATGGTCCCTGTGGTTAATCCGCCATGGATAGATACTCTGTCCACTCAGTTACAGCACTTGAATAACTCTTTGGGTAAACGTATTCCTGACCCTGTCCCACCTAAGACTAAACCTATGAAGTCCTCTAAGCGGGCTGTTACTTCCTCTCAATCCACGCATGTTCTGGATACCTCTCCCGATGAAGATGGTGTGTATACTGACCCCACAGACTCTGATCATGACGTTTCTGATGGGGAATCTATTTCACAGGTGGATGTTCCTGATCTCTTAGAGGCTATCAGGCTCATTCTTCAGATTGCTGATGATCCTGAGCCTGCTACTACATCTAAGAAACCAGACAGGTTCAAACATCAGAAGGTTACTAAATTGGTTTTACCTCATTCTGACCACTTGGTTGACATGCGACAGGAATCCTGGGAGAAACCAGATAAGAAATTCACCCCGCACAAGAAGATGCTCGCCCACTATCCCCTTGTGGCAGATTTGAGTGAAAATTGGGAAACACCACCGACGGTGGACTTGCAAATCGCTTGGCTGGTGGTATCATCTGCTCTGCCTGTCACTGCCGTAACTTCTCTCAAGGAGCCGACGGATAAGCGTATGTGGGGCTGCTTAAAAGCTATCTATACCCTTGCAGGGGCTGCGCATAGGCCCATCATTGCGGCTACTTGGGCCACAGAAGCTATTGAGGCGTGGGCTCAGGAAATGGAGGCTGAGTTTCCGTCCGAATTTCCTGAACGTGCCAGACAATGCCTCTCTTATATTGTCATGGCATCTCATTACATTAAAAAAGCAGCTTCAGATGCAGGTATTCTGGCGGCCAAGGCTGCTACGACATCCATTTTGGCTCACCATATTCTTTGGTTACAGTCCTGGTCGGTGGACTTGGACTCTTGAGGTGCTCATATTTAAAGGAAACATCACCTTTGGTGATGATATCAACAAGATTGTCGCTGACTTGGAATCTGCTAAGACTGCATGTCTACCTAGTACTATTCCTTCGGCCCTGAATGTTAAGAGTACTTCCTTTCGTTCCTTTCGCCCTCCAGGTAAAGCAAAGGGTCAGGTGTACCCGAAACAGTCTTGCACTTCCAAACCACCAAGCCCAAGCCTAAATGTGCTTGGGCTGCCCGTCAGCCTTTTTCCAAATCTGACACTCCCCCTGGGGGATCCCAGGGTGGGAGGCCGACTTCTACAGTTCACCCAGGTATGGTTGAAGACCACTTCAGATGCTTGGGTACGGGAAGTCATCACTCACGGATACGCTATATCCTTCAAGACACGTCCCCCTCCTCGCTGTTGCCTGACGGACTTTGCTTCGGATCAGGTGAGGGCAACAACTCTCTGTTAAGTGGTACAATCCCTCCTGGACACCGGAATGGTAGTTCTGGTGCCTCTGGTTCAGAGGGGCAAGGGGTACTATTCAACACTGTTCCTAGTCCCCAAACTGAATGGTTCCTCCCGGCCCATTCTCAACCTCAAATCTTTGAACAAGTTTGTGAGGGTCTCCAAGTTTCGTATGGAGACCCTTCGCTCTATTGTCCTGGGTTTGGAACCAAGGGACTATATGATATCCCTGGATATACAGGATGCTTACCTGCATATCCCTATTGCCATGTCACATCAGCAATACCTGCGGTTTACTATTGCCAATCTCCATTATCAATTCCGGGCCTTACTGCTTGGTCTGACCACGGCTCCGCGAATTTTCACCAAGGTCATGGCAGTTTTGACGGCTTCACTCCGCCGTTGGGGCATCAGGATCCTGCCGTATTGGGACGACCTGCTGATCCTGGCCAATTCCCTAGAAGTTCTCCTACGTCATTTGGATCTGACGGTCCAGTTTCTGCAAGTCCACGGGTGGCTCATCAACTGGAAGGAATCATCCCTGGTCCCTGCCCAGAGCATGGTGCATCTGGGAGCGTTGTTGGACACACACAACCAGAGGTTGTTTTTTGCCACAGGAGAAAGTCCTGAATCTTCAGGACAAGATACGTTGCTTCCTCTCTAGTCCGCGTGTGTCAATACACTCGGCGATGCAAGTACTAGGCCTCAGCTTTTGACATGGTGGAGTATGCTCAATTTCATTCCCGCCCTCTGCAGAAACTGATTCTTGCCAAGTGGGACGGCCTGCCTCACAGATGTACAGAAAGAAAGATTTTACCACCTAAACGCACTGTCCAATCGAATTACCCAACATAGACATAAATGGGAGTATCCCAGTAGTGAGGGGTGAATGTTCAATGTCGTGGATGGGGTAGGTTAAATGTTCGTGTGTATTTCTTTTCAAATCCACTGGCGGAATGTCTCTATCGGGAGAGTCCTTCAAGCAAGTAGGCCTAATCTTAAGGTGATGTCAGATCCTCTCAGCGATCGTCATACAGGGCCCTCCTGAAGGGTAAATCCTCAGTGTGTCGCGGGTTTATAGAAAATAAATAGAGAGACCATATAGTGTAATACGTTTTGATGTATCATGGGCATAAATCTCCCCCCTTTCGCAATTATCGTTAGTAATCGCCCTTCAGGTAGATATATCTGCACCTGGTCAGTATAGTGCCACACACCTTCTACAAATGGTAACACCCAAGCGGTAGTGCAAGAAAGCGGTAGGATTAAATCAATTACCAGAATGAACAATAAGTAGGCATAGATCTCCTCTCTTCACAATAGTCACAAGTGGTTGCCCTTCTCTAACTAATAACACCACCTGAAGGGCGATTACTAACGATAATTGCGAAAGGGGGGAGATTTATGCCCATGATACATCAAAACGTATTACACTATATGGTCTCTCTATTTATTTTCTATAAATCCGTGACACACTGAGGATTTACCCTTCAGGAGGGCCCTGTATGACGATCGCTGAGAGGATCTGACATCACCTCAAGATTAGGCCTACTTGCTTGAAGGACTCTCCCGATAGAGACATTCCGCCAGTGGATTTGAAAAGAAATACACACGAACATTTAACCTACCCCATCCACGACATTGAACATTCACCCCTCACTGCTGGGATACTCCCATTTATGTCTATGTTGGGTAATTCGATTGGACAGTGCGTTTAGGTGGTAAAATCTTTCTTTCTGTACATTTGTGATTCCGGAGATTGTGTGACATCTCTAATTTACCTACCTTTTGCAGCAGTTCAGAGGGCGCGGCAGGATTTTTTCCAATTTCCTACCCCACGGCCTGCCTCACAGAATCAGGTCTCAAATGATCTCCTTGTCTCCGGAGGTCCATCTGTCACTGACCTGGTGGCTGCAGGACCAACGATTGAGCAGGGGTCGTCCCTTCTGGATCTCCAACTGGGTCCTTCTGACGACGGATGCCAGTATGAGGGATTGGGGTGCGGTGTTGGAGCAACTCTCTCTTCAGGGTTGGTGGACCAGGGAGGAGTCTCTCCTCCTGATAAACATTCTGGAATTGCGGGCAGTATTCAATGCTCTGAAACTGGCCCAGTATCTGGTACTGAACAGGCCTGTTCAAGTACAGTCAGACAACGCCACCATGGTGGCGTACATAAATCATCAAGGCGGCACACGTATCCACATGGCAATGCTGCAAGTGTCAAAGATTCTTCAATGGGCGGAACGCCATCTGCCAGCAATATCGGCAGTGTTCATTCCGGGGGTCCTCAACTGGAAAGCGGACTTCCTCAGTCATCAGGACATACACGCCGGAGAGTGGAGCCTTCATCCAGTAGTATTTCAACTCCTAGTGGACAAGTGGGGCCTACCAGATGTAGACCTGATGGTGTCTCGACACAATCACAAGGTTCCGGTCTGCGGAGCAAGAACAAGGGATCCTCAAGTGGTGTTCGTGGACACACTGGCAATTCCATGGAACTTTCGGCTGCCGTACATGTTCCCTCCAGTGTCACTCCTGCCCAGAGTAGTGAGGAAGTTCAAGCAAGAAGGAGGAATCCTTTTTCTAATAGCTCCAGCGTGGCCCAGACGGCATTGGTTCTCAGACCTACAGGGTCTCTCGCTAGAGCGTCCTCTTCTGCTTCTGCAACGCCCAGGGCCCTTGTGTTTACCAGGATTTGGCCTGACTGGCTTTGACGGCGTGGCTCTGAAGTTTCCATACTGAGGGCCAAAGGATTTTGTGAGGCGGTCATTCAAACTATGTTGAAGGCCCGTAAGTTGGCTTCTGCTCGGATTTACCATAAGGTCTGGAATTCTTACTTTGCTTGGTGCGCATCTAACAATCCTTCGGCTGGCCTCCCTCAAGGTTCATATTTCTGCCTTGTCAGTATGGTTTCAGAGAAAAATTGCGACTCTGCCTGATGTTCATACATTCATTCAGGGTGTTTTACGGATTCAAGCTCCTTATGTTCCACCTGTGGCTCCTTGGGATTTGTTGGTGGTTCTGGAGGCTTTGCAAGAGTCTCTGTTTGAACCTCTTGAATCTGTGGACCTTAAGTGGCTTTCCCTCAAGGTCTTGTTTCTGCTGGCTATTGCCTCTGCTAGACGGGTATCAGATTTGGATGCCTTGTCTTGTAGGTCCCCCTATCTGATTTTGCACGGTGACCGGATGGTTCTTCGGACGCGCCCTGGTTATCTACCTAAGGTGATGTTTTCTTTCCACCTTAACCAGTAGATTGTGGTTCCGGCCTTTGTCTCTCCGGATTTATCCTCCAAAGAGTGGTCTTTGGATGTGGTATGGGCTCTCCGTATCTATGTGAAGAGTACAGCCTCCGTTAGGAAGTCTGATTCTCTCTTTGTACTGTTTGGTTTTCACAAACGTGGCTGGCCTGCTAACAAGCAGACCTTGGCCAGATGGATTAGAATGGTGATTGCACATGCTTATGTACAGGCTGGCCTTCCAGCTCCTGCTACCATCAAAGCATATTCTACTCAGTCTGTTTGACCTTTTTGGCTGTGGTGCAACCCTTGAACAATTGTGCAAGGTGGCTACGTGGTCCTCGGTGAGCACGTTCATAAGGTTCTATGCCTTCGATACTTCCGCCTCCCAGGATGCTTCCTTTGGATGCCGGTTTCTTTTGCCCACTACAGTGCGTCCCCTCCCATAAGGAACTGCTTTAGGACTTCCCCGATGTTATTCCCTGTAGAATACCAGTGTACCTCGCTGCAGAAAAGGAGATTTATGGTAAGAACTTACCTTTGTTAAATCTCTTTCTGTGAGGTACACTGGATTCCACAGGGCGCCCACCCTGACTCACTTAGCTTCTTTGGGTTGGTATGGCATTAGCCACTGATACCTTCTCTTGTCGTCAGAATGTGGTGTCTGTGGCTACTAACTGTTGTCGTCTCTTTTACCTGCTACTGCATTGGACTGGTTAACAAAACTGAGCTCTTGTGCACGGAGGCAGGGTTACAGAGGAGGCGGCGCTGAGCATCTTGAGAACAATCAAAGCTACCTCCCTGATGTTATTCCCTGTGGAATCCAGTGTACCTCTCAGAAAGAGATTTAACAAAGGTACGTTCTTACCATAAATCTCCTTTTTCTGATGCACTTCAAAGTTGTGCCTGTTGGTAGTGGGCCAGGGGAAGAGGGTATTTCACCTACTGAAATCTTGACTAGGGCACTAAATTAGTCAGGGTCGGACCTGAAACACTTATCCAATTTTGTTATTTGTCCAAGCTCTCAGCTACTCATCCGAAGAATTATATGTAAAAAAAAAGTATTGAAAATATTGAAAACCGTAAAAATGAGATCCTGGAAGCATGTGCGTAACTATAGTGTTTGGGTGGTACCCCGGAGACAGCTATGTATGCCCCTTTAATTGGAAGAAAACAGTGTTAGCTAACCTTTTACGTTTTACTGGCACAGCAGGAGTTAGTAGAATGGAACAGAGCCTGGTCCCATCTCTGTTCAGTGAGGTGGCAGGATCCAATTGGACAGAGACAGTTAGAGCAAGCAGAGCCTTGTGGGAAGAATAGGGCAGTGATGCAGTTGTTAAATAGAAGCCATTGAAGGAGATGGATGTGTTTGGGAGGAGCGGAGCCTGAGAACTGACTTGGCACACCGGGTAGTTACTTGAGTCTGTGGAGAGCAGCGCTGCAGAGTTAAGGCAGCTGGGTGCTTCCGTAAGTGTGGAGAACTGGGAGAGCGGGCGTGAGACGTCGCAGCTGGGATCGGACACCACCTGGCCTATGCAGAGGCATGGACGCCATGGCCATTTTGAGAGAGCTGAAACTATTCAGACAGATTCTGGGAGAGAATTAAATAACCTGTGAGGTTCGGAGTAAGTAACAGGGCGGGTAATTCAGACCTGATCGCTCGCTAGCTGTTTTTTGCAGTCCTGCGGTTACATAGTCGCCACCCACCAGGGAGTGTATTTTAGCTGTGTAAGTGTGCGATCGTATGTGCAGCCAAGCGGTACAAAAAAACTTTCTGCAGTTTCTGAGTTGCGCAGGATTTACTCAGCCACTGCGATCACTTCAGCCTTTCTGGGGCCATAATTGACATCAGACACATGCCCAGCAAATGCTTGGACATGCCTGCGTTTTTCCAACCACTGTCTGAAAACATTCAGTTGCCACCCACAAACGCCTTCTTCCTGTCAATCTCCTTGCAATCGGCTGTGCAAATGGATTCTTCTTAAAACCCATCGCACACCAACGATCCGCTTTGTACCCGTGCGACGCACCTGCACATTGCGGTGCATACGCATGCGCAGTTCTGACCTGATCGCAGCGCTACAAAAAACGCTAGCGAGCAATCAAGTCTGAATTACCCCCAGAGACTGTTTGTTATTGTGGACTGCTAAGCCCTATTGTCACATACATACCACTCACAGCCGCATGGAATAAAGGGGTGCTACAACATATTTGACTGAGAATCACGCAGAGTGACTTGTTTAAACACAGTACTAACTAGTACAATGACACTGCTTGTGACAAGAACTTTGTAGAGACATTTAGCTGTTTTAGAGAGTAAAAGACTGAGTTGTACATTTCCAAGAGATAATTACTACAGAGACGGTTGCTTGTTAGAAATTCTATGGCACCTTTGTTACCTACGTCCTTATATCACACTGGAGTGCAGTGACATTTACTAACTGAAACAGAGGATCATTCTTTCTTCTAAAAGTGCAGTTTACCACAGCCACCATTTCCATACTGTGGCACTGCAGGATCAATGAGCTCCAACATAAATTGCCTGTGACAATTTTGACTTTTTTTTAGTATCAGGGATATTTAGAAAAGTAGCAATTGATATTGAAAACTGTATTTTTTAATCACCTTCTTCACTGTTTACTTGTATATTTTTTTCTCGTAATATGCATATATCTGTGATTAGAAATGACTGAGATCATTGAATTATTTAATGTCCCAGTGTAATGTGATCTGTAGCTAAATGTGATTTTCTTGCAATTGTTTTCTTCCATTTTCCTCATTGCGATTATCCAATTCTTGCCATATACCTAATTACTAGAGATGTGCGGCTGGCACTTTTCGGGTTTTGTGTTTTGGTTTTGGATCTGGATTCCTGCTCGTGTTTTGGATCTGGATTGGTTTTGCCAAAACCAGCCTTTCTTGCTTTGGTTTTGGTTTTGGATCTGGATGAATTTTGAAAAAACATAAAAACGGCTAAAATCACAGAATTTTGGGGTAATTTTGATCCTACGGTATTATTAATCTCAATAACATTCATTTCCAGTCATTTCCAGTATATTCTGAACACCTAACACCTCACAATATTGTTTTTAGGCCAAAAGGTTGCACCAAGGTCGCTGGATGACTAAGGGGCCCTACACATTCGACGATGCGCCGCCGAGGTGCCCGACGGCCGAAACGGCCGACGAGCGACCCGGCGGCGGGGGGGCAGTGACGGGGGGAGTGAAGTTTCTACACTCCCCCCGTCACGCGGCTGCATTGAAGTGCAGGCAAATATGGACGAGATCGTCCATATTGGCCTGCATGCACAGCCAACGGGAGACCAGCGATGAACGAGCGCGGGGCCGCGCATCGTTCATCGCTGGAGTCTCCACACTGAAAGATATGAACGAGTTCTCGTTCATTTATGAACGAGATCGTTCATATCTTTCAGAAAATCGGCCAGTGTGTAGGGCCTATAAGCTAAGCGACCCAAGAGGGCGGCACAAACACCTCGCCCCATAGCCAGTTTACGGGGTGGGGGGTGTTACAGGACATACTGTACCCCAGACCACCCTTTGTCAGGGGGCCCCTGGCCAGAGCACACTGACATCACTAGCTTTCTCTCTTATACAGCAGCAAAACCAAGCAGCCAGAATGTGAGCAGGACAGTATGCAGTGCAGGCAGAGACACAGGTTTTATGAGCTACCTATGGAACTTTCCGACAGAGGAGAGTTAGGAGGGTGGAGAGAGCTGTAAGTGACGCTGATCCCAGCTTCTCCTCCTCCCCACCTGGGTGTCTTGGTCCTGTGTAACCTGTTATCTATTGAGCATCTAGAGTGAGAGACACACAGAGAGTCCTCCTGAGTCCTGTCCTAATGTGTAAGTAGTACAGAGGCTGCTGCTATTCTTGCATGTGATAAGATAAATTATAGATTTTATTTTTCTATATGTATTTTAAGGTTAAGTTGTCTTTGTGTCACTATAATACATTTTTAAAAATAGTTGTTTCGCAATTAGGCAGTTATCAACAGTCCACATGCATTATTAAACTATTAGTTTTAATCTAATATACACCATTGGTTTAAATTTAATATACACAATCCATACCTCCCAACATGACCCATTCCAGGAGGGGCAAATGCTTTCTACTTGGACTTCCATCTTAATTTATGATTGCAATCACCTGTGTTAAAACACCTTTATCAATTAAATAGTTCAACACAGGTCACACCAATCATATATTAAGAGGGAAGTCCAGATAGAGAGCATTTTGTCCCTCCTGGAATGGTTCATATTGGGAGGTGTGCACAATCTAATATACACCCCTACTTCCACTAGGGTCCCCCTGTTTTACTTGCCCCGGGCACCCCCAAGGATTAATCCAGCCCTGCCTGGCCCATCTAGGAGTGGCTCTGCAGTGTCAGACAAGATTGCACTTTTAAAAACTAGGCCCCAAACAGCACATAATGCAAAGAAGAAAAAGAGGTGCAATGAGGTAGTTGGATGTCTACGTCAAGCGACCCGAGTGGGCAGCACAAATACCTGGCCCATCAAGGAGTGGTAATGCAGTGTCAGACAGTATGGCAATTTTAAAATCTCATGCAAAATAGAAAAACAGGTGTGTCAGATCTCTGTTTATGTCTGTCCCCGGAGGGGGCACTAGTGGGTCAGTGGTGGTGTGATGGAGAAACCGAGGAGGCTGTAGGATATTCCTGCGCATGTGCGCAATGATGTTTATTAAATGCTCACGAATATATACAGGAATTGAAGCAGATGATAACTTGAGATGGATGGTACAAGAAATGCTGACAACGATTACATAAACACTCACAGATATTTAGCTGGTCTGGAAACCAGAGCAGTAATTAGGCAATGACATAAAGGCAATGAACTAGTCTGGAAACTAGTATAGCAATCAGATGCTGCTCACTCCCCCAGTTGGTTTGGAAACCAGCAACGATACTCCACACAGTCAGTTTGTAATGCAGTCCACAACCAACCAAGGTTAATCAGGAGACAACTTGAAACACATATGAAGTGGTTGTATTAAGTGCCAGATGCCATAGCACAATGCTGAATGCAAGTTAACCATACACAGGTGAAGATAATGAATAGAACCTGAAGAACGTCTCTTACTGCAAAAGGTGGAGGCTGACTGTAGCAGGTGTTGGAGCTGAAGTAAATGCAGGGACCTGTAGTTCCACAGGAATACTGGAACCGGGAGATCACTTGGAGATGCCAGAAATCGGAGATCGCTGGAAACAGGAGATTGAAGACTGGAGACTGTAGACTGGAGACTGGAGATTGGAACTGGAAACTGGAGATTGGAAATTGGAAACTGGAACCAGGAGATGCTATGGAGCAATGCGACGCATTGTCCAAGGTGATGAGACTGAGCTGATGCTCTGGACTTATACCCCCTGGTCGGCAGTCATTGGATACTTGGATCATGTGAGCAATCACAGCACAGGATTGGGTGCTCTCCGGTCAGCTGACCGTAAGTGTTATGGCGGTGCCCATGCTGTACAGATGGCCGGCATACAGGAGTGCGCCCGCAGAATGGACTTCAGGGGTTCACCACAATAGTGGGTACTGCGCTCCGCAGACAGGATGCTCATACAGCCACAGACTGGGGACGTGACCTCCGGCGGCCTGTACACCAGAGCGCCGTTAAGTGAGACATCACTGAATGCTGATTCCTGACAAGGTGCACTGAAGTCGCTGGGTGACTAAGCTAAGCGACACAAGTGTGCGGCACAAACACCTGGCCCATCTAGGAGTGGCGCTGCAGTGTCAGACAGGATGGCACTTTTAAAAACGAAGCCCCAAACAGCACGCAATGCAAAGAAGAAAAAGAGGTGCAATGAGGTCGCTGGATGACTAAGCTAAGCGACCCAAGTGGGCAGCACAAACACCTGGCCCATATAGGAGTGGCACTCTAGTGTCTGGATGGCCCCAAACAGCACATCATGCAAAGAAGAAAAAGAGGTGCAATGAGTGGCACGCAGTGGCTGAATGTCGAAAGTGGCCCGCAATTTTTCAAGCCACCGACAGTATCTCCTGCACACCCCTATCATTTTTCAAAAAATACTGCACCACCAAATTAATTGTATGTGCAAAACATGGGACGTGCTGGAATATGCCCAGATGTAATGCACGCACAATATTTATGGACTTATACGGCAGTACCCCTGGACTTATACGGCAACACCACTGGACTTATACGGCAGCACCACTGGACTGGACTTATATGGCAGTACCCCATGCCTTATACGGCAGTACCCCTGGACTTATATGGCAGCTCCACTGGACTGGACTTAAACGGCAGTACCACTGGACTTATATGGCAGTACCCCTGGATTTATACGGCAGCATCACTGGATTGGACTTATACGGCAGTACCTCTGGACTTCTACAGCAGTACCCCTGGACTTATACAGCACCACCACTGGACTTATACGGCAGCACCACTGGACTGGACGTATACGGCAGTACCCCTGGACTTATACTGCAGCACCACTGGACTGGACTTATACAGCAGTACCCCATGACTTATACGGCAGTACCCCTGGACTTATACGGCAGCACCTCTGGACTGGACTTTTACAGCATCAACCCTGGACTTATACAGCAGTACCACTGGACTTATATGGTGGCACCACTGGACTGGACTTATACAGAAGTACCCCATGACTTATACAGCAGTATCCCTGGACTTTTACGTCAGTACCACTGAACTGGACTTATATAGTAGCACCACTGGACTTATGGCAGCACAGGACACCACCAGTGGACTTATGGCAGCACAGGACACCACCACCACTTATGGCAGCACAGGACACTGGACTGATGCATCACAGCACCACTGGACTTGACTTATACAGCAGCATTGGACTTAAGGCAGCAAAGGACGCCACCACTGTAACTGGACTGATGCAGCACAAGACACCACCACTGGACTGATGCAGCAGAATACAGCACTGGAATGACACAAAAGAGCAGGTCGCCACCCCACGTGCCACACAACTTTCCCACACAGACACTGAGGAGACACATCCTCTTGCTACACTGTCCAGGACTGGTGTGAATATGGCGGCAATGTACGGCTCCTTATATGGAATCCAAAACCCGAGAGAATCCGACAGCGGGATGATGACATTTTGCCTCATTCTGGTTTCCAAGTCTGGCAGGAAAACCCGAGCTGGACTCGGATCCGGGCTCGGGACGTGATGTTTGGTGGGGTTTGGTTCTCAGGGAACTGAACCTGCTCATCCCTACTAACAGTGCCGTTTCTTGCGGCGGGCGAGCCGTGCAACTGCACGGGTCGCCCGCTGCGGCACTTCTTGAACACTTTAAAATCCCCCCTCCTCCCGAGTACCCAGCTCAGGGGGCGGAGTTTCGCAGAATGACACAGTGCATCGTGACGTCATGACGCAATCACGTCATTCCGAGGAACTCCGCCCCTCGAGCTGGGTACTCGGGAGGAGGGGGAGCCAAGTGGTGCCGCAAAGAGGAGGGAGAGGCAGCGAGGAGTGGGAAGAACCACTTCAACTGTAAGTCAGCCTCTCCCTCTCTCTCTTCCCCCCCTCTCTGCCACCTGCCATCATGTATAAAAAGGGGACACTTGCCTGCCATAATGCGTAAAATGGGGACACCTGCCTGCCGTACTGTGTAAAATGGGGACACCTGCCTGCCGTACTGTGTAAAATGGGGACACCTGCCTGCCGTACTATGAAAAATGGGGACACCTACCTGCCGTACTGTGTAAAATGGGGACACCTGCCTGCCATAATGTGTAAAATGGGGTCTCTTGCCTGCCATACTGTGTAAAATGGGGACATCTACCTGCCGTACTGTGTAAAATGGGGACACCTGCCTGCCATAAAGTGTAAAATGGGGACTCTTGTCTGCTGCACTGTGTAAAATGGGGACACGTGCCTGCCGTACTGTGTAAAATGGAGACACTTGCCTGCCGCACTGTGTAAAATGGGGACACGTGCCTGCCATACTGTGTAAAATGGGGACACGTGCCTGCCCTACTGTGTAAAATGGGGACACGTGCCTGCCGTATTGTGTAAAATGGGGACTCTTGCCTGCCGTACTGTGTAAAATGGGGACATGTGTCTGCCGTATTGTGTAAAATGGGGACACGTGCCTGTCGTACTGTGTAAAATGGAGACACTTGCCTGCCGTACTGTGTAAAATGGGGACATGTGCCTGCCGTATTGTGTAAAATGGGGACACTTGCCTGCCGTATTGTGTAAAATGGGGGCTCTTGCCTGCCGTATTATGTAAAATGGGAGCTCTTGCCTGCCGTAATGTGGAAAATGGGGACACTTGCCTGCCGTATTGTGGAAAATGGGGGCTCTTGCCTGCCGTAATGTGGAAAATGGGGACTCTTGCCTGCCGTAACGTGGAAAATGGGGAATTAATGTATCAAGGGCATTGCGGTGTATGGCATAATATATATTTTTATTTTTTTCCTGTGCTCGCCGTGATCTGTTGGTGCAAGGTCAAAAACTGGGGTGTAAGGTAGTTGATTCAGACGAGGCCAAGCTCATTTTACAGAGACCACGCCCATTTTATTGAGGACACGCCCCCTTTGCCGGTAGCACGCATGCCTTCAGTGCGCGCATACCTTTTACTTTTTATATCTATGGGTGGGCACATTTTTTGTTATGCCAATGGGGGGGTGCATTTTTAAATCTCGCACTGGGAGCCAAATTGGCTAGAAACAGCCCTGCCTACTAATTACCATCTTTAATCTAGAAGTCCTTGCAGCCTAATAAAATAAATTCCTGTTGGATATTGCTGTCATTGAATCACTGTTGCGTATCAATCTATCCTACTTTCTCATACGTCCTAGAGGATGCTGGGGTCCACTTCAGTACCATGGGGTATAGACGGTTCCGCAGGAGCCATGGGAACTTTAAGACTTTTCTAGAGTGTGAACTGGCTCCTCCCTATATGCCCCTCCTCCAGACCTCAGTTTAGAAAATGTGCCCAGGCAGACTGGTCACACTCCAGTGGAGCTCTACTGAGTTTCACTGAAAAGAATTTATGTTAGATTTTTTATTTTCAGGGAGACTGCTGGCAATAGTCTCCCTGCTTCGTGGGACTTAGGGGGAAGAAGTAGGAACCAACTTCCTAAATAATTTCATGGCTCTGCTTCTTGCTGACAGGACACCATTAGCTCCTGAAGGGAACTGAACACTAGCTGCAGCTATGCACTCACTCCCACAGCACGCCGTCACCCCCCGAACAGAGCCAGAAGTCAGAAGACCCGTGAGTATTATTACCAGAGATCTGCAAGAGGGACCTCCGGTCATCGTGACGGCTCAAGGTACCGCGCAGCGAGCGGGAATGCTGCGCAAACATACTACCCAAACACAGCGCACAGCAGGGTGCAGGGCGTGGGGGGTCACCCTGGGCAGAATGAAAACCTACTCTTACACTGGCAAAAGTAGCATATCATGCCGTGGCACAATCATACACCCCCGCCAGTATAAATATTACCTCATGTTTGCTGAGGAAAAACGCGCCATTGCAGAGGGCGGGCTTCTTCCTCAGGCAGCCAGCACACTGTTCAGCACCATTTTCTTCCAGAAAAAAGCAAGGGAAGAAACGCTGATCCTCCTCTCAACTTATGATTTTAGTATGAGAGTGAAAAAAAAAGAGGGGGGGGAGTGTATATTGTGGTATTATAACCTATCATTGACAATATATATAGAGCGGAAAGTCTCTGTGTACAAAATACACGACACACGGATTTTTTATTTAAGCGCTGATTTGTGGACTGGCAATTCCTTTCTGTGTCCCTATGACAGATTTTACTGTGGGCCTGTCCCCTATAAGCCCCGGAGTGTCTGTGGTGTGATTGTGCACATGTGTGACATGTCTGAGGCAGGGAGCTCTTCCTCTGTGGGAGCCATGTTAGGGATACAGAGTTGTAATGTGACACCAAGAGCCTGACTGGGTGAAAGATTTACGTGATAGTGTGAATCATATCAGTAATGGTGTGTACACACGGTGAGATAAATCTGTAAGATTTTGACTATATAGTCAAAATCTTATGAAAAGTTAGTGCATATCTCATGGTGCTAGGCAGCTTGCGATACAGATTCGATCCCGATGCGCGCTACTGTTGGGTCGGTATCGTAAGGCTAGATAGACTGTGCAGGCAAATCAATCTTGACTATCTAGTGTACTATCTAGTATAAAGTATAGTCAAAATTGGCACTTAGTCAAAATCGTACATAGACAAAATCTCAAGCACAGATAGTCAAAATCTGTCCTATCTGTGCTATCTGGGCTCTGGGGGAGTTCAAGGGAAATCGCATAGTCAAAATCGAACATAGCAGGGATCTCACCGTGTGTACACACCCTAAGAGATTGGATAAGTCTGAGTCTCATGCAGAAAACTGAAAATAATCTGTTGAAGATGTGATTTTTAATAGTTCTGCCTTTCATCCACAGGGGACCCCTCTGGGTCACATAAACATTTGCACAAGTAGTATGAACTGATACCGACACGGACGCTGATTCCTGTGTCGACAATAGTGATTCCAGGGGAACAGGTCCTAAGTTAGCGAAAAACATTAAAAACATGTGTTTAGCTATAAAGGAGGTATTAGAAGTTACGGGGCCCCCTCCTTTACCACAGGAGCAGGCTTACTTTAGTAAAGAAGTAATGTAAATTTCCCTCCACCTCATGAGCTGAACAGTCTGTTGGAGGGAGTCTGGTTTAACCCGAAAATAAATGTTCAGATTCCCAAAAGAAGTCAGGCAGCTTAGCTTTTTCCATGCAGAGGACAGGAAAAGGTGGGAGTCACCCCCTATTTTAGACAGTGCCCTGTCACGGTTAAAGAAAAAAGGTGTCTCTCCCTGCGCCTGGAACGGCTTCACTTAAGGAGCCAGCAGACCGCAAGTTGGAGACTACGTTGTAATCTATTGATGTGGCCAATGGGACACTACTCAGGCCTACCATTGCCTGTGCAAGGGTGAGTGGTGCTATTGAAAAGTGGTCAGAAAACTTGTCATCAGACATTGACACAATAGATAGAGACGAGATACTCCTAACGTTAGGTCATATTAAAGACGCTGCTGCGTACATGCTAGAAACCATGAAAGATATTGGTCTCTTGGGATCAAGAGCCGCTACCATGGCACGGAGGGTGTTGTGGATTCGCCAATGGAATGCTGACACAGATTCCAAAAGGAATATGGAGGAACTCCCGTATTAAGGTGAGTCCTTATTTGGAGATGGGCTGGATGCTTTAGTTTCTGGTAAGTCGACATTCTTGCCTATTGCTCCTACGCCGGCAAAAAAGGCACATCACTCTCAGATGCAGTAATTTCGGCCCAAAAATTACAAAAAAGGGTAAAGGTTCCCCTTTCTTTGTGGGTAAAAGGAAGTGGAAAAGGAAATAAAGTTCACAGTGTCTCCAGGATCACAGGAGCAGAAATCAACCTCTGCTTCTGCCAAATCCTCAGCATGACGCTGGGGCTCCCTTGCAGGGGTCCGCTCAGGTGGGGGCACATCTGAAACTCTTCAGTCAGTTCTGGGTTCAATCTGGCCTAGGCCCGTGGGTCATACAAATAGAGTCCCACGGGTACAAACTGGAGTTTCAAGACATTTCCCCAGGACGTATTTTCAAATCGACCTTACCAGCTTCTATCCCAGACAGGGTGGCAGCAGCAATACAAAAATTGTGTCAGGATCAAGTTTTTGTTGTGGTTCCCTTGTTACAACAAGGAGAAGGGTTTTATTGCAACCTTATTTGTGGTTCCAAAGCCAGACGGCTGGGTCATACCGATTCTAAACCTGTATACTCTGAATTTCTACCTGCAAAGGTCCTAGTTCAAGATGGAATCTCTGAGGGCAGTGGTTTCCAGTCTGGAGGAGGGGGACTTCATGGTGTCAGTAGACATAAAAGATGCCTACTTACATGTTCCCATTTATCCTCCACATCAAGCTTATCTGAGATTCGCAATACAGAATTGTCATTACCAATTTCAGGCGTTGCCGTTCGGGCCTTCCACGGCACCGAGGGTTCTCACCAAGGTGATGGCAGGAGATGATGGTCCTCCTTCGACAGCAAGGAGTCAATATAATTCCTGACCTGGATGATCTCCTGATAAAAGCAAGATCCAGGGAAAAGTTGGTGCAGAACATGGCACTCTCCCTGACAGTACTTCAACATCACGGTTGGATCATAAGTTTTTCAAATTTACAATTAGAACCGACGACAAGATTGTCCTTTCTGGGGATGATACTGGACACAGAAGTACAGAGGGTATTTCTTCCAGCAGTGGCGTAACTAGAAATGTTTCTCCCCCAAGCCAAAAAATTAGCCGGCGCCGCCCCTCCCACCCCCTCATCCCCATAATTGGCACTAGTAAAGGGATGAACCTGCACGTGCCACAAAATGGGTGTGGCTTTGTTGAAATGGGTGTGGCTGTGCAAAAAGGGGTGTGGCATTGCAGGAAAAGACTACCTTATACCCCAGTTTTGCACCCTGCACGTTGGCCACCACAGGAAAGAAAAATAATCCTGATTCATGCCCCTTACATTATTTGTCATTTTTCCTCCTTATAGTAATGCCCAGTATACATTATGCCACATACTGCAATGGCCCTTAGACATTATGCCACACACAATAATGCACATGACACAATATGCACACACCGTAATACCTGTGACACATTATGACAGGAATCGCAATGTCCATTATACATTATGCTACACACTGCAATACCCCTGATACATTATAGCACATACAATGCCAGTAACACATTATGACACACACCGTAATGACCCTGAGACATTATACCACATACCACAATGCCCGTGATATAGTATACCACACACCGTAATTACTGACACATTATGACACACACCGCAATGTCCGTGATACATTATGCCACACACACAATGACCCTGAGACATTATACCACATTCCACAATGCCCGTGATATAGTATACCACACACACACCGTAATGCCTGTGACACATACCGCAATGCCCGTTACACCCTATGCCACACACGGCAATGCCCGTTATACATTATGCCACACTGCAATGCCCCTGAGACATTATACCACATACCACAATGCCCGTGATATCGTATGCCACACACCGTAATGCCTGTGATACATTATGACACACACCGCAATGTCCGTGATACATTATGCCACACACCGCAATGCCCATTACACATTTAGGCCTACAGTAAGGCTTCTAATTACTTTTAAATTACCTGCTTGTTGCCAGGGGTTTCATGCTCTTGGTTCCATGCACGGTGCCAGGGGTTTCATGCTCAGGGTGTCATGCTCGTTGCCAGGGGTTTCATGCACTGGGTGTCATGCTCGTTGCCAGGGGTTTCATGCACTGGGTGTCATGCTCGTTGCTAGGGGGTAATGCTTGTTGCTAGGGCTGTGTTCCCAGTGCCACATATGCCCCCAATGCCAGATATTCCCCCACAGTGCCAGCTACACACATGCCCTCAATGCCAAATATGCCCCCCCCCCAAGTGCCAGGTACACATATACCCCCGAGTGTCACATATGCCCCTCAGTGCCACATATGCCCCCCCAAGTGCCAAATAAGCTCCCCCTCCCCCAGTGCTAGGTACAGCTCCCCCCCCCCCGCTCCCTGCTCCCCCGCTGCTGTAAGGAGGGACACGGAGGGCACAGCGCGCGCCTCTCCAGTGTCCCTCCGGCATGTGTGTTAAATGAAGTGCCGGTTTGTGAGCCAATCAGAGCTCACGAACAGGCACTTCATTCAATAGACCCGCCGGAGATGCAGGAGGGACACAGGAGAGGCGTGCGCTGTGCCCTCCGTGTACCTCCTTACAGCAGCAGCTAGGGAAGGAGGGAGACAGCAGATTTACATGCGGATGGCTCATCCGCATGTCAATCTGCGCTAAATCAGTGGCGGCGCCCCCCGCAGCCCTGCACCTCCAAGCCACCGCGAGGGCTGCGGGGGCAGTAGTTATGCCACTTTCTTCCAGTAGAAAAGGCTCTGGAAATCCAGAGAATGGTCAATCAAATTCTGAAACCAACAAGAGTATCGATTCATCAATGTATTCAGGTGTTGGGGAAGATGGTAGCGGCCTACGAGGCCATACAGTTTGGTCGATTCCATGCCAGAGTGTTCCAGTGGGACCCATTGGACAAGAGGTCCGCATCCCATCTACACATGCATCAGAGGGTAATCCTGTCATCCAGAGCCAGAATCTCGCTCCGGTGGTGGCTACACAATTCTCACCTTCTAGAGGGATGCAGGTTCGGGAGTCAAGACTGGATCCTGGTGAACACGGATGCAAGTTTCCAAGGCTAGGGAGCAGTCACACAGGGGGAATGCTTCCAAGGAAGATGGTCAAGTCAAGAAACTTGTCTTCACATAAACGTTCTGGAGTGGAAAGCCACTTACAATGGCCTTCTACAAGCAAGGCATATTCTTCAAGATCACCCCGTACAGATCCAGTCGGACAATGTATCAGCAGTCGCGTGCATAACCCGTCAGGGCGGAACGAAAAGCAGAGCAGCTATGCCAAAGGTGACAAAGATTCTCCTCTGGACAGAAAGACATGCAAGAGCTCTGTTGGCAAGTTTCATTCCGGGAGTGGATAACTGGGAAGCAGACTTCCTCAGCAGACACAATCTCCATCCAGGAGAATGGGGCCTCTGCCAAGATGTCTTCGCGGAGGTGACAGGTCTTTGGGGAGTTCCTCAAGTAGACATGATGGCATCTCATCTCAACAAGAAGCTTCAGTGATATTGTTCCAGGTCGAGAGACCCTCAAACAATAGCAGTGGATGCACTGGTGACACAGTGGGTGTTTCGGTCGGTGTATGTCTTCCCTCCACTTCCACTGATACCAAACATTCTCAAAATCATAAGAAGAACAGGAGTTCGAGCGATCCTCATTGTCCCAGACTGGCCAAGGAGAGCTTGGTATCCAGTTCTTCAGGAGTTACTCATAGAAAATCCTCAGCCTCTTCCTCTTCGCGAGGACCTGCTGCAGCAGGGGACGTTCGTGTATCAAGACTTACCGCGGCTACGTTTGACGGCATGGCTGTTGAGCGCCGAATCCTAGCCAAAAGGGTATTCCCAAAGAAGTCATTCCCACTCTTATTCAGGCCAGGAAAGGAGTAACGTCTAAACATTACACCGTCTGTTGAGAAAATATGTATCTTGGTGTGAATCCAAGAAGGCTCCAACAGAACAGTTTCAGTTAGGACGTTTTCTCCATTTTCTCCAGGCGGGTGTGGATGTGGGCCTACGGTTGAGTTCAATCAAGGTCAAGATTTCGGCCTTGTCCATTTTCTTTCAGGAAAAATTATCTCCCTTCCAGAAGTTCAGACATTCGTGAAAGGGGTTCTGCACATCCAACCTCCTTTTATGCCTCCTGTGGCACCATGGGATCTTGACGTGGTGTTGCAGTTCCTTCAATCGGATTGGTTTGCACCTCTCCAGGAGATTGAGTTAAAGTTTCTCACTTGAAAAGTGGTCATTCTGTTGGCCTTGGCATCCGCAAGGAGGGTGTCTGAGTTAGGGGCCTTGTCTCACAAGAACCCTTACTTCCTTACTTGATTTTCCATGAAGATAGGGCGGAGTTAAGAACTCGTCAGAAATTTCTTCCAGGGGTGGTTCCTTCTTTCCATATAAACCAACCTATTGTGGTGTCAGTGGCTACTGGCACTTTCTCTGCTTCAAAGTCTCTGAATGTGGTCAGGGCTTTGAGAATTTATGTCGCGAGAACAGCTCGGATATGGAAATCAGAGGCTCTGTTTGTCCTGTATGCTTCCAACAAGATTGGGTGTCCTGCTTCTAAGCAGACTATTGCGCGCTGGATCAGTGGTATGATTCAGCACATTCATTCCACGGCAGGATTGCCGGTACCGAATTCGGTGAATTCTCATTCTACTAGAAAGGTGGGCTAATCCAGGGCGGCTGCCCGGGGGGGGGGGTCTCAGCATTGCAACTTTGCCGAGCAGTTACTTGGTCAGGGGCAAACACGTTTGCTACATTTTACAAGTTTGACATCTTGGCCGATGAAGACCTACAGTTTGGTCATTCGGTGCTGCAGGGTCATCAGCACTCTCCCACCCGTACCAGAGCTTTGGTATAACCCCATGGTACTGAAGTGGACCCCAGCATCCTCTAGGACGTATGAGAAAACAGGATTTTAATACCTACCGCTAAATCCTTTTCTCCTAGTCCGTAGAGGATGCTGGGCACCCAGCCCAGTGCGTACTTTACCTGCAGTTGTTATTTTGTTGAAAATGTTTTCAGCACATTTGCTGTAATGTTCATGCTGTTGGCATGTGTTTTGTTGAATACCATGTTGTGCGGCATGGTTGAAGTGTGAGCTGGTGTAAATCTCCCCGTTAACGTTAAAGTAAATCCATTCATCGAAATGTCCGTCTCCCTGGGCACAGTTCCTATACTGAGGTCTGGAGGGGGGCATAGAGGGAGGAGCCAGTTCACACTCTAGAAAAGTCTTAAAGTGCCCATGGCTCCTGCGGAACCGTCTATACCCTATGGTACTGAAGTTGACCCAAGCATCCTCTACGGACTAGGAGAAAAGGATTTACCGGTAGGTATTAAAATCCTATTGTACCTCTCTGAACCCGATACAGCAAACAAGGTATGGGGGAAGCATCTTAGGGAAAGGGTCAATCACCTAGCCACCGAACATCTGTGATACATCTTCAAACCACTTAAAAACTGGCCAACCCTGGGGTGTTACAGGTGCAAGGAATGTGGCCGAGAGGCTTAGGTGGCCCTGGACCCAACTCATATAGTTGTCTACTAAGTTCTTGAAATTGCCTGCAAAGAAATGCCGGGCAGCACTTTAGTCGGAGAATGCTGGTTCTCACAACAAAACACCCTGTTTAGTCCACGAGAACTGGCCTTCTACATGACAGTGTGCTGAATTGAATAGCACTCAGAGCTAATTCCCAGGGCTATTCAATACATGCTCAATTGACTCAAGCCCATTGAACCTGAAAGTGAAAATATTGTGGCGCATATACATATAACAACTTGTAGGCAGCAGTTGCGACATCTTCTCACAGACCAGATGGGGAGGGGAAGGGCTTCAAGCTTGCAGGAGTTGTCTCAGCAGAAGCAACATTTTGATAAGACAATCTTCATAGCACAAGGCATATTAAAAAGTCTTGATCATGTTCCGAGGTTCCTGTTGTAATGGTCTATGGGGTAGATTTATCAACACTTGGAGAGTTATGAAGTGGAGAGAGATAAAGTGCCAACCAATCAGCACCTAGCTGTAATTTTACAAACTGGGTTTGATTGGTACTGATTGGTATGTACATTATCTCTCTATACTTTCTCTCTCTCTCTCTCTCTCTCTCTTTCGCTCTGGTGACTTCAGGGTAGTGAGGACAAAAGGACACAATCACAAGTATTTAATCTATAATTATGTAATAATTTACACTTTTGGGTGAAGAGAACAATACGCATTTTCCATTTTAAGCTCCCCAGTTGTTACAAACTGTATATATTTTTGGTTACTTAAAATTAGTAAAGGCTTGCTACATATCATACAATAAAATTTTGTTTGCAAATATTGCCTAATATTGTCTTAGTTGCAATATTAACAAACTAAAATATTTTTCTGGGTGCAGCCAAAAACAGTTTTTTTTATATATTTTAGCCTCTATAGCACTGAAGTCAGAATACTGTACATGGTTTTACCTGCATTTTGTCATGGGGAATTAGGACTATTACATTTGGGTTGCAACTAGTAACAATAATAAGTCTGTTATTCATATTAGGAAGATCTATGTACTTTGCGCATTAGTCTCCCATTTTACCTGCTTGTGGAGCTTGTCCAAATATTAAAGATGAAATCAAATTTCCCCATACACCAGACGACTGGAATATTAGAAAGAAGACTCCAAAATATTGATTTACAATATCCTTCCCCACCTTTCCAACTTTCTCAGCATATCGATTTCCACTCTCTGTCAGATAGGTACATTTTGCAGCCCACAATGGTGCACCTCCAAATCCCAAAATGATAGAGGTGGGAATGAGAGTGTACCTGAAAGATAAAGTGTAATCTAGATTTAATTCCCATTTACAAAAACAGGCAATGTCAACTACAGGCTAGAAATGTTTAACAAAAGAGTCATATCTAACATTGATTTCATATTTCCTTTTGATATCTCGCATTGAAACCTTGAGCAATTTAGTGATTATTAGAAAATCATGGAATTTTCCTAGTTAAGCATGAGTATGAAAAATAAATATTTCAGTTTAGAATTTATACTTGAATACAGTGCAAAGCAGAGTCTTCTGTACCAATCCCACATTGGGGAGGGGAGGAGGAGGATGAGAGAGAAGGAAAGGAGAGGAGCTGGAGACAAGGGGATGGGAGTGAGATAATTGGAGGAGTGGATTGTGGATACTTGGCACAGGTCATTCAATTAAGTGACTAATCCAGGGGAAGGGGCCAGCCACCTTATTAACTGTCCTCTGCCATCGATTAGCAATCCATTTCTCCCCTTCCTTCCACTTACTTCATTCTCAATAAACACAGAAATGGTGGTGGGTGGACCAGATTGGGACCCTGGGTCTCCAAAAACTGTCTCTAGTAGAATTTTGCATCATACTTAATTCATTAATGAATGACCCTAGTGAATTAGGGATTTATTAATAAATGGCGCTTTGTCAGTAAAGGTGTCAACCATTTTTCCACAGGGAAAGAAAACCAAGAAAGCACCAGGAAAGAAAACAGGTTTCCTTACAAGATAAGTTTGTCAGCTAAGTTCATTTATGGCTGACCACATGGGTCAGTCTAGAACTATGAGATATTAGATACCTGTATATTTTGCATGAATTTACTCTTCAGCCCAATACATTTATGAACATAAAGGGTCCCAGAGCAGTGATGTTGGCGTGCACCTAGAGAGATGGGGGCCCCCCATGGACATGAGGTGAGGTAAATGGCTCAGGAGGCACTGGCTAGCACCAGAGCCAGATTTCCAAAAAGGTTCACGAAAAGATTCCTGTGGGCATTACACAAAGGTGCTGCAGGATATACTGCTGGAAATTTGGTGAGTTTTGATCAGAGATGTGCGGAAAAGAAAGGCAGGCAAGGCACATCCTTACCTGCCATAGACTTTTTACTCCAGAGTTTTGACTATAAAATTATTAGAATAATGCAAAGAAAATATTTCTAATATATTTTTTGTATTTTTCATATACTTTATATAGTCAAAACTCGGGGGTATATGGTTTGTATGACAGTAAAGGCTCTGCCTCACATGTCACTGGGGCACCCTTGTTTAAAAAGGGGAGTCCTCCAAAAGAGATTATTGCCTGGTAATTGATTTGCTCACCAGATAAAACCCTGGATGGGGGAAGGTCTCGCTCCAACTCGGAATCCATGAAATTATGGACACTCATTTTAGAAAAGAGAGGGAATCCCTTTAGTACTTATTGTCTGATATTCATTTATGATCACCCGGGCCCTTGTGGAGGCCCCCTCATCCCTGGCATCACACTAGACACTGGCTTTATGCCAGAGTTTACTCATTGGCATTTCTATCATGGGTGCAATGTGTGTGGTGCACACAGGCTCCTGGGTCCAGGGGAGGGGGGGGGGGGGGGGGGCGGCACACCGCACATATTGCACCCATGTTGTTTTCATTCTTACCTTTCCGGAGTCCCTCGACGGGCGCTGTTGCCGCTGCAGTCACAAGAGACGCTGCAAAAACCTCACACAAAATGTTCACCACGGATGAGCAGTACAAAATTTGTCTCCGTGCCATGGTGGGCGCCATGTCTCTGAAGACCTGCGCAAGCGCAGTAGACGCCCCTGAGTCTACTGTACATGCACAGGTATCCAGGAAAATGCACTCCTAAAATGGGAATACCTGGTATCCATTATAGATACACCAATGGGTTAAGGCATTAGACAGAAACCAGACACAGCTTGTGTACACTGAAATAAAATTAGTGAAGCCCCTTATGTTTCACGGGAGGTTTCTGTCCTCCCTGAGCTAGGCTGATGACAGCACAGATAGAGGATACAAAGAATTGGAGCAAAGTGCATGCGCCAGGACACCAGGGCTCCAGTCTGTGGGTGGATCTTCCGAGAGCACTCTCGGGGAATGCTGGTGACCTGATGCGATCCATAGTTGTGGAGCTGAGTCACCCACCCTGAAAATTATATGAGAGAAAGTTCTAGGAAGCAACCTCAGAGACATCACCTGAAGAATGCTTGTGACAGCAGTGTGTGTGTGTGTGTGTGTGTGTGTGTGTGTGTGTGTGTGTGTGTGTGTGTGTGTGTGTGTGTGTGTGTGTGTGTGTGTGCATGTAAATAGGTGGGAGGTGCATTGGTATAATGTGTGGGGGGATAGGTGGTGCTGGCATTAATTTAATCTGTAGGTCAACCACTTTTAAACTTTTAATTAAACTTCCTATGTTGTGATTATTTTCAAGGCAACCTTTGTGTTCCAATACTAAACTGTATATAGTAAATACCGATGACCATTTTATGAATGGTATTTTAAAACTACTATGTGGGGCACTTGGAGCTGTATAATATGCCAGATGTTTGACTCTACTACTGTATGAACTGTACATTACATTACAGAATTTCATACTTTATGCCTTGATAAAGCTATACTGCGAAGCGTGTGCGACGGCTGTTATCCTGTGCACAGATATGCCCACTATGCTATAATATTGTTATACATTTTAAAACATGTCAGTTTAAGGATGTTTTGAACTCGAGGGGTTGCACAAGTGCGCCCATAGCTCTATCTGTGAAGGACACTGTGCTTTATTAAGTCTAGAGTCAACACAGCCATCTATGAGGACATTTTAGAGCACTTCATGCTTCCTTCAGCAGACAAGCTTTATGGAAATGCTGACTTCATTTTCCAGCAGGACTTGGCACCTGGCCACACTGCAAAAAGTACCAAAACCTGATTCAATGACCGTTGGATTACTGTGCTGGATTGGCCAGCAAACTCGCCTGACCTGAACCCCATAGAGAATCTATGGGGCATTGATAAGAGAAAGATGAGATACATGAGACCGAACAATGCAGAAGAGCTGAAGGCCGCTATTGAAGCTTTCTGGTCTTCCATAACATCACAGCAGTGCCACGGGCTGATAGAATCCATGCCACGCCGCATTGAGGCAGTAATTCATGCAAAAGGGGCCCAAACCAAGTACATCTGCATGATTATACGCTGCTCAAAAAAATAAAGGGAACACTAAAATAACACATCCTAGATCTGAATGAATGAAATATTCTTATTAAATACTTTGTTCTTTACATAGTTGAATGTGCTGACAACAAAATCACACAAAAATTATCAATGGAAGTCAAATTTATTAACCCATGGAGGTCTGGATTTGGAGTCACACTCAAAATTAAAGTGGAAAAACACACTACAGGCTGATCCAACTTTGATGTAATGTCCTTAAAACAAGTCAAAAGGAGTCTCAGTAGTGTGTGTGGCCTCCACGTGCCTGTATGACCTCCCTACAATGCCTGGCCATGCTCCTGATGAGGTGGCGATGAGGATCCTGAGGGATCTTCTCCCAGACCTGGACTAAAGCATCCGCCAACTCCTGGACAGTCTGTGGTGCAATGTGGCGTTGGTGGATGGAGCGAGACATGATGTCCCAGGTGTGCTCAGTTGGATTCAGGTCTGGGGAATAGGCGGGCCAGTCCATAGCATCAATGCCTTCGTCTTGCAGGAACTGCTGACACACTCCAGCCACATGAGGTCTAGCATTGTCTTGCATTAGGAGGAACCCAGGGCCAACCGCACCAGCATATGGTCTCACAAGGGGTCTGCATCTCGGTACCTAATGGCAGTCAGGCTACCTCTGGCGAGCACATGGAGGGCTGTGCGGCCCCCCCAAAGAAATGCCACCACACACCATTACTAACCCACTGCCAAACCGGTCATGCTGGAGAATGTTGCAGGCTGCAGAACAATCTCCTTGGCGTCTCCAGACTCTGTCACGTCTGTCACATGTGCTCAGTGAGAACCTGCTTTCATCTGTGAAGAGCACAGGGCACCAGTGGCGAATTTGCCAATCTTTGTGTTCTCTGGCAAATGCCAAACGTCCTGCACGGTGTTGGGCTGTAAGCACAACCCCCACCTGTGAACGTCGGGCCCTCATACCACCCTCATGGAGTCTGTTTCTGATCGTTTGAGTAGACATATGCACATTTGTGGCTTGCTGGAGGTCATTTTGCAGGGCTCTGGCAGTGCTCCTCCTGTTCCTCCTTGCACAAAGGCGGAGGTAGCGGTCCTGCTGCTGGGTTGTTGCCCTCCTATGGCCTCCTCCACGTCTCCTGATGTACTGGCCTGTCTCCTGGTAGCGCCTCCATGCTCTGGACACTACGCTGACAGACACAGTAAACCTTTTTGCCACAGCTCGCATTGATGTGCCATCCTGGATGAGCTGCACTACCTGAGCCACTTGTGTGGGTTGTAGACTCCGTCTCATGCTACCACTAGAGTGAAAGCACCGCCAGCTTTCAAAGTGACCAAAACATCAACCAGAAAGCATAGGAGCTGAGAAGTGGTCTGTGGTCACCACCTGCAGAACAACTCCTTTATTGCTAATTACCTATAATTTCCACCTGTTGTCTATTCCATTTGCACAACAGCCTGTGAAATTGATTGTCAATCAGTGTTGCTTCCTAAGTAGACAGTTTGATTTCACAGAAGTGTGACTTGGAGTTACATTGTGTTGTTTAAGTGTTCCCTTTATATTTTTGAGCAGTGTACTTTTCAGAGGGCTGACATATCTGTTTTTAAAATCCTTTTTTTATTGATTTCATGTAATATTCAAATTTTCTGAGATTTGGGATTTGGGGTTTTCTTAAGCTGTAAGCCACAATCAGCAAAATGATAACAAATAAAGGCTTGAAATATCTCACTTTGCATGTAATGGGTCTATATAATATATTAGTTTCACCTTTTAAGTTGAATTACTAAAATAAATGAACTTTTGCACGATATTCTAATTTTCTGAGTTTCACCTGTAACGATTAATCTTGTACGCAGTAACTTTTAATCACACTTCACTTTTCTTCCTGCTCTACATACTTTCGGGAGAACTCAACTGTTATTTTTGCGGTTGCCACTAGATGGCGCCCAACGGCAGCAATTCAATTGTTCTTGTGTTCGGACGCCCAATAGCCATGGAGGACAACTTTTTTCTCGCAGCCTCCTGAGGTGAGAGAAAAAATATGTGCACACTCTGCAATTTGGTTGTCCAAACAGTTGTTTGGGCACCCAAAGCCAGACTTCAGATGGGTTTAGCCATTTTACATGTGATATGCATGTGCACCCAAAGAACACTTAAATTGTGACAATCGTTTGGGCATCCCATTTAGATGGAGAAAGTAGACCCAAAAAAATTAATTGCTCCCTCTATTTCTATATTTTATTTTGCAGGTTTTAATACACATAACACAGGGGTTAAAGTGAGCCGGAAGGGGGCGGAACTGCGTTCCGTCAGTTCCACTTGGAGACGGAACACAGTTCCGCCTCCTCCGGCTCACCTATCCCAATGTGTGCCGGCGCCGCAGGGAGATGCCGGGTGCCCACTGAGATTGTGTTGCCAGCAGGCGCCCGCCTCCCTCTCCACAGCGGAAGCCGGCGGCAGGAGCTCACCAATGAGCTCCAGCTTCCGGCTCTGTCAGTGTGCGCTATGGGAGAGACCTTATGATGCCTCTCCCATAGCCGAGGAGCGGACGCTGGAAGGACTACAGCAGTTGGACGTGGGAGTGGGGCTTGGTGAGTATTTTTTTTCATATGTGTGAGTGTATTAGTGGCGCTTCTACTGGGGGCAAACTACAAGGGGGCAAACTACATTGGGGCTAAGTACTGGGGGCAAACTACAGGGGGCTAAACTACTGGGGGCATAACTACAGGGTCTAAACTACTGGCGGGCTAAACTACAGGAAAGCTAAACTGCAGGGGGGCTAAACTATTGGGGCTAACTACATGGGGGCAAACTACATGGGGGCTAAACTACAGGGGCTAAACTACTGGAGGCCTTACTACAGGGGTGCTAAACTTTTGCGGGCTAAGTAATTGGGGGCAAACTACATGGGGGCTAAACTACAGGGGCTAAATTACTGGGGGCATCACCACTGGGGGCTAAACTACACGGGGGCTAAACTACATGGGGCAAACTACATGAGGGCTAAACTAAAGGGGGGGGGGTAAACTACTGTGGGCATAACTACTGGGGCTAAACTACAGGGGTCTAAATGACTGGGGGCATTACTACAGGCGACATTACTACTAGGGGTAATACTACACAGGGGCATTACCATTAAGGGCATTACTACTGGGCGCACTACTAATCGGGACATTGTAAATGGGGCCCTTCATAAGGGGCATCTCTCCTGGGGACAAAAAGGCACTACTACTGGGGCATTGCATAAGGGGCACCACTACTATGGGCTCTATATAAGGGGCACTACCACTGTGGGTACTACCAAATACAGTGGTCATTTCATAAGGGGCACCACTATTGTGGGCATTGTATAAGGGCCGCTACTGCTGTGGGCATTATGTGTATCATGGGGTGCTACTACTGTGGGCATTAAGTGTATTAGGGGTGCTACTACTGTTTGCTTTGTGTATAAGGGGCACTAATGTGTGTCATAACATGAATAAGGGACACTACTATGTGGTATAATGTGAATAAGATTGTGCTACTGTGTGGCATAATTTTAATTGGGGATACTATTGTGGGACCATGCACCTTTCTTTTTGAGACCATGCCCCTTTTTTGGGGGCACGCGCAATACCTTTATTACATGGGCGTCAAGGGGGGGGGGGGTGAGTTCTACCAACTCTCTAGGACCACCTTGAGCACTGCAGAACACCATTTTTAATATGTGAATAATAAAAGTTATATTTTAATTAGAGATGAGCGGGTTCGGTTTCTCTGAATCCGAACCCGCACGAACTTCATGTTTTTTTCACGGGTCCGAGCAGACTCGGATCCTCCCGCCTTGCTCGGTTAACCCGAGCGCGCCCGAACGTCATCATGACGCTGTCGGATTCTCGCGAGACTCGGATTCTATATAAGGAGCCGCGCGTCGCCGCCATTTTCACACGTGCATTGAGATTGATAGGGAGAGGACGTGGCTGGCGTCCTCTCCATTTAGATTAGGGTTGAGAGAGAGAGAGAGAGATTGACCTGAGGCTGTGATACTGTAGAAGAGAGTGCAGAGTTTAGTGACTGACGACCACAGTGACCACCAGACAGTGCAGTTGTTTGTTTTATTTAATATATCCGTTCTCTGCCTGAAAAAAACGATACACACAGTGACTCAGTCACATACCATATCTGTGTGCACTGCTCAGCCCAGTGTGCTGCATCAATGTATATATATATATCTGACTGTGCTCAGCTCACACAGCTTATAATTGTGGGGGAGACTGGGGAGCACTGCAGTGCCAGTTATAGGTTATAGCAGGAGCCAGGAGTACATAATATTATATTAAAATTAAACAGTGCACACTTTTGCTGCAGGAGTGCCACTGCCAGTGTGACTAGTGACCAGTGACCTGACCACCAGTATATATAATATTAGTAGTATACTATCTCTTTATCAACCAGTCTATATTAGCAGCAGACACAGTACAGTGCGGTAGTTCACGGCTGTGGCTACCTCTGTGTCGGCACTCGGCAGCCCGTCCATAATTGTATATACCACCTAACCGTGGTTTTTTTTTCTTTCTTTATACATACATACTAGTTACGAGTATACTATCTCTTTATCAACCAGTCTATATTAGCAGCAGACACAGTACAGTGCGGTAGTTCACGGCTGTGGCTACCTCTGTGTCGGCACTCGGCAGCCCGTCCATAATTGTATATACCACCTAACCGTGTTTTTTTTTTCTTTCTTTATACATACATACTAGTTACGAGTATACTATCTCTTTATCAACCAGTCTATATATTAGCAGAAGACACAGTACAGTGCGGTAGTTCACGGCTGTGGCTACCTCTGTGTCGGCACTCGGCAGCCCGTCCATAATTGTATATACCACCTAACCGTGGTTTTTTTTCTTTCTTTATACATACATACTAGTTACGAGTATACTATCTCTTTATCAACCAGTCTATATATTAGCAGCAGACACAGTACAGTGCGGTAGTTCACGGCTGTGGCTACCTCTGTGTCGGCACTCGGCAGCCCGTCCATAATTGTATATACCACCTAACCGTGGTTTTTTTTTCTTTCTTTATACATACATACTAGTTACGAGTATACTATCTCTTTATCAACCAGTCTATATTAGCAGCAGACACAGTACAGTGCGGTAGTTCACGGCTGTGGCTACCTCTGTGTCGGCACTCGGCAGCCCGTCCATAATTGTATATACCACCTAACCGTGGTTTTTTTTTCTTTCTTTATACATACATACTAGTTACGAGTATACTATCTCTTTATCAACCAGTCTATATATTAGCAGCAGACACAGTACAGTGCGGTAGTTCACGGCTGTGGCTACCTCTGTGTCGGCACTCGGCAGCCCGTCCATAATTGTATATACCACCTAACCGTGGTTTTTTTTTCTTTCTTTATACATACATACTAGTTACGAGTATACTATCTCTTTATCAACCAGTCTATATATTAGCAGCAGACACAGTACAGTGCGGTAGTTCACGGCTGTGGCTACCTCTGTGTCGGCACTCGGCAGCCCGTCCATAATTGTATATACCACCTAACCGTGTTTTTTTTTTCTTTCTTTATACATACATACTAGTTACGAGTATACTATCTCTTTATCAACCAGTCTATATTAGCAGCAGACACAGTACAGTGCGGTAGTTCACGGCTGTGGCTACCTCTGTGTCGGCACTCGGCAGCCCGTCCATAATTGTATATACCACCTAACCGTGGTTTTTTTTTCTTTCTTTATACATACATACTAGTTACGAGTATACTATCTCTTTATCAACCAGTCTATATATTAGCAGCAGACACAGTACAGTGCAGTAGTTCACGGCTGTGGCTACCTCTGTGTCGGCACTCAGCAGCCCGTCCATAATTGTATATACCACCTAACCGTGGTTTTTTTTTCTTTCTTTATAGTCATACTAGTTACGAGTATACTATCTCTTTATCAACCAGTCTATATTAGCAGCAGACACAGTACAGTGCGGTAGTTCACGGCTGTGGCTACCTCTGTGTCGGCACTCGGCAGCCCGTCCATAATTGTATATACCACCTAACCGTGGTTTTTTTTTCTTTCTTTATACATACATACTAGTTACGAGTATACTATCTCTTTATCAACCAGTCTATATTAGCAGCAGACACAGTACAGTGCGGTAGTTCACGGCTGTGGCTACCTCTGTGTCGGCACTCGGCAGCCCGTCCATAATTGTATATACCACCTAACCGTGGTTTTTTTTTCTTTCTTTATACATACATACTAGTTACGAGTATACTATCTTTTTATCAACCAGTCTATATATTAGCAGCAGACACAGTACAGTGCGGTAGTTCACGGCTGTGGCTACCTCTGTGTCGGCACTCGGCAGCCCGTCCATAATTGTATATACCACCTAACCGTGGTTTTTTTTTCTTCTTTATACATACATACTACTACGACATCTCTTTATCAACCAGTCTATATTAGCAGCAGACACAGTACAGTACGGTAGTTCACGGCTGTGGCTACCTCTGTGTCTGCACTCGGCAGGCAGTCCGTCCATAATTGTATACCACCTAACCGTGGTTTTTTTTTCTTTCTTCTTTATACATACATAGTTACATAGACATCTCTTTATCAACCAGTCTATATTAGCAGCAGACACAGTACAGTACGGTAGTTCACGGCTGTGGCTACCTCTGTGTCTGCACTCGGCAGGCAGTCCGTCCATATTTGTATACCACCTAACCGTGGTTTTTTTTTCTTTCTTCTTTATACATACATAGTTACATAGACATCTCTTTATCAACCAGTCTATATTAGCAGCAGACACAGTACAGTACGGTAGTTCACGGCTGTGGCTACCTCTGTGTCTGCACTCGGCAGGCAGTCCGTCCATAATTGTATACCACCTAACCGTGGTTTTTTTTTCTTTCTTCTTTATACATACATAGTTACATAGACATCTCTTTATCAACCAGTCTATATTAGCAGCAGACACAGTACAGTACGGTAGTACACGGCTGTGGCTACCTCTGTGTCTGCACTCGGCAGGCAGTCCATAATTGTATACTAGTATCCATCTCCATTGTTTACCTGAGGTGCCTTTTAGTTGTGCCTATTAAAATATGGAGAACAAAAATGTTGAGGTTCCAAAATTAGGGAAAGATCAAGATCCACTTCCACCTCGTGCTGAAGCTGCTGCCACTAGTCATGGCCGAGACGATGAAATGCCAGCAACGTCGTCTGCCAAGGCCGATGCCCAATGTCATAGTACAGAGCATGTCAAATCCAAAACACCAAATATCAGAAAAAAAAGGACTCCAAAACCTAAAATAAAATTGTCGGAGGAGAAGCGTAAACTTGCCAATATGCCATTTACGACACGGAGTGGCAAGGAACGGCTGAGGCCCTGGCCTATGTTCATGGCTAGTGGTTCAGCTTCACATGAGGATGGAAGCACTCAGCCTCTCGCTAGAAAAATGAAAAGACTCAAGCTGGCAAAAGCAGCACAGCAAAGAACTGTGCATTCTTCGAAATCCCAAATCCACAAGGAGAGTCCAATTGTGTCGGTTGCGATGCCTGACCTTCCCAACACTGGACGTGAAGAGCATGCGCCTTCCACCATTTGCACGCCCCCTGCAAGTGCTGGAAGGAGCACCCGCAGTCCAGTTCCTGATAGTCAGATTGAAGATGTCAGTGTTGAAGTACACCAGGATGAGGAGGATATGGGTGTTGCTGGCGCTGGGGAGGAAATTGACCAGGAGGATTCTGATGGTGAGGTGGTTTGTTTAAGTCAGGCACCCGGGGAGACACCTGTTGTCCGTGGGAGGAATATGGCCGTTGACATGCCAGGTGAAAATACCAAAAAAATCAGCTCTTCGGTGTGGAGGTATTTCACCAGAAATGCGGACAACAGGTGTCAAGCCGTGTGTTCCCTTTGTCAAGCTGTAATAAGTAGGGGTAAGGACGTTAACCACCTCGGAACATCCTCCCTTATACGTCACCTGCAGCGCATTCATAATAAGTCAGTGACAAGTTCAAAAACTTTGGGTGACAGCGGAAGCAGTCCACTGACCAGTAAATCCCTTCCTCTTGTAACCAAGCTCACGCAAACCACTCCACCAACTCCCTCAGTGTCAATTTCCTCCTTCCCCAGGAATGCCAATAGTCCTGCAGGCCATGTCACTGGCAATTCTGATGATTCCTCTCCTGCCTGGGATTCCTCCGATGCATCCTTGCGTGTAACGCCTACTGCTGCTGGCGCTGCTGTTGTTGCTGCTGGGAGTCGATGGTCATCCCAGAGGGGAAGTCGTAAGCCCACTTGTACTACTTCCAGTAAGCAATTGACTGTTCAACAGTCCTTTGCGAGGAAGATGAAATATCACAGCAGTCATCCTGCTGCAAAGCGGATAACTGAGGCCTTGACAACTATGTTGGTGTTAGACGTGCGTCCGGTATCCGCCGTTAGTTCACAGGGAACTAGACAATTTATTGAGGCAGTGTGCCCCCGTTACCAAATACCATCTAGGTTCCACTTCTCTAGGCAGGCGATACCGAGAATGTACACGGACGTCAGAAAAAGACTCACCAGTGTCCTAAAAAATGCAGTTGTACCCAATGTCCACTTAACCACGGACATGTGGACAAGTGGAGCAGGGCAGGGTCAGGACTATATGACTGTGACAGCCCACTGGGTAGATGTATGGACTCCCGCCGCAAGAACAGCAGCGGCGGCACCAGTAGCAGCATCTCGCAAACGCCAACTCTTTCCTAGGCAGGCTACGCTTTGTATCACCGCTTTCCAGAATACGCACACAGCTGAAAACCTCTTACGGCAACTGAGGAAGATCATCGCGGAATGGCTTACCCCAATTGGACTCTCCTGTGGATTTGTGGCATCGGACAACGCCAGCAATATTGTGTGTGCATTAAATATGGGCAAATTCCAGCACGTCCCATGTTTTGCACATACCTTGAATTTGGTGGTGCAGAATTTTTTAAAAAACGACAGGGGCGTGCAAGAGATGCTGTCGGTGGCCAGAAGAATTGCGGGACACTTTCGGCGTACAGGCACCACGTACAGAAGACTGGAGCACCACCAAAAACTACTGAACCTGCCCTGCCATCATCTGAAGCAAGAAGTGGTAACGAGGTGGAATTCAACCCTCTATATGCTTCAGAGGTTGGAGGAGCAGCAAAAGGCCATTCAAGCCTATACAATTGAGCACGATATAGTAGGTGGAATGCACCTGTCTCAGGCGCAGTGGAGAATGATTTCAACGTTGTGCAAGGTTCTGATGCCCTTTGAACTTGCCACACGTGAAGTCAGTTCAGACACTGCCAGCCTGAGTCAGGTCATTCCCCTCATCAGGCTTTTGCAGAAGAAGCTGGAGACATTGAAGGAGGAGCTAACACGGAGCGATTCCGCTAGGCATGTGGGACTTGTGGATGGAGCCCTTAATTCGCTTAACAAGGATTCACGGGTGGTCAATCTGTTGAAATCAGAGCACTACATTTTGGCCACCGTGCTCGATCCTAGATTTAAAGCCTACCTTGGATCTCTCTTTCCGGCAGACACAAGTCTGCTGGGGTTGAAAGACCTGCTGGTGACAAAATTGTCAAGTCAAGCGGAACGCGACCTGTCAACATCTCCTCCTTCACATTCTCCCGCAACTGGGGGTGCGAGGAAAAGGCTCAGAATTCCGAGCCCACCCGCTGGCGGTGATGCAGGGCAGTCTGGAGCGACTGCTGATGCTGACATCTGGTCCGGACTGAAGGACCTGACAACGATTACGGACATGTCGTCTACTGTCACTGCATATGATTCTCTCAACATTGATAGAATGGTGGAGGATTATATGAGTGACCGCATCCAAGTAGGCACGTCACACAGTCCGTACTTATACTGGCAGGAAAAAGAGGCAATTTGGAGGCCCTTGCACAAACTGGCTTTATTCTACCTAAGTTGCCCTCCCACAAGTGTGTACTCCGAAAGAGTGTTTAGTGCCGCCGCTCACCTTGTCAGCAATCGGCGTACGAGGTTACATCCAGAAAATGTGGAGAAGATGATGTTCATTAAAATGAATTATAATCAATTCCTCCGCGGAGACATTGACCAGCAGCAATTGCCTCCACAAAGTACACAGGGAGCTGAGATGGTGGATTCCAGTGGGGACGAATTGATAATCTGTGAGGAGGGGGATGTACATGGTGATATATCGGAGGGTGATGATGAGGTGGACATCTTGCCTCTGTAGAGCCAGTTTGTGCAAGGAGAGATTAATTGCTTCTTTTTTGGGGGGGGTCCAAACCAACCCGTCATATCAGTCACAGTCGTGTGGCAGACCCTGTCACTGAAATGATGGGTTGGTTAAAGTGTGCATGTCCTGTTTTGTTTATACAACATAAGGGTGGGTGGGAGGGCCCAAGGACAATTCCATCTTGCACCTCTTTTTTCTTTTCTTTTTCTTTGCATCATGTGCTGATTGGGGAGGTTTTTTTGGAAGGGACATCCTGCGTGACACTGCAGTGCCACTCCTAAATGGGCCCGGTGTTTGTGTCGGCCACTAGGGTCGCTAATCTTACTCACACAGTCAGCTACCTCATTGCGCCTCTTTTTTTCTTTGCGTCATGTGCTGTTTGGGGAGGGTTTTTTGGAAGGGACATCCTGCGTGACACTGCAGTGCCACTCCTAGATGGGCCCGGTGTTTGTGTCGGCCACTAGGGTCGCTAATCTTACTCACACAGCTACCTAATTGCGCCTCTTTTTTTCTTTGCGTCATGTGCTGTTTGGGGAGGGTTTTTTGGAAGGGACATCCTGCGTGACACTGCAGTGCCACTCCTAGATGGGCCCGGTGTTTGTGTCGGCCACTAGGGTCGCTAATCTTACTCACACAGCTACCTCATTGCGCCTCTTTTTTTCTTTGCGTCATGTGCTGTTTGGGGAGGGTTTTTTGGAAGGGCCATCCTGCGTGACACTGCAGTGCCACTCCTAGATGGGCCCGGTGTTTGTGTCGGCCACTAGGGTCGCTAATCTTACTCACACAGCTACCTCATTGCGCCTCTTTTTTTCTTTGCGTCATGTGCTGTTTGGGGAGGGTTTTTTGGAAGGGACATCCTGCGTGACACTGCAGTGCCACTCCTAGATGGGCCCGGTGTTTGTGTCGGCCACTAGGGTCGCTTATCTTACTCACACAGCGACCTCGGTGCAAATTTTAGGACTAAAAATAATATTGTGAGGTGTGAGGTATTCAGAATAGACTGAAAATGAGTGTAAATTATGGTTTTTGAGGTTAATAATACTTTGGGATCAAAATGACCCCCAAATTCTATGATTTAAGCTGTTTTTTAGTGTTTTTTGAAAAAAACACCCGAATCCAAAACACACCCGAATCCGACAAAAAAAATTCGGTGAGGTTTTGCCAAAACGCGTTCGAACCCAAAACACGGCCGCGGAACCGAACCCAAAACCAAAACACAAAACCCGAAAAATTTCAGGCGCTCATCTCTAATTTTAATAAGGCCTAACTGTGCACAACCCAGGAGAATTCTGTCTCTTTTTTCTTAGTGATTTCCTACTTTTACTAAATCATGCTTGTCCATACTTTAACCCCAAATATATTATTCCTGTTACCATAAGTTAATGTGAAACCTGCAACAATTATGATAAACCTTTTCAATTCAAGTTTACAGCTTTTTCCATAGGTCTTTTCCGTAAATAACATGTTTTGGACATTACCATTAAGTTTAAAACACACTAATAAATAGAAACGTATGAAACTATGGGCCTATTTCAGATCTGATCATAGATGTGCTAAATTCAGCACATCTACGATCATTTACTCAGACATGCGGGGGGACGCCAAGCACAAGGCTAGTCCGTCCCGCATGTCAGGCCCCATCCCCGTTAGGGTGCAAAAGCGCTTTTACACCCACTGAGTAGCTCCCTGCCAGCGCAGCTCCTGCGCACTGGCACACCGCTACTCACCGTATCCTGGGTCGCAGTGGCTGTATGTGACATCACGCAGCTGCAGCGGCCCACCCCCGCAACAGTCCAGACACGCCTGCGTCGTTCGGACCGCGCCCCACCAGTGGCGTTCTAACGATGTTGTCACATCCCTCCCGCTCCATGACTGCCTCTGCCTGTCAATCAGGCAGAAGCGATCGCAGCGCTGAGATGCTGATAGCAACCAGCCAGGGCTTCAGACTGCGACCGCTGCTGCTGCAGTGATCCAGTCTGAATTAGCCCCTATATGGCTAAGTAATTCTCACTATAAATTAGTTCTAATGAGATGAAGTACTTACCTTCATTAAATTCTAAGCAAATATTGGTGAATTTTATGTGTAGTGAAGAGCTGTTTTTTTGTACTAAATAACCATTCTGTAGCCTTACTCTGCTTATTATATTTGCTCTGCAGTACCAGAAGGACACCCTGTGGTTAAACAGGATTACTGCACAGAACTATTGGCCTGCTTTAGAGTAAGCAAAAAAAAAAACAAAAAAAACACTTTTGTGAACATAGAAAATGTGTCTGTAAATGTATATTTCTATGGCTGCTGAACATTGAGTTGCACCTACTGTAAAGTAAGTGAAGCAGCTGTCGTCATCATGAGCATCATCATCATCATCATCATCATCAACAACAACAACAGATCTATTGTACATGAATAAATAAATTTAGCTCCTAATTGCATATTTTAAAGATGATAGTCCAAATAAGATGCATGTTTAAGGGGAGTGGTTCTTAATGTACTGAATTTACACATTAGTGACCCGCATGTACAAGCACAAAAGATGAATGTACAGTACACTAAAATTACTGCTTTCACATGATGCAACTAAATTTACTCATGCCCTATATCACTCTACTGTTTGTGTATCTACAACATATAGAGTGCAACAGAATATGCTGCGCTACATAAGAAATAATAAATACATGGTAGTGTGAGTGGCAAATATTATACATGATCATTTTTATTCATATATGAAAAATTTATTTATGCATGATCAAAGATAGCGGACTGTTAAAATTTATATTTTAAAAAATAGCATTAGATTTACCGTAACTTTATGCTACTTTATTGAAGGTAGAGTAAGTCAATAATTAGTTATTTAAAATGGACATCAAGTACAACATTTAATTTGTCTTTTAAAATCTATTCACTTTGTAAAATATAAAAAGTATACTGATAAATGCTTTACATTCAGAAACAAATGCACAACAGCAGAAAATTCATACTCCTGTGATCTGATCAGTTGATTATTTATCTTGTGCAAAATGTACTGTATAAAGTATTCAGAAATTGCTCATCCCACTGCATAGCATTGTTTGAAATGTACGTACATGGAAATATACTGTACAGTATTTAATATGTGCTGTTAAAAAATTTGTTTAAGATGAATTTATCAGTGGATATTTGCACATTAGTAACTCTCTACTATCTATGTATTATCAGGTCATCGAATTACCAAGTCCCTGTAATTGTAGTTAATATTATTACTAGAGATGAGCGCCTGAAATTTTTCGGGTTTTGTGTTTTGGTTTTGGGTTCGGTTCCGCGGCCGTGTTTTGGGTTCGACCGCGTTTTGGCAAAACCTCACCGAATTTTTTTTGTCGGATTCGGGTGTGTTTTGGATTCGGGTGTTTTTTAAAAAAAACACTAAAAAACAGCTTAAATCATAGAATTTGGGGGTCATTTTGATCCCATATTATTATTAACCTCAAAAACCATAATTTCCACTAATTTTCAGTCTATTCTGAATACCTCACACCTCACAATATTATTTTTAGTCCTAAAATTTGCACCAAGGTCGCTGGATGACTAAGCTAAGCGACACTAGTGGCCGACACAAACACCTGGCCCATCTAGGAGTGGCACTGCAGTGTCACGCAGGATGTCCCTTCCAAAAAACCCTCCCCAATCAGCACATGACGCAAAGAAAAAAAGAGGCGCAATGAGGTAGCTGACTGTGTGAGTAAGATAAGCGACCCTAGTGGCCGACACAAACACCGGGCCCATTTAGGAGTGGCACTGCAGTGTCACGCAGGATGTCCCTTCCAAAAAACCCTCCCCAATCAGCACATGACGCAAAGAAAAAAAGAGGCGCAATGAGGTAGCTGACTGTGTGAGTAAGATTAGCGACCCTAGTGGCCGACACAAACACCGGGCCCATTTAGGAGTGGCACTGCAGTGTCACGCAGGATGTCCCTTCCAAAAAACCCTCCCCAATCAGCACATGACGCAAAGAAAAAAAGAGGCGCAATGAGGTAGCTGACTGTGTGAGTAAGATTAGCGACCCTAGTGGCCGACACAAACACCGGGCCCATTTAGGAGTGGCACTGCAGTGTCACGCAGGATGTCCCTTCCTAAAAACCCTCCCCAATCAGCACATGACGCAAAGAAAAAAAGAGGCGCAATGAGGTAGCTGACTGTGTGAGTAAGATTAGCGACCCTAGTGGCCGACACAAACACCGGGCCCATTTAGGAGTGGCACTGCAGTGTCACGCAGGATGTCCCTTCCAAAAAACCCTCCCCAATCAGCACATGACGCAAAGAAAAAAAGAGGCGCAATGAGGTAGCTGACTGTGTGAGTAAGATTAGCGACCCTAGTGGCCGACACAAACACCGGGCCCATTTAGGAGTGGCACTGCAGTGTCACGCAGGATGTCCCTTCCAAAAAACCCTCCCCAATCAGCACATGACGCAAAGAAAAAAAGAGGCGCAATGAGGTAGCTGACTGTGTGAGTAATATTAGCGACCCTAGTGGCCGACACAAACACCGGGCCCATTTAGGAGTGGCACTGCAGTGTCACGCAGGATGTCCCTTCCAAAAAACCCTCCCCAATCAGCACATGACGCAAAGAAAAAAAGAGGCGCAATGAGGTAGCTGACTGTGTGAGTAAGATTAGCGACCCTAGTGGCCGACACAAACACCGGGCCCATTTAGGAGTGGCACTGCAGTGTCACGCAGGATGTCCCTTCCAAAAAACCCTCCCCAAACAGCACATGACGCAAAGAAAAAGAAAAGAAAAAAGAGGTGCAAGATGGAATTGTCCTTGGGCCTTCCCACCCACCCTTATGTTGTATAAACAAAACAGGACATGCACACTTTAACCAACCCATCATTTCAGTGACAGGGTCTGCCACACGACTGTGACTGATATGACGGGTTGGTTTGGACCCCCCCCAAAAAAGAAGCAATTAATCTCTCCTTGCACAAACTGGCTCTACAGAGGCAAGATGTCCACCTCATCATCACCCTCCGATATATCACCGTGTACATCCCCCTCCTCACAGATTATCAATTCGTCCCCACTGGAATCCACCATCTCAGCTCCCTGTGTACTTTGTGGAGGCAAATGCTGCTGGTCAATGTCTCCGCGGAGGAATTGATTATAATTCATTTTAATGAACATCATCTTCTCCACATTTTCTGGATGTAACCTCGTACGCCGATTGCTGACAAGGTGAGCGGCGGCACTAAACACTCTTTCGGAGTACACACTTGTGGGAGGGCAACTTAGGTAGAATAAAGCCAGTTTGTGCAATGGCCTCCAAATTGCCTCTTTTTCCTGCCAGTATAAGTATGGACTGTGTGACGTGCCTACTTGGATGCGGTCACTCATATAATCCTCCACCATTCTTTCAATGGTGAGAGAATCATATGCAGTGACAGTAGACGACATGTCCGTAATCGTTGTCAGGTCCTTCAGTCCGGACCAGATGTCAGCATCAGCAGTCGCTCCAGACTGCCCTGCATCACCGCCAGCGGGTGGGCTCGGAATTCTGAGCCTTTTCCTCGCACCCCCAGTTGCGGGAGAATGTGAAGGAGGAGATGTTGACAGGTCGCGTTCCGCTTGACTTGACAATTTTCTCACCAGCAGGTCTTTCAACCCCAGCAGACTTGTGTCTGCCGGAAAGAGAGATCCAAGGTAGGCTTTAAATCTAGGATCGAGCACGGTGGCCAAAATGTAGTGCTCTGATTTCAACAGATTGACCACCCGTGAATCCTTGTTAAGCGAATTAAGGGCTCCATCCACAAGTCCCACATGCCTAGCGGAATCGCTCCGTGTTAGCTCCTCCTTCAATGTCTCCAGCTTCTTCTGCAAAAGCCTGATGAGGGGAATGACCTGACTCAGGCTGGCAGTGTCTGAACTGACTTCACGTGTGGCAAGTTCAAAGGGCATCAGAACCTTGCACAACGTTGAAATCATTCTCCACTGCGCTTGAGACAGGTGCATTCCACCTCCTATATCGTGCTCAATTGTATAGGCTTGAATGGCCTTTTGCTGCTCCTCCAACCTCTGAAGCATATAGAGGGTTGAATTCCACCTCGTTACCACTTCTTGCTTCAGATGATGGCAGGGCAGGTTCAGTAGTTTTTGGTGGTGCTCCAGTCTTCTGTACGTGGTGCCTGTACGCCGAAAGTGTCCCGCAATTTTTCTGGCCACCGACAGCATCTCTTGCACGCCCCTGTCGTTTTTTAAATAATTCTGCACCACCAAATTCAAGGTATGTGCAAAACATGGGACGTGCTGGAATTTGCCCATATTTAATGCACACACAATATTGCTGGCGTTGTCCGATGCCACAAATCCACAGGAGAGTCCAATTGGGGTAAGCCATTCCGCGATGATCTTCCTCAGTTGCCGTAAGAGGTTTTCAGCTGTGTGCGTATTCTGGAAAGCGGTGATACAAAGCGTAGCCTGCCTAGGAAAGAGTTGGCGTTTGCGAGATGCTGCTACTGGTGCCGCCGCTGCTGTTCTTGCGGCGGGAGTCCATACATCTACCCAGTGGGCTGTCACAGTCATATAGTCCTGACCCTGCCCTGCTCCACTTGTCCACATGTCCGTGGTTAAGTGGACATTGGGTACAACTGCATTTTTTAGGACACTGGTGAGTCTTTTTCTGAGGTCCGTGTACATTCTCGGTATCGCCTGCCTAGAGAAGTGGAACCTAGATGGTATTTGGTAACGGGGGCACACTGCCTCAATAAATTGTCTAGTTCCCTGTGAACTAACGGCGGATACCGGACGCACGTCTAACACCAACATAGTTGTCAAGGCCTCAGTTATCCGCTTTGCAGCAGGATGACTGCTGTGATATTTCATCTTCCTCGCAAAGGACTGTTCAACAGTCAATTGCTTACTGGAAGTAGTACAAGTGGGCTTACGACTTCCCCTCTGGGATGACCATCGACTCCCAGCAGCAACAACAGCAGCGCCAGCAGCAGTAGGCGTTACACGCAAGGATGCATCGGAGGAATCCCAGGCAGGAGAGGACTCGTCAGAATTGCCAGTGACATTGCCTGCAGGACTATTGGCATTCCTGGGGAAGGAGGAAATTGACACTGAGGGAGTTGGTGGGGTGGTTTGCGTGAGCTTGGTTACAAGAGGAAGGGATTTACTGGTCAGTGGACTGCTTCCGCTGTCACCCAAAGTTTTTGAACTTGTCACTGACTTATTATGAATGCGCTGCAGGTGACGTATAAGGGAGGATGTTCCGAGGTGGTTAACGTCCTTACCCCTACTTATTACAGCTTGACAAAGGGAACACACGGCTTGACACCTGTTGTCCGCATTTCTGTTGAAATAGTTCCACACCGAAGAGCTGATTTTTTTGGTATTTTCACCAGGCATGTCAACGGCCATATTCCTCCCACGGACAACAGGTGTCTCCCCGGGTGCCTGACTTAAACAAACCACCTCACCATCAGAATCCTCCTGGTCAATTTCCTCCCCAGCGCCAGCAACACCCATATCCTCCTCATTCTGGTGTACTTCAACACTGACATCTTCAATCTGACTATCAGGAACTGGACTGCGGGTGCTCCTTCCAGCACTTGCAGGGGGCGTGCAAATGGTGGAAGGCGCATGCTCTTCACGTCCAGTGTTGGGAAGGTCAGGCATCGCAACCGACACAATTGGACTCTCCTTGTGGATTTGGGATTTCGAAGAACGCACAGTTCTTTGCGGTGCTACTGCTTTTGCCAGCTTGAGTCTTTTCATTTTTCTAGCGAGAGGCTGAGTGCCTCCATCCTCATGTGAAGCTGAACCACTAGCCATGAACATAGGCCAGGGCCTCAGCCGTTCCTTGCCACTCCGTGTGGTAAATGGCATATTGGCAAGTTTACGCTTCTCCTCCGACAATTTTATTTTAGGTTTTGGAGTCCTTTTTTTACTGATATTTGGTGTTTTGGATTTGACATGCTCTGTACTATGAAATTGGGCATCGGCCTTGGCAGACGACGTTGCTGGCATTTCATCGTCTCGGCCATGACTAGTGGCAGCAGCTTCAGCACGAGGTGGAAGTGGATCTTGATCTTTCCCTAATTTTGGAACCTCAACATTTTTGTTCTCCATATTTTAATAGGCACAACTAAAAGGCACCTCAGGTAAACAATGGAGATGGATGGATACTAGTATACAATTATGGACGGACTGCCGAGTGCCGACACAGAGGTAGCTACAGCCATGAACTACCGTACTGTGTCTGCTGCTAATATAGACTGGTTGATAAAGAGATGTCGTAGTATGTATGTATGAAGAAGAAAGAAAAAAAAACCACGGTTAGGTGGTATACAATTATGGACTGACTGCCGAGTGCTGACACAGAGGTAGCCACAGCCGTGAACTACCGTACTGTACTGTGTCTGCTGCTAATATAGACTGGTTGATAAAGAGATGTCGTAGTATGTATGTATGAAGAAGAAAGAAAAAAAAACCACGGGTAGGTGGTATACAATTATGGACGGACTGCCGAGTGCCGACACAGAGGTAGCCACAGCCGTGAACTACCGTACTGTACTGTGTCTGCTGCTAATATAGACTGGTTGATAAAGAGATGTAGTAGTATGTATGTATGAAGAAGAAAGAAAAAAAAACCACGGGTAGGTGGTATACAATTATGGACGGACTGCCGAGTGCCGACACAGAGGTAGCCACAGCCGTGAACTACCGTACTGTACTGTGTCTGCTGCTAATATAGACTGGTTGATAAAGAGATGTCGTAGTATGTATGTATGAAGAAGAAAGAAAAAAAAAACACGGTTAGGTGGTATACATTTATGGACGGACTGCCGAGTGCCGACACAGAGGTAGCCACAGCCGTGAACTACCGTACTGTACTGTGTCTGCTGCTAATATAGACTGGTTGATAAAGAGATGTCGTAGTATGTATGTATAAAGAAGAAAGAAAAAAAAACCACGGTTAGGTGGTATACAATTATGGACTGACTGCCGAGTGCCGACACAGAGGTAGCCACAGCCGTGAACTACCGTACTGTACTGTGTCTGCTGCTAATATAGACTGGTTGATAAAGAGATGTCGTAGTATGTATGTATGAAGAAGAAAGAAAAAAAAACCACGGTTAGGTGGTATACAATTATGGACGGACTGCCGAGTGCCGACACAGAGGTAGCCACAGCCGTGAACTACCGTACTGTACTGTGTCTGCTGCTAATATAGACTGGTTGATAAAGAGATGTCGTAGTATGTATGTATAAAGAAGAAAGAAAAAAAAACCACGGTTAGGTGGTATACAATTATGGACGGACTGCCGAGTGCCGACACAGAGGTAGCCACAGCCGTGAACTACCGTACTGTACTGTGTCTGCTGCTAATATAGACTGGTTGATAAAGAGATGTAGTAGTATGTATGTATAAAGAAGAAAGAAAAAAAAACCACGGGTAGGTGGTATACAATTATGGATGGACTGCCGAGTGCCGACACAGAGGTAGCTACAGCCGTGAACTACCGTACTGTGTCTGCTGCGACTGGATGATAAATAATGATATAAAAAATATATATATATCACTACTGCAGCCGGACAGGTATATATATTATATAATGACGGACCTGCTGGACACTGTCTGTCAGCAGAATGAGTTTTTTATAGAATAAAAAAAAAAACACCACACAAGTGAAGTCACACGACGAGTGTTTAACTTTTTCAGGCAATCACAATATAGTATACTACTAACTATACTGGTGGTCAGTGTGGTCAGGTCACTGGTCAGTCACACTGGCAGTGGCACTCCTGCAGCAAAAGTGTGCACTGTTCAATTTTAATATAATATGTACTCCTGGCTCCTGCTATAACCTATAACTGGCACTGCAGTGCTCCCCAGTCTCCCCCACAATTATAAGCTGTGTGAGCTGAGCACAGTCAGATATATAATATATACATAGATGATGCAGCACACTGGGCTGAGCAGTGCACACAGATATGGTATGTGACTGTCTTGTACTCCTGGCTCCTGCTATAACCTATAACTGGCACTGCAGTGCTCCCCAGTCTCCCCCACAATTATAAGCTGTGTGAGCTGAGCACAGTCAGATATATAATATATACATAGATGATGCAGGCATGCAGCACACTGGGCTGAGCAGTGCACACAGATATGGTATGTGACTGAGTCACTGTGTGTACCGTTTTTTTCAGGCAGAGAACGGATATATTAAATAAAACAACTGCACTGCTGGTGGTCACTGTGGTCAGTCACTAAACTCTGCACTCTCTTCTACAGTATCAGCCTCAGGTCAATCTCTCTCTCTCTCTCCTAATCTAAATGGAGAGGACGCCAGCCACGTCCTCTCCCTATCAATCTCAATGCACGTGTGAAAATGGCGGCAACGCGCGGCTCCTTATATAGAATCCGAGTCTCGCGAGAATCCGACAGCGTCATGATGACGTTCGGGCGCGCTCGGGTTAACCGAGCAAGGCGGGAAGATCCGAGTCGCTCGGACCCGTGAAAAAAAACATTAAGTTCGTGCGGGTTCGGATTCAGAGAAACCGAACCCGCTCATCTCTAATTATTACATGAGAGTCCCTTAAGTCAATTCACCCACTGGATTTTTAGAACATATCAGTGACTTTGTTGACATTGAATATACAGCTTCTGAAACAGAGTTCTGTACTGGCAGGTCTTAAACATACCTCCCACTGTCCCGATATTAGCGGGACAGTCTCGTTTTGAGACTGTCCCGCTGTCCCCAGGCCGCAGTGTCCCACGGTGGGGGGAAGGCGGGACAGTTGGAAGGCTCCTGTCACTCACAGCTGTACTGTAGAACACAGCGTCTATTCAGAGGAGACAGGGAGGCCGGGGCCTTGCCAGCAGCTCACAGAGAGCTGGGCATGGCCCCTTATTGATGAAAATGGGGGGTGACGTGCAGCCTCGACATTCCCATGAAGCCACACCACTTATAACCGTGGCCATGCCACCTTTTCGGGCAGGCTCGGCTTCGCCATGCAGAGATGTCCCCACTCTAAAGTAATGGAAGGTGGGAGGTATGTCTTAAAGTTGACAATTATTAAACAGACTGTCATTAGATCATATCTAGATTTCTCCTCTTTTAGTTGCTCTACCCAAGCCTACAAAACCCCATTTTAGAATATTGAGTGGACTTGGAAACCCTCATTTAAGGTTAATATCAGTTACTTAACATTCTGAAATTCGGTCTAACAAATTTAGTAAAAGCATGTACAATGCAACCGTTCTAGGGATCGATTCATGCAGAAATCGAAAAGTGAATTGTTACTTATCACTATACACCGCATCAGTTCAATGCGATATAAAGCTGTGATAAGTAGCAATTCATGTATACTTACCTTTCCGTTGATGTGATCCAGTGTCCTGGGCTCCGGCGGTGCCGTCTTCAGCTGTGGTCCCCCTGTGCAGAGTGAAGTCAGTCGGCCGGTCCCTCTGCACATGTGCCACTGGCTTACTCCCAGGAGGCTGCAGTGGCTGCTCGGAGGTAAGGGGGTGGAGCTAGTGTTGGGTGCTGGCCAGAGAGCAGGGAAGCATTGAGCATTTATTTCTACAGACCTCAGTCTGAGCAGTCCTGTGGGCATATATATTATTGACAGGTTGACATTTGGGTTGTATATAGAGATGAGCGCCGGAAATTTTTCGGGTTTTGTGTTTTGGTTTTGGGTTCGGTTCCGCGGCCGTGTTTTGGGTTCGACCGCGTTTTGGCAAAACCTCACCGAATTTTTTTTGTCGGATTCGGGTGTGTTTTGGATTCGGGTGTTTTTTTCAAAAAACACTAAAAAACAGCTTAAATCATAAAATGTGGGGGTCATTTTGATCCCAAAGTATTATTAACCTCAAAAACCATAATTTACACTCATTTTCAGTCTATTCTGAATACCTCACACCTCACAATATTATTTTTAGTCCTAAAATTTGCACCTAGGTCGCTGGATGACTAAGCTAAGCGACCCTAGTGGCCGACACAAACACCGGGCCCATCTAGGAGTGTCACTGCAGTGTCACGCAGGATGTCCCTTCCAAAAAACCCTCCCCAAACAGCACATGACGCAAAGAAAAAAGAGGCGCAATGAGGTAGCTGTGTGAGTAAGATAAGCGACCCTAGTGGCCGACACAAACACCGGGCCCATCTAGGAGTGTCACTGCAGTGTCACGCAGGATGTCCCTTCCAAAAAACCCTCCCCAAACAGCACATGACGCAAAGAAAAAAAGAGGCGCAATGAGGTAGCTGTGTGAGTAAGATAAGCGACCCTAGTGGCCGACACAAACACCGGGCCCATCTAGGAGTGTCACTGCAGTGTCACGCAGGATGTCCCTTCCAAAAAACCCTCCCCAAACAGCACATGACGCAAAGAAAAAAAGAGGCGCAATGAGGTAGCTGTGTGAGTAAGATAAGCGACCCTAGTGGCCGACACAAACACCGGGCCCATCTAGGAGTGGCACTGCAGTGTCACGCAGGATGTCCCTTCCAAAAAACCCTCCCCAAACAGCACATGACGCAAAGAAAAATTAAAGAAAAAAGAGATGCAAGATGGAATTGTCCTTGGGCCCTACCACCCACCCTTATGTTGTATAAACAGGACATGCACACTTTAACCAACCCATCATTTCAGTGACAGGGTCTGCCACACGACTGTGACTGAAATGACGGGTTGGTTTGGACCCCCACCAAAAAAGAAGCAATTAATCTCTCCTTGCACAAACTGGCTCTACAGAGGCAAGATGTCCACCTCATCATCATCCTCCGATATATCACCGTGTACATCCCCCTCCTCACAGATTATCAATTTGTCCCCACTGGAATCCACCATCTCAGCTCCCTGTGTACTTTGTGGAGGCAATTGCTGCTGGTCAATGTCTCCACGGAGGAATTGATTATAATTCATTTTAATGAACATCATCTTCGCCACATTTTCTGGATGTAACCTCGTACGCCGATTGCTGACAAGGTGAGCGGCGGCACTAAACACTCTTTCGGAGTACACACTTGTGGGAGGGCAACTTAGGTAGAATAAAGCCAGTTTGTGCAAGGGCCTCCAAATTGCCTCTTTTTCCTGCCAGTATAAGTACGGACTGTCTGACGTGCCTACTTGGATGCGGTCACTCATATAATCCTCCACCATTCTTTCAATGGTGAGAGAATCATATGCAGTGACAGTAGACGACATGTCCGTAATCGTTGTCAGGTCCTTCAGTCCGGACCAGATGTCAGCATCAGCAGTCGCTCCAGACTGCCCTGCATCACCGCCAGCGGGTGGGCTCGGAATTCTGAGCCTTTTCCTCGCACCCCCAGTTGCGGGAGAATGTGAAGGAGGAGATGTTGACAGGTCGCGTTCCGCTTGACTTGACAATTTTCTCACCAGCAGGTCTTTGAACCCCAGCAGACTTGTGTCTGCCGGAAAGAGAGATCCAAGGTAGGCTTTAAATCTAGGATCGAGCACGGTGGCCAAAATGTAGTGCTCTGATTTCAACAGATTGACCACCCGTGAATCCTTGTTAAGCGAATTAAGGGCTCCATCCACAAGTCCCACATGCCTAGCGGAATCGCTCCGTGTTAGCTCCTCCTTCAATGTCTCCAGCTTCTTCTGCAAAAGCCTGATGAGGGGAATGACCTGACTCAGGCTGGCAGTGTCTGAACTGACTTCACGTGTGGCAAGTTCAAAGGGCATCAGAACCTTGCACAACGTTGAAATCATTCTCCACTGCGCTTGAGACAGGTGCATTCCACCTACTATATCGTGCTCAATTGTATAGGCTTGAATGGCCTTTTGCTGCTCCTCCAACCTCTGAAGCATATAGAGGGTTGAATTCCACCTCGTTACCACTTCTTGCTTCAGATGATGGCAGGGCAGGTTCAGTAGTTTTTGGTGGTGCTCCAGTCTTCTGTACGTGGTGCCTGTACGCCGAAAGTGTCCCGCAATTCTTCTGGCCACCGACAGCATCTCTTGCACGCCCCTGTCGTTTTTAAAAAAATTCTGCACCACCAAATTCAAGGTATGTGCAAAACATGGGACGTGCTGGAATTTGCCCATATTTAATGCACACACAATATTGCTGGCGTTGTCCGATGCCACAAATCCACAGGAGAGTCCAATTGGGGTAAGCCATTCCGCGATGATCTTCCTCAGTTGCCGTAAGAGGTTTTCAGCTGTGTGCGTATTCTGGAAAGCGGTGATACAAAGCGTAGCCTGCCTAGGAAAGAGTTGGCGTTTGCGAGATGCTGCTACTGGTGCCGCCACTGCTGTTCTTGCGGCGGGAGTCCATACATCTACCCAGTGGGCTGTCACAGTCATATAGTCCTGACCCTGCCCTGCTCCACTTGTCCACATGTCCGTGGTTAAGTGGACATTGGGTACAACTGCATTTTTTAGGACACTGGTGAGTCTTTTTCTGACGTCCGTGTACATTCTCGGTATCGCCTGCCTAGAGAAGTGGAACCTAGATGGTATTTGGTAACGGGGGCACACTGCCTCAATAAATTGTCTAGTTCCCTGTGAACTAACGGCGGATACCGGACGCACGTCTAACACCAACATAGTTGTCAAGGCCTCAGTTATCCGCTTTGCAGCAGGATGACTGCTGTGATATTTCATCTTCCTCGCAAAGGACTGTTGGACAGTCAATTGCTTACTGGAAGTAGTACAAGTGGGCTTACGACTTCCCCTCTGGGATGACCATTGACTCCCAGCAGCAACAACAGCAGCGCCAGCAGCAGTAGGCGTTACACGCAAGGATGCATCGGAGGAATCCCAGGCAGGAGAGGACTCGTCAGAATTGCCAGTGACATAGCCTGCAGGACTATTGGCATTCCTGGGGAAGGAGGAAATTGACACTGAGGGAGTTGGTGGGGTGGTTTGCGTGAGCTTGGTTACAAGAGGAAGGGATTTACTGGTCAGTGGACTGCTTCCGCTGTCGCCCAAAGTTTTTGAACTTGTCACTGACTTATTATGAATGCGCTGCAGGTGACGTATAAGGGAGGATGTTCCGAGGTGGTTAACGTCCTTACCCCTACTTATTACAGCTTGACAAAGGCAACACACGGCTTGACACCTGTTGTCCGCTTTTCTGTTGAAATACCTCCACACTGAAGAGCTGATTTTTTTGGTATTTTCACCAGGCATGTCAACGGCCATATTCCTCCCATGGACAACAGGTGTCTCCCCGGGTGCCTGACTTAAACAAACCACCTCACCATCAGAATCCTCCTGGTCAATTTCCTCCCCAGCGCCAGCAACACCCATATCCTCCTCATCCTGGTGTACTTCAACACTGACATCTTCAATCTGACTATCAGGAACTGGACTGCGGGTGCTCCTTCCAGCACTTGCAGGGGGCGTGCAAATGGTGGAAGGCGCATGCTCTTCACGTCCAGTGTTGGGAAGGTCAGGCATCGCAACCGACACAATTGGACTCTCCTTGTGGATTTGGGATTTCGAAGAACGCACAGTTCTTTGCGGTGCTTTTGCCAGCTTGAGTCTTTTCAGTTTTCTAGCGAGAGGCTGAGTGCTTCCATCCTCATGTGAAGCTGAACCACTAGCCATGAACATAGGCCAGGGCCTCAGCCGTTCCTTGCCACTCCGTGTGGTAAATGGCATATTGGCAAGTTTACGCTTCTCCTCCGACAATTTTATTTTAGGTTTTGGAGTCCTTTTTTTACTGATATTTGGTGTTTTGGATTTGACATGCTCTGTACTATGACATTGGGCATCGGCCTTGGCAGACGACGTTGCTGGCATTTCATCGTCTCGGCCATGACTAGTGGCAGCAGCTTCAGCACGAGGTGGAAGTGGATCTTGATCTTTCCCTAATTTTGGAACCTCAACATTTTTGTTCTCCATATTTTAATAGGCACAACTAAAAGGCACCTCAGGTAAACAATGGAGATGGATGGATACTAGTATACTTATGGATGGACTGCCGAGTGCCGACACAGAGGTAGCTACAGCCGTGGACTAACATACTGTGTCTGCTGCTAATATAGACTGGATGATTGATAATGAGATGAAATCAATATATATATGTATGTATATATAATATCACTAGTACTGCAGCCGGACAGGTAGATAATATATTTATTAGGTAATGATGACTGATGACGGACCTGCTGGACACTGTCAGCTCAGCAGCACCGCAGACTGCTACAGTAAGCTACTATACTATAGTAGTATGTACAAAGAAGAAAGAAAAAAAAAACCACGGGTAGGTGGTATACAATTATGGATGGACTGCCGAGTGCCGACACAGAGGTAGCTACATCCGTGGACTAAGGTACTGTGTCTGCTGCTAATATAGACTGGATGATTGATAATGAGATGAAATCAATATATATATGTATGTATATATAATATCACTAGTACTGCAGCCGGACAGGTAGATAATATATTTATTAGGTAATGATGACTGATGACGGACCTGCTGGACACTGTCAGCTCAGCAGCACCGCAGACTGCTACAGTAAGCTACTATACTATAGTAGTATGTACAAAGAAGAAAGAAAAAAAAAACCACGGGTAGGTGGTATACAATTATGGATGGACTGCTGAGTGCCGACACAGAGGTAGCTACAGCCGTGGACTAACGTACTGTGTCTGCTGCTAATATAGACTGGATGATTGATAATGAGATGAAATCAATATATATATGTATGTATATATAATATCACTAGTACTGCAGCCGGACAGGTAGATAATATATTTATTAGGTAATGATGACTGATGACGGACCTGCTGGACACTGTCAGCTCAGCAGCACCGCAGACTGCTACAGTAAGCTACTATACTCTATAGTAGTATGTACAAAGAAGAAAGAAAAAAAAAACCACGGGTAGGTGGTATACAATTATGGATGGACTGCCGAGTGCCGACACAGAGGTAGCTACAGCCGTGGACTAACGTACTGTGTCTGCTGCTAATATAGACTGGATGATTGATAATGAGATGAAATCAATATATATATGTATGTATATATAATATCACTAGTACTGCAGCCGGACAGGTAGATAATATATTTATTAGGTAATGATGACTGATGACGGACCTGCTGGACACTGTCAGCTCAGCAGCACCGCAGACTGCTACAGTAAGCTACTATACTCTATAGTAGTATGTACAAAGAAGAAAGAAAAAAAAAAACACGGGTAGGTGGTATATAATTATGGATGGACTGCCGAGTGCCGACACAGAGGTAGCTACAGCCGTGGACTAACGTACTGTGTCTGCTGCTAATATAGACTGGATGATTGATAATGAGATGAAATCAATATATATATGTATGTATATATAATATCACTAGTACTGCAGCCGGACAGGTAGATAATATATTTATTTGGTAATGATGACTGATGACGGACACTGTCAGCTCAGCAGCACCGCAGACTGCTACAGTAAGCTACTATACAATAGTAGTATGTACAAAGAAGGAAAAAAAAAAAAACCACGGGTAGGTGGTATACAATTATGGATGGACTGCTGAGTGCCGACACAGAGGTAGCTACAGCCGTGGACTAACGTACTGTGTCTGCTGCTAATATAGACTGGATGATTGATAATGAGATGAAATCAATATATATATGTATGTATATATAATATCACTAGTACTGCAGCCGGACAGGTAGATAATATATTTATTAGGTAATGATGACTGATGACGGACCTGCTGGACACTGTCAGCTCAGCAGCACCGCAGACTGCTACAGTAAGCTACTATACTCTATAGTAGTATGTACAAAGAAGAAAGAAAAAAAAAACCACGGGTAGGTGGTATACAATTATGGATGGACTGCCGAGTGCCGACACAGAGGTAGCTACAGCCGTGGACTAACGTACTGTGTCTGCTGCTAATATAGAGTCTAGACTGGATGATAAATTATTGATAATGAGATGAAATCAATATAATATCACTAGTACTGCAGCCGGACAGGAACTATATATATTTATTATGTAATGACTGATGACGGACCTGCTGGACACTGTCAGGTCAGCACAGCACCGCAGACTGCTACAGTAAGCTACTATAGTAGTATGTATAAAGAAGAATGAAAAAAAAAAAAACACGGGTAGGTGGTATACAATATTATATATATATATATTATATACAATTATATATATATATATATATTAAACTGGTGGTGATTGATTATTAAACTGGTGGTCACTTCAGGACAGGTTCACGTTGCAACTTGCAACTAGTACTCCGAGGCCTAAGCAGACAATCACAAAATATATTATTATACTGGTGGTCAGTGTGGTCACAACAATGGCAGTGTGGCACTGACTCTGGCAGCAAACGTGTGCACTGTACGTTATATGTACTCCTGAGTCCTGCTCTCAGACTCTAACTGCTCCCCACTGTCAGTGTCTCCCCCACAAGTCAGATAATACACTTACAGTCACACTATCTAATCTATAAATATCACTTCAGCAAGTAGTATAGTAGTATACAGTAGTACTCCTCCTAATAATGCTCCCCGAAAATACTGTGTCTCTCTCTTCTCTAAACGGACAGGACGCCAGCCACGTCCTCTCCCTATGACTCTCAATGCACGTGTGAAAATGGCGGCGACGCGCGGCTCCTTATATAGAATCCGAGTCTCGCGATAGAATCCGAGCCTCGCGAGAATCCGACAGCGTGATGATGACGTTCGGGCGCGCTCGGGTTAGCCGAGCAAGGCGGGAAGATCCGAGCCTGCTCGGACCCGTGTAAAAAACCTGAAGTTCGGGCGGGTTCGGATTCAGAGGAACCGAACCCGCTCATCTCTAGTTGTATATCTCTGTGCAGCTGTGCTTACAATCAGCTTTTACTATATCTCAATCCTTTCTGACAAATTAGGACTTGAGGTAGAAAGAGAGAAGCTCCCCCTGCAGTCTTTACTTAGAGCATTTCCTATTTGTAACTGTGTGCAATTGAATGTTTACTGTGTACAGTATTTGGGTTGCTGGTTTACTGTAATACAAAAGGCATGTTTCTGCCATTTCCAGACCTGTCAGCAGGAGCTTGTTGTCCCCTCCTCCATTAGTCTGTCACAGCTGCATGTCTCTGGTCTCCTCTTGGGGGGTGGACTTCCTCTCTATGGCTGATTGAGCCCCTCTCTACTCCTCATATGGGCAGCACTATACCACCTGGATCCCCCCCCCCCACTCAAGTCTGACAGTGTCACCCCATCTCCGCCCTCAATCTCCCTCACAGTCACACAGACATTGATGTTTCTATAATGGGTGAAATGTGTGCAGGGGGCCCACACCGCACACACTGCACCAATGTTTTCTTTCCTTTCCAAAATCCTGCATTAGTGCTGCTGACCCAGCAAAAGTCATCAGAAAAATGTCTGCAGCGCATGCGCAGTAGTGATTAGTCTCCATAACATGGTGGGCACCATGTTTCCAGAGACGTGTGCATGTGCAGTAGACTCTGGGTTAAGCAGTCAGTTGGAGGAAAGAAAAGCAGTAAGGTGGCTGTAGACAATATGCTCAAGGAGTTTGGAGGCAAAAGGGAGATGGGTCGGTAGTTGGAGAGGGTGTTTGGATCAAGGGTTGGTTTTTTAAGGATAGTGGAGTGCATGCTTGAAGGCAGAGGGGAAAGTGCCTGATGAGAGGGAGAGATTGAGGAGGTGGGCAAGATGGAAACAGGCAGAAATAGAGAGGTAGGGGATAGGGTCAAGTGTCGAGGTGGTGGGGGAGAGGAACAAATGAGGGCTATGACTTCCTCACCAGATACATTGGAGAAAGATGTGGGATGGAGAGGGTGGTAAGGGAAGGAGGTGACTGGTTTCTGATGATCTGGTGTGATGTGATGTCCTGATGTTTGGAGTCAATTTTGGTTGTGAAGTAAGTGGCAAAGTCAAGAGTAGAGAGTGAGGAGGGGAGACAAGGTGGGTGTGGGCAGTGGAGGAAGTTGAGAGTAGCAAAGAGGCGTAGGAGGTTTGAAGATTGGGAGGGGATAAGATTCTTGAAGTATGACTGTTTAGTAAGGGAAAGGGCAGCACTGAAGGAGGAGAGCATACTGTAGGTTTGAAATGGAGGAAGTCTGCCTTAGAGTGTAATTTCCCCCACTGACACTTAGCAGTAGATATCTGGAGCATTTGATGTACCAGGCTTGAAGTGTTAATCTGCGAGGGTGAATAGTGGTCGGTGGAGCAACAGAGTCAAGAGCAGAAGTAAGGAATGCATTATATAGGGAAGTGACATGTCCAGGGCATGAGAGAGAGAGAAAATAGGACAGAGAAGTGATTCAAACAGGGAGCATAGCGAGGTGGTGTCGATAGCCTCAATGATATACTTAGTGATGGTAGCCCCAGGAGTTAGAGACGTTAAAGCAGAGATAAATAAGGTTAAAAGAGAGCAGGCGGTGGTCAGAGAGAGGGAATGGGGAGTTGGAGAAATCAGAAATATCGGTATAACGGTAGGTGAAGACCAGATCAAGTGACCTTCCATTCACATGGGAGGGTGAAAAGGTCCACCGGGAGAGACCAAGTGAAGATGTGAGGTTAAGGAGTTTAGAGGCAGGGGATTTAGTAGGGATATCAAAAGGGATTTTGAAATCACCTAGGATAATTTAGGTAATCTCAGAAAGGAGGAATTGAGGAAGCCAGGAAGCAAAGTTGTTGAGGAATTTGGAGTATCATACATCCTTTAGGTGAGCTATTTTTTTTCCCAACAGATTTTGATGTCACCTATAAGTCAACAACATTGAGAAGCTAATGAAGCCACCAGTAAATAGTTTCTTTGATTATGTCAGTGTTCATAAATAAGTTACCAGGATTTATATATGCTCACAACTAGTGCTCATATTTAAGCCCTGCATGGCCGGTGCAAGGGTGTTCGGCGCCTCCCTGCAAACTATAAATTTACGCCCTCCCTCCCATACTTAATAAAGGGACAGTGCGCACCGAAGTCGCACGCCGCAAGAAATGGGTGGGGTGTGGTCACACAATAGTACCAATTCAAATTACTCCACAAAGTAGCACAATCTTGTTCACATTACACCGCACATTGGGGGTCATTCCGACCTGTTCGCATGCAGCGGTTGTTCGCTACTGTGCGAATGGGTCGGAACTGCGCATACGCGCCAGACGCATTGCGCACGTGCGTCGTTGCCTGGTGACGGCTGTCGCCATCAAGAAATCTGATCGCATCGGTGATCACAAGAACATGGACAGGCGGGAGGTGTTCCGGGGCAGATACTCACCGTTTTCCAGGCGTGGTGAGTCCAACGCAGGCGGATCCAGACATTTGGAGGGCAGATGTCTGACGTCACAGCCGGAATCTTCATAGCTGGATCCGTCGCACTGGTGAGTAGCTGCAGGGCTGGTCTTGTTTTGCTTTAAACTATTTTAGCATAGCAGGGCTGCACTAGCGTTCGCAGCCCTGCTATGCTAAAATACACTCCCTCATAGGCGGCGTCAGGTTGATCGCATGAGCTGCAAAAAGTTGCTACGTGAGATCAATTCGGAATGACCCCCATAGTGCACAGAGGGGACTCGATGCCCCTCTGTCGGTATTCCGACTGTCAGGATTCCCGCATTGGTCTCCTGACTGCTGGAATCCTGAACATCGGTAAATCATACCAAATATGTCTTGTCAACAAATGTGGCAGGCTGGCAGCTGGGAGTGCAGTGCTTAACTTACTGTACTGCCGGATACGGACCTGCTATCCTCCGACGTGCACGACATCACTGGTGTGTGTGGTTAAGCTCCCTTTCTACTGGGTGGGGGCTTGGAGCCTCTTCTTGCTTTAACAGCTGTGCCAGCGGGCTTTCTGTAATGCAAGAAAGCTGTGATGGGTAACGCACTTAGGGGGATGGGGCCACCTGTGACAAGTGTCCCCACAGAGAATCTTCCCACTATAGGTGACCTGCCAGTGCTCGAAGTGGCGATATGCCATACCACTGTATACCGCCCCACTTTGAGCACTGTATATCTATCTAGCTACAGTATATACTGAAGAAAGAAAGAAAGAAAGAAAGAAAGAAAGAAAGAAAGAAAGAAAGAAAGAAAGAAAGAAAGAAAGAAAGAAAGAAAGAAAGAAATTCCAGTCAGGTGATGAGATGGCTCCGTCCATGGAGATGGGGGCATCTAGTGGCTCCCGGCAATACTGCAGTCAGCAGTAACTGCAGCTCTCTGCTCCCGGAGCCATCCTTTGTTGGTCCTGTCTCCACACCTCCTCCTGCTAGCGCCACAGCGCTGACACAGGATAGGAGGAGGTGACATCAGCGGCGGGGCTGGAGTGGGGGGACTAGAATATCCGCGATCCAGGCTGCCGGCTGCTGCTGCTTGTACAGTGATAGTCGCAGCGGCAGCCGGCAACAACAGTGCACAGTGAAGGGATGCGGAGCAGGCAGAGCGCCTCTCCTGCCTGGTGTCTACCTGCACTGCATCCCTTCGCTGAGCGGGTTCCGCCAGCTCTGAAACCCTGTTAACTTATTTATAAACACTGACATAATCAATTACACTATTTTCTGGTGGCTTTCTTAGCTTTCTTGCTGTTGTGGACTTGTAAGTAACATCAAAATCTGTTGGGGAAAAAACAGCTTACATAAAGTATGTACAGTATGATACTCCAAATTCTCAACAACTTTGCTTCCTGGCTTCCTTAATTCATCTCTTCTGACATTCCCTAAATTATTCAACAGTTTAAAATTACCAGCAGTTTTTCACAGTCTTTTTATTGTCACATGTGTTTCTATAAAAAGACTTGCCAGGGTAGTGCACTCAAAAAGGATTTATCCTGGAAGAGACAAAACTGTCCCGTGGTGTGCTTCTTTTGCAAAAGACAGCAACAGATGTTTGAAGCCCAGTGCACGTTTCTACCAGTGCGGAATGGGTGGGTACAGAGGAAACCGAAAAAGTACTGCGTTATTGGAGAAAGCAGGAAGATAGGCACTGTAAAAGGGGCATGAACTTGTCTGAACAGGGGAGTGGCCTCTTGGCACACTGGCTATCAGTATTATTCATGTACATTACAAAATAGTCTTATCAAATCAGCATAGTTGAAAACTATTTTGCATTGTACTGTACATGAATAATGCTGATGGGTGTGACACGCTATCCTGGAGCTTGGAATGCCGGTGGTCACATGACCGACTGTCGCATCCCGACTTTTAGACTGCTGACAGGGGATGTGGTAATTAATTTACCCCTCCCCTGTCCCCTACCATAACCCGCTTGGCGGATAGGGCAAAGGACACAGGGGTTGGCAGGTATGGCTAACTCCCCCTCAAATGTGTGACCCTAATTAACTCCCCCTCCCCCGTGCCCTAACCCTCACCGCAATACTTACCTTTGGGATGCCTTCATTTGGGGTTTCCAGCACCGGGATTCCAATTGGTGTCGGTATTCCGGAATCGGTCACCTAACCACCGGCTGTGTGTTGAATGTGTGTTGAATGTGTGCTGTGTATGTACGGAATAGATCGTGCTGAGATTCTGAAGAGGCTTTACTTCATGCCATGCCAGAACTGCAACGCTTGGAGGGCAGCTCCTCCACTCCTTTCTGTGTTTTTGTGATCGTGACGTCAGATCCCCGGGGCCAAGAGCATACTAGAATAGGCATATACTTGACAGCATTAGTGACACTATATAATACAGACAGCATTCGCGACTGCTGTATATTACAGGCAGCATTAGTGACCGCCATATACTACAGACAGCATTACTGGCCACCGTATACTGCAGACAGTATCAATGATTTCTATATACTACAGACAGCAATAGTGACTACCATATACTGCAGACAGCATTAGCGACCCCATATAATACAGATAATAGTGACTTACATATATTACAGACAGTATTAGTGACTGCCATATACTACAGACATAATTCGTAACCACCATATCCTACACTCAGCTTTAGTAACAGTACATTTTTCTAAATTGAACCTCATTCTCCATTTATCTGCCCAAACCTCCAGTTTTATAAGTCGTTCCACAGAGACTCAAAATCCTTGTCTGAATTAAGTACTGTGCACAGTTTAGTATCACCTGCGAAAATTTACACTGTGCTTTCCAGGCCCACTCCTAGGTCATTAATGAATAGGTTAAACAGCAGTGGCCCGAGTACTGAACCCTGCGGTATTTCACTGTGTACTGGGGCCCAGTCAGAAAACATCCCATTAACCACCACTCGCTGTTTCCTGTTTTCCTAGAGCTTGGTAATTACTTACCCAAGTACAAATAGCGTTTCCTAGACCAAGCTCTCTTAATTTAAAAATTAGGGGTCTATTTGCTAAGCCTAGGATGGAGATAAAGTCAACCGAGATAAAGTACCAGCCAATCGGCTCTTAAATGTCATTTTTCAAACCCAGCCTGTAACATGGCAGTTAATAGCCGATTGGCCGGTACTTTATCTCTGTCAACTTTAACTCCATCCAAGGCTTAGTAAATAGACCCCTCAGTCTCTATGTGGCACTGTGTCAAAGACCTTAGCAAAATCCAAAAAGACCACATCCACTGCTTTACCCTGATCAATATCACTCACTTTCTCGTAGAAGCTAATTAAGTTAGTTTGACGTGACCTGTCCCTCACAAAACTATGCTGATAACTATTAATAATCTTGGAGGTATCCAAATACTCTTGTATGCTATCCCTTATTATACCTTTCAGTATTTTCCTCACTATAGATGTCAAACCAACCGGTGTATAGTTACCGGGATGAGTTTTAATATCCTTTTTAAATATTGGGACTACCTCTGCTATACGCCAGTCCTCCGGTATCATTCCTGATATAAATGACTAAAAGAAAATCAAATAAAGGGCCTTGCTAGCTCAGAGTTAAGCTCCATTACAACCCTGGGGTAAAGTCCATCTGGCCCAGGAGATTTATTTATCTTAATTTTACTTAGTCTCTCCTGGACTACTTCCTCGTTTAACTAAGTACTTAGCAGTGGGTCGTTATCAAAGCATATGCTCTGCACTACTCCCACCAATCAGTCCTCTCTAGTGAACACTGATGAAAAGAATTTATTCAATAAATCAGCTTTGTCCCTATCATCATTACTCAAGACATCCGACTCGCCCTTTAATGGCCAATATTCTCCTTTTTTAACCTTTTACTGTTTATATATGTAAAAAAAAATGTTGGTGGTTGTTTTACTCTCCTTGGCGATTTGTTTTTCGTTTTCTATTTTAGATACTCTAATTTATTTTTTGCATTTTTTTGTTACATTCCTTGTGGTACTGGAATGACCCCGCCTTCCCTTCAGATTAAAATGCTTTGAATGCACGCCTCTTTTTTTCCATTTGTTCTTTAACTTTCTTATTAAACCACATTGGTTTGAATTTAGTACTCCAGCATTTGCTGCCCTTGGGAATGACCATATGAGTGTACTAGTCGAGCAAAATTGTAAAAGCATCCCACATTTCAGCTGTATTCTTACCATGAAACAGAATTTCCCAATTAATGTCCTTTAGGGGCAATTCTTTGTTATGGCCTCTGGCACAACAGCAGGTGGCATATATTGAGTCAGTTTGACTGATTATAATGTCGCTGGCTGTGGGCTTCTTTATTGCAGTGAGCCCAACTGCAATGCACAGGCTGCAACGCTGCTAGTTTGACTGACACAATGTTCCCAAAAGTCCTGCGCATGCATAGTGGACTCTGAAACAATTCCAGAATCTACCGCTCTGTAGAGAGGAGGGGACTTGTATGGAGTCTGCACACAGGCACTCTCCTCTCTTAAACCGACCATCACTGATGGTGGTTTGTTTACTGTGTTGCACTAAATGATGATTGGTTCCCATGTACAGAGGAAGAAAATATTCTGAACTGGTATTAACAAATAATGAAAGCAGCAGAGAAGAAATGAGGGATGTCAATTATCTTGGATATTAGGTACTGGGATGTAAATTGTATACTTATCCACCATGGACTGGTCTCTGTATTTTATTCTAGCCATCGGAGACTCAGCAATGTAATGTACTGTGGCCAGCAGGCAATGAACGCTGTAATGTAAGTTGGCTAACAGAAAATGGCTCTATGCACCAGATATTGAGGACTACAGTGTGCTCTGCCTACCAGGAATTGTGGTATATAAAGTACACTGGTCACCAGGTGATGTGATCTGTAATGTACATAGGCCACTATGTAATGTGATCTGTAATGTACTCTGGGGCAGATTTATTAAGCTCGGTGAAGTGATAAAGTGGAAGGTGATAAAGGATCAGCCAATCAGATCCTAACTGCCATGTAACAGACTGGGTTTGAAATATGACAATCAGGAGCTGACTGGCTGGTCCTTTATCACCTTCCACTATATCACTTCACCAGCGTTAATAAATCTGCCCCTCTGTTCACTAGGTAATGTGATCTGTAATGTACACTGGCCACTACATAATGTGATCAGTAAATTAAAATGGCCACTAGGCAATATTGTCTACAATGTAAACAGGCCACTAGGTTCATGTGTTCTGTAATGTACACTGGCTACCAGATAATATGATCTGTAATGTACAATGGCCACTAGGCAATGTGATCTGTAATGTACATACACTGGCCCTAGGTAATGTGGTCTGCAATTTACATGCTCACGTAGCACCGAGCGACAGTGGAGGAAATCACGCTCTAAGGCAGACTTCCTCTATTACAAATGTATCCTCTCATCCTACTGTGCTGTCTTTTCCCTCTCTAAACAATCATACTTCAAGAACCTCATCTCCTCCCAGCCCTCAATCCCCTGGCGCCTCTTTGCCACTGTCAACTTGCTCCTCTGCCAACCCCGCCTCAACTTCCCTCTTCACTCTCTGCTCTTGACTTTGCCACCAACTTCTCATCCAAAATTGACTCCATATGACAGGACACCACATCCCACCAGTAGGGACGTGTGGTGAGGTAAATGGCTGGCGAAGCACTGGATAATAGCAGAGCCAGATTTACACACATATACTGTATGAGCCAAAGGGTTTATGTGACCAATACATAAAGATGTAGCAGTGTATACTGCTGGAAATTCGCTGACTTTTGATCAGAGATGTGTTGAAAAGATAGGCAGTGCTCAACCTGCCATAGACTTTTTACTCCAGAATTTTGACTATAAAAATGATCAGTATAATGCAAAGATGATATTTGTAATATATTCTTTGTATCTTTCATGTACTTTATATAGTAAAAACTCTGACATATATGTTAGTATGACAGGAAAGGCTCTGTCTCACCAGTCTCACCTCACCGCATGTCACTGCACACCAGACCCTGAGCAACCCCCCTCCTCCATTCCCTTTCCACCCCTTTCCTCCCCTCCTACCGACTCTGACATCTTTCTTCCCTGTATCTGGTGAGGCAGTCATGGCCTTCATCCATTCCTCATCCCTCTCCACCTCCCCACTTAACCCTATCCCCTCCCGTCTCCTCTGCTACCTCTCTTCTTTTGCATATTCCCATCTTGCCCATTTCCTCAATCTCTCCCTGTCATCAGGCACTGTCCTCTCTGCCTTCAATAATGCTCTTGTCTCCACTTTTCTTAAAAAACTTACCTTAATCAAATCACTCTCTAACTACTGACCCATCTCTCTCCTCCCTTTTGCCTACAAACTCTTTAAGCATATTGTCTACAACTGTCTCGCTGTCTTTCTTTCCTCCAACTCACTGCTTGACCCATTCCAGTCTGGTTTCTGTCCTCTCCACTCCACTGAAACTGGCCTCATGAGAGTGATTAGCACCATTGACCTCCTTGCTGCTAATTCCAAGGGCCACTACTTTCTGCTTATTCTCCTTGACCTCTCTGCTGCATTTGACACTGTGGACCACCCTCTCCTCCTGCAAATCCTTTACTCCCTTGGTCTGCATGATACTGCTCTCTCCTGGCTGTCCTCCTACCTTTCTGACCATTCCTATTCTGTATTCTCTCATGACTCCACCTCCCCCCAATTCCTCTACCAGTAGGTCTCTGTTCTTGGACCTCTCCTTTTCTCTCTCTACACATCCTCTTTAGGTGAGCTCATTAGCTCTTTTGATTTACAATATAATCTCTACACTGATGATACTCAAATCTACCTTTCCTCCCCGGGCCTCTCCCCGGCTCTGCTCACTTGTTTCTCCAACTGTCTCTCTGCTATCTCTTCCTGGAGGTCCCAGTACTTTCTTAACCTTAACATGTCTAAGACTGAGCTGATCATCTTCCCTCCCTCCCGCATAACCTCACCTCTCACAATTTCATTATCTTTCGATGTCACTACTATCTCCTCTAGTCCCCAAGTGCCATATCTTGGAGTAATCCTTGACTTCTCCCTCTCCTTCAAGCCACACTTTCAGTACCTCTCACAAACCTGTCATTTCTATCTCAAAAACAGTTCCAGGATCAGACCCTTTCTCAAACAGGATACTACTAAGATATTCATCCACTCACTGGTCATCTCCAGATTGGACTACTGTAATCTCCTCCTTTCTGGCCTTCCTGACATATGCCTCTCTCCATTCCAATCTATTTTCAAAGCTGCTGTCTTTCTCATCCTCCTCAATGCACTACATCCACCTCCCCTCTCGACAAACCCTTCACTGGCTCCCCTTCCCATTCAGAATCTAATTCAAGCTTCTCACACTCACCTTTAAAGCCCTCAACCACTTTTCTCCCTCTTACATCTCTGACCTCATCTCTCTCTACACTCCCACACATCCTCTTCACTCTGCTCATACATGCCCCCTCTCCTGACAACTGATTACCTCCTCCCACTCCTATCTAGAAGATTCTTCATGTGCTGCTCCCCATCTCTTGAATTTTTTACCTCTCCCCATCCAACTCTCCACCTCTCTACAAAACTTAAAGTGGGCTCTCAACATATACTTCTTCACCAAACCCAGCCAACTGTCCTTCTAACCCTCTTGTCCATGCTCACGGTTTACCCCTTGTGTGTGGTTAGGTTGTAAGCTTGCAAGAGCAGGTCCTTCTCCACTCATGTGCCTTTCCTTCTATTATTTATACTATATTATATTCAGTACTCCCTTTGATGGCACCTAACCTCTGGTTTTCTGTATATACCTTGTACATGTCCTATATTGTCTCAAACTGTAAGTACTTTTTTCTTGTTTTGTTCATTTGTTCATGTACTGTAATGGGTGCTGCTGATCCCTTTGTAGTGCCGTAAATAAAAGCTACTAATAATGATAATAATAATAATGTCAGGTAATGTGATATGTAATATAGAGTACATTGGCCATCCTGTAATGTGATCTGTAAGTAAGCACTAGCCACAAGAAAATGTGCTCTGTAATGTACACTGGCCACCAAGTAACATGATCTATAATGTATACTGGCTACCAGGTAATGTGGTCAGTAATGTACACTGTCACCAGGTAAAGTGATCTATATATACACTGGCCTCCAGGTAATGTCATCTGTAATGTAGAGTACATTGGCCACCAGGTAATGTGAACTGTAAGTAAGCACTGGCCACAAGGAAACATGCTCTGCAATGTACACTGGCCACAAAAAAATGCGCTCTGTAATGTACACTGGCCACCAGGTAATGTGGTCAGTAATGTACACTGTCACCAGGTAAAGTGATCTATATGTACACTGGCCTCCAGGTAATATGGTCATTAATGTACAATGTTACCAGGTAAAGTGATCTATATATACACTGTCCTCCAGGTAATGTGGTCAGTAATGTACACTGTCACCAGGTAAAGTGATCTATATATACACTGGCCTCCAGGTAATAGGGTCAGTAATGTACAATGTTACCAGGTTAAGTGATCTATACATACACTGGCCTCCAGGTAATGTGATCTGTAATGTGCACTCGCTTCCAGGTAACATTGTCTGTAATGTACACTAGCCCCATATAATATGGTCTGTAAATGTACACTGGCCCCAGGTTATATGGTCGTTAATGTACACTGGCCACCAGGTAATGTGATCTGTAATGTACACAGGCCACCAGGAAACGTGGTCTGCAATGTACACTGGCCACCAGGTAATGTGATCTGTAATGTACATTGCCACCAGGAAATGTGATCTGTAAAGTACAGTAGCTACCAGTAAATGTGGTCTGTAATGTACATAGGGCCTAATTCAAGGTTGATTACAAAACAGCATTTTCCTCTAATGGGCAAAACCATGTGCACTGCAGGTGGGGCAGATATAACATACACAGATAAAGGGGGCAGCCGAAAATGTGTCCCCCATTTTCCGGGAGTGGTGAGGCCAAGGACTGCGTTTCCTTGGCCCAGCTGAAGCTTACTCAGCCTGCCATCACAGATGAACATCATGACTGATTGTCGCAAGGTTTATCTAACATGCGATCTCTTCACAAATGCAAGGAGGAGGTGGTATGCTTTGCATTTGCAGTCCTTAATAAATCAGGCCCAATGTTCATAAAGTCAACATGGTTGTAACGTCAACATACAGCTTGACAGGTTAACATTGACCATGTGAACATTCATCATGTTGATACTGATAGAATGTCAACATGATTAGAATGTTGACAAAATATTCCTTTTAGTTTAGCCGTAACTTACCTTTTTTGGCAGGTCTGATGGCTCTGGTAGTGTCTTTAGGGCACGACGGTCTGCTGATGGTGACTTCTGTCTAATTCTAGGGCAGTTCCAGTGATGAGCTAACCCCTAACTCTAACACTAAACCCTAAAACATGACCTAGTGCCGAACCCTAACCTCCCTTCCCAAAGCCTAACCCTTACCCTCTCTCTAGTGTCTAACCTTAACCTTCTCCTCTTGTAGCCTAACCATAACCCTCTGCTGTGGAAGCCAAACGCTAACCCCCTAGTCTGCGCAGAGTGTCGATATTTCACAATTTGTAGATATCCATATTTCAACATTGTCAACATAACGTTATAAATGTCAACATAATGACTGCATCCCGTCTAATAAAACACTGGCAACACTGTACATAAATAACAGTACAGAGCAACAAAAAATAAAACAGGTACATTATTTGGTAATGGAGTTGTTTCAAAATACAATTAACCTGCATCTGCCACCTTTGGGAGAACTGTAATCCTAGAAAGAAGTGTATATAAAAAGAAACAGTAGTGTAGCGGTGATTAAGGCAAAAATTCTTGAAATATAAAGTGTTTAATAATAAATCAGATTTAAAAAAAACAAAGAAAAAATAAGATTTTAAACCTACCGGTAAATCCTTTTCTCGTAGTCCGTAGAGGATGCTGGGGACTCCGTAAGGACCATGGGGAATAGACGGGCTCCACAGGAGACATGGGCACTTTAAGAAAGACTTTGACTCTTGGTGTGCACTGGCTCCTCCGTCTATTCCCTTCCTCTAGACCTCAGTTAGAGAAACTGTGCCCAGAGGAGACGGACAGTACAAGGAAAGGATTTTTGTAATCCAAGGGCAAGATTCATACCAGCCACACCAATCACACCATATAACTTGTGCTATACTACCCAGTTAACAGTATGAACAACAACATAGCATCAGTCCAAGACCGATGAAACTATAACATAACCCTTATGTAAGCAACAACTATATACAAGTCTTGCAGAAGTAGTCCGCACTTGGGACGGGCGCCCAGCATCCTCTACGGACTACGAGAAAAAGATTTACCGGTAGGTTTAAAATCTTATTTTCTCTAACGTCCTAGAGGATGCTGGGGACTCCGTAAGGACCATGGGGATTATACCAAAGCTCCCAAACGGGCGGGAGAGTGCGGATGACTCTGCAGCACCGATTGAGCAAACAGGAGGTCCTCCTCAGCCAGGGTATCAAACTTATAGAACTTTGCAAAGGTGTTTGACCCCGACCAAGTAGCAGCTCAGTACAGCTGTAGTGCCGAGACCCCTCGGGCTGCCGCCCAAGAAGAGCCCACCTTCCTAGTGGAATGGGCCTTAACCGATTTTGGTAACGGCAATCCTGCCGTAGAATGCGCCTGCTGAATCATGTTACAGATCCAGCGAGCAATAGTCTGCTTTGAAGCATGGCCGCCAACTTTGTTGGCTGCATACAGGACAAACAGTGCTTCTGTTTTTCTGATCCTAGCCGTTCTGGCCACGTAAATTTTCAAAGCCCTGACCACATCCAGAGACTCGGAATCCTCCAAGTCACGTGTAGCCACAGGCACGACAATAGGTTGGTTCATATGAAAGGATGAGACCATCTTAGGTAGGAATTGAGGACGGGTCCGCAATTCTGCTCTATCCATATGGAAAACCAGATAGGGGCTTTTATGTGATAAAGCCGCCAATTCCGAAGCTCGCCTAGCCGAAGCCAAGGCTAACAACATGACAACCTTCCAGGTGAGATATTTCAACTCCACTGTCTTAAGTAGTTCAAAGCAATGTGACTTAAGGAAACTTAACACCACGTTAAGGTCCCAAAGCGCTACCGGAGGTACAAAAGGAGGCTGAATATGCAGTACTCCCTTCACAAAAGTTGTACTTCATGTAATGCACCACAGGTATAGAATCTAGATGGATAGTATACTTGACAACACAGAGGTAGGTAGAGCAGTGGCCTTCCGTACCGTACTGCTATATATACTGGTGGTCACTGTCAGCAAACTGCAAAACTAAAATGCACCACAGGTATAGAATCTAGATGGATAGTATACTTGACGACACAGAGGTAGGTAGAGCAGTGGCCTTCCATACCGTACTGCTATATATACTGGTGGTCACTGTCAGCAAACTGCAAAACTAAAATGCACCACAGGTATAGAATCCAGTTGGATAGTATACTTGACGACACAGAGGTAGGTAGAGCAGTGGCCTTCCGTACCGTACTGCTATATATACTGGTGGTCACTGTCAGCAAACTGCAAAACTAAAATGCACCACAGGTATAGAATCTAGATGGATAGTATACTTGACGACATAGAGGTAGGTAGAGCAGTGGCCTTCCGTACTGTACTGCTATATATACTGGTGGTCACGGTCAGCAAACTGCAAAACTAAAATGCACCACAGGTATAGAATCTAGATGGATAGTATACTTGATGACACAGAGGTAGGTAGAGCAGTGGCCTTCCGTACCGTACTGCTATATATACTGGTGGTCACTGTCAGCAAACTGCAAAACTAAAATGCACCACAGGTATAGAATCTAGATGGATAGTATACTTGACGACACAGAGGTAGGTAGAGCAGTGGCCTTCCATACCGTACTGCTATATATACTGGTGGTCACTGTCAGCAAACTGCAAAACTAAAATGCACCACAGGTATAGAATCTAGATGGATAGTATACTTGACGACACAGAGGTAGGTAGAGCAGTGGCCTTCCGTACCGTACTGCTATATATACTGGTGGTCACTGTCAGCAAACTGCAAAACTAAAATGCACCACAGGTATAGAATCTAGATGGATAGTATACTTGATGACACAGAGGTAGGTAGAGCAGTGGCCTTCCGTACAGTACCGCTATATATACTGGTGGTCACTGTCAGCAAACTGCAAAACTAAAATGCACCACCGGTATAGAATCTAGATGGATAGTATACTTGACGACACAGAGGTAGGTAGAGCAGTGGCCTTCCGTACCGTACTGCTATATATACTGGTGGTCACTGTCAGCAAACTGCAAAACTAAAATGCACCACAGGTATAGAATCTAGATGGATAGTATACTTGACGACATAGAGGTAGGTAGAGCAGTGGCCTTCCGTACCGTACTGCTATATATACTGGTGGTCACTGTCAGCAAACTGCAAAACTAAAATGCACCACAGGTATAGAATCTAGATGGATAGTATACTTGACGACACAGAGGTAGGTAGAGCAGTGGCCTTCCGTACCGTACTGCTATATATACTGGTGGTCACTGTCAGCAAACTGCAAAACTAAAATGCACCACAGGTATAGACTATAGGGACTTAGGAAAGAAACTGAAGGCAAGGACATCTAAGGTAATATTCTCGGAATTATTACCCGTGCCACGCGCTAGTCCAGGGAGGCAGAGGGATATTAGGGAAGTAAATGTGTGGCTTAGGGATTGGTGCAGGAAAGAGGGGTTTGTGTTCCTGGAACACTGGGCGGACTTCTCAGTCAGGCGCCATCTCTTTTGTCGTGACGGATTGCACCTGACTGAGGAGGGGGCAGCGGTGCTGGGGGGAAGGATGGTTAGAAGGTTGGAGGAGATTTTAAACTAGGAGCCTGGGGGGAGGGTTTAGCTAGAAATTACGGGTCATGCAGTGAGAATAGTGGGGATGGCGGTAGTAAACGAAATGGGGGAGAAGTTGGGGGGAGGGTTAGTGCAGGCGGTAAGGTTACCAACATGGGTACTAAAAGGGATTTTACCAAAGCACTAACCAATGACGATTACAGGTCATCCTTGCTACATAAGGTGAAAGATGTCCCTAATGCAAGGGAAAACACTTATCTTAGTTGTATGTATGTAAACGCCAGAAGCATTACTGGTAAAAAGGGTGAACTAGAAATACTTGCAGCAAGCAAACAGTATGATATTATAGGCATTACTGAAACTTGGTGAGATGAATCTCATGATTGGACAGTCAATCTAGAGGGCTATACACTAGGGATGAGCGGGTTCGGTTCCTCGGAATCCGAACCCACCCGAACTTCAGTTTTTTTCACACGGGGCCGAGCGACTCGGATCTTCCCGCCTTGCTCGGTTAACCCGAGCGCGCCCGAACATCATCATCCCGCTGTCGGATTCTCGCGAGGCTCGGATTCTATCGCGAGACTCGGATTCTATATAAGGAGCCGCGCGTCGCCGCCATTTTCACACGTGCATTGAGATTCATAGGGAGAGGACGTGGCTGGCGTCCTCTCCGTTTATAGAGAAGAGAGTGAGACAGTAGAGAGAGACACAGTAGTAATTTTGGGGAGCATTAGGAGGAGTACTAGTAGTTACTTGCTGAAGTGATAGATAGTGTGACTGTATTATCTGACTTGTGGGGGAGACACTGACAGTGGGGAGCAGTTAGAGTCTGAGAGCAGGACTCAGGAGTACATATAACGTACAGTGCACACTTTTGCTGCCAGAGTGCCACACTGCCATTGTGACCACACTGACCACCAGTATAATATATATTGTGATTGTCTGCTTAGGAGTACTACTTGCAAGTTGCTGATAGTGTGACCACTGACCAGTGACCTGACCACCAGTTTAATAATCACCACCAGTGAGTTTAATATATATATATATATATATATATATATATATATAATTGTATATAATATATATATAATATTGTATACCACCTACCCGTGGTTTTTTTTTTTCTTCTTTATACATACTACTATAGTAGCTTACTGTAGCAGTCTGCGGTGCTGCTGAGCTGACAGTATCCAGCAGGTCCGTCATCAGTCATTACATAATAAATATATATACCTGTCCGGCTGCAGTACTAGTGATATTATATATATATATATTGATTTCATCTCATTATCATCCAGTCTATATTAGCAGCAGACACAGTACGGTAGTCCACGGCTGTAGCTACCTCTGTGTCGGCAGTCGCTCGTCCATCCATAATTGTATACCACCTAACCGTGTTTTTTTTTTTTCTTTCTTCTTTATACATACTACTATAGTAGCTTACTGTAGCAGTCTGCGGTGCTGCTGAGCTGACAGTGTCCAGCAGGTCCGTCATCAGTCATTACATAATAAATATATATACCTGTCCGGCTGCAGTACTAGTGATATTATATATATATATATTGATTTCATCTCATTATCATCCAGTCTATATTAGCAGCAGACACAGTACGGTAGTCCACGGCTGTAGCTACCTCTGTGTTGGCAGTCGCTCGTCCATCCATAATTGTATACCACCTACCCGTGTTTTTTTTTTTTTCTTTCTTCTTTATACATACTACTATAGTAGCTTACTGTAGCAGTCTGCGGTGCTGCTGAGCTGACAGTGTCCAGCAGGTCCGTCATCAGTCATTACATAATAAATATATATACCTGTCCGGCTGCAGTACTAGTGATATTATATATATATATTGATTTCATCTCATTATCATCCAGTCTATATTAGCAGCAGACACAGTACGGTAGTCCACGGCTGTAGCTACCTCTGTGTCGGCAGTCGCTCGTCCATCCATAATTGTATACCACCTAACCGTGGTTTTTTTCTTTTCTTTCTTCTTTATACATACTACTATAGTAGCTTACTGTAGCAGTCTGCGGTGCTGCTGAGCTGACAGTGTCCAGCAGGTCCGTCATCAGTCATTACATAATAAATATATCTACCTGTTCGGCTGCAGTACTAGTGTGATATTATATATATATATATATATATTGATTTCATCTCATTATCATCCAGTCTATATTAGCAGCAGACACAGTACGGTAGTCCACGGCTGTAGCTACCTCTGTGTCGGCAGTCGCTCGTCCATCCATAATTGTATACCACCTACCCGTGGTTTTTTTTCTTTCTTTCTTCTTTATACATACTACTATAGTAGCTTACTGTAGCAGTCTGCGGTGCTGCTGAGCTGACAGTGTCCAGCAGGTCCGTCATCAGTCATTACATAATAAATATATATACCTGTCCGGCTGCAGTACTAGTGATATTATATATATATATATTGATTTCATCTCACTATCATCCAGTCTATGTTAGCAGCAGACACAGTACGGTAGTCCACGGCTGTAGCTACCTCTGTGTCGGCAGTCGCTCGTCCATCCATAATTGTATACCACCTAACCGTGGTTTTTTTTTTTTCTTTCTTCTTTATACATACTACTATAGTAGCTTACTGTAGCAGTCTGCGGTGCTGCTGAGCTGACAGTGTCCAGCAGGTCCGTCATCAGTCATTACATAATAAATATATCTACCTGTCCGGCTGCAGTACTAGTGTGATATTATATATATATATATATTGATTTCATCTCATTATCATCCAGTCTATATTAGCAGCAGACACAGTACGGTAGTCCACGGCTGTAGCTACCTCTGTGTCGGCAGTCGCTCGTCCATCCATAATTGTATACCACCTACCCGTGGTTTTTTTTTTTTCTTTCTTCTTTATACATACTACTATAGTAGCTTACTGTAGCAGTCTGCGGTGCTGCTGAGCTGACAGTGTCCAGCAGGTCCGTCATCAGTCATTACATAATAAATATATCTACCTGTCCGGCTGCAGTACTAGTGTGATATTATATATATATATATATTGATTTCATCTCATTATCATCTAGTCTATATTAGCAGCAGACAAAGTACGGTAGTCCACGGCTGTAGCTACCTCTGTGTCGGCAGTCGCTCGTCCATCCATAATTGTATACCACCTACCCGTGGTTTTTTTTTTTCTTTCTTCTTTATACATACTACTATAGTAGCTTACTGTAGCAGTCTGCGGTGTTGCTGAGCTGACAGTGTCCAGCAGGTCCGTCATCAGTCATTACATAATAAATATATATACCTGTCCGGCTGCAGTACTAGTGATATTATATATATATATATATATTGATTTCATCTCATTATCATCCAGTCTATATTAGCAGCAGACACAGTACGGTAGTCCACGGCTGTAGCTACCTCTGTGTCTTTTAGTTGTGCCTATTAAAATATGGAGAACAAAAATGTTGAGGTTCCAAAATTAGGGAAAGATCAAGATCCACTTCCACCTCGTGCTGAAGCTGCTGCCACTAGTCATGGCCGAGATGATGAAATGCCAGCAACGTCGTCTGCCAAGGCCGATGCCCAATGTCATAGTACAGAGCATGTAAAATCCAAAACACAAAATATCAGTAAAAAAAGGACTCCAAAATCTAAAATAAAATTGTCGGAGGAGAAGCGTAAACTTGCCAATATGCCATTTACCACACGGAGTGGCAAGGAACGGCTGAGGCCCTGGCCTATGTTCATGGCTAGTGGTTCAGCTTCACATGAGGATGGAAGCACTCAGCCTCTCGCTAGAAAACTGAAAAGACTCAAGCTGGCAAAAGCACCGCAAAGAACTGTGCGTTCTTCGAAATCCCAAATCCACAAGGAGAGTCCAATTGTGTCAGTTGCGATGCCTGACCTTCCCAACACTGGACGTGAAGAGCATGCGCCTTCCACCATTTGCACGCCCCCTGCAAGTGCTGGAAGGAGCACCCGCAGTCCAGTTCCTGATAGTCAGATTGAAGATGTCAGTGTTGAAGTACACCAGGATGAGGAGGATATGGGTGTTGCTGGCGCTGGGGAGGAAATTGACAAGGAGGATTCTGATGGTGAGGTGGTTTGTTTAAGTCAGGCACCCGGGGAGACACCTGTTGTCCATGGGAGGAATAGGGCCGTTGACATGCCTGGTGAAAATACCAAAAAAATCAGCTCTTCGGTGTGGAAGTATTTCACCAGAAATGCGGACAACATTTGTCAAGCCGTGTGTTGCCTTTGTCAAGCTGTAATAAGTAGGGGTAAGGACGTTAACCACCTCGGAACATCCTCCCTTATACGTCACCTGCAGCGCATTCATAATAAGTCAGTGACAAGTTCAAAAACTTTGGGCGACAGCGGAAGCAGTCCACTGACCAGTAAATCCCTTCCTCTTGTAACCAAGCTCACGCAAACCACCCCACCAACTCCCTCAGTGTCAATTTCCTCCTTCCCCAGGAATGCCAATAGTCCTGCAGGCCATGTCACTGGCAATTCTGACGAGTCCTCTCCTGCCTGGGATTCCTCCGATGCATCCTTGCGTGTAACGCCTACTGCTGCTGGCGCTGCTGTTGTTGCTGCTGGGAGTCGATGGTCATCCCATAGGGGAATTCGTAAGCCCACTTTTACTACTTCCACCAAGCAATTGACTGTCCAACAGTCCTTTGCGAGGAAGATGAAATATCACAGCAGTCATCCTGTTGCAAAGCGGATAACTGAGGCCTTGACAACTATGTTGGTGTTAGACGTGCATCCGGTATCCGCCGTTAGTTCACAGGGAACTAGACAATTTCTTGAGGTAGTGTGCCCCCGTTACCAAATACCATCTAGGTTCCACTTCTCTAGGCAGGCGATACCGAGAATGTACACGGACGTCAGAAAAAGAGTCACCAGTGTCCTAAAAAATGCAGTTGTACCCAATGTCCACTTAACCACGGACATGTGGACAAGTGGAGCAGGGCAGGGTCAGGACTATATGACTGTGACAGCCCACTGGGTAGATGTATGGACTCCCGCCGCAAGAACAGCAGCGGCGGCACCAGTAGCAGCATCTCGCAAACGCCAACTCTTTCCTAGGCAGGCTATGCTTTGTATCACCGGTTTCCAGAATACGCACACAGCTGAAAACCTCTTACGGCAACTGAGGAAGATCATCGCGGAATGGCTTACCCCAATTGGACTCTCCTGTGGATTTGTGGCATCGGACAACGCCAGCAATATTGTGTGTGCATTAAATATGGGCAAATTCCAGCACGTCCCATGTTTTGCACATACCTTGAATTTGGTGGTGCAGAATTTTTTAAAAAACGACAGGGGCGTGCAAGAGATGCTGTCGGTGGCCAGAAGAATTGCGGGACACTTTCGGCGTACAGGCACCACGTACAGAAGACTGGAGCACCACCAAAAACGCCTGAACCTGCCCTGCCATCATCTGAAGCAAGAAGTGGTAACGAGGTGGAATTCAACCCTCTATATGCTTCAGAGGTTGGAGGAGCAGCAAAAGGCCATTCAAGCCTATACAATTGAGCACGATATAGGAGGTGGAATGTACCTGTCTCAAGCGCAGTGGAGAATGATTTCAACGTTGTGCAAGGTTCTGCAACCTTTTGAACTTGCCACACGTGAAGTCAGTTCAGACACTGCCAGCCTGAGTCAGGTCATTCCCCTCATCAGGCTTTTGCAGAAGAAGCTGTAGGCATTGAAGGAGGAGCTAAAAGGGAGCGATTCCGCTAGGCATGTGGGACTTGTGGATGGAGCCCTTAATTCGCTTAACAAGGATTCACGGGTGGTCAATCTGTTGAAATCAGAGCACTACATTTTGGCCACCGTGCTCGATCCTAGATTTAAAACCTACCTTGGATCTCTCTTTCCGGCAGACACAAGTCTGCTGGGGTTCAAAGACCTGCTGGTGACAAAATTGTCAAGTCAAGCGGAACGCGACCTGTCAACATCTCCTCCTTCACATTCTCCCGCAACTGGGGGTGCGAGGAAAAGGCTCAGAATTCCGAGCCCACCCGCTGGTGGTGATGCAGGGCAGTCTGGAGCGACTGCTGATGCTGACATCTGGTCCGGACTGAAGGACCTGACAACGATTACGGACATGTCGTCTACTGTCACTGCATATGATTCTCTCACCATTGAAAGAATGGTGGAGGATTATATGAGTGACCGCATCCAAGTAGGCACGTCAGACAGTCCGTACTTATACTGGCAGGAAAAAGAGGCAATTTGGAGGCCCTTGCACAAACTGGCTTTATTCTACCTAAGTTGCCCTCCCACAAGTGTGTACTCCGAAAGAGTGTTTAGTGCCGCCGCTCACCTTGTCAGCAATCGGCGTACGAGGTTACATCCAGAAAATGTGGAGAAGATGATGTTCATTAAAATTAATTATACAGGTTGAGTATCCCATATCCATATATTCCGAAATACGGAATATTCCGAAATACGGACTTTTTTGAGTGAGAGTGAGATAGTGAAACCTTTGTTTTTTGATGTCTCAATGTACACAAACTTTGTGTAATACACAAAGTTATTAAAAATATTGTATTAAATGACCTTCAGGCTGTGTGTATAAGGTATATATGAAACATAAATGAATTGTGTGAATGTACACACACTTTGTTTAGTGCACAAAGTTATAAAAAAATATAGGCTAAAATGACCTTCAGGCTGTGTGTATAAGGTGTATATGTAACATAAATGCATTCTGTGCTTAGATTTAGGTCCCATCACCATGATATCTCACTATGGTATGCAATTATTCCAAAATACGGAAAAATCCCATATCCAAAATACCTCTGGTCCCAAGCATTTTGGATAAGGGAGACTCAACCTGTAATCAATTCCTCCGTGGAGACATTCACCAGCAGCAATTGCCTCCACAAAGTACACAGGGAGCTGAGATGGTGGATTCCAGTGGGGACGAATTGATAATCTGTGAGGAGGGAGATGTACACAGTGAAAGGGGTGAGGAATCGGAGGATGATGATGAGGTGGACATCTTGCCTCTGTAGAGCCAGTTTGTGCAAGGAGAGATTAATTGCTTCTTTTTCGGTGGGGGTCCAAACCAACCCGTCATTTCAGTCACAGTCGTGTGGCAGACCCTGTCACTGAAATGATGGGTTGGTTAAAGTGTGCATGTCCTGTTTATACAACATAAGGGTGGGTGGGAGGGCCCAAGGACAATTCCATCTTGCACCTCTTTTTTCTTTCATTTTTATTTGCGTCATGTGCTGTTTGGGGAGTGTTTTTTGGAAGGGCCATCCTGCGTGACACTGCAGTGCCACTCCTAGATGGGCCAGGTGTTTGTGTCGGCCACTAGGGTCGCTTAGCTTACTCACACAGCTACCTCATTGCGCCTCTTTTTTTCTTCTTTGCGTCATGTGCTGTTTGGGGAGTGTTTTTTGGAAGGGCCATCCTGCGTGACACTGCAGTGCCACTCCTAGATGGGCCAGGTGTTTGTGTCGGCCACTAGGGTCGCTTATCTTACTCACACAGCTACCTCATTGCGCCTCTTTTTTTCTTCTTTGCGTCATGTGCTGTTTGGGGAGTGTTTTTTGGAAGGGCCATCCTGCGTGACACTGCAGTGCCACTCCTAGATGGGCCAGGTGTTTGTGTCGGCCACTAGGGTCGCTTAGCTTACTCACACAGCTACCTCATTGCGCCTCTTTTTTTCTTCTTTGCGTCATGTGCTGTTTGGGGAGTGTTTTTTGGAAGGGCCATCCTGCGTGACACTGCAGTGCCACTCCTAGATGGGCCAGGTGTTTGTGTCGGCCACTAGGGTCGCTTAGCTTACTCACACAGCTACCTCATTGCGCCTCTTTTTTTCTTTGCGTCATGTGCTGTTGGGGAGTGTTTTTTGGAAGGGCCATCCTGCGTGACACTGCAGTGCCACTCCTAGATGGGCCAGGTGTTTGTGTCGGCCACTAGGGTCGCTTATCTTACTCACACAGCTACCTCATTGCGCCTCTTTTTTTCTTCTTTGCGTCATGTGCTGTTTGGGGAGTGTTTTTTGGAAGGGCCATCCTGCGTGACACTGCAGTGCCACTCCTAGATGGGCCAGGTGTTTGTGTCGGCCACTAGGGTCGCTTAGCTTACTCACACAGCTACCTCATTGCGCCTCTTTTTCTTCTTTGCGTCGTGTGCTGTTTGGGGAGTGTTTTTTGGAAGGGCCATCCTGCGTGACACTGCAGTGACACTCCTAGATGGGCCAGGTGTTTGTGTCGGCCACTAGGGTCGCTTAGCTTACTCACACAGCTACGTCATTGCGCCTCTTTTTTTCTTTGCGTCATGTGCTGTTTGGGGAGTGTTTTTTGGAAGGGCCATCCTGCGTGACACTGCAGTGCCACTCCTAGATGGGCCAGGTGTTTGTGTCGGCCACTAGGGTCGCTTATCTTACTCACACAGCTACCTCATTGCGCCTCTTTTTTTCTTCTTTGCGTCATGTGCTGTTTGGGGAGTGTTTTTTGGAAGGGCCATCCTGCGTGACACTGCAGTGCCACTCCTAGATGGGCCAGGTGTTTGTGTCGGCCACTAGGGTCGCTTAGCTTACTCACACAGCTACCTCATTGCGCCTCTTGTTTTCTTTGCGTCATGTGCTGTTTGGGGAGTGTTTTTTGGAAGGGCCATCCTGCGTGACACTGCAGTGCCACTCCTAGATGGGCCAGGTGTTTGTGTCGGCCACTAGGGTCGCTTATCTTACTCACACAGCTACCTTATTGCGCCTCTTTTTTTCTTCTTTGCGTCATGTGCTGTTTGGGGAGTGTTTTTTGGAAGGGCCATCCTGCGTGACACTGCAGTGCCACTCCTAGATGGGCCAGGTGTTTGTGTCGGCCACTAGGGTCGCTTAGCTTACTCACACAGCTACCTCATTGCGCCTCTTTTTTTCTTTGCGTCATGTGCTGTTTGGGGAGTGTTTTTTGGTAGGGCCATCCTGCGTGACACTGCAGTGCCACTCCTAGATGGGCCAGGTGTTTGTGTCGGCCACTAGGGTCGCTTAGCTTAGTCATTCAGCGACCTCGGTGCAAATTTTAGGACTAAAAATAATATTGTGAGGTGTGAGGTATTCAGAATAGACTGAAAATGAGTGGAAATTATGGTTTTTGAGGTTAATAATACTTTGGGATCAAAATGACCCCCACATTCTATGATTTAAGCTGTTTTTTTAGGGTTTTTTGAAAAAAACACCCGAATCCAAAACACACCCGAATCCGACAAAAAAAATTCGGTGAGGTTTTGCCAAAACGCGGTCGAACCCAAAACACGGCCGCGGAACCGAACCCAAAACCAAAACACAAAACTCGAAAAATTTCAAGTGCACATCCCTACTATACACTGTTTAGGAGAGACAGACTAAATAAAAAGGGTGGAGGGGTGTGTCTTTACGTAAAGCCGTTTTTAAAACCTAATATATGGGAAGATATTCAGGAGGGGACTGTAGACACTGTCGAGACATTATGGGTAGAAATTGCATGCGGGGAAAAAGGAATAAAAAAGTTAGTATTGGGTGTATGCTATAGGCCGCCTGGTATCAACGCATCTGATGATGAATTGTTACTAAAGCAAATTGAAAGAGCAGCAGGAGTAGGAGACATAGTAGTGATGGGAGATTTTAACTATCCAGAGATAAACTGGAAAAACGATTCATGTGATACTGCTAGGGGCAATATGTTTTTAAACACACTTAATGATAACTACTTAGTCCAACTAATTGAGGAACCAACTAGGTACAATGCAATCTTAGACCTGGTATTAACAAACAATGGGGATTTGGTATCAGGTATTATAGTAGGGGAACCCATAGGAAACAGGGAGGTACTAAAATTCCTGTTAGCTAAAAATACACTCAAATTTATTCCTATGAGTAGCAAAAAAAGGAATAAAAATCATAAACCGATGTGGCTTAACAAAAAGATTAAGGAATTTATGGGCAAGAAAAGGCGAGCATTTAAAAACTACAAATCTGACGGGGAAGCAGAGTCATTTCAGCACTATAAGGAATGTAACAAAATTTGCAAAAAGGAAATAAGAGCGGCTAAAGTAGAAACTGAAAAACTAGTAGCAAAGGAAAGCAAAGCGAATCCCAAAAAATTATTTAAATACATTAATAGCAAGAGATTAAAGAAGGAGAGTATAGGCCCTTTAAAAGACAAGTTGGGAGTCTTAAGCAAAAATGATTATGACATAGCGGACACACTAAATGAGTTTTTTTCAACAGTATTCACTCGTGAGGATCCAATTCAGGGACTAACGCACAATCTCAATAATGAGAATATCACACTGATAGGTACTTATTTAAGCGAGGAAGTAGTCTGTGACCGATTAAAACATTTAAAGATTAATAAATCACCAGGGCCCGATGGTATTCATCCAAGGGTTCTAATGGAGCTTCACTCTGAACTGGCAAAACCGCTATCTTTGATCTTTAAGGATTCAGTTATATCAGGTATGGTTCCCAAAGACTGGCGTATAGCGGAAGTAGTGCCTATATTCAAAAAGGGAAGTAAAGCTGAACCAGGTAATTATAGACCAGTTAGTCTAACAACTATAGTGGGGAAAGTATTGGAATGTATTCTAAGAGATAGTATTCAGAAGTTCCTTGAAACCAATAAGGTCATTAAAAGGAATCAACATGGGTTTATGAAGGACAGATCCTGTCAAACCAACTTACTTGGCTCTTATGAAACAGTAAGCGCAAACCTAGATCAGGGTAAAGACGTGGATGTAATCTTTTTAGACTTTGCCAAAGCGTTTGATACTGTACCACACATGAGACTTATCTACAAGCTACAAGAATCAGGGCTAGGAAGCACAATATGCACTTGGGTCAAAAACTGGTTAGATAATAAGAAGCAGCGCGTTGTGGTTAATGGATCTTTTTCAACTTGGACTGAAGTGCTAAGTGGTGTGCCGCAAGGCTCAGTATTAGGACCGCTATTGTTCAATATTTTCATTAACGACCTAACAGAAGGTCTAGAGAGCATGGTGTCAATTTTTGCAGATGATACCAAATTGTGTAAGGCTATAAATACAGAGGAGGATGCAGAGTCTCTTCAGAACGACTTAGTTAAATTAGAAGCATGGGCAGCCAAATGGAGAATGCGCTTCAACACAGACAAGTGTAAGGTAATGCACTGTGGTAACAAGAACATAAATTACACCTACCTACTAAATGGGGTAAAATTAGGGGATTCTGTACTGGAAAAGGACTTAGGTGTCCTCATAGATAGCAAGCTAAGCAGTAGTACCCAAAGTAGGACTGCAGCAAAGAAGGCTAATAAGATATTAGCATGCATAAAACGGGGTATTGATGCTAGGGACGAGAGTATTATACTCCCGTTATATAAATCACTAGTGAGGCCACACCTTGAATACTGTGTACAATTCTGGGCACTGTACTACAAAAAGGATATCCTGGAGCTTGAAAATGGTACAGAGGAGGGCGACCAAACTAATTAAGGGCATGGAGACGATGGAATACAAGGAAAGGCTTGAAAGACTAGGCATGTTTACATTGGAAAAGCGGAGACTAAGAGGGGATATGATCAACATCTACAAATATATAAGGGGACAATACACAGAGCTTGCGCGGGACCTGTTTTTGGTTAGATCAACACAGAGGACTCGTGGACACTCGCTCAGGTTAGAGGAGAGGAGATTCCGCACAATACGGCGTAAAGGCTTTTTCACGGTAAGGACAATACATGTTTGGAATTCCCTGCCCGAGGGAGTTGTAATGGCGGAATCTGTCAACACCTTTAAGAATGGGTTAGATAAATTCCTAATGGATAAGGATATCCAGGGGTATGGTGCATAGTCATGCATTATAGTTACTATAAATAGGGATAAAATGTATCGGCTGACAGCAGCATCAGTCAGAAATTTTAGTCAAATCATCATGCATAGGAGACCACAAATAGGTTGAACTCGATGGACATTTGTCTTTTTTAAACCTCAGATACTATGTTACTATGCTACTATGTATAGAATCTAGATGGATAGTATACTTGACGACACAGAGGTAGGTAGAGCAGTGGCCTTCCGTACTGTACTGCTATATATACTGGTGGTCACTGTCAGAATACTGCAAAACTAAAATGCACCACAGGTATAGAATCTAGATGGATAGTATACTTGACGACACAGAGGTAGGTAGAGCAGTGGCCTTCCGTACCGTACTGCTATTTATACTGGTGGTCACCGTCAGCAAACTGCAAAACTAAAATGCACCATAGGTATAGAATCTAGATGGATAGTATACTTGACGACACAGAGGTAAGTAGAGTAGTGGCCTTCCGTACCGTACTGCTATATATACTGGTGGTCACTGTCAGCAAAACTCTGCACTGTACTCCTCCTATATAATACTGCTGGTCCCCAGTCCCCACAATAAAGTAGTGTGAGCACAGATATATGCAGCACACTGAGCACAGATATGGAGCGTTTTTCAGGCAGAGAACGGATAAAACTGGTGGTCACTGATCAGCAAAACTCTGCACTGTACTCCTCCTATATAATACAGCTGCTCCCCAGTCCCCACAATAAAGCAGTGTGAGCACAGATATATGAAGCACACTGAGCACAGATATGGAGCGTTTTTCAGGCAGAGAACGGATAAAACTGGTGGTCACTGATCAGCAAAACTCTGCACTGTACTCCTCCTATATAATACTGCTGCTCCCCAGTCCCCACAATTAAGCAATAAGCACAAATATTTGCAACAACATTAATAAACGGAGAGGACGCCAGCCACGTCCTCTCCCTAACATTTCCAATGCACAAGTGAAAATGGCGGCGACGCGCGGCTCCTTATATAGAATCCGAATCTCGCGAGAATCCGACAGCGGGATGATGACGTTCGGGTGCGCTCGGGTTAACTGAGCCATACGGGAGAATCCGAGTATGCCTCGGACCCGGGTAAAATGGGTGAAGTTCGGGGGGGTTCGGTTTCCGAGGAACCGAACCCGCTCATCACTAGTTTCAATCTCCGCTGATAAGATATCTGTCTACGCTGCTACAGCGCTATAAACCCATGCCGACACAATCGCCGGTCTGAGTAGTGTACCAGAATGCATGTAAATGGACTTCAAAGTACTTTTACTGCATGCTATCTGCAGGATCCCTGAGGATAGCTGTAAAGTCAGCGCTACCTTTTTGGGTAAACGTGTCAATGCCTTGTACACCCTAGGGGAAGATTTCCATCTTATTCCGGCCCCATTAGGGAAAGGATACTCCCTGAGGATTCTTTTTGGGGAGCTGTAGCTTCTTGTCTGGAGATTCACACTCTTTTTCTTCATGAGAGGAGGGAAATTTACCTCAGCTTTCTTCCCCTTAAACATGTGTACCCTCGTGTCAGGGACAGATGAGTCATCAGTGATAAGCAAAACATATTTTATTACAATAATCATATATTGAATACTTTTCTGCCAGTTTTGGCTGTACTTTGCATTATCGTAGTCGACACTGGAGTCAGACTCCGTGTCGATATCAGTGTCTATTATTTTGGATAGTGAGCGTTGTGAGACTCTGAAAGTCTCTGTGACATAGGGACAGACATGGGTAGATTCCCTGTCTGTTCTCTAATCTTTTGTGTAATAAATTCATCATAGCACTTAATTTCACATATCCAATCAGGCGTCGGCGTTGTCGACGGAGACACCACGCACACACACATTTGCTCCATCTCCTCCATAGGAGAGCCTTTTACCTCAGACATGTCGACACACACGTACCGACACACCACACACTCAGGGAATGCTCTTCTGAAGACAGTTCCCCCACAAGGCCCTTTGGAGAGACAGAGAGAGAGAGAGTATGCCAGCACACACCCCAGTGCAATATGACCCAGGAAAAACACAGAAATTTAATGTTTACCCCGTAGCACTGTTATTATTATCTGCGCCAAATTATGTGCCCCCCCCCTCTTCTTTAAAACCCTCTCTTCTACTGTGGTATAAGCAGGGGAGAGTCCGGGGAGCTTCCTCTCAGCGGTGCTGTGGAGAAAAACATGGCGCTGGTGAGTGCTGAGGGAGAAGCCCCGCCCCCTCGGCGGCGGCCTTCAGTCCCGCTAAAAGTGTAAAATTTGGCGGGGGCTCCTGCATATATACAGTGTCCAGCTATATATATGCTCTCTTTTGCCAAATAAGAGGTTTATATTGCTGCCCAGGGTGCCCCCCCCCCCCCTGCGCCCTGCACCCTTACAGTGACCGGAGTATGTGAGGTGTATGGGAGCAATGGCGCACAGCTGCCCAGGGCCGTCTTTTCATATGGGCTCAATGGGCTCTTTCCCAAGGGCCCCAGGAGTATAAGGGTCCTAGGTTGATAGCTGAGGGTCTCCTCTTTCCAGAAGTACCAGATTTATGAAAATCGGCCCTAAGGAACCGGAGATATCCAACTTGAAAGCAGTGGTCCCAATCTCAGCCTCTTAATTGCTCTTCACAGCCAGATATCTCGGGTTTTGTCTGACTTAGAGTTTTTCTGAGGGCATACTCCAAAATCTGGGACTCTCCTCTTGTGGTGATTACTGTCAGCTTGTCTCTACTATGCCCAGAACCAGAGCTATCCGCCTTCAAGCAGCTGGTCCCTGCTCCAGCTCCAAATGCCTAATATGCAGTTTTATATTTTCGTTGGTGGATTGCTCTGGCTCCTGAACTCTGATCCCCAGTACCTCCTGAAAAGTGTGACTCTTTAGTTTTTTAACCCATTCAAAGCTAAGAAATCTACTTTCAGGAACTTGAGATATCTGCAGTCAAGCAAGCTGCCCTCCCACCAGAAAATTATGCCCACTCCACTATCCACTCTTACCCTACGTATTAAGCACCCCCTACCACCCGCAGCACATCAAAGCTGCCGCTGATAGCACCCCCCACCCCTACCGATGTAGGATAGGTAGGGGGCCCAATGTATTGCTGTGCCCAAGGGCCTACATTGCTCTTAAGACGGCCTTGCAGCTGCCGTGCTGTGCGTTACCTCAGTGAAGCTCACGAAGTCTACTGCCGCCTTTTGAAGCCTTCTTTCTTCTCACACTCACCCGGCTTCTTTCTTCTGGCTCTGTGAGGAGGACGGCGGCGCGGCTCTGGGACGAATGTCCAGGGTGAACCTGTGTTCTGACTCCCTTTGGAGTTAATGGCGTCCAGTAGCCTAAGAAACAAGACCTTGAAACTCAGAGAAGTAGGGTTGTTTCTCTCTCCTCAGTCCCTCGATGCAGGGAGTCTGTTGCCAGCAGTGCTCCCTGAAAATAAAAAACCTAACAAATATACTTTCTTAGCAGGAAACTCAGGAGAGCTCCCTGCAGTGCACCCATCTCCTCTGGGCACAGTCTCAAACTGAGGTCTGGAGGAGGGGCATAGAGGGAGGAGCCAGTGCACACCCAGAGTCAAAGTCTTTCTTAAAGTGCCCATGTCTCCTGCGGAGCCCGTCTATTCCCCATGGTCCTTACGGAGTCCCCAGCATCCTCTAGGACGTTAGAGAAATAATGTAGTACTGACAGCAATAAAAGTGAAACATGAAACAGTTCGTATATTATTGTTGAAATATAGAGAATCTAGTAATAAGCCAGATGAGGGGACTGCACATTGTTGCAATGAAACATGAGTTAATGGGAAAAATGTAATACAGTAGTCTACAATTTTGCAAAACTGGTATGATTCCAGCGATTTTCCAGTGACTGTTCACCCTATTTAATAGAATGCATCTAGATGACAAATGCCAGAAATCTGCCAGTACTAGTTTGCTACAGGTCCCAGCTAGCCCTGTCATGCCCACTTTAAATGGCCATCAGAGCATGCTGGCACTTGTAAAGCCAGAAGTGCGAGAATGCCTTGGTAGATAGACCTTGATGGTACCTAAAGTACCATTTGGGGACTATAGGTGAAATCAAAAGCTGTCTACAAAAAAAATAATAATTTTTTTAAGATACTTAATTGCATATTGTATGGTATGTATGTATATATATATGATAAAATAAACATACTGTACCAGCTAGGGTAGAAATTTCCAAGAGAATATGTGATATAACAGCACATCGAGGCAACAATTGTCCATTTGCAGCCAACTTTCTTAATCATAATTGGAGGGATGAACATAGAAGAAATAATAAGAGCCCCATAGATGATACTCAATGAAGCCACTCCAAGGCCGCCATCCACATTCAGGCTACTCTAAAAATAAAAATAAATGTTCAATTAATGTGACAATTTTGGCTCTATTATAAAAAGAAAAAGTGATTTTAAAATATTTAAGATTAAAATAAATATTAAACATGACTTGAATAAAAGAATAAAAATAATATGTATGTATATATATATATATATATATATATATATATATATCAATACGAGGGTGCGACACTCATGCTAGTCTCATAAAGAAACGGACATCCGTCCAAATGTCTTCTTCAACGTTTCAATTTATTAATCAAATTGTCATCAGGAAATAATACATGTACAAATAAAACACCTTTATATAGACATACCATGTAAGAATCAGGAACCCGTCAGGCGGGAAAATCACCCCCACTGCCGGTGTGTGAATCACACTGACGTCATTAGCCATGGACCGCCGTCGATCTCTATGACCTCAGTGTGCTTATAGTTGTCATAGTGACCGTACAAAAATCCTTATCACCAAAAATGTTAATATAAAACACAACCACAACAATAAAAACATACCGACCGAGTACCACATTAAAAATAAAATGTACGGATACTGTACTTCTGTCGGGTAATGGAAGCCGTACTTATCGTAGAGGTAATTAATGATATGAATCAATAAACACAGGATATCATCCATTACAAGGCTGGTATAATGAAACAATCAGATGCAATACTTTGCTATAGTTGTCACAAAAATATTGTTACATTAATGTTGTTATCTTTAATACCATGAGAAACTTATTTCTTATACATACGTTGCACTAAACATGAAGCTGAGGTTTAACCACCGTTACTCAATTGTATCTAATCATGAAGCATCAAGTTAACCCTTACTTGGTCATTGGTTGTAAGCAGTGTTTCCAACTACACTAAAGGCAGAGAAATAATAAATCACTTATCACACATAGAAAACTGTTTAATCATAACTAAATGCACCTGGTATAACATAATCTTGAATGAATTTTACCGCAAATTGGAATATGTAATGCATTCATTTAAGCCCTTAGGGGACAATACATTTAAACGATGTATCCATCTTGCCTCTAAACGCAACAGCTTAATTGATGTATTGCCTCCCTGTATACAAGGTAAAACCGTATCAATCATACGGTATCTCAAGCTTGTCAATGAATGCTGTTTCTCCGCAAAATGACGCGCTACAGGTTGTTCACTAGAGCCTGAAGCAATCGCTGCCCGGATTGCTGCTCTGTGATTACCCATGCGTTCCTTGAATTTAGATTCTGTCTTGCCAATATAGCTGAGACGGTATCCGGACTCCAGGTCGACAACAAAAATGTCGACACACCTTAGGTCGACGCCAATTGGTCGACACATCTTAGGTCGACATGGACAAAAGGTCGACCGGAACAAGGTCGACATGGAAAAAGGTCGACATGAGTTTTTTATGTTTTTTTTCTTTTTTCGAACCTTTTCATACTTAACGATCCATGTGGACTACGATTGGAACGGTAATCTGTGCCGAGCGAAGCGGAGCGAAGGCACCATGCCCGAAGCATGGCGAGCGAAGCGAGCCATGCGAGGGGACGCGGTGCACTAATTGGGGTTCCTGGTCACTCTACGAAGAAAACGACACCAAAAAAACATAAAAAACTCATGTCGACCTTTTTCTATGTCGACCTTGTTCCTGTCGACCTTTTGTCCATGGCGACCTAAGGTGTGTCGACCTATTGGTGTCGACCTTTTTGTTGTCGACCCTGAGTCCCAGACCCAGCTGAGACCGCAGGGACAGATAATTTGATAAATAACAAAGCTTGAATTGCATGTAAAGTGATGTCGGATTTTATATGGTGTGCCAGTGTGGGGATGATAAAATACATCACCTGCCAATAAAAACTGGCAGGTTACGCATGTGCATTTAAAGCAGCCATTCCTTTTATAACCAAAAATTCCTGGTCGACTGATTGAACCTGTCAAATCAGTTTTAACTCATATATCTTTCAAGCTACGGCCTCGTTTGTAACACGGCATCAATCTATGCTCCTGTAAGCCTAGACTGGAATCACTCTGTATGATCTGCCAGTTCTTCTTGGCTGATTTTTTCATTTTCTCAGAAGAAGTGTTAAACGTGCTAACCCAAGGTATACTTTTAGATTGAAGATTTTGTGTGGTGACTTTATTAAGCAAAGATGTCCTGTCCATTGCCAATACCCGTTGTTTATCTTTCAATAAAGATTTTTTGCTATAACCTCGATGTAGGAATTTCTGTATTAACAGATCTATTTCTTGTTCTGCAACCTCATAAACACTATTGATCCTATAAATGCGGATCATCTGGGAATATGGCAAGCTGTTGATCATAGCACAAGGATGACAACTCTGTGCTTTTAAAAAAGTGTTCCTGTCCGTTGGTTTTACATAAAGGCTCGTTTAAATGCAATTATCTATTAATGTTACTTTAACATCCAATAAATTAACTGTACTTTGGAATACTGTATGTGCAAATTTAATCGGACTAGAAGATTGATTATGTGTCTCAATCAATGATAATAGAGTTGTTACATCCCCATGCCAAATGAGAAATAAATCATCTATAATACATATATATATGTATTTATTTATTTTATTTTAAACTTTGGCCAATGGTTAAGTGTTTGCATATATTTCTCTGTCTTAATAAATATTAATTCTAATTGCTTGCTAAAATAATTATCATGATTAGAAACTTTACTTCAAATGTACTACTGTATACTTGATTCACCATATTATTTGTAAACACAAGCGTTCATCGCAGTCCCAAGAGTTTATTGATATGCAAAAGTACATCATTTAGAGCTGGTCATTAATATATCTGGTATGTATGTTGATTAATTTTATTCAATACTGTTTATTTATAGAAAATAAATTTTTATTAATTGAATATTTTATATCTTACTTTTTTTAATTGTAATTTCCTTTTTTACAGTGTTAAAATAAATAACAATAACTGTAACTTTTTCAAAATGGAAAAAAGATGCGAATATTCACTTGAATTACATGGCAACATTCAAACTCTAATGAAGACTATACTCATTGACACATTGCTAAAAAAAAATAAAAAAATTCTACCATCTAATGTAACATATACATTAGCTCGATACAAAGAAACAGGTACAAACACAACTAAAAAAACGTTCTGGATGATTCAGGCGTACATCAAAAAGGGACGATAAATACATTGGGCGGGAAGTAAAAGAGTCCGAGTTCACTGGTGGTGGAAGATGGAATTGTCCTTGGGCCCTCTCTCCCACCCTTACAGTATGTTGGATATTAAAAAGGACATGCACAGTTTAACAAACCAAGCACTTCAGTGACAAGGACTGACATTTTTGTGGCTAAATGGGCTTGTTTTGTTTGGGCCCCCCCAAAACAATTTTTTGGAAGGACTTCCTCTGATCACTAAGGAGAAGTTTGATGATGAGGGTATTAATTAAATTATAATCTTGTACAATAAATTTATTGAACTCACCGCAAATGATGTAACATGGAGGAGGTGCCTAGATGGCTAACATCCATACCTCTACTAACTTTGGCCTCACAAATGGAGCAGATACATTCACAAACATTGGGGTATATTTACAAAGATTCGTGTTTTGGCCGTTTTGAAGGGTGTTTGAACTCGAATGGTATCGGGTGCATTTTACTGCAACTTTTTGAATCCTGATACGATCATCCACTAAGCTGCCGAGTTTTGCACATTTGTTTTTTCCGATGTCGATGTGATTCGTAATATCAGGCAGTGTTTTACGGGAGTGATGAGTAAAACACTGCCTGACAAAACACAAGGAATCCCGGCCGAACCTGTGAGATCCGTGCAGGGCTTCATTGTGTACCTTAAAAAGTTGATTAAAGTCTTAAAAAATCTGAAAAAAATTGCGTGGGGTCCCCCCTCCTAAGCACACCCAGCCTCGGGCTCTTTGAGCCGGTCCTGGTTGAAAAAATATGGGGAAAAAATGACAGGGGTTCCCCCATATTTAATCAACCAGCACCGGGCTCTGTGCCTGGTCCTGGTTCCAAAAATATGGGGGACAAAAGAAGTAGGGGTCCCCCGTATTTTTGAAACCAGCACCGGGCTCCACAAGCCAGGTACATAATGCCACAGCCGGGGGACACTTTTATAGTGGTCCCTGCGGCCCTGGCATTACATACCCAACTAGTCACCCCTGGCCGGGGTACCCTGGAGGAGTGGGAACCCCTTAAATCAAGGGGTCCCCCCCTCCAGCCACCCAAGGGCCAGGGGTGAAGCCCGAGGCTGTCCCCACATCCAAGGGTGGCGGATGGGGGGCTGATAGCCTTTTGAAAAAATGTGAATATTGTTTTTAGTAGCAGTACTACAAGTCCCAGCAAGCCTCCCCCGCAAGCTGGTACTTGGAGAACGACAAGTACCAGCATGCGGTGGAAACCGGGCCCGCTGGTACCTGTAGTACTACTACTAAAAAAATACCCCCCAAAAAAACAGGACACACACACCGTGAAAGTATAATTTTATTACATACATGCACACCTCCAAACATACATACTTACCTATGTTCACACGAGGCTCTGTCCACTTGTCCATGTAGAATCCTTGGGGTACCTGTGAAAAAAATTATACTCACATAATCCAGTGAAGAATCAGACCTTTGTATAATCCACATACTTGGCAAAATAATAAAACGGAAACCCGACCACGCACTGAAAGGGGTCCCATGTTTACACATGGGACCCCTTTCCCTGACTGCCAAGACCCCCCCTGACTCCTGTCAAAGAGGGTCCCTTCAGCCAATCAGGGAGTGCCACATCGTGGCACTCTCCTGATTGGCTGTGTGCTCCTGTAGTGTCTGTCGGGCTGCACACGGCAGACATACAATGTAGCGCCTATGCCCTCCATTGTATCCAATGGTGGGAACTTTGCGGTCAGCGGTGAGGTTACTTTCGGTCAACCGCTGACCGCAAAGTTCCCATCATTGGATACAATGGAGCGCATAGGCGCTACATTGTATCTCTGCCGTGTGCAGCCTGACAGACACTACAGGAGCACACAGCCAATCAGGAGAGTGCCACGACATGGCGCTTCCTGATTGGCTGAAGGGACCCTCTTTGACAGGAGTCAGGGGGGGTCCTGGCAGTCGGGGAAAGGGGTCCCATGTGTAAACATGTGACCCCTTTCAGTGCGTGGTCGTGTTTCCATTTTATTATTTTGCCAAGTATGTGGATTATACAAAGGTCTGATTCTACACTGGATTATGTGAGTATAATTTTTTTCACAGGTACCCCAAGGATTCTACAGGTACAAGAGAACAGAGCCTCGTGTGAACATAGGTAAGTATGTATGTTTGGAGGTGTGCATGTATGTAATAAAATTATACTTTCACGGTGTGTGTGTCCTGTTTTTTTGGGGGGTATTTTTTTAGTAGTAGTACTACAGGTACCAGCGGGCTCGGTTTTCCACCACATGCTGGTACTTGTGGTTCTCCAAGTACCAGCTTGTTGGGGAGGCTTGCTGGGACTTGTAGTACTGCTACTAAAAACAATATTCACATTTTTTCAAAAGGCTATCAGCCCCCCATCCGCCGCCCTTGGATGTGGGGACAGCCTCGGGCTTCACCCCTGGCCCTTGGGTGGCTGGATGGGGGGGGACCCCTTGATTTAAGGGGTTCCCACTCCTCCAGGGTACCCCGGCCAGTGGTGACTAGTTGGGTATGTAAGGCCAAGGCCGCAGGGACCACTATAAAAGTGTCCCCCGGCTGTGGCATTATGTACCTGGCTAGTGGAGCCCGGTGCTGGTTTCAAAAATACGGGGGACCCCTACGCTTTTTGTCCCCCATATTTTTGGAACCAGGACCAGGCGCAGAGCCCGGTGCTGGTTGATTAAATATGGGGGAACCCCTGTCATTTTTTTCCACATATTTTTTCAACCAGGACCGTCTCAAAGAGCCCGAGACTGGTTATGCTTAGGAGGGGGGACCCCACGCAATTTTTTTTCCAGTTTTTACACTAAACAGACCCTTTCCCATAGATAACCATGCACAGATCTCACTGATACGTGCCTAGTTATCCAAACTCGACTGGAAAAAGCAGGTCTATTTTTTTGCAGCTTTTTTTAACTAATCGAAAAAAATAGACCCGCACTTGAGCACTCAGAGACTAACACCCAAATACGAATGAATAGTGAATGCCCGTATTGTATGAAATAACAGCCGCGTTTGACCGATGGTCTATTCATTCGTAATACAGAACTTTGTCAATCAAACCATTACGAATAGACCAGACACTGCCGAGTTTTCTGCTTAGTGAATTCCCGGATTGGGACTTAGAAAAAAAAACACAAATTGGCCAAACTCGGATTTTTAGTAAATACTGGCCCTTGTCAGAATTTGGGTAAAAATAACCCCACACCCAAGAGGTGGCTTTTTTTAGTCTTATGCCCAGGCATCACAATGGCTTTCTTTTAATTTCGAGCAAGAACTGCAGCCACCAGTGGCTGACTTACACAAACAATATCATCATTAACATCCACAGTGTCAGATAGCAGTACACACATATTCCCTTCATCCTCTCCCACTTCCACACAATAATCCCACACCCAAGAGGTGGCTTTTTTAGTCTTATGCCCAGGCATCACAATGGCTTTCTTTTTATCACGAGCAAGAACTGCGGCCACTGGTGGCTAACTTACACAAACAATATTATCATTAACATCCACAGTCTCAGATAGCAGTACACACATATCCCCCTCATCCCGTCCCACTTCCACACATGAATCCTCAATTTCTATTATGCCCTCATCATCACCATCTTTATTTGTACTGCTCCCCACATGTGCAGATGGTACAGAAAAGGTGAAAGAAGGTGAAAGAGGCTTCTCTATGAGGACAGTGTGAGAAATGTCACACGTAACTGATGTTGACAACCCTAAATGTTCCTAAAGAATGTGTGACGGTTCTGAATGCACAGTTTGTTCTACCGCCTTAGTAGTTTTTATTTTTTTTATGCCTCTTCTAGACTCTGGGTGAAAAGTTATTGCATCATGGGATGCAGCAGATGCCTCACTGAAAGTTGCAGAACCACCACTTAAAGGCCAAGAGTTGAGATTGCCTCTTGCCTTTTTTATGTTTCTCTGTAGCTAACTTTCCTTTTGATGTTGTTTTTTTCTTTACCACTGTAAAATTAAATTGCTTCTTTGATTTTACATTCCCTGACTTAAGCCCTCTATGCCCTTGGGCATTGGCCTTAGTAGATGACTTTACATAGTTACATAGTTACACGTTAACAGACTTGTATTGTCATGACTGGCTGCAGCACTAGTATGTGCTTCTTGCTCTCCTCTCAATTGTTCGTCCTCCATATCTATCCACACACACCACAATTTGTGGAAAAAAATGTACCACCTACAGCAGTGATTTTCATCCTTTTTTTACTCACGGCGCACCAAACAATATTTTAAAATTCCCAAGGCACACCATCAGTTCCCCACAGAAAAAAACAAAAAACATACATTGGCCCTCACAGTAAAAAAAAAATCCACACATACATTGGCCTACACAGTTGCTCCCCACATAAATCATGTTGCTCCCTACATAAATCCTATTGCTCCTCACATAAATCAATCACATTGCTCCCCACATAAATCATGTTGCTCACACATAAATCAATCACATTTCTCCCCACATAAATCCTATTGCTCCCCACATTAATTATTCACATTGTTCCCACCATAAATTCATATAAATCCTTATTCTCCCCACATAAATCCTATTAAAATCCTATTGTTCCCCACAGGAGAAATAAAATAACAAATATTAGCCCCTACTGGTCAGCTGTCCTCCTGCCTGTCCCTCAGTGGCAGGGATTGTTCATAGTGGAGTCCTGCGAATACCGAGCAGCGGGCGGTCGGGCAGGTGTGGATGTGGGTGGGCAAGGAAAGCTGTGTATGCAGGTGTGAACTGGAAGATGTGTATGCAGGCAAGTGGGCTGGCTGGGTGGTAGATGTGGTGGCCAGGACCTATGATATCACACCACCGCGTCTTCAAGGCATAGGTCATGGCCGGAGCATGACTGATCCTCTAAGAAGAGCCCGGGCCAACAGTTCACTCTGAAGGTGCAGGAAGCTACTCTGGCTCCGCGGCACACCTTGCAACTGGTCGCGGCACACTAGTGTGCCATGGCACACTGGTTGAAAAAGCCTGACCTACAGTGTCACAATACATGTATGAGTCAGAAATAGTAATCAAACACTGTGGTTTAATTTCACCAACAGTATCGCATAACACATGTATGAGTACAAAATAAAAGATATTACTGTGGTACCACCTTCTCCCACAGTGTCGCACAATATGTGTATGAGTATGAAATAAAATATATTACTGTGGTATTACCTTCACCAACAGTGTCACATAATATATGTATGAGTCAGAAATAGTAATCGAACACTGTGGTTTAATTTCACAAACAGTGTTGCACAATATGTGTATGAGATGTGTTTTACTGCAGTGTCACAGTAATATAATAGTATAGTACTGTACACTGGGGTTTAGCACCAAAAAATACATATATTTTTTAAATGATATATTATTTAGCTATAACCAGTGCAGAGCACCTCTAAATTTGTAAAGGATCCCATTATGTACAACAAAGCATGGACCTCCTACAGTGTCACAATACATGTACTGTATGATTAACTACACTGTGGCCTGACTGTCAGTGTCCCAGAAAAATTATAGTATAGTACACTGGGGTTTAGCACCCAAAAATAAATAAATTATATATATATATATATATATATATATATGTGTGTATGTTTTTTTAGATAAATAAAAGAATATAATTAGCTACAGTATAACTGGTACTGAGCACCCCCAAACAACAAAGCACGGATCACCTAGAGTGTCACAATTCTTGTATGACTGACTAAACTGCGGTCTGACCAGCAGTGTCACAGAAAAATAATAGTATAGTACACTGGGGTTTAGAACCAAGTTAAAATAAATTATATATATATATATATATATATATATTTTTTTTTTTTTTTTTTAAATGTTATATTATTTAACTGTTGCAGAGCACCCCCAGATTGGCAGAGGAACCCTTTATATACAAGAAAGCAGGAACCACCTACAGTGTCACTCACAATACGTGTATTTATTATAGTACACTGTACACCAATGATTAATCATACAGCAGCCCCGGAGAGAGTACCCTTGAATACAACAGCCCCAGCCCCTTGATGGAACACAGCACCCCTGGAGGACACAGGTACCCCTTTAGCAACCCCAGCCCCTTGATGGACAAACACAGCAACCCTGGACGGACACTGCAGTGACATGTCCATTCACTACAACCTCCACAACCAGAGTAAAATGGCGCGATCACAGGGGGCCTTATATAGAATTCAAAACCCATGAGAATCCGACAGCGGGAGGATGATGTTTTGCCTCGATTTGGGATCTAAGTCAGGTGGGAAAACCAAGCCGGACTCAGATCCTGGCTTGGATTGCAATGTTCGGGTGGGTCCAGTTCTCTGTGAACCGGACCCACTCATCTTTAGTATAAACCAATACTTGAGCTGTCTTTATTTCAAAATCTGTCACATAAATGAATCTTAGAAGGGGTCAGATATCATGCCAACTGTCATTACATGCCAGCGTGATGTTATGGCAATATTCTTAACAAATAATATAATGACACCTTTCTTACCACCAATAAATGTTATATAGATTATTAACACTTAAACATGGCCCCAGTTTGGTCAGAATCATTTGCATGTATTTTGTATGCATGGGATGGTGTGAGTGATGGAACCCACTGAATTGGGAAAAAAAGTAGTAGAGGAAATATGGTGTCCGAAGCAGCACAGGAAGAGTGGGCTAGTGAGATGATACATACTGTACAATGTACTGTTGACCTGGGCCTATAATTAATACCTGCATGCTTGTGTAAAAGGACACAGTGTGAGTATTTATGGAAATGTTTTGGCACAGGTAAGACAACTGTATGTTCTCCATTTAACATATATTTTATATATACAGTATTTACACAGGAAGAAAAATTAAGCATTCCCTCATAAAGAGAGATACTATATATATATATATATATATATATATATATATATATATATAGCAAAGATGCGGCACTCCAGGCTTAAATGATTCACCACAAGCAAGTAAATACTTTTCCAGCAACGTTTCAGTAGTCGCACCTACTGTCGTCAGGCTTTATTACAAGATTAAAATAGTGTACATACCTTTATACTGTCACCCCCCGTGTGAATTCCCGCCGACTCGTGCCGGGACTCCTCGCCCGCTGAGCCGCATAGCGTCTGACGTCATCGTCAAGCGACGGCGCCGTGAAACAAACACACCATCACCATAGCAACCAAGAAGCGTGCAGTGTAACATACGAGGTTAACTGTAACAATGTAATGACAATAAAATAACAGTATATTATCCTATATATTCATTTCACAAGTTGTTAAAAAACTTATATATATCCTTGTTAACTTACTTTGGTAAATATTAAGTCTTAAAGCAACAGAACCTCTCAATGGTTAACACTTTCGGCTATTACCCACTCTGTTATTATTTTAGGAAACATGCATATGAGAAATTTTCATTGAGGCCTTTGGGATATATTACATCTAAACGCAATATCCATCTTGTTTCTAATTGCAACAATCTTGCGCCTCTGTTGCCTCCTCTCATGTCTCCCACCACACAGTCTATCATTCTATATCTAATACTGTGTAGCGGATGTTTATTTTGGGCAAAATGCCGGGCTACAGGCTGTTCGCTATCACCTGTGTCCAAGGCATTACGGATGGCTGACCTGTGAGCTGACATTCTTTCCTTAAATTTTCGTTCGGTCTTGCCGATGTAGCTCAGGCCACATGGGCAAATAATTTGGTATATTACAAAACTCGAATAACAGGTTAGCTGATGTTTAATGGAGATTATTTGTCCCGTATGTGGATGGTTAAAAGAATCTCCTGTCAGAAGATATTGGCAAGTGACACAAGCACATTTGATGTTACCTAATTTAACTGTCATCGACAAAACAGTTGTTTTTTTAGAGGAGTCTCGCTTTAATTTTGCCACATCTGTTTTTACAAGTAAATCCCGCAAGTTTTGTCCTCGCGAATAACGGCATTAATTTGGTATCACTAAGATGTAACATATTGTCTGAACTTACAATCGACCAATGTTTTTTGGATATAGAATTAATATGCGTAGAATTAACATTATATTTATTAACCCATGGTAAAACTGGCCTATCTGCCCTGGTTTTCTTAGTTGTATTTAATAATGTGTCTCTATTGAGGGCCATAACTCTGTCTTTTGAACTTTTTAGACTTTTTCTAGAGTAACCTCTATCTACCAACTTGTCTATTAGACTATCTATCTGTTGTTCTGCCGTCTCCTTATTGCTGTTAATGCGTCTAATTCTAATCATTTGAGAGTACGGGAGACCTCGCATCATTGATTTTGGATGACAACTCCTAGTATGAAGTAGTTGTTGTCTATCAGTTGGCTTCATATAAACAGTAGTGGTAAGTGTAGAATTTTTAATCTGAATATTCACATCCAAAAAATTAATAGCCTGCTGATTCATACAATAGGTGAATTTGATGGGTCCCTCTGTGGCATTGTACTCCATGATAATGTTCTCCAATACTGTATGGTTACCTTTCCACACGATGATTAAATCATCTATGTACCTGTTAAACAGTAACGCCTGTGCTGTAAACAGTGGGTTGTTATAAAACAGATCCTCTTCCACCCCAAACATCACTATGTTAGCGTACACTGGAGCCACAGAAGAACCCATCGCACACCCCTTAACTTACAAGTAGAATTGTTTGTTATATAAGAAGAAATTCATTGTCAGAATTAATTCTAACAACTGTAATATCACATCTACCTTGGCCAAAGTAAATGTGTTTTTCTTCAACAAAAATCTTTTAACAGCATTTAATCCAAACTCGTGTGGAATCGATGTGTACAAACTTACTACATCTACTGTAATTAACCATGTGTCATCTGGAATTAAAGTTAATCCCTTTAAATTATTAAGTAAGCTGGTTGTGTCTTGCAGAAAACTTGGTTCGTTCCGAATTAACGGCTGCAATAGAGAGTCCAACAGACAAGCTGTCGGTTGCAATAACGACCCTCTGGCCGACACAATTGGGCGGCCCGGTGGAGGTTCCACCCCTTTGTGGATCTTAGGAATCAAATAAAAAATTGGTACCAATGGATACTCGGGAATAAGAATCTTAAATATATCTTCTGATATTAAATCTTCCGTTAATGCTTGTTGTAAAATAACTTCCAATCTCTTTTTACAAACATTTGTAGGGTTAGATTGCAGTTTTGTATACACCTGTAAATCAGACAATTGTTTAAGAGCCTCCTTGTTATAATCAGTGAAGTCCTGGAGGACAATTGCTCCCCCCTTATCAGCTGACCGAATTATCAGATTATGATTGTTGGATAATGATTTCAACGCCTGTCTTTCTTGTAAGGTTAGATTAGGATGCTTGGAACTGTCATTATTGGTGACAGCTTCCACATCCTTTTCCAGTAATCTCATAAAAGTTTTGATACTAGGGTTATATGATATTGGTTCAAATGAAGATTTTGGGACAAATGATCTTAGTTGTTTAGGAATTGGATTTTCTTCTCCTCCTGATTGTCCTTTGTCTTTGAAATGTTCCTTCAGCTTGATTTTTCTCTGCAAAGAATGTTTCTCTATATTCCATTGTAGTGGATCAAATTGTACTGAGGGAATAAAAGATAGACCTTTATTAAGCAAACTGATTTCTGTCGGTGTCAGTTCATGAGAAGACAAATTGACTATGTTGTCTTTTTGGCTGCTGGAGGACGTCCTGCTCTTCCTCTGCCTTTCGTTTTGCCCACTTCTCCTGGTGCGCCATCTTTGTCTGGGAATCTTCCTCCCCGTGTTTTCACACCTAAAGGGGCAGCGGCCTTATTAGATCTATCAGTATCGCTGTTGGTCTCTTGTGATGACTCTGTGTCAAACCTAGCAAAGGGTCTCCGATCTCTGCGGAAGAATGGTCGTCTCCTCCCCTCAGGTCTAGTGTCTGAGAGCCATCTATATACAGAATGTTTTTTATAGTCCTGTTCCACCTTTTTGAGTTTCTCTTGTTTAAAGGCTATCAATTCCCTCTTGTATTGGGACACTTGTTGTTGGATCTTTTCCATCCAATTTTCCTCCTTGTCGGCTATAAGTGCCGAAGTGTGCACCAATTCATAAGCTGATATCTTGTTTTTGATTACTTCCATTTCTTTCTTGGACTGTTCTATGACCAGAAGTATTAGATCTAATGAGCATTTGTTTAGTATAGCCGTCCAGCGTCGACAAAATTGAACATCATAGCGTCCAGTAGTAGGACAATTCCTAACCCGAAACCCTCGGGGAATTTTCTTCATCTTATAATAATCACTGAGTGATAATCCGTGAAGATAGAAGTCTACTTCTTTCTTTTTTAATTTAAGTAGTTCTTTAAAGATATGTTCTACTGGCATGGCTTCCGCTTCGTCATTGATACCTTTATCACATAATATTCCCTCTGCTTCTGATTCAGAGAAAGTCAACGTGTCACCCACAGGGAATTTGAAGTGTCCAAATTGATCATCCGCTTGCTCCATGTTAACAGTAGGGTAAATATCACCCCGCAGTGTAATCACAGTACTGCCTGTAACTGAGACCTCCTATAGAGCACTGCACAAAAACACTTGGCTGTGTTAAAAACAACAAGTTCTAGATAATCCAGAACCACAGGAATTGCCCGGTAATAGAAAATTCTTTCAATAGCTGGGTGCCTTGACAGGAAATCAACTCTATTCAGTGATGATTCCAAATATATTCAACACAAAGCCTGGCACTCCCCAAGCATACTTCCAACTGCAGCCGGTGCCCTCATAGAAATGTAAACATATATAGCAAATATGCGGCACTCCAGGCATAAATGATTCACCACAAGCAAGTAAATACTTTTCCAGCAACGTTTCAGTAGTCGCACCTACTGTCGTTGTTAGGCGCCGGGGTCCGCTCGTCGGTGCGGCCCGGCGCCTAGCAACCAGGGACGCCGTGCGCGTACAGCCGCCGGCTCCCTGGCAACGCTAGACGCCGGGCGCACGGAGCCGCACGGACCCTAGCAACGGGGACGCCACTGACGGACCGCGTTCCCCGTTGCTGGGTCCATTTTAATTAATAGGACACCTGTTTCCTGGCCATGCAGCTAGGCAGCTGTATGGCATCTAATCCAATCAGCCTCTAAACAGCTGATTGGAGGACTCCCTGTTAAATACACTTCCTGGGCTACTCACAGACGCCGGTAATAGCTTCTTGCATGCTGTATCTGTTTGCTGAGAGTGTTTCCAGTCCTGCTGTATCCGGTCGTTCCTGTTCTCAGTTGTCCAGTACTCGGAAGTCGTCATCTGTTCCTGGAGTCCTGACTGAGCACCTTTGAACATCCAGTGGTGTTCGTGAGTCACGGCATAGCCGTGTGTTGCGGCTTGGCCGCTTTATCATTTATTATTTATTATTTGTGTTTCGGAGCTTTTGCGGAGGATTCCGCTCCCACAGATCCACTCTGGTATCCAGCGGTGCTGGGTAGGAGTAACAGACTAGTGGATTTTGGTTGTCCTTTTCCCTGGCGGGTTTCCGCACATACCTCAGCTTTTGTCAGTTAGCTTGTAGCCCCTGGCCAGGTTGTTTAGTCAGAGGGCCCCTTGTTATCACCCTGTCTCGGATTTCCCTTTGTCTCCCATTAAGACCTGAGGGGGCATCGGAGTTGGGCAGACATAATCCGCCCTTCAAACGCGGCTGCCATGGGCTCAAGCAACCATAGTCTCGCAGGGGATTTCTGACAGCACGGGCGAGACAACGGAGTTAGGGCGCCAGGGGCTACTTTCTATTCCCGCTTCCTTCCCCAGCATTACGTTCCAGTGCTCCGGTCCTTGCAATAGGACCTCCTCAGACCAGAGTGCTGGAATCATAACATTATTACCGGCCACACCCAAACTTAAAATTAAACAGGGTTTGATTTTTTCCTTATTCAGTTTTGTAAGATTTATCGGCCTCATGAATCCCACTGGTTTAGGGCCAAATCCTGGCCAGCTCCTAGTTAGCCAGATTCAAGAACTTACTCAGATGGTTCAGGATATTTCCCTTCGGGTGAAGTCGCAGGAAGATCTTTTACGAACTTCCCCAAGGGTAGTCCCTGAACCAAAAATGCACTTGCCTGACCGCTTTTCTGGTGATAGGAAGGAGTTTTTTTAATTTTAAAGAGTCCTGTAAACTTTATTTTCGTTTAAGACCAATCTCCTCAGGTACTGAATCTCAGCGGGTCGGAATTATTATTTCTTTGCTCCAGGGGGATCCTCAGACCTGGGCTTTTGGTTTAAAAGCAGAGGATCCGGCATTGTTGTCAGTAGACGCCTTTCTGGGGTCTTTAGGGCTTTTGTATGATGACCCTGATAGAGAGGCATCCGCTGAGAGTCAGTTACGCGCTCTCAGACAGGGTAGAAATCCTGCAGAGGTTTATTCTACGGTGTTTCGCCGTTGGTCGAATGACTGTGGCTGGAATGACCCAGCCCTGCGCAGTCAGTTTCGCCTCGGCTTATCTGAGTCTATAAAAGACAGTCTCCTTCAGTATCCCGCTCCTGAGACTCTCGATAAACTCATGGAGCTTTCTATTAAGATTGATCGTCGTCTCAGAGAGCGGAGGGCTGAAAAAGGAGCACCTGTCAGGTCTACTCCATGTGTATTTTCCATTCCTGAGGACATAGAGGAGCCCATGCAGATGGGTCTCTCCCGGCTGTCTCCAGAAGAAAGAGCCAGAAGGCAAAACTCTGGTCTTTGTTTGTACTGTGGGGGTAAGGGACATTTTGCCCGTAATTGTCCGAATAAGTCGGGAAACGCCTCGACCAAGTGAATTGTGAGGGGGTTCACTTTGGTCTGCAGCTTATCTCCTCGAATAACTCCCTTTTTGTCCCAGCTAAAGTTCCTTTGGCAGCCTCAGTTCTTCGGTGTCGGCTTTTGTTGACAGTGGAGCTGCAGGGAACTTTATGGACTTAACGTGGGCCAAGGCCTTGGGTATTCCTCAGTTAGCTTTTGGTAGGTGTATCACCATGCATGGTTTAGATGGGAGTCCCTTGTCCAATGGGGTTATTTCCCTCTGTACACCCCCTGTACTACTTACGGTAGGAGCTCTTCATTCCGAAAAAATTGAGTTTTTCCTTACCCATTGCCCAGCAGTTCCAGTGGTTCTGGGTCACCCTTGGCTGGACTTTCATAATCCCATCATTGATTGGCAGTCGGGGGAGATCTCACAATGCGGTACCATCTGTAATAAGGAATGTATTACATTTCCCGTCAGAATAGCTGCTGCCATTCCCGAACCCATTCCCGTGGAATACCAGGACTTTGTTGATGTATTTCCAAGGGCAATGCGGACATTCTGCCTCCCCATCGGCCTTATGATTGTGCTATTGAGCTAATTCCTGGTGCCACATTGCCAAAGGGAAGGTTATATGCATTGTCCGGGCCAGAGACTGCGGCCATGAATGAGTATGTTAAGGAGAGACTAGGGAAAGGATTTATCAGGCCATCTAAATCCCCTTTAAGTGCAGGCTTCTTCTTTGTGGAGAAGAAAGATGGATCACTCAGACCTTGCATTGACTTTAGAGCCCTGAATAAGATCTCAGTTAAAAATACTTACCCTCTGCCGCTGATTTCTGTCCTCTTTGATCAGCTGCGTTCGGCTGTTATTTTTTCTAAAATTGACCTGAGGGGAGCGTATAACCTCATCCGAATCAAGTCGGGAGATGAATGGAAGATGGCGTTCAGTACTCAGTCGGGTCACTACGAGTATCTGGTGATGCCGTTCGGCTTGTCTAACGCTCCGGCAGTTTTCCAGGATCTCATTAACGATGTGCTCCGTGATTTTCTAGGAAGATTCGTGGTCGTTTACTTAGACGACATCCTTATCTATTCTGACTCTATTGAACAACATGTTACCCAGGTGTGTCAGGTTCTTCAAAAATTACGTGAAAATCACCTATATGCCAAGCTGGAGAAGTGTGAGTTTCATGTCACGGAGGTATCCTTTTTAGGGTACATTATTTCTCCTCGGGGATTCTGTATGGAACCTAAGAAGCTCCAAGCCATCCTTAGTTGGGCGCAACCCACCAACTTAAAAGCAATTCAGCGCTTTTTAGGGTTTGCGAATTATTATAGAAGATTTATTCATGCTTTTTCCGACCTGGTTGCTCCCATTGTGGCACTGACTAAGAAGGGAGCGGATCCTACCAACTGGTCACGTGAAGCTGAGTTATCCTTTCAGGCCTTGAAACAAGCTTTTGTCTAAGCCCCAGTCCTCAGACATCCCAACCCTGAATTGCCCTTCATTGTTGAGGTTGATGCCTCGGAGGTTGGAGTGGGGGCTATCCTATCTCAGAAGGATCCGGACTCTCTAGAACTACATCCTTGTGCCTTTATGTCCAGGAAATTCTCATCCGCTGAATCCAACTACGATGTTGGTAACCGGGAGTTACTGGCTATTAAATGGGCTTTCGAGGAGTGGAGGCATTGGCTTGAGGGAGCAACACATACCATTTCAGTATTGACTGACCACAAAAATCTTCAGTACATCGAATCAGCTAAGCGGGTGAATGCCCGGCAGGCTCGTTGGGCTTTATTTTTTACTCGTTTCAAGTTTATTATCACCTTTAGGCCAGGTTCCAAGAATACCAAGGCGGATGCCCTGTCACGCAGTTTTCTTCCAGTTCATAATAACAGTCCTGTTACTCCCATACTTCCGTCTTCAGTCATTTGGGCAGGCCTCACACAAGATTTATTTACCCAGTTAAAGCAGCTTCAACATCAAGCTCCTGGAAATACTCCTGCTGGTCGTCTTTACGTCCCTGAGTTTTTGAGAGCTACTGTTTTGACTGAGTTTCATGATAGCAAAGTTGCCGGGCATCCGGGGATCTCTAAGACTTTGGAATTAGTCTCCCGCTCAGTATGGTGGCCTGGTCTTTCTAAAGACATTAAGGAGTTTGTTTTTTCTTGTCAGGTCTGTGCACAGCATAAGGTTCCCCGTTCCTTGCCTATCGGGCAACTTATGCCCTTAAATGTTCCTCTCAGGCCATGGTCTCATATTTCCATGGATTTTGTGGTAGACCTCCCTCTGTCAGCCGGATTCCGAGTCATATGGGTGGTAGTGGACCGTTTTAGCAAGATGGCCCATTTCATTGCTCTTCCCCGACTGCCATCTGCCCAGGGATTGGCAGTTTTGTTTCTCCGCCATGTTTTCAGACTTCATGGGTTGCCCACTGATATTGTTTCTGATCGGGGTCCACAATTCATTGCACAATTCTGGAAGTCTTTTTGTGCCTCATTAAAGATGAAATTGTCTTTAACATCCGGCTACCATCCCCAATCCAACGGGCAGACCGAGCGAGTTAATCAATCATTAAAACAGTATTTGCGTTTGTACTCAGCCAAACTCCAGAATGATTGGTCCGAGTTTCTTCCTTTGGCGGAGTTTGCTTACAACAATTCTTGTCATTCCTCCACTAATGTGTCTCCATTCTTTTCAGTTTTTGGTTTTCACCCCAGAGCTAATTCTTTTTTTCAACATTCCTCTGTTTCCTCGCTAACCTTAACCTCTCATCTCAGAGTCATTTGGAAAAAAGTGCACCTTGCTCTCAGAAAAGCGGCATTTCGAGAGAAAAAATTTTCTGACAGGCTCCGGCGTCCTTGCACTTTTAAGGTGGGAGATAGGGTATGGTTGTCGACTCGTAACATTAAACTTCGACAAACCTCAGCTAGATTGGGCCCCAAATTTATTGGACCATTTCATATTATTAAAAAAAATCAATCCAGTTGCTTTCCGGTTACGTTTACCAAGAGCTCTCCGGATCGGAAATACGTTTCATTGCTCCCTGTTGAAACCATACGTTTCTTCCAGTAGATTTCCTCGAAAGATCTCTCAGGGGAAATCACCAGTAGATGTACAGGGTCATCAGGAGTTCTTGGTGGAGAAGGTTCTCGATTCCAAATTGTCCCGGGGTCGGCTTTATTTTCTGGTGCACTGGAGAGGCTATGGTCCAGAGGAAAGGTCTTGGGTCCTGGATAAGGATCTCCATGCCCCGAGGCTCAAGAGGGCATTTTTTCGGGAATTTCCTCGGAAACCTGGCTTTAGGGGTTCCTTGACCCCTCCTCAAGGGGGGGGTACTGTTAGGCGCCGGGGTCCGCTCGTCGGTGCGGCCCGGCGCCTAGCAACCAGGGACGCCGTGCGCGTACAGCCGCCGGATCCCTGGCAACGCTAGACGCCGGGCGCACGGAGCCGCACGGACCCTAGCAACGGGGACGCCACTGACGGACCGCGTTCCCCGTTGCTGGGTCCATTTTAATTAATAGGACACCTGTTTCCTGGCCATGCAGCTAGGCAGCTGTATGGCATCTAATCCAATCAGCCTCTAAACAGCTGATTGGAGGACTCCCTGTTAAATACACTTCCTGGGCTTCTCACAGACGCCGGTAATAGCTTCTTGCATGCTGTATCTGTTTGCTGAGAGTGTTTCCAGTCCTGCTGTATCCGGTCGTTCCTGTTCTCAGTTGTCCAGTACTCGGAAGTCGTCATCTGTTCCTGGAGTCCTGACTGAGCACCTTTGAACATCCAGTGGTGTTCGTGAGTCACGGCATAGCCGTGTGTTGCGGCTTGGCCGCTTTATCATTTATTATTTATTATTTGTGTTTCGGAGCTTTTGCGGAGGATTCCGCTCCCACAGATCCACTCTGGTATCCAGCGGTGTTGGGTAGGCGTAACGGACTAGTGGATTTTGGTTGTCCTTTTCCCTGGCGGGTTTCCGCACATACCTCAGCTTTTGTCAGTTAGCTTGTAGCCCCTGGTCTGGTTGTTTAGTCAGAGGGCCCCTTGTTATCATCCTGTCTCGGATTTCCCTTTGTCTCCCATTAAGACCTGAGGGGGCATCGGAGTTGGGCAGACATAATCCGCCCTTCAAACGCGGCTGCCATGGGCTCAAGCAACCATAGTCTCGCAGGGGATTTCTGACAGCACAGGCGAGACAACGGAGTTAGGGCGCCAGGGGCTACTTTCTATTCCCGCTTCCTTCCCCAGCATTACGTTCCAGTGCTCCGGTCCTTGCAATAGGACCTCCTCAGACCAGAGTGCTGGAATCATAACAGTCATCAGGCTTTATTACAAGATTAAAATAGTGTACATACCTTTGTATGTTACACTGCACGCTTCTTGGTTGCTATGGTGATGGTGTGTTTGTTTCACGGCGCCGTCGCTTGACGATGACGTCAGACGCTATGCGGCTCAGCGGGCGAGGAGTCCCGGCACGAGTCGGCGGGAATTCACACGGGGGGTGACAGTATAAAGGTATGTACACTATTTTAATCTTGTAATAAAGCCTGACGACAGTAGGTGCGACTACTGAAACGTTGCTGGAAAAGTATTTACTTGCTTGTGGTGAATCATTTAAGCCTGGAGTGCCGCATCTTTGCTATATATGTTTACATTTCTATGAGGGCACCGGCTGCAGTTGGAAGTATGCTTGGGGAGTGCCAGGCTTTGTGTTGAATATATTTGGAATCATCACTGAATAGAGTTGATTTCCTGTCAAGGCACCCAGCTATTGAAAGAATTTTCTGTTACCGGGCAATTCCTGTGGTTCTGGATTATCTAGAACTTGTTGTTTTTAACAGTCACACAGCCAAGTGTTTTTGTGCAGTGCTCTATAGGAGGTCTCAGTTACAGGCAGTACTGTGATTACACTGCGGGGTGATATTTACCCTACTGTTAACATGGAGCAAGCGGATGATCAATTTGGACACTTCAAATTCCCTGTGGGTGACACGTTGACTTTCTCTGAATCAGAAGCAGAGGGAATATTATGTGATAAAGGTATCAATGACGAAGCGGAAGCCATGCCAGTAGAACATATCTTTAAAGAACTACTTAAATTAAAAAAGAAAGAAGTAGACTTCTATCTTCACGGATTATCACTCAGTGATTATTATAAGATGAAGAAAATTCCCCGAGGGTTTCGGGTTAGGAATTGTCCTACTATTGGACGCTATGATGTTCAATTTTGTCGACGCTGGACGGCTATACTAAACAAATGCTCATTAGATCTAATACTTCTGGTCATAGAGCAGTCCAAGAAAGAAATGGAAGTAATCAAAAACAAGATATCAGCTTATGAATTGGTGCACACTTCGGCACTTATAGCCGACAAGGAGGAAAATTGGATGGAAAAGATCCAACAACAAGTGTCCCAATACAAGAGGGAATTGATAGCCTTTAAACAAGAGAAACTCAAAAAGGTGGAACAGGACTATGAAAAACATTCTGTATATAGATGGCTCTCAGACACTAGACCTGAGGGGAGGAGACGACCATTCTTCAGCAGAGATCGGAGAACCTTTGCTAGGTTTGACACAGAGTCATCACAAGAGACCAACAGCGATACTGATAGATCTAATAAGGCCGCTGCCCCTTTAGGTGTGAAAACACGGGGAGGAAGATTCCCAGACAAAGATGGCGCACCAGGAGAAGTCGGCAAAACGAAAGGCAGAGGAAGAGCAGGACGTCCTCCAGCAGCCAAAAAGACAACATAGTCAATTTGTTTTCTCATGAACTGACACCGACAGAAATCAGTTTGCTTAATAAAGGTCTATCTTTTATTCCCTCAGTACAATTTGATCCACTACAATGGAATATAGAGAAACATTCTTTGCAGAGAAAAATCAAGCTGAAGGAACATTTCAAAGACAAAGGACAATCAGGAGGAGAAGAAAATCCAATTCCTAAACAACTAAGATCATTTGTCCCAAAATCTTCATTTGAACCAATATCATATAACCCTAGTATCAAAACTTTTATGACATTGCTGGAAAAGGATGTGGAAGCTGTCACCAATAATGACAGTTCCAAGCATCCTAATCTAACCTTACAAGAAAGACAGGCGTTGAAATCATTATCCAACAATCATAATCTGATAATTCGGTCAGTTGATAAGGGGGGAGCAATTGTCCTCCAGGACTTCACTGATTATAACAAGGAGGCTCTTAAACAATTGTCTGATTTACAGGTGTATACAAAACTGCAATCTAACCCTACAAATGTTTGTAAAAAGAGATTGGAAGTTATTTTACAACAAGCATTAACGGTAGATTTAATATCAGAAGATATATTTAAGATTCTTATTCCCGAGTATCCATTGGTACCAATTTTTTATTTGATTCCTAAGATCCACAAAGGGTTGGATCCTCCACCGGGCCGCCCAATTGTGTCGGCCAGAGGGTCGTTATTGCAACCGACAGCTTGTCTGTTGGACTCTCTATTGCAGCCGTTAATTCGGAACGAACCAAGTTTTCTGCTAGACACAACCAGCTTACTTAATAATTTAAACGGATTAACTTTAATTCCAGATGACACATGGTTAATTACAGTAGATGTAGTAAGTTTGTACACATCGATTCCACACGAGTTTGGATTAAATGCTGTTAAAAGATTTTTGTTGAAGAAAAACACATTTACTTTGGCCAAGGTAGATGTGATATTACAGTTGTTAGAATTCATTCTGACAATGAATTTCTTCTTATATAACAAACAATTCTACTTGCAAGTTAAGGGGTGTGCAATGGGTTCTTCTGTGGCTCCAGTGTACGCTAACATAGTGATGTTTGGGGTGGAAGAGGATCTGTTTTATAACAACCCACTGTTTACAGCACAGGCGTTACTGTTTAACAGGTACATAGATGATTTAATCATCGTGTGGAAAGGTAACCATACAGTATTGGAGAACATTATCATGGAGTACAATGCCACAGAGGGACCCATCAAATTCACCTATTGTATGAATCAGCAGGCTATTCATTTTTTGGATGTGAATATTCAGATTAAAAATTCTACACTTACCACTACTGTTTATATGAAGCCAACTGATAGACAACAACTACTTCATGCTAGGAGTTGTCATCCAAAATCAATGATGAGAGGTCTCCCGTACTCTCAAATGGTTAGAATTAGACGCATTAACAGCAATAAGGAGACGGCAGAACAACAGATAGATAGTCTAATAGACAAGTTGGTAGATAGAGGTTACTCTAGAAAAAGTCTAAAAAGTTCAAAAGACAGAGTTATGGCCCTCAATAGAGACACATTATTAAATACAACTAAGAAAACCAGGGCAGATAGGCCAGTTTTACCATTGGTTAATAAATATAATGTTAATTCTACGCATATTAATTCTATATCCAAAAAACATTGGTCGATTGTAAGTTCAGACAATATGTTACATCTTAGTGATACCAAATTAATGCCCTGTTATTCGCGAGGACAAAACTTGCGGGATTTACTTGTAAAAACAGATGTGGCAAAATTAAAGCGAGACTCCTCTAAAAAAACAACTTTTTTGTCGATGACAGTAAAATTAGGTAACATCAAATGTGCTTGTGTCACTTGCCAATATCTTCTGACAGGAGATTCTTTTAACCATCCACATACGGGACAAAGAATCTCCATTAAACATCAGCTAACCTGTAATTCGAGTTTTGTAATATACCAAATTATTTGCCCATGTGGCCTGAGCTACATCGGCACGACCGAACGAAAATTTAAGGAAAGAATGTCAGCTCACAGGTCAGCCATCCGTAATGCCTCGGACACAGGTGATAGCGAACAGCCTGTAGCCCGGCATTTTGCCCAAAATAAACATCCGCTACACAGTATTAGATATAGAATGATAGACTGTGTGGTGGGAGACATGAGAGGAGGCAACAGAGGCGCAAGATTGTTGCAATTAGAAACAAGATGGGTATTGCGTTTAGATGTAATATATCCCAAAGGCCTCAATGAAAATTTCTCATATGCATGTTTCCTAAAATAATAACAGAGTGGGTAATAGCTGAAAGTGTTAACCATTGAGAGGTTCTGTTGCTTTAAGACTTAATATTTATCAAAGTAAGTTAACAAGGATATATATAAGTTTTTTAACAACTTGTGAAATGAATATATAGGATAATATACTCTTATTTTATTGTCATTACATTGTTACAGTTAACCTCGTATGTTACACTGCACGCTTCTTGGTTGCTATGGTGATGGTGTGTTTGTTTCACGGCGCCGTCGCTTGACGATGACGTCAGACGCTATGCGGCTCAGCGGGCGAGGAGTCCCGGCACGAGTCGGCGGGAATTCACACGGGGGGTGACAGTATAAAGGTATGTACACTATTTTAATCTTGTAATAAAGCCTGACGACAGTAGGTGCGACTACTGAAACGTTGCTGGAAAAGTATTTACTTGCTTGTGGTGAATCATTTAAGCCTGGAGTGCCGTATCTTTGCTATATATGTTTACATTTCTATGAGGGCACCGGCTGCAGTTGGAAGTATGCTTGGGGAGTGCCAGGCTTTGTGTTGAATATATATATATATATATATATATATATATGTATATTTATACAAACAAATATAAAACCACAGCACTCGCCACCCCAGAAGCGGGGTGCAATGTCTGCACTCATCACTCATAGGGTGGGGTGCATGTAGCCCATGGCCACCTACTTAAATATATACTAACAGAAAATTCAACACTCACTAACCAAACCCCCATCATTTATTTATTGATGTTGTGAGTATAAGTGAGCTTGCTATGGTGAGTGCTGAATTTTCTGTTTATATATATATATACTGTGTATATATATATATATATATATATATATATTCCAATTCATCCAGCACTCATCAATCAGCAAAAAATGGCCCGGTGCCTTTAGCCAAAATAATCATATACATCACCAAGAGAGGATAAATGATGGCACTCAGGAGGCAGCTTAATGGATGCAAAAACTGGTCTTTGTTATCATCAACCCTTCGAGGGTTGCACCCCTTTTTTTAAGACATACCAGGACCCTGGTATGTCTTGAAAAAGGGGTGTAACCCCCAAAACGTTGATGAAGTCTGTGTGACGAAACACGTTGGGCAATTGATACTGACCTCTGATTCAGATAAGAATTACCTCTTTTTAAATATCCTGCACTTTACTTGTATTTATTGTGTATATGCTTTTTATCCCATTTTTATAAAAAAGTATTGTATTGTTAATATTGTGATTAAATTATTTATCATATATTATATATGCTTTTGATATTTCATATTAGACATCATTGGTCGCTACCTCCTATCCCCCCCCCCTTTTTTATAGATCCAATTTCATCAGGGATTTACCATCCCTGTACCCTTGGGGCCCAGCAGAAACCTTATATATAGGGAGTGTTATTAGGCAGCTGTTATACTTTATTGATCATTTGTTAGTGTTGATATTTTCACTAGTGGCGTAGTACTTTTTTCTTGCTCCTAATATATATATATATATATATATATATATATATATATATTGCAAAAGAATGATGAAGGCGCACTCAGTGAATCATGATTAAAACAGATTTACTGAAAATAACAAGCTCACATACATCAAGGTAAGAAATAACCGGCTCATAGGATTCGACCCAGCTGTATCACGTATCACTCTCAGCGGTCCGATTCTCAGGTTGCCGGCATGTGATAAATCTCAAGTCCGCGTCTTAGCTTGCAGGACCAGTGTTCACAGTTGAAGCAAACACGTCTTGGTTTAGGCCACGCCCAACGCGTTTCGTCACAATATGACTTCGTCACACCCCCTGACGAAGTCATATTGTTGCTTCAACTGTGAACACTGGTCCTGCAAGCTAAGACGCGGACTTGAGATTTATCACATGCCGGCAACCTGAGAATCGGACCGCTGAGAGTGATACGTGATACAGCTGGGTCGAATCCTATGAGCCGGTTATTTCTTACCTTGATGTATGTGAGCTTGTTATTTTCAGTAAATCTGTTTTAATCATGATTCACTGAGTGCGCCTTCATCATTCTTTTGCAGTTCATATTAACAGTGTGGTTACACCGTTCAGAAGTGCCTGCACCAGCATCAATAATTTACATGGATTTTATGGATTATTAAGGACGCTAAACATCGATTGCACAGCCTTCAATCTCTTGCAAACATATATATATATATATATATATATACCGTATATACTGGAGTGTAAGCCGACTTTTTCAGCACTTTTTTAGCACTTTTTTTTTGTTCTGAAAAAGCCCCCTCGTCTTAAACTCGAGTCAGGGCTGGTGGCAGTGCAGTGCAGTGGAAAAGAGGGACACGGAGGGCACAGCGTACGCCTCTCCTGTGTCCCTCCTGCGTCTCCGGCGGCAGTGGCGGGTCTATTAAAGGAAGTACCTGTTCGTGAGCTCTGATTGGCTCACGAACCAGTACTTCATTTATCAGACCCGCCACGGCCGCCGAAGACGCAGGAGGGACACAGGAGAAACATGGAAACTTAGAAACATAGAATTTGTCGGCAGATAAGAACCACTTGGCCCATCTAGTCTGCCCCTTTTTTTTTTTTATCTCTAACCTTAATTGATCCTTATTTCTTTGTAAGGATATCCTTATGTCTATCCCATGCATGTTTAAATTGCTCTACTGTCAGCCTCTACCACCTCCGATGGGAAGCTATTCCACTTGTCCACTACCCTTTCTGTGAAGTAATTTTTCCGCAAATGTCCCCTGAACCTCCCCCCCTCCAGTCTCAGTGCATGTCCTCGTGTCCTATTGCTTCTCTTCATTTGGAGAATGTTTCCCTCCTGGACTTTGTTAAAACCCTTGATATATTTGAAAGTTTCTATCATGTCCCCCCTTTCCCTTCTCTGCTCCAAACTATACATATTGAGATTTCTTAGTCTTTCTGGGTATGTTTTGTGATGTAGGCCATGCACCATTTTAGTTGCCCTTCTTTGTACAGTCTCTAATGTATTAATATCATTTTGAAGATATGGCCTCCAGAATTGAACACAGTATTCTAGATGAGGCTGTACCAATGACCTATACAGTGGCATTATTACTTCTTTCTTTCTGCTGCTGATTCCTCTCCCAATGCAGCCAAGCATCTGACTAGCCTTCCTCATTGCTTTGTTACATTGCTTACCTGCCTTTAAGTCATCTGAAATAGTGACTCCTAGATCCCTTTCCTCCTCAGTAGTTTGCCCTCCGTGTCCCTCCTTCACAAGACAACGCGGGAGCGGTGGAAGGTAAGTTATAGCAGGCACTGGGGGAGCATATTTGGCACTTGGGGGAGCATATGTGGCACTGAGGGGGCATGCATAACTGGCAGTATGAGGGCATATCTAGCACTGTGGGGGTATAACTGGCACTGTGTGGGGACATATCTGGCAGTGTGAGGGCATATCTGGCACTGAGGGGGCATGCATATCTGGCAGTATGAGGGCATATCTGGCACTGTGGGGGGCATATCTGGCAGTGTGAAGGCATATCTGGCACTGAGGGGGCATGCATATCTGGCAGTATGAGGGCATATCTGGCACTGTGGGGGCATATCTGGCACTGTGGGGGTATATCTGGCAGTGTGAGGGCATATCTGGCACTGAGGGGGTATGCATATCTGGCAGTATGAGGGACCATCTGGCACTATGAGGGCATATCTGGCACTGTGGGGGCATATCTGGCAGTATGAGGGAACATCTGGCACTATGAGGGCATTTCTGGCAGTGTGAGGGCATATCTGGCAGTGTGAGGGCATATCTGGCACTGTGGGGGCATATCTGACACTATGAGGGCATATCTGACACTGTGGGGGCATATCTGACAGTATGAGGGCTGTGTACGGCTAGAGCTGCATTTCCCACCCTAGGCTTATACTCGAGTCAATACGTTTTTCCAGGTTTTTGTGGTAAAATTAGGTACCTCGGCTTATATTCAGTCGACTTATACTCGAGTATATACGGTATCAGTCTGTCTTTCTGTAAATCTATATGGGATGGTATCGGGATTCCGGCACTTCGGATGCCAGGTATATATAGTGCTACATTATAGGAATGCTTTCTCTTTCTGTTTTCTTCTTTACATGTGTTTGTACCTTACAAGGAGTAGCCTATGCAAACATTTTGAAACAAATTATTCTAGGTATATTTGTTATTCAAGTTTCTATCAGGCAGATGTATTTAGCCTGGAGAAGTGATAAAGAAGTGATAAGTGGAAGGTGATAATGCATCAGCCAATCAGCTCCTAATTGTAATTTTTCAAACCCTTATGATTGACTGGTGTGTTATTATCTTCCATTTATCACTGCTTTATCACTTCTTTATCACTTTTCCAGGCTTAATACATCTGCCCCAGTATGTAGTGAAAACTGAGATACCATAGAAACTATTTAGACATCTGAATTTAATGAGGAAAATTATATCTGTAAAAGTATCATGGTAATTGTGTCACAGTCATGAAAGTTATGGTTTATATAGAATACAGTGGATAGTAGACAGCATACGTTGTGCTCTATGGTGGAAATTCAGTTGTTTTGCATTGCATTTAAAGTGACCGGGATCTATTCCTTGTGGATGCACATTGCTTCTGGGTGCCCAAACTGCCATGTGTGCAGTTTTCCAAATAGATTGGTCATGGTGCTATTGGGTGTGACATGTGCGATAAATGATGGGAGCTCACAGCACCAGCAGCACTAACAATTGAATATTAACAGTCATTTTTAACAGGAGCTGTGGGCACAAGAAAACAATTGAATTCCCCCTAGATATACAAATATCATTCATTGGATTTAAAGTCACATTCATACTCACTAGGAAAACATGACCTGACAGGTGATTCTTGTATGCGAAACAATTTCAGTAGTGGATTTCGATAGCAGGTATCAATTTCACGAATTAAATTTTAAAATCAGAGCAAATTAATAAAATAAACATGATGAATGTACAGTAATTCAGTCAGCAATTTGCACCTGGAACAAACCATGCTGCAATGCAAGGGGACAGTTATTGTTTTACACGCAGGGAAAATACTGATTGCATTAGTACTGCACCGAGACTGGAGGGAGGTAGGTTCAGGAGAAATTTAATAAAAAATTACTTCACAGAAAGGGCAGTGGACAAGTGGAATGGCCTCACATCAGAGGTGGTAGAGGCTAAGACAGTGCAACAATTTAATCATGCATTGGATAGACATAAGGATATCCTTAAAAAGAAATAAGGATTAAGGTTTGAGGTAAAAATATATTTAAAAAAGGGGCAGACTAGATGTGCCTGGTGGTGCTTATCTGCCGTCACATTCTATGTTTCTATTTCTATTCATGTAGTGAATAAATACCGGGTAGCTTTTTTTTTTTATACTAAAACTTAGAATTAAGGTAGGATACACTCCTCCTAAATACAGTATATATTTCTCTGCATATTTAAAATATACCCCATCTGCAGTGTGACATGGTTTTCCCAAGGTGCAAGTTGCTCCTTTTTGTGATTCATAAATATTTGTGTCATTTTTAATTATGATCTTTTTTCGATTTATGTAAAAGCAGCATCTATATACAGTATGCTCATTACTATAATCAAGATAACGTACCATCACTTACCTGCAAACTTTGAAGCCCTCCATATGCTGTAAATAATAGTAAAAATCCAAAGGACACAACAAGAATGTTCTTAAGGTATCTGTCCATTTTTCTGGTTCACTTGCTAATGATTTCCTTTCCTTTCTTTCTTAAATGTAACATACTATACATCTACAAGGCAGACAGTGTTGAGTTAGCCATGTGTTAATACTTTGAACTTTAACAAGTGAAGATAGATGTTATTTAGAATGGTTACTCATTCACTTGTTGCACAGCAATAATAAGCAACAGAGCATTTGATTACAGCCATTATCAGTTTATCCAGCAATCCTTGTTTTGTTACCTTAATTAGGTAATTGAACTGATATGTTATTTGTTTTCAGGTTACCATTATCAGACTCAGGAACAACAGGAGAAGTGACATAATTACAATTTGCATTATTATTAAGTGCAGTCATAGAATAAATGAGAGTGCAGCAGATTGCCAAAACCTACAGCACAGTTCTAGGGAAGTTCGCCGGCCCAAATCATGGGTTTTGGGTTTGGATCTGTATCTCCTTTGTGTTTTGGATCTATACTTAGTTTTGTCAAAACCGCCCTTGTGTATGTTGCTTTTGGATCTGTATTTTTTTTAAATTCAGAAAAAACAGCTAAAGTCACATAATTTGGGCCTGTTTTGTTCCTACGGTATTATTAACCTCAATAATATTAATTTTCCTGTAATTTCAAGTCAGTTTTGAACATCTCACAGCTCATAATATTGCTTTCATCCATTTTAGACCAAATACTTCAGCGAGCTGACTGGCTACTAACTGACAGAGCAGCGGCACAAACACGCAACAGTTTATTATCTATGAAACATTGCCACACAGCAGTGGTAGGAAAGAAGGTGGTGAAAGATGAAATTGTCCTTGGGCCCTCCCACCCACTCTTATATGGGATTTTAAAAAGGACATGCACATTTTAACAAACCAAGCACTTCAGTGACAGGAACTGACAATTTTGTGGCTGAAGTGCTTGCTTTGTTTGGGGCCCCACAAAACAATTTTTTGGAATGACTACCTCTGGTCACTAGTGAGGAAGTTGATAATGAGGGTGTTAATTTCATTCTAATCTTGTAAAATAAATTTCATGAACTTGCTGCAAATGACGTAACATGGAGGAAGTGCATAGATGGCTAACATCCCTATCTCTACTAATATTGGCCTCACAAATGGAGCAGATGTCTTCACAAATGTCATGAGGATTTGGGTAAAAATAATCCCACACACAAAATGTGTCTTTTTAGGTGATCTCTTTGATCTGATGCAGGGGCATATTACCCCTTGAAAAGGATGGCACTCGCCAATAGCCCTGGCTGAGGAGGTACACTGCTTGGAGGTGCCTACTGCAGCCAGGGGGTAGAATTACATAGTGGTTCTGTCCAGGTCCACTGCCAGCTGTGATCAGGCGTGATCTAGTGACAGTCACTAGCTATACTAGGTAACTATGCCACTCGCTACCATGGGATATAACTCCCATCCATACTTCTTTTGATACACCACATGATATCATGATGCCCGCTGAGCACAGCCCATATTTATAGGAAGAGACTAAAAGAGAGGAGACTGAAAAGAGGAACCACGTGCCTTTGTGTCCTCCAGCTGCATGCCAGTATGTTATATTTGTTTGTAGTCAACAACTTGTGTGGACGGACCTGTTGTGTGGACAACCTGTTGTTTTAAAAAAATTCCTACTATTATTTACACGTTGACACATTGATTCAGGAAGGATTTATTCAGTTAAAGTACAATGCAGATATTATCTCCACCTTTTTGTATCAGGAAAAAAATAGAAACAGACAATAGCTGGCTGATTTTAAAAACAAACTGTGTCCAATATATATATATATATATATATATGTATTGTTACAATAATTTATTTATATCTCTAATGTATGTATGGTCTGATATGGTAGCAGGTCCATCAGGGGTTCTACCATGTGAGCATAATGTGTAAGGGGCACTACTACTGTGGGCATAATCTGTAAGGGTCACTACTGTGGGCATAATCTATAAGGGTCACTACTAATGTTTGGCATAATCGATAAGAGACCCTACTACTATGGGCATAATCTGTAAGGGACACTACTAATGTGTGGCATAATCTGTAAGGGGCACTACTAATGTGGGCATAATCTGTAAGGAGCACTACTAATGTGTGGCATAATGAGTAAGGAGCACTACTACTGTGTAGCATAATGAGTAAGGGGCACTACTACTGCGTGGCATAATGAGTAAGTAGCACTACTACTGTGTGGTATGTTTTTTTTTTTTTTAAAGATAGATTTATTAGGCTTTTATGATAGACAACTGAAACCGTAACAGTACATGTCAGAAAAATTCACAAGCTTATATCACAAGAAATTGTATAACAAAACAGTCACAAGGCCATTAAAATTATTGATGAACCTTGAACAATCTGACTCTGTATTAATTACTGAATTAAGATAGATAAGGAAAGAGAAGAAAGAGATAAAAGAAAGACAAGGGGAACACACATAGGGGAAGTAAGGGAAGGGAGAGAATGGGGTGTTAGCGGCTCTAAAATAGTGGGATAATGGAGGCTAGCCTTTGAGATATCTCAAAATATCACCGTAAGTTAGAAATACAAAATAGGCATTAAAGATACTCAATTAAATCAAGAATCCTGTACATACAGGTTATATGTCACCACTTTACAGTCTATCATTTTTAAAACATGAGCTTTTGTAGAAGGGTCTAGAGATTCAATAAAACAGTTCCATTTTAAACAGAATTTGCAGAGTCCAAATGAGGAATATAATGTCAACAGTGTTCTCCAGTCATAATACATTAGTTGTAAGAGCTTTTGTTTAACCTCCGTAATAGAAGGAACAGAACGTTGAACCCACCGAATCAATATACATTTTCTACCAAGTGTGAGTATAACACTAAGCAAGGGACAAATCCTCTGTTTTAGGTTCCAATTCTTAAAAGTTAAACACAAGCATGCTAGTGGATCTGGTTGGACATTTATGGAAAACAATTGGTTAATAAACACTAAAAGTTTATTCCAAAAAAGTTTAACTTTCCTGCACTCCCACATACAATGTAGAAAGGATGCAGAGGAAACTCCGCATTTAATACAGTTCCCTGTTTCACTAGGTGTCATATGTTTAATTTGTAGCGGGGTAATATACGCCCTGTGAATCGTTCTCAGATGTACCTCTTGTAGATACGCTGAACCCAGATATTTAAGGGATCGTAAGCAAGGGTCAGTAAGTTCAGCGAAATCCGTCAGGGCTGGAATATCACTTTTCCATTTTAATAACAAATTATCCCATTGAACAGTGGGGGAGCAGGTCAGCATAACAGCATATAAGGACTGCACTTTATAAGGGCGTAAACAAACAGACTTAAGCAGAGTATCAATAATATTAGGAAGTGTTTTTAAGCCCCTAGGCATGGCTGAATGAGAAGGGGAGCTGATAGAATATACAAAGTGACGCACCTGGAAGTACATGAACATGTTATGTTTAGGGAGGTCAAATTTATGGCACAATTCTGAAAACAAGTAGATAGAGCCCCCAGGATCAAAAATCTTGTTAAACGAATCGAGATTCTTAGATTTCCACAGTAAAAAAGCAGTGTTTTGTAATGAGGGCAGAAAAGCTGGGTTGCCCCAAAAGGGAACAAACTGAGAAAAATAAGGATTTCTATGACACTTTTTGTTAATAGTGGTCCAAGCTAAAAAGGTGTCCTTAAATAAAATGTGGTCTTTAATCTTTGGAGGTATTTGAGAGGGGCGTAAATGAACTAAAGCAGCAGGCGAGTATGGGGAAAAAATATCTTGTTCTAACTCTAAGTCAGTATAAAGTGAAGCATTATGGAACCAGTCAAGTATGTAACGGAAATGTACTGCCAGGGAGTAGGCCTTTAAGTCCAGGAAACCGAAACCTCCATCTTTTTTAGCAGATTTCAGCTTCAATTTAGCAATCCTTGGACGTTTACCACGCCATATAAATTTTGAAAACAGAGCTTCAAGTTTGAGAATATCAAAATGTGTGAGAGAAATCGGAAGCATCTGTATGTAATAAAATATTTTGGGGAACAGAACACTTTTAATAACTTCTATTCTACCAAGTAAAGATAGTGGAAGGTCCTTCCATGCTTCTAATTTCAAAGCTATATTACCTATAGCCTGGGAAAAATTAATTTTATACAAGTTAACTAAATCAGGGGTGGGGAACCTCCGGCCCGCGGGCCGTATAAGGCCCGCGAAGCCGTTTGCTCCGGCCCACCCGCTTCTCTGTGAGACACGCCGCCGCTCAGTCCGGCGGCAGCGTGTCTCAGCTGTCAGGACAGGAACTCAGGAGGAGAGCGCGGCGGATGGCGGCTGCGGCGTGTAGGACTAGAAACCAGCCGCCGGTTCGTGAACCAATCAGAGCTCGCGGACCGGCAGCCAATCAGGAGCAGCGGCTGCCAGTCCGCGAGCTCTAAATGTTCTCGAACCGGCGGCTGGTTTCAAGTCCTACACGCCGCCGCCCAACATAGCCGCACTCTCCTCCGTGTCCCGCCGAAAGAAGCAGCGGTAAGCAGCACGGGAGGGGGGCGGGGGGGCATCTGTATACCTGGCACTGTGGGGGGCATCTGTATACCTGGCACTGTGGGGGGCATCTGTATACCTGGCACTGTGGGGGCATCTGTATACCTGGCACTGTGAGGGGCATTTGTATACCTGGCACTGTGAGGGCATCTGTATACCTGGCACTGTGGGGGGGCATCTGTATACCTGGCACTGTGGGGGGCATCTGTATACCTGGCACTGTGGGGGCATCTGTATACCTGGCACTGTGGGGGGCATTTGTATACCTGGCACTGTGAGGGGCATTTGTATACCTGGCACTGTGGGGGGCATTTGTATACCTGGCACTGTGGGGGGCATTTGTATACCTGGCACTGTGAGGGGCATCTGTATACCTGGCACTGTGGGGGCATCTGTATACCTGGCACTGTGAGGGGCATTTGTATACCTGGCACTGTGGGGGCATTTGTATACCTGGCACTGTGGGGGCATCTGTATACCTGGCACTGTGAGGGGCATTTGCATACCTGGCACTGTGGGGGCATTTTTATACCTGGCACTGTGGGGGCAATTGTGGATCTGGCACTGCACTATTGGGGGCATATGTGTATCAAGTCCCATTTTAATTGGCCACACCCATGATTTTGGTGCGCGCACACACAGTGCCTCTAAGGGGCAGACCTACTGGGGGGCAGGGTAATTTTTTAAGTTGAGAATTTTTGTATGGCCCCCGAAGGATTTTATAAATATCCAAATGGCCCTCGGTAGAAAAAAGGTTCCCCACCCCTAACCTAGATACTTAAAGTGAGATTTGGATATTTTAAAAGGAGGAATATCAGGGCTTAAAAAGGTAGTCAGTGAGGTTTTACCTAACAATAAAATTTCCGATTTCGTAATATTAATCTTATAACCTGCAATTTTCCCAAAAGAAGAAATTAAATGAATTAAAGCTGGTAATGATTGTTCTGGGTTAGTTAAAAATAAGAGTGTCATCAGCAAATAAAGCTATTTTTAATGTTTCCGACCCTATTGTTATCCCCTGAATGAGATTAGATTCACGAACGGCTACAGCTAGCGGTTCGATCAATAAGTCAAAAAGGAGAGGGGAAAGGGGGCACCCTTGTCTCGTTCCCCGTTGTAATAAGAAAGGAGGGGACATTACTCCATTGCAAGATACATAAATTGAAGGGGAGGAATACAGGGTTTTTATAATAGAAACAAAAGACTCTGGGAAACCGAAGTTTTCCAACGTATGGTATAGGTGAGGCCACAATAAAAGGTCGAAGGCCTTTTCTGCATCTAAGGTAAGAATCAAACTATGGGGTGGGTCTGGGGATAATTGAATATTTTCATGTTGTATGACTGATAGAACTCTCCGAAGATTTACCACTGAATGCCTACCGGCAATGAAGCCAGTTTGATCTTTGTGGACCAGGACAGGAAGAATATTTTTAAGTCTTTGCGCTAAAATAGATGTTAAGCAGTGATATCGGTCTATATGAGCCCGGTAGGGAAAGATCTCTACCCTCTTTTGGTAAGACCTTGATCACAGGATCAGTAAAATATAAAGGGAGAGTCCCATCAGTCATAATATGATTAAAAAACGGCTTGTAGAGTAGGGCATATTTGTAAGGCCAGAAGTTTATAAAATTCATTGGAATACCCGTCTGGGCCAGGGGCTTTACATGGTTTAAGTCATTTAATAGTATTGGAGATTTCAGTAATCGAAATAGGAGAAGTTAAAGAGGAGGCATAGGCCGAAGGAACCTGAGGTAGTGGTAATCTATCCCAGAACTGTTGTGAATAGGGTTCATGGGAAGTTGTTACGCACACCAGTGCTATAAGGAGTATACCGGTGTATGAACAGAGAGGGGAGCGAAGCAAACGAACTCACAGACAGTATAACATAACATACACAGGAGGTGATGGAATAACTAATAAACACAAAGTGAATGGAGAAGCCCAAAGGCTCAGGAATTGGGTGTCTCCCTAGTGTCAGGAATGCTCAGATGGAATAGAGCGGACAATGAAGCGAGGTGTAGTGATTTAACATGTGGAGCACCTGAAATGATGTTGCTAAGAGCAACAGAAAAAACCCCAAAGAGTTACCAACGGGTGTGGGAATAAACTCCTTGGTCAGAGATAGAAATATAGACACAAGGAGAGTATCCACAATCCTAACCCCCACTTGCAGGGCACAGGTTCAGCTTACTGCCACTAAACTGACACCTGGACGCCCTGCACAGTGAGGGAGGATTAAGCAAGCAGGTCTGAGAGTACAGCCGCAAACCTGCTGGGTTCACAGAATAGCAAAAGAACCCCAGCAGGTCAAACAACTGACTCCAGTCTTACTGCTAGGTCCGGATTGGCAGAAAGTACCGAATCCCAAGGCCTATTCGCAGTAAGCAACAAGTAAATACAAAGTCACACAGTACTAGCTAACTCTCTGGAACTGACTAACAAACAAAGATTCAGCAGCATTTGCCTAGCCTGAGAGGATGGTTTATATAGCAGGTGCTGTCCACACCCCACTCAGACCTCACAGACTGTGAGCACAAAACCAGCGCCGGATTCCCTGCCGTGCACAGAGCCTGTAACCACTACACAGTAAAAACCTGGACCGGAGTATCAGCTGCGCTCAGGTTACTTTGCTAACACTTGCCTCCCGGTTGCCATGGCGACGTGGCAGCACAGAGCAGGAGATCCTAATAGTACCCCCCCTCTGACGAGGGGTCAAAGAACCCCTACCACCGGGTTTATCGGGGAACTGCGAGAAGAAAGAGCGTATCAGTCTGGGGGCATGAAGATCACAACTGCGCACCCACGACCGCTCCTCCGGGCCATACCCCTTCCAGTGCACCAAAAATGACAGCCGACCCCGAACCATCTTGGAGTCAAGAACCCTTTCAACCACAAACTCCCTCTGACCCCGTATCAGAAGAGGAGAAGGTCTTCCACTGGAAGAAGGATTACTAACCGCCAGTTTTAAAAGGGAACAATTAAATGTTTTATTGATACCCAATGAACGGGGCAGATCTAACTGAAATGCCACCGGATTGATAACCCTGGTGATCTTATAAGGGTCGATGAACCGGGGGCCTAACTAATGAGATGGCTGTCTCAACTTCAAATTCTTGGTGGACAACCAGACGAAGTCTCCTAATTTGAAGCTGCAGGGTCTTCTCCGCTTATCAAAAACCCTTTTGGTCACTAATGACACAGACACAAGGGCTTTCTTCACTTTCCTCCAAATACCCCTAAGGACCAAAACAACAGAGGAACCACCAGGCGTGGAATCCAGGGGGTCAAAAGAATTGGCCTTAGGATGATGCCCATACACACAAAGGAAGGGAGAGATCCCTGTAGCAGAGTGAGCCGCGTTGTTATAGGCAAACTCCGCCATGGACAGATGAGCAACCCAGTCAGTATGACACTTGGAGACATAACACCTGAGGAACTGCTCCAAGGACTGGTTCACCCTCTCAGTCTGCCCATTAGACTGTGGATGGTAGCCTGACGACAAGCTCACAGAAATCTGGAGATCAGAACAAAATGCCCTCCAGAATTTGGCCACAAACTGGGATTCACGGTCAGAGACCACATCAAGTGGCAACCCGTGGAGGCGCACAACATGCTGCATAAATAACTCAGACAGGCGTCTGGCCGATGGCAACCCAACCAGTGGAACGAAATGCGCCATCTTCGAAAACCTGTCAACGACAACCCAAATGGCTGTCATCCCCGAGGATTTGGGCAAGTCCACCACAAAATCCATGGAAATGTGGGTCCATGGCTTAGACAGCAACTCCCGAGTTCTGGCAATACCCGGATGCCCTGCCGACCTCTTGGCATGGAATTCCAGGAACACTCGCTGTCTTAACCTAGGAGGCACAAACAAGAGACCTACCGGAAGGTCTGGAGGAGCCTGCTCCTGTGCTCTAAGGACTAATGACAAGAGGTCCTGGGTAATGCCCACTTTAATACATGATGGGGACACAATGGGCAATGGCTCCTCTGTGGTCTCTTGAACTGGAGCAAAACTCCGCGAGAGCGCATCAGCCTTGATGTTTTTTGACCCAGGGCGATATGTTATCAAAAAATTAAAGCGAGCAAAAAACAAAGCCCATCGTGCCTGCCTGGCATTGAGCCGCTTCGCTGACTCTAAATATGCCAGATTCTTATGGTCGGTGAGAATTGAGACCACAAACTTAGCCCCATCAAGCCAGTGTCTCCACTCCCCGAATGCATCCTTTATAGCCAACAATTCCCGGTTACCCACATCATAATTCATCTCGGCAGACGAAAATTTACGGGAAAAGTAAGCACAGGGATGAAGGCGATTATCAGACACCCCCATCTGAGAGAGCACTGCCCCAATACCTATCTCAGAGGCATCCACTTCTACCACAAAAGGACGCTCTGGATCTGGGTGTCGCAGCACCTTGGCCGAGACAAATGCCCTTTTGAGACGGGCAAAGGCCGCTTTGGCCTCACAAGACCAGTGAGCAACATCCGCCCCTTTCTTAGTGAGTGCCACCAAGGGGGCCACTATAGACGAAAATCCAGCAATAAACCGTCTATAAAAATTCGCAAAGCCCAGAAAACGCTGAAGCGCCTTCAAACTAGTGGGCTGCACCCAATCCAGGACTGCCTGTACCTTAGAACCCTCCATTTGGAAACCTTCTGAGGAGATAATATACCCTAGAAATGCGATTTGCTAGACTTCAAACTCGCACTTCTCCAGCTTCGCCCCAAGCTGGTGGTCTCTGAGTTTCTGGAGGACTAAGCGTACATGCTTCCGATGTTCCTCCAGGGAATGAGAGAAGATTAGGATGTCATCTAGATAAACAACTAAGAATCTATCCAAATATTCCCTGAGCACATCGTTCATGAATTCCTGGGAGACTGCCGGGGCATTAGAGAGCCCAAAAGGCATCACCAAATATTCATAATGCCCTGAGTGGGTATTAAAGGCAGTCTTCCATTCATCCCCCTCTCTTATTCGGATTAGATTGTAAGCACCGCATAGGTCAATCTTAGAAAAAATGGTGGCAGTACGAAGCTGGTCAAACAAAACCGAAATGAGAGGCAGTGGGTACGAGTTTTTAATCGTGATACGGTTCAATTCCCTGAAGTCGATGCAGGGTCGCAACGAACCGTCCTTTTTACCCATTAAGAAGAACCCCGACCCAACTGGGGACTGTGAGGGTCTGATAAATCCCTTAGCCAAGTTCTCCTGAATGTACTCTGCCATAGCCTGAGTCTCAGGACATGACAGGGAGTACACTATAAATAAAATCTTAATTGCGCTAGAATGGAAATATAATAGCAGCTCTATTAAAATTATATACTATAAACTAGGAATAAAAGAGCGCTTGTAAGAAAATATGTGTGTGCGCAAAACCTGTGGAAAAAGGATTTAATTAGTAGGTAATGTTTACAGCCCTTTTAGGACTTTGTAAGGACCGGATTCTGAAACGAGCAGAAAAGAATACTTTGATTCCTATCTAACCCTATCTAAATACCTTTAAAGCCGTTGGAATATGTAGAGAGCTTCCACGTCCAGGTTAGAGATGAGCGGGTTCGGTTTCTCTGAATCCGAACCCGCACGAACTTCATGTTTTTTTCACGGGTCCGAGCAGACTCGGATCCTCCCGCCTTGCTCGGTTAACCCGAGCGCGCCCGAACGTCATCATGACGCTGTCGGATTCTCGCGAGACTCGGATTCTATATAAGGAGCCGCGCGTCGCCGCCATTTTCACACGTGCATTGAGATTGATAGGGAGAGGACGTGGCTGGCGTCCTCTCCATTTAGATTAGGGTTGAGAGAGAGAGAGAGAGATTGACCTGAGGCTGTGATACTGTAGAAGAGAGTGCAGAGTTTAGTGACTGACGACCACAGTGACCACCAGACAGTGCAGTTGTTTGTTTTATTTAATATATCCGTTCTCTGCCTGAAAAAAACGATACACACAGTGACTCAGTCACATACCATATCTGTGTGCACTGCTCAGCCCAGTGTGCTGCATCAATGTATATATATATCTGACTGTGCTCAGCTCACACAGCTTATAATTGTGGGGGAGACTGGGGAGCACTGCAGTGCCAGTTATAGGTTATAGCAGGAGCCAGGAGTACATAATATTATATTAAAATTAAACAGTGCACACTTTTGCTGCAGGAGTGCCACTGCCAGTGTGACTAGTGACCAGTGACCTGACCACCAGTATATATAATATTAGTAGTATACTATCTCTTTATCAACCAGTCTATATTAGCAGCAGACACAGTACAGTGCGGTAGTTCACGGCTGTGGCTACCTCTGTGTCGGCACTCGGCAGCCCGTCCATAATTGTATATACCACCTAACCGTGGTTTTTTTTTCTTTCTTTATAGTCATACTAGTTACGAGTATACTATCTCTTTATCAACCAGTCTATATTAGCAGCAGACACAGTACAGTGCGGTAGTTCACGGCTGTGGCTACCTCTGTGTCGGCACTCGGCAGCCCGTCCATAATTGTATATACCACCTAACCGTGGTTTTTTTTTCTTTCTTTATACATACATACTAGTTACGAGTATACTATCTCTTTATCAACCAGTCTATATTAGCAGCAGACACAGTACAGTGCGGTAGTTCACGGCTGTGGCTACCTCTGTGTCGGCACTCGGCAGCCCGTCCATAATTGTATATACCACCTAACCGTGGTTTTTTTTTCTTTCTTTATACATACATACTAGTTACGAGTATACTATCTCTTTATCAACCAGTCTATATATTAGCAGCAGACACAGTACAGTGCGGTAGTTCACGGCTGTGGCTACCTCTGTGTCGGCACTCGGCAGCCCGTCCATAATTGTATATACCACCTAACCGTGTTTTTTTTTTCTTTCTTTATACATACATACTAGTTACGAGTATACTATCTCTTTATCAACCAGTCTATATATTAGCAGCAGACACAGTACAGTGCGGTAGTTCACGGCTGTGGCTACCTCTGTGTCGGCACTCGGCAGCCCGTCCATAATTGTATATACCACCTAACCGTGGTTTTTTTTTCTTTCTTTATAGTCATACTAGTTACGAGTATACTATCTCTTTATCAACCAGTCTATATTAGCAGCAGACACAGTACAGTGCGGTAGTTCACGGCTGTGGCTACCTCTGTGTCGGCACTCGGCAGCCCGTCCATAATTGTATATACCACCTAACCGTGGTTTTTTTTTTTTTCTTTATACATACATACTAGTTACGAGTATACTATCTCTTTATCAACCAGTCTATATATTAGCAGCAGACACAGTACAGTGCGGTAGTTCACGGCTGTGGCTACCTCTGTGTCGGCACTCGGCAGCCCGTCCATAATTGTATATACCACCTAACCGTGGTTTTTTTTCTTTCTTTATACATACATACTAGTTACGAGTATACTATCTCTTTATCAACCAGTCTATATATTAGCAGCAGACACAGTACAGTGCGGTAGTTCACGGCTGTGGCTACCTCTGTGTCGGCACTCGGCAGCCCGTCCATAATTGTATATACCACCTAACCGTGGTTTTTTTTCTTTCTTTATACATACATACTAGTTACGAGTATACTATCTCTTTATCAACCAGTCTATATATTAGCAGCAGACACAGTACAGTGCGGTAGTTCACGGCTGTGGCTACCTCTGTGTCGGCACTCGGCAGCCCGTCCATAATTGTATATACCACCTAACCGTGGTTTTTTTTTCTTTCTTTATACATACATACTAGTTACGAGTATACTATCTCTTTATCAACCAGTCTATATATTAGCAGCAGACACAGTACAGTGCGGTAGTTCACGGCTGTGGCTACCTCTGTGTCGGCACTCGGCAGCCCGTCCATAATTGTATATACCTCCTAACCGTGGTTTTTTTTTCTTTCTTTATACATACATACTAGTTACGAGTATACTATCTCTTTATCAACCAGTCTATATTAGCAGCAGACACAGTACAGTGCGGTAGTTCACGGCTGTGGCTACCTCTGTGTCGGCACTCGGCAGACCGTCCATAATTGTATATACCACCTAACCGTGGTTTTTTTTTCTTTCTTTATACATACATACTAGTTACGAGTATACTATCTCTTTATCAACCAGTCTATATTAGCAGCAGACACAGTACAGTGCGGTAGTTCACGGCTGTGGCTACCTCTGTGTCGGCACTCGGCAGCCCGTCCATAATTGTATATACCACCTAACCGTGGTTTTTTTTTCTTTCTTTATACATACATACTAGTTACGAGTATACTATCTCTTTATCAACCAGTCTATATATTAGCAGCAGACACAGTACAGTGCGGTAGTTCACGGCTGTGGCTACCTCTGTGTCGGCACTCGGCAGCCCGTCCATAATTGTATACTAGTATCCAATCCATCCATCTCCATTGTTTACCTGAGGTGCCTTTTAGTTGTGCCTATTAAAATATGGAGAACAAAAATGTTGAGGTTCCAAAATTAGGGAAAGATCAAGATCCACTTCCACCTCGTGCTGAAGCTGCTGCCACTAGTCATGGCCGAGACGATGAAATGCCAGCAACGTCGTCTGCCAAGGCCGATGCCCAATGTCATAGTACAGAGCATGTCAAATCCAAAACACCAAATATCAGTAAAAAAAGGACTCCAAAACCTAAAATAAAATTGTCGGAGGAGAAGCGTAAACTTGCCAATATGCCATTTACCACACGGAGTGGCAAGGAACGGCTGAGGCCCTGGCCTATGTTCATGGCTAGTGGTTCAGCTTCACATGAGGATGGAAGCACTCAGCCTCTCGCTAGAAAAATGAAAAGACTAAAGCTGGCAAAAGCAGTAGCACCGCAAAGAACTGTGCGTTCTTCGAAATCCCAAATCCACAAGGAGAGTCCGACTCCAATTGTGTCGGTTGCGATGCCTGACCTTCCCAACACTGGACGTGAAGAGCATGCGCCTTCCACCATTTGCACGCCCCCTGCAAGTGATGGAAGGAGCACCCGCAGTCCAGTTCCTGATAGTCAGATTGAAGATGTCAGTGTTGAAGTACACCAGGATGAGGAGGATATGGGTGTTGCTGACGCTGGGGAGGAAATTGACCAGGAGGATTCTGATGGTGAGGTGGTTTGTTTAAGTCAGGCACCCGGGGAGACACCTGTTGTCCGTGGTAGGAATATGGCCGTTGACATGCCTGGTGAAAATACCAAAAAAATCAGCTCTTCGGTGTGGAACTATTTCAACAGAAATGCGGACAACAGGTGTCAAGCCGTGTGTTCCCTTTGTCAAGCTGTAATAAGTAGGGGTAAGGACGTTAACCACCTCGGAACATCCTCCCTTATACGTCACCTGCAGCGCATTCATAATAAGTCAGTGACAAGTTCAAAAACTTTGGGTGACAGCGGAAGCAGTCCACTGACCAGTAAATCCCTTCCTCTTGTAACCAAGCTCACGCAAACCACCCCACCAACTCCCTCAGTGTCAATTTCCTCCTTCCCCAGGAATGCCAATAGTCCTGCAGGCAATGTCACTGGCAATTCTGACGAGTCCTCTCCTGCCTGGGATTCCTCCGATGCATCCTTGCGTGTAACGCCTACTGCTGCTGGCGCTGCTGTTGTTGCTGCTGGGAGTCGATGGTCATCCCAGAGGGGAAGTCGTAAGCCCACTTGTACTACTTCCAGTAAGCAATTGACTGTTCAACAGTCCTTTGCGAGGAAGATGAAATATCACAGCAGTCATCCTGCTGCAAAGCGGATAACTGAGGCCTTGACAACTATGTTGGTGTTAGACGTGCGTCCGGTATCCGCCGTTAGTTCACAGGGAACTAGACAATTTATTGAGGCAGTGTGCCCCCGTTACCAAATACCATCTAGGTTCCACTTCTCTAGGCAGGCGATACCGAGAATGTACACGGACGTCAGAAAAAGACTCACCAGTGTCCTAAAAAATGCAGTTGTACCCAATGTCCACTTAACCACGGACATGTGGACAAGTGGAGCAGGGCAGGGTCAGGACTATATGACTGTGACAGCCCACTGGGTAGATGTATGGACTCCCGCCGCAAGAACAGCAGCGGCGGCACCAGTAGCAGCATCTCGCAAACGCCAACTCTTTCCTAGGCAGGCTACGCTTTGTATCACCGCTTTCCAGAATACGCACACAGCTGAAAACCTCTTACGGCAACTGAGGAAGATCATCGCGGAATGGCTTACCCCAATTGGACTCTCCTGTGGATTTGTGGCATCGGACAACGCCAGCAATATTGTGTGTGCATTAAATATGGGCAAATTCCAGCACGTCCCATGTTTTGCACATACCTTGAATTTGGTGGTGCAGAATTTTTTAAAAAACGACAGGGGCGTGCAAGAGATGCTGTCGGTGGCCAGAAGAATTGCGGGACACTTTCGGCGTACAGGCACCACGTACAGAAGACTGGAGCACCACCAAAAACTACTGAACCTGCCCTGCCATCATCTGAAGCAAGAAGTGGTAACGAGGTGGAATTCAACCCTCTATATGCTTCAGAGGTTGGAGGAGCAGCAAAAGGCCATTCAAGCCTATACAATTGAGCACGATATAGTAGGTGGAATGCACCTGTCTCAAGCGCAGTGGAGAATGATTTCAACGTTGTGCAAGGTTCTGATGCCCTTTGAACTTGCCACACGTGAAGTCAGTTCAGACACTGCCAGCCTGAGTCAGGTCATTCCCCTCATCAGGCTTTTGCAGAAGAAGCTGGAGACATTGAAGGAGGAGCTAACACGGAGCGATTCCGCTAGGCATGTGGGACTTGTGGATGGAGCCCTTAATTCGCTTAACAAGGATTCACGGGTGGTCAATCTGTTGAAATCAGAGCACTACATTTTGGCCACCGTGCTCGATCCTAGATTTAAAGCCTACCTTGGATCTCTCTTTCCGGCAGACACAAGTCTGCTGGGGTTGAAAGACCTGCTGGTGACAAAATTGTCAAGTCAAGCGGAACGCGACCTGTCAACATCTCCTCCTTCACATTCTCCCGCAACTGGGGGTGCGAGGAAAAGGCTCAGAATTCCGAGCCCACCCGCTGGCGGTGATGCAGGGCAGTCTGGAGCGACTGCTGATGCTGACATCTGGTCCGGACTGAAGGACCTGACAACGATTACGGACATGTCGTCTACTGTCACTGCATATGATTCTCTCAACATTGATAGAATGGTGGAGGATTATATGAGTGACCGCATCCAAGTAGGCACGTCACACAGTCCGTACTTATACTGGCAGGAAAAAGAGGCAATTTGGAGGCCCTTGCACAAACTGGCTTTATTCTACCTAAGTTGCCCTCCCACAAGTGTGTACTCCGAAAGAGTGTTTAGTGCCGCCGCTCACCTTGTCAGCAATCGGCGTACGAGGTTACATCCAGAAAATGTGGAGAAGATGATGTTCATTAAAATGAATTATAATCAATTCCTCCGCGGAGACATTGACCAGCAGCAATTGCCTCCACAAAGTACACAGGGAGCTGAGATGGTGGATTCCAGTGGGGACGAATTGATAATCTGTGAGGAGGGGGATGTACACGGTGATATATCGGAGGGTGATGATGAGGTGGACATCTTGCCTCTGTAGAGCCAGTTTGTGCAAGGAGAGATTAATGGCTTCTTTTTTGGGGGGGGTCCAAACCAACCCGTCATATCAGTCACAGTCGTGTTGCAGACCCTGTCACTGAAATGATGGGTTGGTTAAAGTGTGCATGTCCTGTTTTGTTTATACAACATAAGGGTGGGTGGGAGGGCCCAAGGACAATTCCATCTTGCACCTCTTTTTTCTTTTCTTTTTATTTGCGTCATGTGCTGTTTGGGGAGGGTTTTTTGGAAGGGACATCCTGCGTGACACTGCAGTGCCACTCCTAGATGGGCCCGGTGTTTGTGTCGGCCACTAGGGTCGCTTATCTTACTCACACAGCTACCTCATTGCGCCTCTTTTTTTCTTTGCGTCATGTGCTGTTTGGGGAGGGTTTTTTGGAAGGGACATCCTGCGTGACACTGCAGTGACACTCCTAGATGGGCCCGGTGTTTGTGTCGGCCACTAGGGTCGCTTATCTTACTCACACAGCTACCTCATTGCGCCTCTTTTTTTCTTTGCATCATGTGCTGTTTGGGGAGGGTTTTTTGGAAGGGACATCCTGCGTGACACTGCAGTGCCACTCCTAGATGGGCCCGGTGTTTGTGTCGGCCACTAGGGTCGCTAATCTTACTCACACAGCTACCTCATTGCGCCTCTTTTTTTCTTTGCGTCATGTGCTGTTTGGGGAGGGTTTTTTGGAAGGGCCATCCTGCGTGACACTGCAGTGCCACTCCTAGATGGGCCCGGTGTTTGTGTCGGCCACTAGGGTCGCTTATCTTACTCACACAGCGACCTCGGTGCAAATTTTAGGACTAAAAATAATATTGTGAGGTGTGAGGTATTCAGAATAGACTGAAAATGAGTGGAAATTATGGTTTTTGAGGTTAATAATACTTTGGGATCAAAATGACCGCCAAATTCTATGATTTAAGCTGTTTTTTAGGTTTTTTGGAAAAAAACACCCGAATCCAAAACACACCCGAATCCGACAAAAAAAATTCGGTGAGGTTTTGCCAAAACGCGGTCGAACCCAAAACACGGCCGCGGAACCGAACCCAAAACCAAAACACAAAACCCGAAAAATTTCAGGCGCTCATCTCTAGTCCAGGTATGATGGAATCCTTCTGTGGTGTCCGCTCTCCACTGCTTAGTTGTAATAGCGGCTGCTGGCTGGAATTAGCGGCTGGCGGCTTGTTATTGTAATTGACGGATGATAGACGGCTGATTCCCCGTCTAGCCGCTGGCGGCTGAGTGCCGTGATTAGCTCTGCACTTACACTTTAGGTTGAAGGTGCAGTGTTCATTTCACTACGAAGGCAGCAGCTTCTGATCTTTGATCGCTGATTGCTGTGACTTGACGGTTGGCGGCTGTAATTAGCGGTAGCAGCCGGCTTGTTCCCCCGTCTATGTGCACAGTATTCGGTCCTTAGAAAATACAATCCAACGCGTTTCAGGCATAAGCCCTTCATCTAGGATAAATGGTGAATGTCCTCCTTCCTTTTTATAGGATGAAACTTTATTAGGAAAAACGGAAGTTTACAATTAAAAACGAAAAAGAAAACTGTCTGTAATGAATTTATTGGTTTTTCCATTCGGCATCTATGAGGTTTTGCGCAATTCTAATGTTATAATGTATATGTCATAGTGAATCTATTAACCATTTATATTTATAAAAAGGCATTTAGTTCTATATCGATATTTAACCCCTGTGGTGTTAGGGTATCCATGAAGTATATCCATTTAGTTTCTGCCTGTTTTAAAACTTGAGATATATCTCCTCCTCTCCAGTTATTTTCCACCCTATATATACCCATAAAATTTAATTTTGATGCGTCTTTATTGTGATAATCTAAAAAGTGTTTAGACACACTATGGGTTTCCAAGCCTTTTTTAATATTTAGTATATGCTCGGATATACGAATCTTTAGCTTCCTCTTAGTCTGTCCAATATATTGATACCCACATGGACATTCCAGCATATATATTACTCTCTCTGAGTCACAAGTGATTCTGCTTTTCACATTAAATTCTTTTTTTGTAGTACTAGACTTAAATATTTGTTTGGGCTGAACTGATGTTTGTTTTGTTGTTCTGCATGCAACACATTTTAAACAATAAAAGTTACCCTTATTCTCCTTTAATTTTACATTTTTAGGTGGTATATAACTTCTCACTAAATTCTGTTTTAAGTTTTCTGCCTTTTTGTATATTATTTGCGGTTTATCCTTAATCAAAGGTTTTAATTTATTGTCAAGTTGTAGAATGTGCCAATGCTTATTTATGATTTTTTCAAACGCTTGATGCTGGCTATTATATTGAGTGACAAACGCTAGACTAAAGTTATTTTCTGGATTTTTTGGTTTATAGCGAATTAATTCTTTTCTATCCATATTTGCAACTTTGGTGATTTCTTATTGCAGGTTATCTTCGTTGTAACCTTTCCCTACAAATTTATTTCTTAGAGAGTCACTCTGAGCCAAAAAGGTGTCATATTTGGAAGAGTTTCTTCGAAGCCTCCTGAACTGACCCCCTGGAATATTTTTAATCCAATTATTGTGGTGATTGCTATTATAGGAAAGCATATTGTTACCGCTAACTGTTTTTGTATGTGTTCTAGTATGGATTTTATTTTCTTCAATAAATATTTCTAAATCTAGGTATATGACCATGTCTCTGCTTATTGTGAATGTGAAATCAAGACCATAATTATTATTTTTCATATAAGATAGGAATTCTTTTAAGGTGCTTTCTGGACCCTTCCATATAAAGATCAGATCATCTATGTATCTCTTCCATAATATTAGATGAGAAAAAAATGGGTTATTATTCCAGACGGATTCCTCCTCCCACCTAGCCACAAAAATATTCGAATAGCTAGGTGCGAAGGAAGAACCCATCGCTACTCCTTTCTTCTGATTGTAAAATGTGCCGTCATTCCAAAAATAATTGTGATTCAATATATATTTGATACAATCCATAATAAAATTAATTTGCGCATTAGGTAAGTATGTATTATTGGATAAAAAATGTCTATTAGCCTCGCAGCCTATATTGTGTGCAATGCACGTGTACAGAGAACGTACATCACATGTACATAGAATATAATCCTTATCCCAGACAATTGTTTCTAAGATTTGCAAGATATTTATAGTATCTTTTAAATAACTTTTTTGATCTTGTACTATGTCTTGAAGATAGAAGTCCACATACTTTGACAAATTTGAAGATAAGGAACTTATGCCTGATACTATTGGGCGTCCTGGGGGATTCTGTAGGTTCTTGTGAAGTTTAGGCAGCTGATAGAAAGTTGGAACCTTTGGATGTGTTTTGAGAAGAAAGTCGTATTCTTTTTGATTTAGGATGTTTAACTGTAAACCTTCCTGCAAAAGTTCCTCGAGTTCCCTTTTATATTGATTAGTTGGATCACATTGAAGTATTTGATAGGTCTCTGTATCAGAAAGTAAGTTATTAATTTCTTGTTCATATTTTTCTTTGTCCATTATAACCAGTCCTCCACCCTTATCTGCTGGTTTAAAAATGACATTGTCGTTCTTTTTTAGTTCTTGACATGACAGGGAGTACAACCTGCTATTGGGAAGCTTAGCATCCGGCAACAAATCAATTGCACAGTCATAGGGGCGATGGGGAGGTAGTACCTCCGCAACTTTTTTGGAGAACAAACTGGCAAACTTAGCTGCGAGAGCCTGACTGGAAGGCTCAAGCAACTCCTGAAACAATCACTACCCCAACTAAGAATCTCCCCAGAGACCCAGTCAAATTGAGGGTTATGGGCCCTTAACCAGGGTAACCCCAAAACCAATGGGGCAAAAGAACAGACAGTCACATTAAAAGACAATTTTTCAGAGTGTGTGGCTCCAATAAACAAAGGAATTTGGCTGGTGCAGGAGGTAATTTTACCCTGGGACAATAGTTCCCCGTTTAACCCACAGATCTCAATCTCTGATGCCAAAGGTACTGAGGGAACAGAGTGTTCCAGGGCGAATTGACGGTCCATGAAAACCCCATCGGCCCCACTGTCAACAAAGGCCTCAGTCTTGACAGTTTGACCGAGGATCTCCAAGGTCACCGGAATGAGAAAAGTCTTTTTGGGAAATTCTGACTTCTGGCCTGACAGGATATTTCCCATCACCCTCAGGCCCTGAAGTTTTCCGGTTTTTCTGGGCATGATACTACAACATGACCTTTATTCCCACAGTACAAACACAAACCCTGCTGTCTCCTCCGCGTCTTCTCACGCGAGGAGAGGCGGGTAGCCCCAATCTGCATAGGCTCCTCGGAATATTCCTCAGAGTCTGAGGTTCCCTTGGGAAAAAAGGAAACTGCGGTCTCCCTTTCAAGCCTACGCTCTCTCAGCCGTCTATCCACCCGGATGGATAACTGCATGAGCTGATCTAAGCTATCAGGCGAGGGATATTGTACCAGTTGGTCCTTTATCTGGTCAGAAAGGCCCCTTCGGTACTGGTTTCTCAGGGCTTGGTCATTCCACTGGGTATCATGAGCCAACCTCCGAAACTCCGTACTATAAACCTCAGCTGGCCGTCGCCCTTGCTTAAGAACCGTAATCTGAGCCTCGGCTGAAGCCATCTTGTCAGGGTCATCATACAAAATGCCCAGTGCCGTAAAAAAAGCATCAACACTTTTAAGCGACGGACAGTCAGGCTGTAACCCATATGCCCAGACCTGTAGGTCTCCTTGTAGCAAGGAAATCACCATGCCCACCCGATGAATCTCCGACCCAGAAGACTGGGGTCTAAGCCTGAAATATAGCTTACAGCTCTCCTTGAAACAAAAGAACTGCGAGCGATCTCCAGAAAAACGATCCGGGAGATTGGATAGCTCCAGGTCAGGTTATCAGACCCTGTCAATACTCCAGGTTAGGCTCTGATGTGGCACCGGCACAAACTTCCTTTTTTATCAGACTGTTGTAGTTTGAATGTAGAACTTGAATTCTTTTTGGAAATGATTTTTTAACTGAATCAGATTCCGAAGGTTTAGGACTAAATTCGTTAAACACTGCATAACTAAAAGTCTGTAAATCATGTAGCACAGGATCATTACTCTCAAAAAGCATGTTAGCCCACTCCAAAGTTCTTCTTCTGAATGCCAGGAACAGATATCGAGTAACGTTGGAAGGAGTTACTGCACCCGAAGGATCTGACTCCATCAGAGAGAGAAATCAATCAACTAGAGCAGCATATTGCAATAAATCTCCATCAAAGTAAATAGGTACTAAAGTAACGGACGAAAAGCTTATAGGCTGAAACTGATTACGCACTCTCAGAAGTTGGATTGGAGTTAGTTTGAGGGACATCAGACTGATGACAAAATATCCTTTCTGAAGTTGTCTGGCTGAAATCCTTAACTTAAAAATCACTTGAAATGTCCTTTTGGATGGAGACACTAGTAATTCTCCCCGAAGTTGCGACACTCGCGTCTGCGACTAAGGCAAACAACACTGGTGACTGGATTGAGGAAGCAACATCAGTATCCCTCTCAGCAACATTAGCCTGAAGTCCTTTATCCAAATCAACAGATGGAACAATAGGCTGCTCAGAAAAGCTTTGGGACAAAGCTGAGAAAGCTGTACACAGATTGGTGTCCAGCTTTGTAGCACTAGAATGCTTAACAGTTACTGAGAGAATAATTTTACTTGGAGTGGCTGAAATTGGAGAAGTCTTTGGATGGATGAGTAGGACCAGATTGGATCCAAGGATACTTGAATTTGCTGGAACCGGGATGGACTGACCAGGCTGGGCCTGGGGTATTGCTGAAACTCTGGTGTCCCTTCCTGGGGTTGATGAATCAGACACCTCTCTCAAGGGTGTTATTTCCAGCACCCCTCCTGGGGTTTACAGATCAGAAACTCCTTTTGAGAAGAAGACTCATATGCCCCTACTAGAACTTGAACATTGGATACCCCTCCTGGAGTCAGCAAAGCAAATGCCTCCTCAGAGGCTGAAGAGTCTAACTCCCTTTCTGGTGCTGAAAGTTTGGAGATGCCTCTACTTAAGGGCTGAGTACACAGATGCCCCTCCTTGGGCTGAGGACACAGACATCCCTCCTTGGGCTGCAGAGACAGATGCCCCTCCTTGGGCTGCAGAGACAGACGTCCCTCCTTGGGCTGCTGAGACAGATGCCCCTCCTTGTGCTGCAGAGACAGATGCCCCTCCTTGGGCTGCAGAGACAGACCCTCTGTGAATTTAAATGGCTTGAACATTCTTTTATGGACACCCAACTTGGGATAGGGTCTTTTAATCACAGGACCCCAGTCGTAATTTTTTGTCTCTTTTTGAGGAGCCTTCTTGACACCCCCATCAGCAGTAGCAGGATCAGCCTTTAAAGATGACCTGTAGACATGAATGCTATGATACTGAGATTTGTCACCATTTCCTGGCTTGTGAAGAATACAATCCTTAACAAAATGACCAGAATTTCCACAGTAAAGACAGAGGTGTAGCTCCCTATGCCGCTGAAGTTTTGCTTCAGAGAGCTGCGCCATGGATAGCTCAGATGGACAAGTTTTCCTTGCACAGAGGAAGAGACATTAGTAACTGGATGGGACAAAAAAGGATCAACAACGTTGGTGGTATTCCAGAGGAGTTCAGGCATCACAGAAAGAATCTTAGTCAAAAGTTCTTGAAACTGTATTAACATCTGGTAGAGAATCCGCAGTTAGTCAGGAGTCTGAGTACAGGAAGTCGGAGAATTTCTGGAGAACAAGTTCCGCTGCAGACACTGTGCCAATCAATGCTGAGTCGACTCCAAATCCTCCAAGTGTCCTGCACTATTGCTTAGGAGGTCCCGCGTCAGACAAACACTTTCAGCAAGGTCCATGTGGCCAGTTCCTACTGTCATGGCTGTGGTTTTTGTGAACCCAGTGTGTATGAAGTTTGTGCGGATAACTGGAGGACTATGTGTATATTTGGATGGTCTGTGGGAGTCAGTGAGATTAAGTAGTAAGGGGCAATCCCTGACCGTGGGTCGAACCCAGGCCTCGGCAGAGGGAGCCGTATCCTGATCACTGGATCACCAGGGACTTGGTATTGATAGCAGGATGGTGAATGTATTGGTGAGAATGAACTGGAAATACTGTCACAGGAGTAGGTGTTTGTGTACTCAAGGTTACTATGAAATAGGTTCTCTGGAGTTGCGCAGAACTGGGAGGAGAGCTGAAGACATTGAACCGGACTGGTTACCGGTGATACTGAGAACCAGGCTGGTTACTGGAGAAACTGAGAACTGGGTTGGTTATCGGTGAGACAGAGAACCACACTGTAAACCGGGCTGGGTACCGGTATAACTGGAACGCAACTGTAATCTGGGCTGGTACCAGATATAACTGGAAACGCAACTGTATGTAGAGCAATGACTGTGGCTGTGACTTTAAGATGAGCCTGAAGATTAACTGAAGACTGTGGCTGTATCTTTAAGATGAGACTGAAGAATACTGCAACTGTGTCTTTAAGACGAGACTGATGAATACTGTGGCTGTGGCTTTAAGACAAGATTGAAGAATACTGAGGCAGTGGCTTTAAGACGAGATTGAAGAATACTGCAGCTGTCTAAGATGAGACTGATAAATACTATGGCTGTGGGTTTAAGATGAGACTGAAGAATACTGCAGATGTGTCTTTAAGACGAGACTGATACTGGATATAACTGGTAACACAACTGTAATCCAGACTGGATAGCAAAAGAGCAGAGTTTTACAGGAATCAAAGTAAAAGTGTTATCTCTTAAGGAGCTCAGCTTCTAAGCTCACACTGAGTTGTGTGACACAAGGAACTGGCAGCTTCTGTAACACAAGTCTCTTTACTTATACTTCCTAGTCCTTGGTGATTGGTGAACAGAGTCAGGTGATTCAGAGAGTCTCAGGCTGGCACAGAATTGGATAGCTCCAGGTCAAGTGATCAGACCCTGTCATGTCAATACTCCAGGTTAGGCTCTGATGTGGAGTGAGGCCTAGTAGGCCAGAAAAACACTGAAGCCTAAACTTCTAAAATGAGCAGAGGATGCTGGCTTTTAGGCCCAAACACCAGAGAGCCGAGCACAGTGGAGAATGTATCTTGTGACCAATGGAGTCAGAGAGGCATATAGTAAAATGACAACAATGATTGCTATGTAGGCACAGCATAGAGAGACTTGCTGAATTCAGTAGTCACACAGAAGGTTAATCAACAGCTCATTAGCTCTCACCTTCCAGGCAGAGAACTCAGCACTCAGGAAATGGTACTGGCAAGCTGTTTATCCCAGTGAGCAGAAAAGATGCAGGATCCAGGACAGATGGCAGAGGTAAGTCACCAAATATGAGAACAACAGTCAAGATCATGACAGAGAGATGTCATCTTGAAAAACTCAATGTGCTAGGTAGGAAGGAGAAACAATTTGTAATAACTATTGAATACTCTATATGAAAACAACTACACAGAATTTTTAGAATATCACAGGGTCATAGAAACATAGAAACATAGAATTTGACGGCAGATAAGAACCACTTGGCCCATCTAGTCTGCCCCTTTTTTTATCCTTTAGGCAATCTCAACCCTTTTTGAACCTTAATTCTTTGTAAGGATATTCATATGCCTATCCCAATCATCATGTAGCAGCCTCATAGAATCCCCAAACAGGACCTGGTAGGAGCTTAAATTTCACACAACAGCATCCAAAAATCAATCATACCTCTTCAGTTCCCTCCTTTAAAAGGAGCAGTTTGATTATCCCCACTATTGGTATATACCCTGGGTGGGTATTAAATATGTGTAATTCCTTAAATTAGGTTTTAGTCTAAAAAGGGATTATCTGGGGTATCACCATGCTGCATACTGGCTAATGGTGGTCATTCCGAGTTGTTCGCTCGCTAACTACTTTTAGCAGCAATGCAAACGCAAAGCCGCCACCCTCTGGGAGTGTATCTTAGCTTAGCAGAAATGCTAATGAAAGATTAGCAATTCTGCTATTAAGTATTTCCTTGCAGTTTCTGAGTAGCTCCAGAACTACTCCTAGATTGCGATCACCTCAGTCCGTTTAGTTCCTGGTTTGACGTCACAAACACGCCCAGCGTCCGGCCAGCCACTCCCCTGTTTCTCCAGCCACTCCTGCGTTTTCTGCTGGCATGCCTGCATTTTTTAGCACACTCCCGGAAAACGCTCAGTTACCTCCCAGAAACACCCACTTTCTGTCAATCATTCTACGATCAACAGAGCGACTGAAAAGCTTTGTTCGCCAAAAATAGCATAGTTTTGTGTAAAATTGCTTAGCGCGTGCGCCCTGCGGTGCATATGCATGCGCAGAACTGCCGGATTTTAGCCTATTAGCAATTCTGCTAAAAATAGCAGCAAGCGATCAACTCGGAATGACCACCAATATCTGTTAGCTAGCCACCTGGAAGTCTGTTGAGGAACCAAAGGGAACAATAATAACTAGTATGAAAACAAAGAGAAATAATCTTCTTGATGAAGTGAATCTCCCAAATTATTTTTACTATGGAAATAAGATCCCAGTGGCTAGTGACTGCCTGTATGGAAGATACAGAGATGGGTAGGGGAGCATAAAATGCATATAAGGATATTCTGCCTTGTACCCTTCAGATTCAAAGAAGACCCAATTGGCCATATTTTTTTTTTAAACAAACATTTTTATTAGAATTTTCCAGCAAAAGGATAAAAGAATGATACAGGATCACAGTTATCGACAAGCAATATATAGAAGTCACACAACAGAAACAGTACTGTAAATATGGATTGCAAAATCAGATGTACTGTATAATAAAACTGACAAAATTATTGCACACCAGCAATTCGGTTGTTATATTATAATTGATCAGAGAAACAAAGCCAATGAGAATAAACTATGTAGATAGAGGTATCGACTGTCAATATATCTTTAAAACATCAGAAAGGTGTGTGAGTAATACATCTGTAGCCATAAACCCATATCATAATAAAACAATCAATTTAATACAAAATATCACAAAAAAAGATCAAAGAGGGGGAAACATGTAGGCATGAGAGAGAGAGACAAGAGGGGGGAGACGCATGACAGGGGGCAACGTTAAGATAGTGGTAGAGTCGTTGGTTCAGAGCCTCAAAATTGACATCTAAACACGTTGTCAATCACAAAGTTCCAATCTGCGATAGAGGAACCATTTAGTGTTTTCAAAAATCTTATGTATCTGATTTTGCGTAGTTGCATCTAGGTCAGATATAAATGGGTCCCATTTATTGTAGAACTTGGCAACACCTCTTTCCACATCCGGGAGTGTGGTTTGTCTTTCTTGGAAAATGGTGTCTAATAGACTGCGTTTAAGCGCAGATAGGGATGGTTATTGCTTTTGAATCCAATGAATCAAGATAATTTTTTTAGCTAAGGTAAGAATGACTGTTAATAATGGAATAATTTTTCTCTTGTTGGGGCCCAGGTCCCAATTCAGAAAATAAATGAAGAGACATGAGAGAGGATGCTTAGATAAGGATAGGGAAAAAAGGGAATTGATATACTCTATCCAATCAATTTATCCCAAAATTTTCTGATTTTGCCACACTCCCAGAAGTTATTAAAAAAGTCTGCCTTTTGGGCACCACATTTAGGGCAAGATCCAGATTCATCCGGAACAAAATAGCTACGTTGTAGTTGGGATACATAAGCCCTATGCAGTACTTTTAAGTGTGTCTCTTGTAAGTTAGCAGATTGTAAATGTTTCAGAGTCATAAAACAATGTTTCAATATATCAGGATAAGTATAAAGATCAGGAATATTAGCAGCCCATTTGAAGCACAGAGAAATCCTAAATACATCTTTCTTGGCCAACAAGAGACTAAAATAGACATATTTTAAACGATACCCCATTTCATTATTGTTCGATATCAGTGAAATAATTGGGTCAGATTCAGGCATACTCAAGAAAGCTGGAGGTAGTGTTGAGATAAAGTGACGGGCCTGGAGAAACAAAAAAAATTGTGAATTGAGCAATTGGAATTTATCTGCTAAAGTCGCGAATGTGGATACAGTGCCTCCAGGGTCAAATGCTGTTCTAATTGCTGAGATACCCTTGGGTTTCCATGTTGTGTAAGTACTGTTATCAAGTCCAGGAACAAAACTTGGGTTACCCCAGAGTGTGGTAAAAGGGGAACTAATATAGTTTCTATCAAAAGTTTTATTGATAAATCGCCATGTGGTATAACATTCCTTAAACAAGACATTGGCTTAAATCTCTGTAGGAATTATATTTCTGGGAGAGTGCAAAAGAGCGGCAGGTGAGTAAGGGTAAAACAGATTCTCCTCAAGGTCTCCATTCATATACACCGACCGACCAGTCAACCAGTCAGTTATATATCTAAATTGGGCTGCCTGTGAAAATGCTGAAATGTCTGGTAGGCCAAAGCCACTCTCTGATCTAGGAAGTTGAAGTCTTTTTAAAGGGATTTTGTTTTTTTGCCAGCCCAAACAAATTTTGTAAATAGGGAATTACAGTTCTTCAAGTCATGTTTGGATAAAGATAGCAGTAACTTTTGAAGCAAGTATGACTATTTCGGGAATATTATGCTTTTCACTGCCGCAATTCTCCCTGTCAAAGACAGAGATAACTTTTTCCAGTTGTCCAATAGGGTGCCTATTGAATCTAAGACCGGTTTAAAGTTGGCAGAATATAAGGAAACAAGTTTTAATGGTATCATAATCCCTTTATATTTGAAAGGGGAATGGCAGATAGAGAATTGTGTTAATGAATGGGTGACATTTTGCGTCGAAGTTAATGGTAAAATCCTGGACTTAGAACATGTTTACCCTAAATCCTGAAAAGGAACCGAATAATTTAATTGTATCAACTATGGTTGGAACTGATGACTGCGCATTCAAAATGTATAGAAGCATGTAATCTGCAAATAAATTTAGCTTCACTTCGTGGTCACAAACTCTGATACCCGTGAAGGAGCTGGAAGCCCGTAACGCAATTGCCAATGTTTCCAGGGCAATTGCAAATAGGAGGGGTGATAAAGGGCAGCCTTGCCTTGTTCCCTTATGTATCATGAAAGGAGAGGATAAATAGTTATTGCTTAAAATTTGAGTTGAGGCATCAGAGTAAAGAGTCAAAAGTAATGTGGCATATTGTTCAGGAAACCCAAACCGTTGTAAGGAATCAAAAAGACGTTCCCATGTCACAAGGTCAAATGCCTTTTCGGCATTGAGTGATAGCATTACTTGACCATCAGGGGTACCAGAGTTTGTAGCCATTGCATAACCGTCAAAACTTTCCTAATGTTAACAGTGAAATACCTGCCCCAGATGAAACCAGTTTGGTCCCTATGATTTATCAGCTGCAATAAAATGTTAAGTCTTTCTGCAAAAATTTTAGTAAAGAGTTTATAGTCAGTGTTAAATAAAGATATAAAGAGTGTATAGTCAGTGTTCAATAAAGATATTGGTCGATACGACTCCGGAAGAGAAGGGTCACGTACTGGTTTTGGTAAGACTTTGAGCAGTGCAGAATTGAAATAAAGTGGTGGACACGTGCCAGATAGAAAAGAGTTAAACACTGACCATTAAAAAAAACCAATCCTAGGGGCAAGAATCTTATAATAATCATTTGACATGCCATCTGTGCCAGGTGCTTTGCCTGATGTAAGTCGTTGAATAGCTTTAAGGACCTCTTATTCAGAGATGGGGTTTAACATAGACGAAGCCATATGTTCAGTAAGTTGTGGCAAATACAGTGACCGCCAGAAGTGGTCTTTGTTGTTAGTGTCAATGTGTGGGGCCTTATAAAGGTCATTGTAAAACGAATGGAGAACCTCTGAGATTTCTTAACAGAAGTCACAGCTTTGCCATTAGGGTGTTTCAAAGACTGGATCATCGTAGGAGAGCGTTGCCCTCTCAACAGGTTGGTCAATAGCCTTCTGGATTTATTCCCAAACTTATGAAATTTACACTTGGAGAGAAAAGTAATTTTAGCTTTAATTTGAGACAACATGGCATCAAATAACAATTTACAATGGAGATAATGATTTCTGTTACCCAAGGTAGGAGCCAATTTGTATTGTTGGAACGCATCAGTCAATTTAGACTGAGTTTCTAAGTAGGAATTATGTATATCTTTATTCCTTTTTGAGCAAAATGAAATAATTAAGCCACGGACAACGGATTTGGATGATTGCCAAAACAACAAAGGATCGTCTTATTCAGATTCTGAGTTGTTTTTCTTGAAATCCATCCATGCTGCGTACAGCATGCTTCTAAATTGTACAGAGGGTAGACAGAGGGTAGACAGATGAAATGGAAATTGCCACTGTCTGTAAGGGCCCTTGTCTAGATGTGTAGCTAAGTAAACCCAGCAAGCAGCATGGTCTGATATGCAAATTGGCTCAATACATGTGGTATAGACCTGGGGAAATAAAGAGGTTGACATTAAGATATCCGGGAAAGGGTACCATGTGCTGCTGAGAGACATGTATAGTCTCTTTCTATTGGGTGGCACGCTCTCCAAACATCAACCAATTGCAGCCTGTGAAGTAAGTATGATATACCAAATTTCGGTACTGCAGATTTAGACTGCGAGTAAGTATTTCTGTCTAAAAGGTTTGAGGCCACAATATTAAATCACCCGCAAGTACAATATGTTTATAAAAAAAGGGGTATAGCATAGAAACAATATTTGTAAAAGAGGACTTTGAATAAGCATTGGGTGCATAAACATTGCAAAGAACAAGTCTAGGTTTCTGTATGGTGGCATACACAATTAAGTATCTACCATTTAAATCAGTTTTAATGGAATGTGTAAAAGTGCTAATGTGTTGTCTAATCAAAATCAAAACACTAAGGTGCAGAAGCCAGCACTGAACAGCCCAATGCATTTAATTTAAGTATTTCAGAAGGTAAGAGATGAGATTCCTGCACAAAAGCAATATTGACGTTGAGTTTAGATAAATACAACAAAAGTTTTTTACGTTTGGCTGGTAAGTGGAAGCCTCCCACATTTAGAGTACATATCTTTAAACTAGCCATCCGACAAAAAAGTCCAGAGGGACGCAATTAGTATACATAGAAACCCATCTAGCGCTCCAAAACAGACAAGGGGTGACAAGACAGGACACAAAAGGCAGGACACATGAGGGAAGAAAACTGTATAAGAACCATTATAGTAACAAAACTCACATGAGACTATAAAAGAAAAAGAAAATAAACATCCATGTATAGAGGCCGCAACCAAATACAGGCCGCTTTACAAAAAAAGAATAACCAGAGACCACCAAAGGAAATGACACATTTTCAAGTAGAAAAATCCCCTCGACAGGGTGGTGGTTCTCCAGCCTTAGATTGGTAAAAGTAACAATATTTATCCAGCATGTAAACCCATACAAAGGTATAAAGAAGCATGCTGGTCATTCAAAATAATGCACGTCATAATATGAAAAAACATGATGCAGAACAGTATAAACTAGGAAATCTATATAATGCAACATGGTAATATTGACATATCCTATGTACGGATAAATAATCACATATGCTGCATTGGATACAGAAGCAGTATGAAGGAAGTAAGACGTTCCACCATTATCAACAGCAGGATGACCAAAAAAGAAAGATTAAGCCATTGGTTGGAGGATCCGTGTAGTCAGCTTGCAAAGTACCGTTGAAAAATAGATGTGTACATGTTGCCAGGAGTCAGTGTCAAAGATAGGATTAAGACAATAGGCCATCTCACTCTGAATCCGCTGGGGATGAGACTGCAGCAGCCGCTGCAGAACTTTCAGCTAGAAAAGATTCGGCATCCGCCACCGTACTGAAATCAGTGAAGGAGCTGCCATCAAAAATACGTAGGTGGGCAGGATAAATAAGGGCAAATTTCTTGTTTGATTTAAACAAATGAGTACACACAGCCAAGAATTCCTTTCTAGCTCTTACCACCTCAGCCAAATAGTCTTGAAAGATGTATAGTCGAGAATCATTCCACATCAAATTATGGTAGTGTCTGGATGCCGTCCAGATGGCACCTTTGTGGACAAAGTTCAGACAGCAGAATATGATCGCACGTGGTCTAGGGGACGTGGGGTGAGGTGGGACAAGCCTATGGGCACGTTCAACTATTAGGACAGAGCAAAAGTCTAGTAAATCCAGCACATTCAGAAGGGTAGTCTGCAGAAATTTTATAAGTGCAGCCCCTTTAAGGGATTCTGGAAGCCCAATTAACCTAAGGTCAACCTTCTTGATCTGTTTTCAAGATCGTCGATTTTATTGATTAGTTGATATTGGGTTTTCGGTAAGGCTACGTTATGTGCATTTAGCTCTGAGACATCTTGAAACATTTCACCTAAGTGCTGTTCAGTAACCAGCGTCTTTTTGGACAGCTGTTTAATCTGTGGTTTAATATCCTGTACAGCTTGTGTGAACTTAGAAGCATTGGAGTCTAAGATAGGACCCATGGACTCCTGTATCGCTTTAACTAGGTCTGCATAGGTAATCACCCTGTCAGGGTCAGAAGAGAGTAACTGCATCCACGGGACAGGCTGGGAGTGCTCCACAGCGAGCAGGGATTACAAGCTCTCACTTACCAGTGAATCCTGTGAAGCAGAGAAATCAGTGGTGGCCATCTTGGAGAGTGTTTCTGTTTAAGATGGCACTGATGCTGCTGTTTCCCTTGGTCAGTGCCACCATAAAGTGGTCCATCAGGTTCCTGGATATTACCCCCGGCAGCGGAGGTATGCAGCTGGGATGAATTCAGGCGGCTGGCGGGCGTGCAGGCTCAATAGGGCTGGGGCAGCCATGGAGCTCACACTGCAGTGGCTGCATGCATTGCTGCCTGAATTGGAAGTCTCCAATTGGTACTATTTAGAAATAAGTGTCAATAAAACATATATCCCCTATTGCATAAATTGTCCAGTCTGCAGACAGAAATGCCCTGTTGGCATACAGTGTTCATACAGTGCATATTTTGTGCCAATCTTTAGTATAGATAATCAGTGTGAGTCACATTAGGGTACAGCCTAGCAGTTGCAAATACGCTGGGTCTGCACAATTAAATAGCATATAAACTGAATGGTGAAGACTGAGGTGATGCCCTTGTCCTGCATGGGGAAACCAATGGAGAATATTTCTCAGAAAACAGAAAGATGAGCGGCCCAAGTTAAGGAGGGCAAATCCTGAGGGAGAAACATAGTGGGTACAAATCTGCCCATAAGGACTTTTATACCTTGATCCCCAAACAAGAAGAAGTTGCTAAAAGAGTGAGAAAAAGAGACTTATAAAATAGGAGCAATAAAAATCGAGAGAAAGAAAGAAAGAAAGAAAGAAAGAAAGAAAGAAAGAAAGAAAGAAAGAAAGAAAGAAAGAAAGAAAGAAAGAAAGAAAAAGAACCAAAACAGAGAAGAAAGATAATTAAAACAGACACAGAAAAATAGAGAATGTCAAAAAAGATCGAAAGAGAGAGAAAAAGTTAGACAGAGAATTAGGTAGGGAGATGAAACCTAAAACCAAATAAATAAATAAATAAATAAAGGTTTTTAACAATATAACCAAATGTTTTGCTAAATTTTCAAATAGCCAACTTTGTTATCCATGGACATATTATTGGCAGGGGATCCGGACGTTAAATCGGACGCACTAACATCGGCAATGTCTTAGTCGACAATTGAACATCGACTACACGAACATCGACAGGAACCTTTAGTCGACATACCAAACGACGAACATTACTTCTAATCGACAAAATCATCATCGACAAAGAGATAAGATCGACCCGATTAACAATCGGTAAACAATAGATCGACAATATTTATAATCGAACACCCCATGGTCGACCAAAATATTATCGATCTATCACGTGTTCGACAATGTGTATGGGCGACAAAGCAAATGGTCGACAATAATAATAATCGAATGTATCTGTGATCGACAACCAAAAGGTCGACAAAATAAATGATCGACAATTAGAAGTCGAATGTATATATAATCGACAATAAGTATAATCTACACCAAGTGGATCGCTAATATTTGAAACGACAAAAGGAAGATCGAAATTTAAAACATCGATAACAATTTTGTCCCCGTCTAAACCTCAACCCCTACCCGCTACTTCAAGCCGTGGCACTACAGCTCCCAGCCTGCCCTTCAACCCCTCACAGCGTCCCTTCAAATGCCAGGCCCGACTTTCACCCTGCAGTCACATACCTGAAGGCATGGGCACCCCCAGTCTCAGCTCTGCACCCCTTCTCCTAGCTGACCCCCTGCCCGCTAATTCCAGGCGGACAGACCCAGGCGCGCGTCGTCATGCCGTCTATGCAGACAGGTCTTTTTTAAGACGTTCCCCGTCTAAACCTCAACCCCTACCCGCTACTTCCAGCCGTGGCACTACAGCTCCCAGCCTGCCCTTCAACCCCTCACAGCGTCCCTTCAAATGCCAGGCCCGACTATCACCCTGCAGTCACATACCTGAAGGCATGGGCACCCCCAGTCTCAGCTCTGCACCCCTTCTCCTAGCTGACCCCCTGCCCGCTAATTCCAGGCGGACAGACCCAGGCGCGCGTCGTCATGCCGTCTATGCAGACAGGTCTTTTTTAAGACGTTCCCCGTCTAAACCTCAACCCCTACCCGCTACTTCCAGCCGTGGCACTACAGCTCCCAGCCTGCCCTTCAACCCCTCACAGCGTCCCTTCAAATGCCAGGCCCGACTATCACCCTGCAGTCACATACCTGAAGGCATGGGCACCCCCAGTCTCAGCTCTGCACCCCTTCTCCTAGCTGACCCCCTGCCCGCTAATTCCAGGCGGACAGACCCAGGCGCGCGTCGTCATGCCGTCTATGCAGACAGGTCTTTTTTAAGACGTTCCCCGTCTAAACCTCAACCCCTACCCGCTACTTCCAGCCGTGGCACTACAGCTCCCAGCCTGCCCTTCAACCCCTCACAGCGTCCCTTCAAATGCCAGGCCCGACTATCACCCTGCAGTCACATACCTGAAGGCATGGGCACCCCCAGTCTCAGCTCTGCACCCCTTCTCCTAGCTGACCCCCTGCCCGCTAATTCCAGGCGGACAGACCCAGGCGCGCGTCGTCATGCCGTCTATGCAGACAGGTCTTTTTTAAGACGTTCCCCGTCTAAACCTCAACCCCTACCCGCTACTTCCAGCCGTGGCACTACAGCTCCCAGCCTGCCCTTCAACCCCTCACAGCGTCCCTTCAAATGCCAGGCCCGACTATCACCCTGCAGTCACATACCTGAAGGCATGGGCACCCCCAGTCTCAGCTCTGCACCCCTTCTCCTAGCTGACCCCCTGCCCGCTAATTCCAGGCGGACAGACCCAGGCGCGCGTCGTCATGCCGTCTATGCAGACAGGTCTTTTTTAAGACGTTCCCCGTCTAAACCTCAACCCCTACCCGCTACTTCCAGCCGTGGCACTACAGCTCCCAGCCTGCCCTTCAACCCCTCACAGCGTCCCTTCAAATGCCAGGCCCGACTATCACCCTGCAGTCACATACCTGAAGGCATGGGCACCCCCAGTCTCAGCTCTGCACCCCTTCTCCTAGCTGACCCCCTGCCCGCTAATTCCAGGCGGACAGACCCAGGCGCGCGTCGTCATGCCGTCTATGCAGACAGGTCTTTTTTAAGACGTTCCCCGTCTAAACCTCAACCCCTACCCGCTACTTCCAGCCGTGGCACTACAGCTCCCAGCCTGCCCTTCAACCCCTCACAGCGTCCCTTCAAATGCCAGGCCCGACTATCACCCTGCAGTCACATACCTGAAGGCATGGGCACCCCCAGTCTCAGCTCTGCACCCCTTCTCCTAGCTGACCCCCTGCCCGCTAATTCCAGGCGGACAGACCCAGGCGCGCGTCGTCATGCCGTCTATGCAGACAGGTCTTTTTTAAGACGTTCCCCGTCTAAACCTCAACCCCTACCCGCTACTTCCAGCCGTGGCACTACAGCTCCCAGCCTGCCCTTCAACCCCTCACAGCGTCCCTTCAAATGCCAGGCCCGACTATCACCCTGCAGTCACATACCTGAAGGCATGGGCACCCCCAGTCTCAGCTCTGCACCCCTTCTCCTAGCTGACCCCCTGCCCGCTAATTCCAGGCGGACAGACCCAGGCGCGCGTCGTCATGCCGTCTATGCAGACAGGTCTTTTTTAAGACGTTCCCCGTCTAAACCTCAACCCCTACCCGCTACTTCCAGCCGTGGCACTACAGCTCCCAGCCTGCCCTTCAACCCCTCACAGCGTCCCTTCAAATGCCAGGCCCGACTATCACCCTGCAGTCACATACCTGAAGGCATGGGCACCCCCAGTCTCAGCTCTGCACCCCTTCTCCTAGCTGACCCCCTGCCCGCTAATTCCAGGCGGACAGACCCAGGCGCGCGTCGTCATGCCGTCTATGCAGACAGGTCTTTTTTAAGACGTTCCCCGTCTAAACCTCAACCCCTACCCGCTACTTCCAGCCGTGGCACTACAGCTCCCAGCCTGCCCTTCAACCCCTCACAGCGTCCCTTCAAATGCCAGGCCCGACTATCACCCTGCAGTCACATACCTGAAGGCATGGGCACCCCCAGTCTCAGCTCTGCACCCCTTCTCCTAGCTGACCCCCTGCCCGCTAATTCCAGGCGGACAGACCCAGGCGCGCGTCGTCATGCCGTCTATGCAGACAGGTCTTTTTTAAGACGTTCCCCGTCTAAACCTCAACCCCTACCCGCTACTTCCAGCCGTGGCACTACAGCTCCCAGCCTGCCCTTCAACCCCTCACAGCGTCCCTTCAAATGCCAGGCCCGACTTTCACCCTGCAGTCACATACCTGAAGGCATGGGCACCCCCAGTCTCAGCTCTGCACCCCTTCTCCTAGCTGACCCCCTGCCCGCTAATTCCAGGCGGACAGACCCAGGCGCGCGTCGTCATGCCGTCTATGCAGACAGGTCTTTTTTAAGACGTTCCCCGTCTAAACCTCAACCCCTACCCGCTACTTCCAGCCGTGGCACTACAGCTCCCAGCCTGCCCTTCAACCCCTCACAGCGTCCCTTCAAATGCCAGGCCCGACTATCACCCTGCAGTCACATACCTGAAGGCATGGGCACCCCCAGTCTCAGCTCTGCACCCCTTCTCCTAGCTGACCCCCTGCCCGCTAATTCCAGGCGGACAGACCCAGGCGCGCGTCGTCATGCCGTCTATGCAGACAGGTCTTTTTTAAGACGTTCCCCGTCTAAACCTCAACCCCTACCCGCTACTTCCAGCCGTGGCACTACAGCTCCCAGCCTGCCCTTCAACCCCTCAGAGCTTCCCTTCAAATGCCAGGCCCGACTATCACCCTGCAGTCACATACCTGAAGGCATGGGCACCCCCAGTCTCAGCTCTGCACCCCTTCTCCTAGCTGACCCCCTGCCCGCTAATTCCAGGCGGACAGACCCAGGCGCGCCTCGTCATGCCGTCTATGCAGACAGGTCTTTTTTAAGACGTTCCCCGTCTAAACCTCAACCCCTACCCGCTACTTCAAGCCGTGGCACTACAGCTCCCAGCCTGCCCTTCAACCCCTCACATCGTCCCTTCAAATGCCAGGCCCGACTATCACCCTGCAGTCACATACCTGAAGGCATGGGCACCCCCAGTCTCAGCTCTGCACCCCTTCTCCTAGCTGACCCCCTGCCCGCTAATTCCAGGCGGACAGACCCAGGCGCGCGTCGTCATGCCGTCTATGCAGACAGGTCTTTTTTAAGACGTTCCCCGTCTAAACCTCAACCCCTACCCGCTACTTCCAGCCGTGGCACTACAGCTCCCAGCCTGCCCTTCAACCCCTCACAGCGTCCCTTCAAATGCCAGGCCCGACTATCACCCTGCAGTCACATACCTGAAGGCATGGGCACCCCCAGTCTCAGCTCTGCACCCCTTCTCCTAGCTGACCCCCTGCCCGCTAATTCCAGGCGGACAGACCCAGGCGCGCGTCGTCATGCCGTCTATGCAGACAGGTCTTTTTTAAGACGTTCCCCGTCTAAACCTCAACCCCTACCCGCTACTTCCAGCCGTGGCACTACAGCTCCCAGCCTGCCCTTCAACCCCTCACAGCGTCCCTTCAAATGCCAGGCCCGACTATCACCCTGCAGTCACATACCTGAAGGCATGGGCACCCCCAGTCTCAGCTCTGCACCCCTTCTCCTAGCTGACCCCCTGCCCGCTAATTCCAGGCGGACAGACCCAGGCGCGCGTCGTCATACAGCATGCAGCCGCTGACCGCCGCCTCCCGTTCCCAGGCTACACACACCGCTGGCGGTGTCCGTTAGTGCGGGGCCGCCAGGTGTGTGTCTCGCTGCGGCCGCTAACCGCCGCCTCCCGTGTCTCAGGCCACACGTACTGTTGGCAATATCAATCAGTGCGAGGCCGCCGGGTGTGTGCCCCGCTCCGGCTGCGGCTGCTGCTGCAAGGTATGCTGCAGCTATGTCACAAACTAAAATATATATGGTACATTTATCTACACCAATGGATACATTTAAATGCAGTAACTGAACATTAAAATGCTAATTGACAGACAGTTCACACGGCAGCTGCAGCATGCAGCTGCAGCATACCTTGCAGCCGCAAGGTGCAGCCGCAGCCGAAGCGGGGCACACACCCGGCGGCCTCGCACTGATTGATATTGCCAACAGTACGTGTGGCCTGAGACACGGGAGGCGGCGGTTAGCGGGCGCAGCGAGACACACACCCGGCGGCCCCGCACTGACGGACACCGCCAGCGGTGTGTGTAGCCTGGGAACGGGAGGCGGCGGTCAGCGGCTGCATGCTGTATGAGTCTGTGGCTCCAACAAGCTGTGCCCCAGGCGGTTTCATACTGACGGTGATCACACTGTGCATAACCTGGGAGCTGGGAGCCGCAGCAGATGGGTGCTTGCTGAAAAGCACCACATCTTCAGAGCCGGCCTTAGCTATAGGCAGGCTAGGCATTTGCCTAGGGCATCCAAGCATGTCTAGGGGCATCCAAGCATGTCCCTGCAGTATCTCATGCTGGGAGGGACAGTCTGCAAACTAACTGTTACTTTCCAAATGTATTCAATCAGTACTTGTATACACTGCTGTTTACATTTATAAAAAAAAAATGCACACTCTCCCTTAAAGTTCTTAAAACTCCCTCTGACATGCTTGAAGGCCCCTGACTTGTGAGAACTCAGACAGACAGCAGAAGCCCAGTAACTGCAATTCCTGGACCTTTGACATTTTCACTGACTATATTAGGTTATTACTGGATGGCTCCTTATTATACCACATGTGTATTTGGAAGACTGCTTCACATAAATCTGACATCACCTATACTGCTTGTGCACATGGGGGAGGGGGACCCTGCCATCCTGTGTGTGTCCCTTATCCCTGTGCAAACCCCAGGTGTCTGCAGGGACATAACATGGACAGTGTTTTCCTCACACTTTATTTCCTAGTCAGTCCATGCCGTAAAGTTCCCCTGCCATTATGGCATACCCTGTGAGGTCACATCCCTTGTATGGGTGCCCCTTTAACGGGTGTGAGCGCAAGCACGCACCCACTCTGCTACCCCCATCTCACAAAACGCAGTCACGGATCCAGGGAGCTGCATGGGCGCACACACTGACTGCAAGCACGCCACCAAGCAAAAGTAAGTTATATAAAAAAAGCTACTAGCATTACTAATGTGGGGCATATGTGTAAGGTGCATTACTGTGTGGAATTCTGTGTATTATGGGCATTACTGTGTGCCATTATGCAGGGTTGAACTGGCACTTGTGGTAATAACCCCCCGGTGGGCCCCACTGCCTAAGTGTGGCTGGGTCAGATGCAGAACCAGCGGCGGTGCTAGGGGGCACCAGACAAAATTTGGCCTAAGGCATCAAATTGGCTAGAGCCGGCTCTGCACATCTTTATATTATTATATTAAGATATACCTATTCCATCTATTATATTAATATAATTGAAAAGTACTTATAATGAATAGTGTACAAAGTGTCACAAACTTGTAGCCTCCATACTGTGCATTGTCAAACATTTCTATCAACATTAAGAACCTAGCTTGAGTTTCAAATAGCAGTTATTGTGTGGGACATAGTTCTTTACATTGAGTGGCAAGGTTATTTGAACCCCTGACTATACGTGCAGGTTTATAGACATAAGCCACGACCAGCAGGTATAAGCTGGAGTGCGTGAGAGAAGGACAACATATTATCTTGTTTTATATTATCATATGATACAACGCACTAACAATATACTACCGCCATACCCCTCTAGCTGGTAAGATTTAAGACCAGGGTGTGACTGTGGATACACATCCTAAGAATACATCTGTTATATTTTTCCAACTGACATAAATATTTAGACCAAATATGGATGTGGGAACACAAGCCATGATTAGGGGGTACGAGCTGCTTAATGGCACAGCCCTTGTTATTTCATAGAGTATATTCCCAATCGGTAACATTTCCGATTAATTGACAGGGAACGCATCAAGTCATTTGATTATATGTGACACGAACTAAGATGATATCAATAGGCATGCACAAATAGCATGCTCACAAAATTAGTTTAGTTGTGTCACATAATTGTGACCATTATCAGCATCATCACAACTGACACGATATTACATTTGCAACTGTTTATTGGTCAGGTGATTTCAAGCAGTTGACAATTAGAGATGAGCGCTGGAAATTTTTCGGGTTTTGTGTTTTGGTTTTGGGTTCGGTTCCGCGGCCGTGTTTTGGGTTCGACCGCGTTTTGGCAAAACCTAACCGAATTTTTTTTGTCGGATTCGGGTGTGTTTTGGATTCGGGTGTTTTTTTCCAAAAAACCTAAAAAACAGCTTAAATCATAGAATTTGGGGGTCATTTTGATCCCAAAGTATTATTAACCTCAAAAACCATCATTTCCACTCATTTTCAGTCTATTCTGAATACCTCACACCTCACAATATTATTTTTAGTCCTAAAATTTGCACCGAGGTCGCTGGATGACTAAGCTAAGCGACCCTTGTGGCCGACACAAACACCTGGCCCATCTAGGAGTGGCACTGCAGTGTCACGCAGGATGTCCCTTCCAAAAAACCCTCCCCAAACAGCACATGACGCAAAGAAAAAAAGAGGCACAATGAGGTAGCTGTGTGAGTAAGATAAGCGACCCTAGTGGCCGACACAAACACCGGGCCCATCTAGGAGTGGCACTGCAGTGTCACGCAGGATGTCCCTTCCAAAAAACCCTCCCCAAACAGCACATGACGCAAAGAAAAAAAGAGGCGCAATGAGGTAGCTGTGTGAGTAAGATAAGCGACCCTAGTGGCCGACACAAACACCGGGCCCATCTAGGAGTGGCACTGCAGTGTCACGCAGGATGTCCCTTCCAAAAAACCCTCCCCAAACAGCACATGACGCAAAGAAAAAAAGAGGCGCAATGAGGTAGCTGTGTGAGTAAGATAAGCGACCCTAGTGGCCGACACAAACACCGGGCCCATCTAGGAGTGGCACTGCAGTGTCACGCAGGATGTCCCTTCCAAAAAACCCTCCCCAAACAGCACATGACGCAAAGAAAAAAAGAGGCGCAATGAGGTAGCTGTGTGAGTAAGATAAGCGACCCTAGTGGCCGACACAAACACCGGGCCCATCTAGGAGTGGCACTGCAGTGTCACGCAGGATGGCCCTTCCAAAAAACACTCCCCAAACAGCACATGACGCAAAGAAAAATTAAAGAAAAAAGAGGTGCAAGATGGAATTGTCCTTGGGCCCTCCCACCCACCCTTATGTTGTATAAACAGGACATGCACACTTTAACCAACCCATCATTTCAGTGACAGGGTCTGCCACACGACTGTGACTGATATGACGGGTTGGTTTGGACCCCCACCAAAAAAGAAGCAATTAATCTCTCCTTGCACAAACTGGCTCTACAGAGGCAAGATGTCCACCTCATCATCATCCTCCGATATATCACCGTGTACATCCCCCTCCTCACAGATTATCAATTCGTCCCCACTGGAATCCACCATCTCAGCTCCCTGTGTACTTTGTGGAGGCAATTGCTGCTGGTCAATGTCTCCGCGGAGGAATTGATTATAATTCATTTTAATGAACATCATCTTCTCCACATTTTCTGGATGTAACCTCGTACGCCGATTGCTGACAAGGTGAGCGGCGGCACTAAACACTCTTTCAGAGTACACACTTGTGGGAGGGCAACTTAGGTAGAATAAAGCCAGTTTGTGCAAGGGCCTCCAAATTGCCTCTTTTTCCTGCCAGTATAAGTACGGACTGTGTGACGTGCCTACTTGGATGCGGTCACTCATATAATCCTCCACCATTCTTTCAATGTTGAGAGAATCATATGCAGTGACAGTAGACGACATGTCCGTAATCGTTGTCAGGTCCTTCAGTCCGGACCAGATGTCAGCATCAGCAGTCGCTCCAGACTGCCCTGCATCACCGCCAGCGGGTGGGCTCGGAATTCTGAGCCTTTTCCTCGCACCCCCAGTTGCGGGAGAATGTGAAGGAGGAGATGTTGACAGGTCGCGTTCCGCTTGACTTGACAATTTTGTCACCAGCAGGTCTTTCAACCCCAGCAGACTTGTGTCTGCCGGAAAGAGAGATCCAAGGTAGGCTTTAAATCTAGGATCGAGCACGGTGGCCAAAATGTAGTGCTCTGATTTCAACAGATTGACCACCCGTGAATCCTTGTTAAGCGAATTAAGGGCTCCATCCACAAGTCCCACATGCCTAGCGGAATCGCTCCGTGTTAGCTCCTCCTTCAATGTCTCCAGCTTCTTCTGCAAAAGCCTGATGAGGGGAATGACCTGACTCAGGCTGGCAGTGTCTGAACTGACTTCACGTGTGGCAAGTTCAAAGGGCATCAGAACCTTGCACAACGTTGAAATCATTCTCCACTGCGCTTGAGACAGGTGCATTCCACCTCCTATATCGTGCTCAATTGTATAGGCTTGAATGGCCTTTTGCTGCTCCTCCAACCTCTGAAGCATATAGAGGGTTGAATTCCACCTCGTTACCACTTCTTGCTTCAGATGATGGCAGGGCAGGTTCAGTAGTTTTTGGTGGTGCTCCAGTCTTCTGTATGTGGTGCCTGTACGCCGAAAGTGTCCCGCAATTCTTCTGGCCACCGACAGCATCTCTTGCACGCCCCTGTCATTTTTTAAAAAATTCTGCACCACCAAATTCAAGGTATGTGCAAAACATGGGACGTGCTGGAATTTGCCCATATTTAATGCACACACAATATTGCTGGCGTTGTCCGATGCCACAAATCCACAGGAGAGTCCAATTGGGGTAAGCCATTCCGCGATGATCTTCCTCAGTTGCCGTAAGAGGTTTTCAGCTGTGTGCGTATTCTGGAAACCGGTGATACAAAGCGTAGCCTGCCTAGGAAAGAGTTGGCGTTTGCGAGATGCTGCTACTGGTGCCGCCGCTGCTGTTCTTGCGGCGGGAGTCCATACATCTACCCAGTGGGCTGTCACAGTCATATAGTCCTGACCCTGCCCTGCTCCACTTGTCCACATGTCCGTGGTTAAGTGGACATTGGGTACAGCTGCATTTTTTAGGACACTGGTGACTCTTTTTCTGAGGTCTGTGTACATTTTCGGTATCGCCTGCCTAGAGAAATGGAACCTAGATGGTATTTGGTACCGGGGACACAGTACCTCCAACAAGTCTCTAGTTGGCTCTGCAGTAATGATGGATACCGGAACCACGTTTCTCACCACCCAGGATGCCAAGGCCTCAGTTATCCGCTTTGCAGTAGGATGACTGCTGTGATATTTCATCTTCCTCGCAAAGGACTGTTGGACAGTCAATTGCTTGGTGGAAGTAGTAAAAGTGGTCTTACGATTTCCCCTCTGGGATGACGATCGACTCCCAGCAGCAACAACAGCAGCGCGAGCAGCAGTAGGCGTTACACGCAAGGATGCATCGGAGGAATCCCAGGCAGGAGAGGAATCGTCAGAATTGCCAGTGACATGGCCTGCAGGACTATTGGCATTCCTGGGGAAGGAGGAAATTGACACTGAGGGAGTTGGTGGGGTGGTTTGCGTGAGCTTGGTTACAAGAGGAAGGGATTTACTGGTCAGTGGACTGCTTCCGCTGTCGCCCAAAGTTTTTGAACTTGTCACTGACTTATTATGAATGCGCTGCAGGTGACGTATAAGGGAGGATGTTCCGAGGTGGTTAACGTCCTTACCCCTACTTATTACAGCTTGACAAAGGCAACACACGGCTTGACACCTGTTGTCCGCATTTCTGTTGAAATACTTCCACACCGAAGAGCTGATTTTTTTGGTATTTTCACCAGGCATGTCAACGGCCATATTCCTCCCACGGACAACAGGTGTCTCCCCGGGTGCCTGACTTAAACAAACCACCTCACCATCAGAATCCTCCTTGTCAATTTCCTCCCCAGCGCCAGCAACACCCATATCCTCCTCATCCTGGTGTACTTCAACACTGACATCTTCAATCTGACTATCAGGAACTGGACTGCGGGTGCTCCTTCCAGCACTTGCAGGGGGCGTGCAAATGGTGGAAGGCGCATGTTCTTCACGTCCAGTGTTGGGAAGGTCAGGCATCGCAACCGACACAATTGGACTCTCCTTGTGGATTTGGGATTTAGAAGAACGCACAGTTCTTTGCGGTGCTACTGCTTTTGCCAGCTTGAGTCTTTTCATTTTTCTAGCGAGAGGCTGAGTGCTTCCATCCTCATGTGAAGCTGAACCACTAGCCATGAACATAGGCCAGGGCCTCAGCCGTTCCTTGCCACTCCGTGTGGTAAATGGCATATTGGCAAGTTTACGCTTCTCCTCCGACAATTTTATTTTAGGTTTTGGAGTCCTTTTTTTACTGATATTTGGTGTTTTGGATTTGACATGCTCTGTACTATGACATTGGGCATCGGCCTTGGCAGACGACGTTGCTGGCATTTCATCGTCTCGGCCATGACTAGTGGCAGCAGCTTCAGCACGAGGTGGAAGTGGATCTTGATCTTTCCCTAATTTTGGAACCTCAACATTTTTGTTCTCCATATTTTAATAGGCACAACTAAAAGGCACCTCAGGTAAACAATGGAGATGGATGGATACTAGTATACAATTATGGATGGACTGCCGAGTGCCGACACAGAGGTAGCTACAGCCGTGGACTACCGTACTGTGTCTGCTGCTAATATAGACTGGATGATAATGAGATGTAGTATGTATAAAGAAGAAAGAAAAAAAAAACCACGGGTAGGTGGTATACAATTATGGATGGACTGCCGAGTGCCGACACAGAGGTAGCTACAGCCGTGGACTACCGTACTGTGTCTGCTACTAATATAGACTGGTTGATAATGAGATGTAGTATGTATAAAGAAGAAAGAAAAAAAAAACCAATGGTAGGTGGTATACAATTATGGATGGACTGCCGAGTGCCGACACAGAGGTAGCTACAGCCGTGGACTACCGTACTGTGTCTGCTGCAAATATAGACTGGTTGATAATGAGATGTAGTATGTATAAAGAAGAAAGAAAAAAAAAACACGGGTAGGTGGTATACAATTATGGATGGACTGCCGAGTGCCGACACAGAGGTAGCTACAGCCGTGGACTACCGTACTGTGTCTGCTGCTAATATAGACTGGTTGATAATAAGATGTAGTATGTATAAAGAAGAAAGAAAAAAAAAACACGGGTAGGAGGTATACAATTATGGATGGACTGCCGAGTGCCGACACAGAGGTAGCTACAGCCGTGGACTACCGTACTGTGTCTGCTGCTAATATAGACTGGTTGATAATGAGATGTAGTATGTATAAAGAAGAAAGAAAAAAAAAAAACCACGGGTAGGTGGTATACAATTATGGATGGACTGCCGAGTGCCGACACAGAGGTAGCTACAGCCGTGGACTACCGTACTGTGTCTGCTGCTAATATAGACTGGATGATAATGAGATGTAGTATGTATAAAGAAGAAAGAAAAAAAAACCACGGGTAGGTGGTATACAATTATGGATGGACTGCCGAGTGCCGACACAGAGGTAGCTACAGCCGTGGACTACCGTACTGTGTCTGCTGCTAATATAGACTGGATGATAATGAGATGTAGTATGTATAAAGAAGAAAGAAAAAAAAAACCACGGGTAGGTGGTGGTATACAATTATGGATGGACTGCCGAGTGCCGACACAGAGATAGCTACAGCCGTGGACTACCGTACTGTACTGTGTCTGCTGCTAATATAGACTGGATGATAATGAGATGTAGTATGTATAAAGAAGAAAGAAAAAAAAAACCACGGGTAGGTGGTGGTATACAATTATGGATGGACTGCCGAGTGCCGACACAGAGATAGCTACAGCCGTGGACTACCGTACTGTACTGTGTCTGCTGCTAATATAGACTGGATGATAATGAGATGTAGTATGTATAAAGAAGAAAGAAAGAAAAAAACCACGGGTAGGTGGTATACAATTATGGAAGGACTGCCGAGAGCCGACACAGAGGTAGCTACAGCCGTGGACTACCGTACTGTGTCTGCTGCTAATATAAACTGGATGATAATGAGATGTAGTATGTATAAAGAAGAAAGAAAGAAAAAACCACGGGTAGGTGGTGGTATACAATTATGGATGGACTGCCGAGTGCCGACACAGAGATAGCTACAGCCGTGGACTACCGTACTGTACTGTGTCTGCTGCTAATATAGACTGGATGATAATGATATGTAGTATGTATAAAGAAGAAAGAAAAAAAAACCACGGGTAGGTGGTATACAATTATGGATGGACTGCCGAGTGCCGACACAGAGGTAGCTACAGCCGTGAACTACCGTACTGTGTCTGCTGCTAGTATAGACTGGATGATAAATAATGATATAAAAAATATATATATATCACTACTGCAGCCGGACAGGTATATATTATATAATGACGGACCTGCTGGACACTGTCTGTCAGCAGAATGAGTTTTTTATAGAATAAAAAAACACCACACGACGAGTGTTTAACTTTTTCAGGCAGACAATCACAATATACTGGTGGTCAGTGTGGTCAGGTCACTGGTCAGTCACACTGGCAGTGGCACTCTGGCAGCAAAAGTGTGCACTGTTTAATATGTACTCCTGGCTCCTGCTATAACCTATAACTGCTCCCCAGTCTCCCCCACAATTAAGCTGTGTGAGCACAGTCAGATATTATACATAGATGATGCAGCACACTGGGCTGAGCACAGATATGGTATGTGACTGAGTCACTGTGTATCGTTTTTTTCAGGCAGAGAACGGATTATATTAAATAATAATAAAACTGCACTGGTGGTCTCACTGGTCAGTCACTAGTATAACTAACTAACTACTATCAGCAAAATTCTGCACTCTCTGAGTACTCCTCCTAAGCTCCAGTAAATGAAGTGTCTCACTCTCCTATCTATTTTTAAACAGAGAGGACGCCAGCCACGTCCTCTCCCTATCAATCTCAATGCACGTGTGAAAATGGCGGCGACGCGCGGCTCCTTATATAGAATCCGAGTCTCGCGATAGAATCCGAGCCTCGCGAGAATCCGACAGCGTGATGATGACGTTCGGGCGCGCTCGGGTTAACCGAGCAAGGCGGGAAGAACCGAGTCGCTCGGACCCGTGTAAAAAAACATGAAGTTCGGGCGGGTTCGGATTCAGAGGAACCGAACCCGCTCATCTCTATTGACAATACAGTAGAAGAGAATTAGTAAGAACATTTCAGAATATAATAGGGGGCTACAAAGGATAACTCTGTGAGATAGACATTTTGGACATATTTCTGTTTATTATATTTGGAAATAGGGGCACGCACAACTCCAAGAATGAGAGAGATTGTTAATTAAGACTGAAAACCCAGTCCTCAATAGCTCTCACAGAGGTACATTTTAAGGATACCATTGTTTCTATTAGGATATAAAGGAAAAGATTATTGCAACAAATACAAATATGGATACATTCTAGGGTGTGGTTCGTTTTATCTACAGTGTCTAGGTCGACAATGTTTAGGTCGACCACTATAGGTCGACAGTCACTAGGTCGACATGGATGGAAGGTCGACAGGGTTTCTAGGTCGACATGTGCTAGTTCGACAGGTCTAAAGGTCGACATGAGGATTTTTTTTTTGTGTGTCGTTTTCTTCGTAAAGTGACCGGGATCCCAAATTAGTGCACCGCGTCCCCTCGCATGGCTCGCTTCGCTCGCCATGCTTCGGGCATGGTGCCTTCGCTCCGCTACCGCTTCGCTCGGCACACTTTAACGTTCCAATCGTAGTCCACGTGGATCGTTAAGTATAAAAAAAAATAATAATAATAATTTTTGAAAAACTCATGTCGACCTTTAGACCTGTCGACCTAGCACATGTCGACCTAGAAACTAGAGATGAGCGCCTGAAATTTTTCCGGTTTTGTGTTTTGGTTTTGGGTTCGGTTCCGCGTCCGTGTTTTGGGTTCGAACGCGTTTTGGCAAAACCTCACCGAATTTTTTTTGTCGGATTCGGGTGTGTTTTGGATTCGGGTGTTTTTTTCAAAAAACACTAAAAAACAGCTTAAATCATAGAATTTGGGGGTCATTTTGATCCCAAAGTATTATTAACCTCAAAAACCATAATTTACACTCATTTTCAGTCTATTCTGAATACCTCACACCTCACAATATTATTTTTAGTCCTAAAATTTGCACCGAGGTCGCTGTGTGAGTAAGATAAGCGACCCTAGTGGCCGACACAAACACCGGGCCCATCTAGGAGTGGCACTGCAGTGTCACGCAGGATGTCCCTTCCAAAAAACCCTCCCCAAACAGCACATGACGCAAAGAAAAAAAGAGGCGCAATGAGGTAGCTGTGTGAGTAAGATTAGCGACCCTAGTGGCCGACACAAACACCGGGCCCATCTAGGAGTGGCACTGCAGTGTCACGCAGGATGGCCCTTCCAAAAAACCCTCCCCAAACAGCACATGACGCAAAGAAAAAAAGAGGCGCAATGAGGTAGCTGTGTGAGTAAGATTAGCGACCCTAGTGGCCGACACAAACACCGGGCCCATCTAGGAGTGGCACTGCAGTGTCACGCAGGATGTCCCTTCCAAAAAACCCTCCCCAAACAGCACATGACGCAAAGAAAAAAAGAGGCGCAATGAGGTAGCTGACTGTGTGAGTAAGATTAGCGACCCTAGTGGCCGACACAAACACCGGGCCCATCTAGGAGTGGCACTGCAGTGTCACGCAGGATGGCCCTTCCAAAAAACACTCCCCAAACAGCACATGACGCAAAGAAAAATTAAAGAAAAAAGAGGTGCAAGATGGAATTGTCCTTGGGCCCTCCCACCCACCCTTATGTTGTATAAACAGGACATGCACACTTTAACCAACCCATCATTTCAGTGACAGGGTCTGCCACACGACTGTGACTGATATGACGGGTTGGTTTGGACCCCCACCAAAAAAGAAGCAATTAATCTCTCCTTGCACAAACTGGCTCTACAGAGGCAAGATGTCCACCTCATCATCACCCTCCGATATATCACCGTGTACATCCCCCTCCTCACAGATTATCAATTCGTCCCCACTGGAATCCACCATCTCAGCTCCCTGTGTACTTTGTGGAGGCAATTGCTGCTGGTCAATGTCTCCGCGGAGGAATTGATTATAATTCATTTTAATGAACATCATCTTCTCCACATTTTCTGGATGTAACCTCGTACGCCGATTGCTGACAAGGTGAGCGGCGGCACTAAACACTCTTTCGGAGTACACACTTGTGGGAGGGCAACTTAGGTAGAATAAAGCCAGTTTGTGCAAGGGCCTCCAAATTGCCTCTTTTTCCTGCTAGTATAAGTACGGACTGTGTGACGTGCCTACTTGGATGCGGTCACTCATATAATCCTCCACCATTCTATCAATGTTGAGAGAATCATATGCAGTGACAGTAGACGACATGTCCGTAATCATTGTCAGGTCCTTCAGTCCGGACCAGATGTCAGCATCAGCAGTCGCTCCAGACTGCCCTGCATCACCGCCAGCGGGTGGGCTCGGAATTCTGAGCCTTTTCCTCGCACCCCCAGTTGCGGGAGAATGTGAAGGAGGAGATGTTGACAGGTCGCGTTCCGCTTGACTTGACAATTTTGTCACCAGCAGGTCTTTCAACCCCAGCAGACTTGTGTCTGCCGGAAAGAGAGATCCAAGGTAGGCTTTAAATCTAGGATCGAGCACGGTGGCCAAAATGTAGTGCTCTGATTTCAACAGATTGACCACCCGTGAATCCTTGTTAAGCGAATTAAGGGCTCCATCCACAAGTCCCACATGCCTAGCGGAATCGCTCCGTGTTAGCTCCTCCTTCAATGTCTCCAGCTTCTTCTGCAAAAGCCTGATGAGGGGAATGACCTGACTCAGGCTGGCAGTGTCTGAACTGACTTCACGTGTGGCAAGTTCAAAGGGCATCAGAACCTTGCACAACGTTGAAATCATTCTCCACTGCGCTTGAGACAGGTGCATTCCACCTACTATATCGTGCTCAATTGTATAGGCTTGAATGGCCTTTTGCTGCTCCTCCAACCTCTGAAGCATATAGAGGGTTGAATTCCACCTCGTTACCACTTCTTGCTTCAGATGATGGCAGGGCAGGTTCAGTAGTTTTTGGTGGTGCTCCAGTCTTCTGTACGTGGTGCCTGTACGCCGAAAGTGTCCCGCAATTCTTCTGGCCACCGACAGCATCTCTTGCACGCCCCTGTCGTTTTTTAAAAAATTCTGCACCACCAAATTCAAGGTATGTGCAAAACATGGGACGTGCTGGAATTTGCCCATATTTAATGCACACACAATATTGCTGGCGTTGTCCGATGCCACAAATCCACAGGAGAGTCCAATTGGGGTAAGCCATTCCGCGATGATCTTCCTCAGTTGCCTTAAGAGGTTTTCAGCTGTGTGCGTATTCTGGAAAGCGGTGATACAAAGCGTAGCCTGCCTAGGAAAGAGTTGGCGTTTGCGAGATGCTGCTACTGGTGCCGCCGCTGCTGTTCTTGCGGCGGGAGTCCATACATCTACCCAGTGGGCTGTCACAATCATATAGTCCTGACCCTGCCCTGCTCCACTTGTCCACATGTCCGTGGTTAAGTGGACATTGGGTACAACTGCATTTTTTAGGACACTGGTGAGTCTTTTTCTGACGTCCGTGTACATTCTCGGTATCGCCTGCCTAGAGAAGTGGAACCTAGATGGTATTTGGTAACGGGGGCACACTGCCTCAATAAATAGTCTAGTTCCCTGTGAACTAACGGCGGATACCGGACGCACGTCTATCACCAACATAGTTGTCAAGGCCTCAGTTATCCGCTTTGCAGCAGGATGACTGCTGTGATATTTCATCTTCCTCGCAAAGGACTGTTGGACAGTCAATTGCTTACTGGAAGTAGTACAAGTGGGCTTACGACTTCCCCTCTGGGATGACCATCGACTCCCAGCAGCAACAACAGCAGCGCCAGCAGCAGTAGGCGTTACACGCAAGGATGCATCGGAGGAATCCCAGGCAGGAGAGGACTCGTCAGAATTGCCAGTGACATGGCCTGCAGGACTATTGGCATTCCTGGGGAAGGAGGAAATTGACACTGAGGGAGTTGGTGGGGTGGTTTGCGTGAGCTTGGTTACAAGAGGAAGGGATTTACTGGTCAGTGGACTGCTTCCGCTGTCGCCCAAAGTTTTTGAACTTGTCACTGACTTATTATGAATGCGCTGCAGGTGACGTATAAGGGAGGATGTTCCGAGGTGGTTAACGTCCTTACCCCTACTTATTACAGCTTGACAAAGGCAACCCACGGCTTGACACCTGTTGTCCGCTTTTCTGTTGAAATACCTCCACACTGAAGAGCTGATTTTTTTGGTATTTTCACCAGGCATGTCAACGGCCATATTCCTCCCACGGACAACAGGTGTCTCCTGACTTAGTGCCTGACTTAAACAAACCACCTCACCATCAGAATCCTCCTGGTCAATTTCCTCCCCAGCGCCAGCAACACCCATATCCTCCTCATCCTGGTGTACTTCAACATCTTCATCTTCAATCTGACTATCAGGAACTGGACTGCGGGTGCTCCTTCCAGCACTTGCAGGGGGCGTGCAAATGGTGGAAGGCGCATGCTCTTCACGTCCAGTGTTGGGAAGGTCAGGCATCGCAACCGACACAATTGGACTCTCCTTGTGGATTTGGGATTTAGAAGAACGCACAGTTCTTTGCGGTGCTTTTGCCAGCTTTAGTCTTTTCATTTTTCTAGCGAGAGGCTGAGTGCTTCCATCCTCATGTGAAGCTGAACCACTAGCCATGAACATAGGCCAGGGCCTCAGCCGTTCCTTGCCACTCCGTGTGGTAAATGGCATATTGGCAAGTTTACGCTTCTCCTCCGACAATTTTATTTTAGGTTTTGGAGTCCTTTTTTTACTGATATTTGGTGTTTTGGATTTGACATGCTCTGTACTATGACATTGGGCATCGGCCTTGGCAGACGACGTTGCTGGCATTTCATCGTCTCGGCCATGACTAGTGGCAGCAGCTTCAGCACGAGGTGGAAGTGGATCTTGATCTTTCCCTAATTTTGGAACCTCAACATTTTTGTTCTCCATATTTTAATAGGCACAACTAAAAGGCACCTCAGGTAAACAATGGAGATGGATACTAGTATACAATTATGGACTGCCTGCCGAGTGCAGACACAGAGGTAGCCACAGCCGTGAACTACCGTACTGTACTGTGTCTGCTGCTAATATAGACAGGTTGATAAAGAGATGTCTATGTAACTATGTATGTATAAAGAAGAAAGAAAAAAAAACCACGGTTAGGTGGTATACAATTATGGACGGACTGCCTGCCGAGTGCAGACACAGAGGTAGCCACAGCCATGAACTACCGTACTGTACTGTGTCTGCTGCTAATAATATAGACTGGTTGATAAAGAGATGTCGTAGTAGTATGTATGTATAAAGAAGAAAGAAAAAAAAACCACGGTTAGGTGGTATACAATTATGGACGGACTGCCTGCCGAGTGCAGACACAGAGGTAGCCACAGCCGTGAACTACCGTACTGTACTGTGTCTGCAACTAATATAGACTGGTTGATAAAGAGATGTCTATGTAACTATGTATGTATAAAGAAGAAAGAAAAAAAAACCACGGTTAGGTGGTATACAATTATGGACGGACTGCCTGCCGAGTGCAGACACAGAGGTAGCCACAGCCGTGAACTACCGTACTGTACTGTGTCTGCTGCTAATATAGACTGGTTGATAAAGAGATGTCTATGTAACTATGTATGTATAAAGAAGAAAGAAAAAAAAACCACGGTTAGGTGGTATACAATTATGGACGGACTGCCTGCCGAGTGCAGACACAGAGGTAGCCACAGCCGTGAACTACCGTACTGTACTGTGTCTGCTGCTAATATAGACTGGTTGATAAAGAGATGTCTATGTAACTATGTATGTATAAAGAAGAAAGAAAAAAAAACCACGGTTAGGTGGTATACAATTATGGACGGACTGCCTGCCGAGTGCAGACACAGAGGTAGCCACAGCCGTGAACTACCGTACTGTACTGTGTCTGCTGCTAATATAGACTGGTTGATAAAGAGATGTCTATGTAACTATGTATGTATAAAGAAGAAAGAAAAAAAAACCACGGTTAGGTGGTATACAATTATGGACGGACTGCCTGCCGAGTGCAGACACAGAGGTAGCCACAGCCGTGAACTACCGTACTGTACTGTGTCTGCTGCTAATATAGACTGGTTGATAAAGAGATGTCGTAGTAGTATGTATGTATAAAGAAGAAAAAAAAACCACGGTTAGGTGGTATACAATTATGGACGGACTGCCTGCCGAGTGCAGACACAGAGGTAGCCACAGCCGTGAACTACCGTACTGTGTCTGCTGCGACTGGATGATAAATGATATAAAAAATATATATATATCACTACTGCAGCCGGACAGGTATATATTATATATTATATAATGACGGACCTGCTGGACACTGTCTGTCAGCAGAATGAGTTTTATTTTTATAGAATAAAAAAAAAAACAACACACAAGTGAAGTCACACGACGAGTGTTTAACTTTTTCAGGCAATCACAATATAAGTATACTACTAACTATACTGGTGGTCAGTGTGGTCAGGTCACTGGTCAGTCACACTGGCAGTGGCACTCCTGCAGCAAAAGTGTGCACTGTTTAATTTTAATATAATATTATGTACTCCTGGCTCCTGCTATAACCTATAACTGGCACTGCAGTGCTCCCCAGTCTCCCCCACAATTATAAGCTGTGTGAGCTGAGCAGTCAGACAGATATATAATATATATAGATGATGCAGCACACTGGGCTGAGCCTGAGCAGTGCACACAGATATGGTATGTGACTGAGTCACTGTGTGTATCGCTTTTTTCAGGCAGAGAACGGATATATTAAATAAACTGCACTGTCTGGTGGTCACTCACTATATAATATTATGTACTCCTGGCTCCTGCTATAACCTATAACTGGCACTGCAATGCTCCCCAGTCTCCCCCACAATTATAAGCTGTGTGAGCTGAGCAGTCAGACAGATATATAATATATATAGATGATGCAGCACACTGGGCTGAGCCTGAGCAGTGCACACAGATATGGTATGTGACTGAGTCACTGTGTGTATCGCTTTTTTCAGGCAGAGAACGGATATATTAAATAAACTGCACTGTCTGGTGGTCACTCACTAGTAAACTCTCTGCACTCTCTACACTTCTACAGTACTCCTCCTAGTCCTAAGCTCCAGTAAATCTCTCTCTCTTATAATCTAAATGGAGAGGACGCCAGCCACGTCCTCTCCCTATCAATCTCAATGCACGTGTGAAAATGGCGGCGACGCGCGGCTCCTTATATAGAATCCGAGTCTCGCGAGAATCCGACAGCGTCATGATGACGTTCGGGCGCGCTCGGGTTAACCGAGCAAGGCGGGAGGATCCGAGTCTGCTCGGACCCGTGAAAAAAACCATGAAGTTCGGGCGGGTTCGGATTCAGAGAAACCGAACCCGCTCATCTCTACTAGAAACCCTGTCGACCTTCCATCCATGTCGACCTAGTGACTGTCGACCTATAGTGGTCGACCTAAACATTGTCGACCCAGACACTGTCGATCTTCAGACCGGATCCCACATTCTAAACACTTGAGAGAGTGAAGAATGAAAAGGCAGCAGTGACTGAATTCTTAGGTTCATTTCACATTTGTTTATTATTTTTTGCACTTGTTTTCACATGCACAATATTTTCGCAGATGTTTTAAGATAACAAATAAAGGTTATATTTTAATTATAGTGGTCAAATATCACCTGATATTTGACTTTAAGTATAGTGTCACAAAGTCCGAGTGTGCCCATAATAGGGAACACTTCCTTCTTCTGGTTTTTTGTTACATGTATACAATTTATTCCCAGGAGCACCTCCCATACAATTCAACTGATAGGTAACTATTGAGATTCAAATATATGGGAAAGGATTTTATGTGACTTATTGGTAATCATTGATTAGCACATATACATGTCTGTGCGACCCCTTCTCTTTCTCTCTATCCAGTGGTTCGCCAGCTGTTGCTGCCGCCGCTGCTGCTGTTGCTACTGGGAGTCGATCGTCATCCCAGAGGGGAAGTCAGAAGACTACTTGTACTACTTCCAGTAAGCAATTGACTGTCCAACAGTCCTTTAATTCAAGTGATTTATAATTATTAATTACAGTGATCTTGCCATTTAATTCCAGTGATTTGGACGTATAATTACAGTGATTTTGCCAATTAATTTCAGTGATTTATAATTATTAATTATAATTACAGTGATCTTGCGTATAATTACAGTGATCTTGCCAATTAATTTCAGTGATTTGGACGTATAATTCCAGTTGTAATTGTTTGTGTCTCTTGGCTTAGTCATACAGCCACCTCATTGCACCTCTTCGACATCTTTGCATGAGGTGCTGTTTGGGGCCTAGTTTTTGAAAAGTGCCATCCTGTGTGACACTGCCGTATGAGTCCAGGGGTACTGCTGTATTAGTCCTGGGGTACTGCCGTATAAGTCCACCAATTGCAGATTTTTTTTAAAGTGACTGGAGCGTGCTGGAGATGCTGTCAGTGGACAAAACAATTGCGGCCCACTCTCGACATTCAGCCACTGTGTGACACTACTAGATGGGCCAGGTGGTTGTGTCGCTTAGCTTAGGCCTACAGCAACCTCGGTGCACCTTTTTTTCTTCTTTGCATCATGTGCTGTTAGGGGCCTTTTTTTGATGTCTGCCACTGCAGTGCCACGCCTAGATGGGCCAATGATTGTGTTGCTTGGCTCAGTCATACAACTACCTCATTGCAATTCATTTTCTTCTTTGCATGATATGATGTTTGGGGCCTTTTTTTAATATCTGCCCTCCTGTCTGCCACTGCAGTGCTACGCATAGATAGGCCAATTGTTTGTGTTGCTTGGCTTAGTCATACAGCTACCTCATTGCAATTCTTTTTCGTCTTTGGAAGATGTGCTGTTTGGGGCATTTTTTTTTTATATCTGCCCTCCTGTCTGACACTGCAGTGCCACTCCTAGATGGGCCAGGTGTTTGTGTTGTCCACTTGTGTCGCATAGCTTAGTCATCCAGCATCCTTGGTGCAACCTTTTGGCCTAAAAACAATATTGTGAGGTGTGAGGTGTTCAGAGTAGACTGGAAATGAGTGGAATTGATTGTTATTGAGGTTGATAATACCGTAGGAGCAAAATTACCCCCAAATTCTGTGATTTTAGCTGTTTTTATGTTTTTTTCAAAAATCATCCAGATCCAAAAGCAAAACACGAAAGGGTGGTTTTGGCAAATGTGCACCTAAAATTTTTCGGGTTTTTGTGTTTTGGTTTTGGATTCGGTTCCGCGCCCGTGTTTTGGATTCGGACACGTTTTGGTAAAACCTCCCTGAAAATTTTTTGTCGGATTCGGGTGTGTTTAAAAAAAAAAAAAAAACAACCCCTCAAAAACAGCTTAAATCATAGAATTTGGGGGTAATTTTGATCCTATAGTATTGTAAACCTCAATAACCATAATTTCCACTCATTTCCAGTCTATTCTGAACACCTCACACCTCACAATATTATTTTTAGTCCTAAAATTTGCACCAAGGTCGCTGGATGACTAAGCTATGCGACCCAAGTGGGCGGCACAAACACCTGGCCCATCTAGGAGTGACACTGCAGTGTCAAACATCACATGATGCAAAGATAAATAAAAAAAAGAGGTGCAAGATGGAATTGTCCTTGGGCCCTCCCACCCATCCTTATGTTGTATAAACAGGACATGCACACTTTAACAAACCCATCATTTCAGCCACAGGGTCTGCCACACGACTGTGGCTGAAATGACTGGTTGGTTTGGGCCCCCACCAAAAAAAAGAAGCAATAAATCTCTCCTTGCTCAAACTAGCTCTACAGAGGCAAGATGTCTACCTCCTCCTCATCCTCCGATTCCTCACCCCTTTCACTGTGTACATCCCCCTCCTCACAAAGTATTAATTCGTCCCCACTGGAATCCACCATCTCAGGTCCCTGTGCACTTTCTGGAGGCAATTGATGGTGAATGTCTCCACGGAGGAATTGATTATAATTAATTTTGATGAACATCATCTTCTCCACATTTTGTGGAAGTAACCTCGTACGCCGATCGCTGACAAGGTGACCGGCTGCACTAAACACTCTTTCGGATACACACTGGAGTGGGGGTCAACTTAGGTAAAATAAAGCCAGTTTCTGCAAGGGCCTCCAAATTGCCTCTTTTTCCTGCCAATATACCTACGGACTGTCTGATGTGCCTACTTGGATGCGGTCACTCATATAATCCTCCACCATTCCTTCAATGGTGACAGAATCATATGCAGTGACAGTAGAGGACATGTCAGTAATCGTTGGCAGGTCCTTCAGTCCGGACCAGATGTCAGCACTCGATCCAGACTGCCCTGCATCACCGCCAGCGGGTGGGCTCGGAATTCTTAGCCTTTTCCTCTCAGCCCCAGTTGCGGGAGAATGTGAAGAAGGAGCTGTTGACGGGTCACGTTCCGCATGAGTTGACAAGTGTCTAACCAGCAGGTCTTTGAACATCTGCAGACTTGTGTCTGCCGGAAAGAGAGATACAACGTAGGCTTTAAACCTAGGATTGAGCACGGTGGCCAAAATGTAGTGCTCTGATTTCAACAGATTGACCACCCGTGAATCCTGGTTAAGCGAATGAAGGGCTCCCTCCACAAGTACCACATGCCTAGCGGAATCGCTCCGTTTTAGCTCCTCCTTCAAACTCTCCAGCTGCTTCTGCAAAAGCTTGATGAGGGGAATGACCTGACTCAGGCTGGCAGTGTCTGAACTGACTTCACGTGTGGCAAGTTCAAAGAAATCATTCTCCACTGCGCTCGAGTCAGGTGCATTACCCCTCCTTTGCCTATATCGTAGGTGGATGTATAGGCTTGAATGGCCTTTTGCTGCTCCTCCATCCTCTGAAGCATATAGAGTGTTGAATTCCACCTCGTTACCACCTCTTGCTTCAGATGATGGCGGGGCAGGTTCAGGAGTGTTTGCTGGTGCTCCAGTCTTCGGCACGCGGTGGCTGAATGCTGAAAGTGGCCCGCAATTCTTCGGGCCACCGACAGCATCTCTTGCACGCCCCTGTCTTTTTAAAAAAAATTCTGCACCACCAAATTCAATGTATGTGCAAAACATGGGACGTGCTGGAATTTGCCCACATGTAATACACGCACAATATTGGTGGCGTTGTCCGTGTCACAAATACCCAGGAGAGTCCAATTGGGTTAAGCCATTCTGCGATAATGTTCCTCAGTTTCCGTAAGAGGTTGTCAGCTGTGTGCCTCTTATGGAAAGCGCTGATACAAAGCATAGCCTGCCTAGGAACGAGTTGGCATTTGCGAGATGCTGCTACTGGTGCCGCCGCTGCTGTTCTAGCTGCGGGAGGCAATACATCTACCCAGTGGGCTGTCACAGTCATAAAGTCCTGAGTCTGCCCTGCTCCACTTGTCCACATGTCCATGGTTAAGTGGACAGTGGGTACAACTGCATTTTTTAGGACACGGAGGACACTTTTTCTGAGGTCTGTGTACATTCTCAGTATCGCCTGCCTAGAGAAGTGGAACCTAGATGGTATTTGGTACCGGGGACACACTACCTCAAGAAATTCTCTAAGTCCCTGTGAACTAACGCCGGATACCGGACACATGTCTAACACCAACACAGCTGCCAAGGCCTGAGTTATCCACTTTGCAACAGGATGACTGCTGTGATATTTCATCTTCCTCGCAAAGGACTGTTGGACAGTCAATTGCTTACTGGAAGTAGTACAAGTGGTCTTCCGACTTCCCCTCTGGGATGAAGATTGACTCCCAGCAGCAACAACAGCAGCGCCAGCAGCAGTTAGGCGTTACACTCAAGGATCCATCAGAGGAATCCCAGTCAGGGGAGGACTCGTCAGATTTGCCAGTGACATGGCCTGCAGGGCTATTGGCGTTCCTGTCTAAGGAGGAAATTGACACTGAGGGAGTTGGTGGTGTGGTTTGCAGGAGCTTGGGTACAAGAGGAAGGGATTTAGTTGTCAGTGGACTGCTTCCGCTGTCACACAAAGTTTTTGAACTTGTCAATGACTTCTGATAAATGCGCTCCAGACGCTTTTAATTTAGATTTTTGGGTCATTTTACTGAACTTTTGTTTTTTGGATTTTACATGCTCTCTACTATGACATTGGCCATCGGCCTTGGCAGATGACGTTGATGGCATTGAATCGTCTCTGCCATGACTAGTGGCAGCAGCTTTAGCACTAGGTGGAAGTGGATCTTGATCTTTCCCTATTTCACCCTCCACATTTTTGTTCTCCATTTTTTAATGTGTGGAATTATATGCCAGTAATATTATTATATCAATAGCAATGGCCTACTGTACTGTACAACTATATACTGTTGGTCACCAAAATGCTGCACTATGCTACTATATATACTGCTCACAAAAATGCAGCACAGCTATGGAATGGATACTTGCAGTGAACCGGAGCTGCAAGATACAGCAATGGCCTACTGTACTGTACAAATATATACTGTTGGTCACCAAAATTCTGCACTGTACTACTATATATACTACTCACAAAAATGCAGCACAGATATGGAATGGATACTTGCAGTGACACAGAGCTGCAAGATACAGCAATGGCCTACTGTACTGTACAACTATATACTGTTGGTCACCAAAATGCTGCACTGTACTACTATATATACTGCTCACAAAAATGCAGCACAGATATGGAATGGATACTTGCAGTGACACAGTGCTGCAAGATACAGCAATGGCCTACTATACTGTACAACTATATACTGTTGGTTACCAAAATGCTGCACTGTACTACTATATATACTGTTTACAAAAAATGCAGCACAGATATGGAATGGATACTTGTAGTGACACAGAGCTGCAAGACACAGCAATGGCCTACTGTACTGTACAACGATATACTGTTGGTTACCAAAATGCTGCACTGTACTACTATATATTAGTGATGAGCGGGTTCGGTTTCCGAGAAACCGAACCCCCCCGAGCTTTACCTTTTTTACACGGGTCCGAGCAGACTCGGATCCTCCCTGTCACGATCCGGGTATCTGGACGCCATTTCTTACCCATCAGATGCCTCCTAAGGCTGGCTCAGCGCTCCAGGACCGGATCCCATCTGTTATCCTAATGTTCACATTCCTGCATCCTCTCCTGTCTCTCTGAGACGCTGTCACAGTAACGCCTTATTACATCTGGCATGGCGTCTCCCGCGGCCTCCGCCGCCGTCCCTGAGCTTCTGCATGCAGAGTGTCAGAGTGGCGATTACGTCAGCCGCGGCCTCCGCTGTGTCCGCGTGGTTGGATGTGCACTTGTCAGCCTGGCGTCTCCTGTCTCCAGTGGCCGGCGCCGCCATTACTGTTTTCATTACCACATGGATTACAAACCAAACTTCCCTCCAAGTGTCTGCATGGGCGCAGCCATCTTGGATTCTGTCAGCTGATCATTTCCTCCAATCTGTTGTCAGTATTGTTAATCTGCATAATTGCCTAGCCAATCCCTTCCTTGCTGCAGGTATAAATACACTGTGCCTGAGCAAGGAAGACGTCAGTGCTTTGGTTGTCAAACCTAGTTCCTGTTTGTCTCTCTCCTGTGATTGTCTTCCAGGTTCCAGCTCCTGTCTCAAGACTTCCACCATAGAGACCCGCACCAGCATTCCACCTGCGGTGTAGCCTGACTCTCCAATCCATTGTGGATTCATCTGTTTCCAGCTACAACAGTACCTGCTTCCAGCTCAGCTTCCAGCAGAGTACAGCTTCCCTTAAAGGGCCGGTGTCCTTTCTACACTTTACCACTCTCCACCGGTATTATTATTTCTCCGCTCTCAAGTTCTACATTTCAGTTCATATTTCATCGCTCCCAAGTTCATTTATTATTTAACTGGTTCCAGCCAGTATCCACTCCGTGCTAACAACAGTCTGGTTCCAGCCAGTATCCACAGCAGCTGTTTTATCTTCAGCAACCCAGCTTTTCCTGGAACACCAGCTGGCACAATCCTGGGTTATCTCCATTGCTACAGTCGGGCCTGGTAAGGACTTTCCATCTAGAAGATCATAAGAACTATCTCACACTACCAGTGCCCTGTGGCTCCTGCCATCCTGTAGTACCCAGGAACTGTATTTATTCTTTGCTGACTTTTACGTTTTCTTTTACTGCTGCTGTGTTGCGGAGTTGTCATAATAAACATCATTGACTTTTATCCAAGTTGTCGTGGTCACGCCTTCGGGCAGTTATTATTCATGTTACTTACATGTCCAGGGGTCTGATACAATCTCCCAGGTTCCGGTACATCTCAGCCCCTACAACTGAGGCTGCCTCCCGTCAGCTCAGGCCCTCAGTTGTGACAGTAAGCACTGACCTAATGAATCCAGCCGGAGACCAGGATCAAGCGGCCAGGCCGATGCAAGAACTGGCAGCCCGACTAGAACATCAGGAGGCTGCACAGGGCCACATCATCCGCTGTCTCCAGGATCTCTCTACTCGGCTGGATGGGATTCAGACAACTCTCCGTGGATCAGGCGCGTCTGGTGCGTCAACCACAGTGACTCCAGCTATAACCCCACCCACCTTACCCATTTCTGCTCCACGTCTTCATCTTCCAACGCCAACAAAATTTGACGGATCTCCGAGATTCTGCAGGGGATTTCTCATCCAGTGTGAGATTCAGTTTGAGCTACAACCTGGCAATTTTCCCAGTGACCGTACAAAAATTGCCTACATTATTTCTCTTCTCAGTGGCTCAGCCCTTGATTGGGCATCACCGTTATGGGAGAGGTCCGACACCCTGCTATCTTCCTACACTGCCTTCGTGTCAACATTCAGGCGCATCTTCGACGAGCCAGGCCGGGTAACCTCAGCTTCATCCGAGATTCTCCGTTTACGCCAGGGGTCACGTACTGTAGGACAATATCTGATACAGTTCCAGATCCTGGCATCCGAACTGGCATGGAACGACGAGGCCCTGTATGCTGCATTCTGGCATGGCTTATCTGAGCGTATTAAAGATGAGTTAGCTACCAGAGACTTACCTTCTAAGTTAGATGAGCTAATCTCACTCTGCACGAAAGTTGATTTACGTTTCAGAGAGAGAGCAACTGAGCGTGGAAGATCATCTGCTCCAAAATCTTCTGCTCCTCCTCCTCGTCAACTGTCGCCATCTAAAGATGAGCCCATGCAACTTGGCCGTTCCCGTTTAACTCCTGCTGAGCGCCGAAGACGTCTCTCCGAGTTTCTCTGTCTCTATTGTGCAGCTCCGTCTCACACCATTAATGCCTGTCCCAAACGTCCGGGAAACTCCAAATCCTAGCTCGCCAAGGAGAGGGCCGGCTAGGAGTAATGATCTCCTCTCCATCTCCTCAAGATTGTAATCTCCCAGTCTCGCTTCAAGTTGCTCAACGTTATCGGAACGTCATTGCCCTCCTTGATTCCGGAGCAGCTGGGAACTTTATTACCGAAGCCTATGTTAAACGGTGGTCCCTACCCACCGAGAGACTTCCTTCGTCCATTTCTTTAACTGCCGTGGATGGCAGCAAAATTTTTGATGCAGTTATTTCTTTGAGGACTCTACCAGTTCGTCTGAGAGTGGGAGTTCTTCATTCCGAACTTATTTCTTTTTTAGTGATTCCAAGAGCCACACATCCTGTGGTCCTGGGCCTTCCATGGCTCCGTCTTCACAATCCTACAATTGATTGGACGACTACGCAAATCCTGGCATGGGGTTCCTCCTGTGCTGAGACATGTTTGTTTAAAGTATTGCCTGTCTGTTCTTCCTCCCCCAGGTCGTCTGATGTTCCACCTCCTCCATATCAAGATTTCACGGATGTGTTCAGTAAAGCTTCTGCTGATATCCTTCCTCCTCATAGAGAATGGGACTGTCCGATTGATCTCGTTCCAGGGAAGGTTCCACCTCGAGGCCGAACTTATCCGTTGTCTCTGCCTGAGACGCATTCTATGGAGGAATATATTAAAGAGAACCTAGCAAAGGGGTTCATTCGACCTTCTTCATCTCCAGCCGGCGCAGGCTTCTTTTTTGTAAAAAAGAAAGATGGTGGTCTGCGGCCGTGCATCGACTACAGAGGTTTGAACGACATTACCATCAAGAACCGTTATCCTTTACCCCTGATTACTGAGCTCTTTGACAGAGTTAGCGGAGCTACCATCTTTACAAAGCTGGACTTGCGAGGTGCATACAATCTCATCCGGATCCGTGAGGGTGACGAGTGGAAGACCGCCTTTAACACCCGTGACGGACATTATGAGTACCTCGTCATGCCCTTCGGATTGAGCAATGCTCCAGCTGTCTTCCAGCATTTTGTCAATGAGATCTTCAGAGACATTCTATACCGTCATGTCGTGGTCTATCTAGACGATATCTTCATTTTTGCCAACGATTTAGAGGAACATCGTTTTTGGGTTAAAGAGGTTCTGTCCCGTCTCCGTGTCAATCATCTCTATTGCAAATTAGAAAAATGCGTCTTTGAAGTCAAGTCCATTCCGTTTCTAGGGTACATTGTGTCCGGTTCCGGACTAGAGATGGATCCTGAGAAACTACAAGCAATCCAAAATTGGCCGGTACCCTTAACCCTCAAAGGGGTCCAGAGGTTCTTAGGGTTCGCCAACTATTACCGAAAGTTTATACGAGACTTTTCCACCATTGTGGCGCCTATTACTGCTTTCACTAAGAAGGGTGCTAACCCGTCCAAGTGGTCTGAAGAAGCCATGCAAGCATTTCATCTTTTAAAACAAAGGTTCATCTCTGCGCCTGTTCTGAAACAGCCTGACATCGACTCTCCTTTCATCTTAGAGGTGGATGCCTCCTCCGTTGGAGTAGGAGCGGTGTTATCTCAGAGGGCTAAAGATGGCCATTTACACCCTTGCAGTTTCTTCTCCCGGAAGTTCTCCCCAGCTGAGCGCAACTATGCCATTGGCGACCAGGAGTTGCTAGCCATCAAGCTCGCTCTAGAAGAGTGGAGGTATCTGTTGGAGGGAGCTTCTCATTCAATCACCATACTTACAGACCACAAGAACCTTTTATACCTGAAGGGCGCACAATGTCTCAACCCTCGTCAGGCCAGATGGGCACTTTTCTTTTCCAGGTTCGACTTTAAACTCCAGTTCTGTCCGGGCTCTCAGAATCGCAAGGCCGATGCCCTTTCCCGCTCATGGGAGCAAGAAAATGAGTCAGAGTCTTCAGACAAGCATCCTATTATAAATCCGTTGGCATTCTCCACGGTAGGGATGGACTCTACGCCCCCATCAGGGAAAAGTTTTGTGAAGCCGATGCTAAGGAAGAAGCTCATGCATTGGGCCCATGCTTCCCGTTTTGCCGGACATACAGGTATCCAAAAAACCCTGGAGTTTATCTCTAGGTCCTATTGGTGGCCAACTCTGAAAAAGGACGTCTTGGAGTTTATTGCATCTTGCCCAAAGTGTGCCCAACATAAAGTATCCCGCCAGTCGCCTGCGGGGCAACTGGTTCCACTATCCGTTCCCCGTCGACCATGGACCCACTTGTCGATGGATTTCATTACAGACTTACCCATGTGCAACAAGTTCAATACCATCTGGGTGGTAGTTGACCGGTTCACCAAGATGGCACACTTCATTCCTCTCACCGGTCTTCCGTCAGCTTCCAAGTTGGCTCAAGTATTCATACAAGAGATCTTCCGACTCCACGGTCTTCCTGAAGAAATTATCTCAGATCGAGGAGTTCAATTCACAGCCAAATTCTGGCGAAGTTTATGTCAAGTCCTCCAAGTCAAGCTAAAGTTTTCCACGGCTTACCATCCTCAGACCAATGGTCAAACCGAGAGGGTGAATCAGGACTTGGAGGCCTTCCTCCGCATCTATGTGTCCTCCTCTCAAGATGACTGGGTTCAATTACTTCCCTGGGCCGAGTTCTGTCATAACAACCAGTATCATTCTTCATCTGCTTCAACACCATTCTTCACTAACTTTGGATTCCACCCTAAAGTCCCTGAGTTCCAACCGCTTCCAGCAACTTCTGTTCCCGCAGTGGATATCACCTTGCATCAATTTGCCAATATCTGGAAGAGCGTACGATCAGCTCTGCTCAAGGCATCGTTCAGGTACAAGAAGTTTGCGGATAAGAAGCGTCGAGCAGTTCCTGCTCTCAAGGTGGGTGATCGGGTATGGTTATCCACGAAGAATTTGAGGTTAAGAGTTCCCAGTATGAAGTTTGCACCTCGCTATATCGGTCCTTTCAAGATTGAACAAGTCATCAATCCTGTTGCATACAGACTCCAGTTGCCTCCCTTCTTAAAAATACCCAGGACATTCCATGTTTCCCTGTTGAAACCGCTGATCTTGAATCGGTTTCATTCCTCACTTCCTCCAACTCCGAAAGTCCAAACTCAACGAGGCGTTGAGTATGAAGTGGCCAAGATCCTGGACTCACGTCACCGTTACGGTCAACTACAGTATCTTATTGACTGGAAGGGTTACAGCCCTGAGGAACGTTCATGGACCAATGCTTCTGATGTCCATGCTCCTGCCTTGGTCCGGAGATTCCATTCCAAGTTTCCTCAAAAGCCAAAGAAGTGTCCTGGGGCCACTCCTAAAGGGGGGGGGTGCTGTCACGATCCGGGTATCTGGACGCCATTTCTTACCCATCAGATGCCTCCTAAGGCTGGCTCAGCGCTCCAGGACCGGATCCCATCTGTTATCCTAATGTTCACATTCCTGCATCCTCTCCTGTCTCTCTGAGACGCTGTCACAGTAACGCCTTATTACATCTGGCATGGCGTCTCCCGCGGCCTCCGCCGCCGTCCCTGAGCTTCTGCATGCAGAGTGTCAGAGTGGCGATTACGTCAGCCGCGGCCTCCGCTGTGTCCGCGTGGTTGGATGTGCACTTGTCAGCCTGGCGTCTCCTGTCTCCAGTGGCCGGCGCCGCCATTACTGTTTTCATTACCACATGGATTACAAACCAAACTTCCCTCCAAGTGTCTGCATGGGCGCAGCCATCTTGGATTCTGTCAGCTGATCATTTCCTCCAATCTGTTGTCAGTATTGTTAATCTGCATAATTGCCTAGCCAATCCCTTCCTTGCTGCAGGTATAAATACACTGTGCCTGAGCAAGGAAGGCGTCAGTGCTTTGGTTGTCAAACCTAGTTCCTGTTTGTCTCTCTCCTGTGATTGTCTTCCAGGTTCCAGCTCCTGTCTCAAGACTTCCACCATAGAGACCCGCACCAGCATTCCACCTGCGGTGTAGCCTGACTCTCCAATCCATTGTGGATTCATCTGTTTCCAGCTACAACAGTACCTGCTTCCAGCTCAGCTTCCAGCAGAGTACAGCTTCCCTTAAAGGGCCGGTGTCCTTTCTACACTTTACCACTCTCCACCGGTATTATTATTTCTCCGCTCTCAAGTTCTACATTTCAGTTCATATTTCATCGCTCCCAAGTTCATTTATTATTTAACTGGTTCCAGCCAGTATCCACTCCGTGCTAACAACAGCCTGGTTCCAGCCAGTATCCACAGCAGCTGTTTTATCTTCAGCAACCCAGCTTTTCCTGGAACACCAGCTGGCACAATCCTGGGTTATCTCCATTGCTACAGTCGGGCCTGGTAAGGACTTTCCATCTAGAAGATCATAAGAACTATCTCACACTACCAGTGCCCTGTGGCTCCTGCCATCCTGTAGTACCCAGGAACTGTATTTATTCTTTGCTGACTTTTACGTTTTCTTTTACTGCTGCTGTGTTGTGGAGTTGTCATAATAAACATCATTGACTTTTATCCAAATTGTCGTGGTCACGCCTTCGGGCAGTTATTATTCATGTTACTTACATGTCCAGGGGTCTGATACAATCTCCCAGGTTCCGGTACATCTCAGCCCCTACAACTGAGGCTGCCTCCCGTCAGCTCAGGCCCTCAGTTGTGACACTCCCGCCTTGCTCGGTTAATCCGAGCGCGCCCGAACGTCATCATCCCGCTGTCGGATTCTCGCGAGATTCGGATTCTATAAGCAGCCGCGCGTCGGCGCCATTTTCACACGTGCATTGGAGATGATAGGGAGAGGACGTGGCTGGCGTCCTCTCCGTTTAGTAGAAGACACTCAGTTGATTTGATTGCTTGTGCTTGTTTATTACTATAATTGTGGGGAGGATTGGGGAGCAGCTGTTAGGAGGAGTACAGTGCAGAGTTTAGTTTTTATCCGTTCTCTGCCTGAAAAAAACGCTCCATACCATATCTGTGCTCAGTGTGCTGCATGATATATCTGTGCTGAGTGCTCACACTGCTTAATTGTGGGGACTGGGGAGCAGCTATAGCAGGAGTACAGTGTAGAGTTTTGCTGACAGTGACCACCAGTATACGTTTGTCTGCCTGAAAAACACTCCATATCTGTGCTCACAGTGTGCTGCTTTATTGTGGGGACTGGGGACCACCAGTATAATTAATATTATATAGGAGGAGTACAGTGCAGAGTGCACTGCTGTACCTACCTCTGTGTCGTCATCCATTAAGTATACTATCCATCTACATTCCTATACGTGTGGTGCATTTTAGTTTAGCAGTTTTCTGACAGTGTCCACCAGGTCCAGTATACTATATATAGCAGTACGGTAGGCCACTGCTGTACCTACCTCTGTGTCGTCACTCGTCATCCATTAAGTATACTATCCATCCATCTACATTGTATACCTGTGGTGCCTTTTTTTTAGACTAGTTTAGCAGTTTGCTGACAGTGTCCACCAGGTCCAGTATACTGTATATAGCAGTACGGTAGGCCACTGCTGTGTACCTACCTCTGTGTCGTCACTCGTCATCCATTAAGTATACTATCCATCCATCTACATTGTATACCTGTGGTGCCTTTTTTTTAGACTAGTTTAGCAGTTTGCTGACAGTGTCCACCAGGTCCAGTATACTGTATATAGCAGTACGGTAGGCCACTGCTGTGTACCTACCTCTGTGTCTTTACTCGTCATCCATTAAGTATACTATCCATCCATCTACATGGTATACCTGTGGTGCCTTTTTTTTAGACTAGTTTAGCAGTTTGCTGACAGTGTCCACCAGGTCCAGTATACTGTATATAGCAGTACGGTAGGCCACTGCTGTGTACCTACCTCTGTGTCGTCACTCGTCATCCATTAAGTATACTATCCATCCATCTACATTGTATACCTGTGGTGCCTTTTAGTTGTGCGCAGTAAATATAGTAGTAGGCCATTGCTATTGATACTGGCATATAATTCCACACATTAAAAAAATGGAGAACAAAAATGTGGAGGTTAAAGGGAAAGATCAAGATCCACTTCCACCTCGTGCTGAAGCTGCTGCCACTAGTCATGGCCGAGATGATGAAATGCCATCAACGTCGTCTGCCAAGGCCGATGCCCAATGTCATAGTAGAGAGCATGTAAAATCCAAAACACAAAAGTTCAGTAAAATGACCCAAAAATCAAAATTAAAAGCGTCTGAGGAGAAGCGTAAACTTGCCAATATGCCATTTACGACACGGAGTGGCAAGGAATGGCTGAGGCCCTAGCCTATGTTCATGGCTAGTGGTTCAGCTTCAAATGAGGATGGAAGCACTCATCCTCTCGCTAGAAAAAAGAAAAGAATTAAGCTGGCAAAAGCAAGGCAAAGAACTGTGCGTTCTTCAAAATCACAAATCCCCAAGGAGAGTCCAATTGTGTCTGTTGCGATGCCTGACCTTCCCAACACTGGACGGGAAGAGCTTGCGCCTTCCACCATTTGCACGCCCCCTGCAAGTGCTGGAAGGAGCACCCGCAGTCCAGTTCCTGATAGTCAAATTGAAGATGTCACTGTTGAAGTACACCAGGATGAGGATATGGGTGTTGCTGGCGCTGGGGAGGAAATTGACAAGGAGGATTCTGATGGTGAGGTGGTTTGTTTAAGTCAGGCACCCGGGGAGACACCTGTTGTCCATGGGAGGAATATGGCCATTGACATGCCAGGTCAAAATACAAAAAAAATCAGCTCTTCGGCGTGGAATTATTTCAACACAAATGCGGACAACAGGTGTCAAGCCGTGTGTTGCCTTTGTCAAGCTGTAATAAGTAGGGGTAAGGACGTTAACCACCTCGGAACATCCTCCCTTATACGTCACCTGCAGCGCATTCATCATAAGTCAGTGACAAGTTCAAAAACTTTGGGTGACAGCGGAAGCAGTCCACTGACCACTAAATCCCTTCCTCTTGTAACCAAGCTCCTGCAAACCACACCACCAACTCCCTCAGTGTCAATTTCCTCCTTACCCAGGAAAGCCAATAGTCCTGCAGGCCATGTCACTGGCAAGTCTGACGAGTCCACTCCTGCCTGGAATTCCTCTGATGCATCCTTGAGTGTAACGCCTACTGCTGCTGGCACTGCTGTTGTTGCTGCTGGGAGTCGATCGTCATCCCAGAGGGGAAGTCGGAAGACCACTTGTATTACTTCCAGTAAGCAATTGACTGTCCAACAGTCCTTTGCGAGGAAGATGAAATATCACAGCAGTCATCCTGCTGCAAAGCGGATAACTGAGGCCTTGGCAGCCTGGGCGGTGAGAAACGTGGTTCCGGTATCCATCGTTAATTCAGAGCTAACTAGAGACTTGATTGAGGTACTGTGTCCCCGGTACCAAATACCATCTAGGTTCCATTTCTCTAGGCAGGCGATACCGAAAATGTACACAGACGTCAGAAAAAGACTCACCAGTGTCCTAAAAAATGCAGTTGTACCCAATGTCCACTTAACCACGGACATGTGGACAAGTGAAGCAGGGCAGACTCAGGACTATATGACTGTGACAGCCCACTGGGTAGATGTATTGCCTCCCGCAGCAAGAACAACAGCGGCGGCACCAGTAACAGCATCTCGCAAACGCCAACTCATTCCTAGGCAGGCTACGCTTTGTATCACCGCTTTCCAGAATAGCCACACAGCTGAAAACCTCTTACGGCAACTGAGGAAGATCATCGCAGAATGGCTTACCCCAATTGGACTCTCCTGGGGATTTGTGACATCGGACAATGCCACCAATATTGTGCGTGCATTACATCTGGGCAAATTCCATCACGTCCCATGTTTTGCACATACCTTGAATTTGGTGGTGCAGAATTATTTAAAAATGACAGGGGCATACAAGAGATGCTGTCGGTGACCCGAAGAATTGCGGGCCACTTTCGGCGTTCAGGCACCGCGTACCGAAGACTGGAGCACCACCAAACATTCCTGAACCTGCCCTGCCATCATCTGAAGCAAGAGGTGGTAACGAGGTGGAATTCAACCCTCTATATGCTTCAGAGGATGGAGGAGCAGCAAAAGGCCATTCAAGCCTATACATCTGGCCACGATATAGGCAAAGGAGGTGGAATGCACCTGACTCAAGCGCAGTGGAGAATGATTTCAACGTTGTGCAAGGTTCTGCAACCCTTTGAACTTGCCACACGTGAAGTCAGTTCAGACACTGCCAGCCTGAGTCAGGTCATTCCCCTCATCAGGCTTTTGCAGAAGAAGCTGGAGACATTGAAGGAGGAGCTAAAACAGAGCGATTCCGCTAGGCATGTGGGACTTGTGGATGGAGCCCTTAATTCGCTTAACCAGGATTCACGGGTGGTCAATCTGTTGAAATCAGAGCACTACATTTTGGCCACCGTGCTCGATCCTAGATTTAAAACCTACGTTGTATCTCTCTTTCCGGCAAACACAAGTCTGCAGAGGTTCAAAGACCTGCTGGTGAGAAAATTGTCAAGTCAAGCGGAACGTGACCCGTCACCATCTCCTCCTTCACATTCTCCCGCAACTGGGGGTGCGAGGAACGCTGGCGGTGATGCAGGGCAGTCTGGAGCGAGTGCTGACATCTGGTCCGAACTGAAGGACCTGCCAACGATTACTGACATGTCGTCTACTGTCACTGCATATGATTCTCTCACCATTGAAAGAATGGTGGAGGATTATATGAGTGACCGCATCCAAGTAGGCACGTCAGACAGTCCGTACGTATACTGGCAGGAAAAAGAGGCAATTTGGAGGCCCTTACACAAACTGGCTTTATTCTACCTAAGTTGCCCTCCCTCCAGTGTGTACTCCGAAAGAGTGTTTAGTGCAGCCGCTCACCTTGTCAGCAATCGGCGTACGAGGTTACTTCCAGAAAATGTGGAGAAGATGATGTTCATTAAAATGAATTATAATCAATTCCTCTGTGGAGACATTCACCAGCAGCAATTGCCTCCAGAAAGTACACGGGGACCTGAGATGGTGGATTCCAGTGGGGATGAATTAATAATCTGTGAGGAGGGGGATGTACACAGTGAAAGGGGTGAGGAATCGGAAGATGATGATGAGGTGGACATCTTGCCTCGGTAGAGCCAGTTTGAGCAAGGAGAGATTTATTGCTTCTTTTTTTTGGTGGGGGCCCAAACCAACCAGTCATTTCAGTCACAGTCGTGTGGCAGACCCTGTCGCTGAAATGATGGGTTCGTTAAAGTGTGCATGTCCTGTTTATACAACATAAGGGTGGGTGGGAGGGCCCAAGGACAATTCCATCTTGCACCTCTTTTTTCTTTCATTTTTCTTTGCATCATGTGCTGTTTGGGGAGTATTTTTTGGAAGGGCCATCCTGTCTTGATTGACACTGCAGTGCCACTCCTAGATGGGCCAGGTGTTTGTGTCGGCCACTTGTCTCGCTTAGCTTAGTCACACAGCCACCTTGGTGCGCCTCTTTTTTTCTTTGCATCATGTGCTGTTTGGGGACTATTTTTTTGAAGTGCCATCCTGTCTGACACTGCAGTGCCACTCCTAGATGGACCAGGTGTTTGTGTCGGCCACTTGGGTCGCTTAGCTTAGTCACACAGCGACCTTGGTGCGCCTCTTTTTTTCTTTGCATCATGTGCTGTTTGGGGAGTATTTTTTGGAAGGGCCATCCTGTCTTGATTGACACTGCAGTGCCACTCCTAGATGGGCCAGGTGTTTGTGTCGGCCACTTGTGTCGCTTAGCTTAGTCACACAGCCACCTTGGTGCGCCTCTTTTTTTCTTTGCATCATGTGCTGTTTGGGGACTATTTTTTTGAAGTGCCATCCTGTCTGACACTGCAGTGCCACTCCTAGATGGGCCAGGTGCTTGTGTCGGCCACTTGGGTCGCTTAGCTTAGTCACACAGCGACCTTGGTGCGCCTCTTTTTTTTTTTTTGCATCATGTGCTGTTTGGGGACTATTTTTTTGAAGTGCCATCCTGTCTGACACTGCAGTGCCACTCCTAGATGGGCCAGGTGTTTGTGTCGGCCACTTGGGTCGCTTAGCTTAGTCACACAGCGACCTTGGTGCGCCTCTTTTTTTCTTTGCATCATGTGCTGTTTGGGGACTATTTTTTTGAAGTGCCATCCTGTCTGACACTGCAGTGCCACTCCTAGATAGGCCAGGTGTTTGTGTCGGCCACTTGGGTCGCTTAGCTTAGTCACACAGCCACCTTGGTGCGCCTCTTTTTTTCTTTGCATCATGTGCTGTTTGGGGAGTATTTTTTGGAAGTGCCATCCTGTCTTGATTGACACTGCAGTGCCACTCCTAGATGGGCCAGGTGTTTGTGTCGGCCACTTGTGTCGCTTAGCTTAGTCACACAGCCACCTTGGTGCGCCTCTTTTTTCTTTGCATCATGTGCTGTTTGGGGACTATTTTTTTGAAGTGCCATCCTGTCTGACACTGCAGTGCCACTCCTAGATGGGCCAGGTGTTTGTGTCGGCCACTTGGGTCGCTTAGCTTAGTCACACAGCTACCTCATTGCGCCTCTTTTTTTCTTTGCATCATGTGCTGTTTGGGGACTATTTTTTGAAGTGCCATTCTGTCTGACACTGCAGTGCCACTCCTAGATGGGCCAGGTGTTTGTGTCGGCCACTTGGGTCGCTTAGCTTAGTCACACAGCGACCTTGGTGCGCCTCTTTTTTTTCTTTGCATCACGTGCTGTTTGGGGAGTATTTTTTGGAAGGGCCATCCTGTCTTGATTGACACTGCAGTGCCACTCCTAGATGGACCAGGTGTTTGTGTCGGCCACTTAGGTCGCTTAGCTTAGCCATCCAGCGACCTCGGGTCAAATTTTAGGACTAAAAATAATATTGTGAGGTGTGAGGTGTTCAGAATAGACTGAAAATGAGTGGAAATTATGGTTATTGAGGTTTACAATACTATGGGATCAAAATGACCCACAAATTCTATGATTTAAACAGTTTTTGAGGGTTTCTTGAAAAAAACACCCGAATACAAAACACACCCGAATCCGACAAAAAAATTTCGGTAAGGTTTTGCCAAAACGCGTCCGAATCCAAAACACGGCCGCGGAACCGAACCCAAAACCAAAACACAAAACCCGAAAAATTTCCGGTCACCAAAATGCTGCACTGTACTACTATATATACTGCTCACAAAAATGCAGCACAAATATGGAATGGATACTTGCAGTGACTCAGAGCTGCAAGATACAGCAATGGCCTACTGTACTGTACAACTATATGCTGTTGGTCACCAAAATGCAACATACTGTGCACAGATATTTGCAGCACACTGAGCACAGATATGGAGCTTTTCAGGCAGAAAATGTAGATATTTGCAGCACACTGAGCACAGATTATTTGCAGCACACTGAGCACAGATATTTGCAGCACACTGAGCACAGATATGGAGCTTTTCAGGCAGAGAACGTAGCAAAGTCCTCTCCGTTCAATCTCCAATGCACGAGTGAAAACGGCGGCGACGCGCGGCTCTTTATATAGAATACGAATCTCGCGAGAATCCGACAGCGGGATGATGACGTTCGGCCGCGTTCGGGTTAACCGAGCAAGGCGGGAAGATCCGAGGCTGCCTCAGAACCGTGTAAAATAGGTGAAGTTCGGGGGGGTTCGGATCTCGACAAACCGAACCCGCTCATCTCTAGCCAAAACCAAAACACGAAAGTGGATTTAGAACCAAAACCAAAACACAAAACACAAAAAGTGCCCGCCGCACATCTTTAATTACGTCTTGTTTACATCATCTTATTTGAATGAAGACACAGGATAAATTATTGTAATATTAGCACAATATGTTACAAAAATGTATTCATCCTGTGTCCTCATTTAAATAAGATGATGGAAAACAAAAATACTTTGTTTGCCGTTGACCTCCTGCTACGTTAATGACTTTTATCATGCTCCCCCCCGCCGCCCCCCAAGCACTCACCAAGCAGTTTCTTAAACCAAACCCCCCCCCCCCCCCTCCACAAACACACTCCCGGTGTCCCACATCCCAAGTGCTCACCCAGAGCAGGGGACCCGGCTCCCCAGGATCTGACCCGGGGTCCCGGCGTCGCAAATCCGCCCCTGGGGTGCAGTAACAACCGGACCTGAATGAGGTCCATTGCTCTAATAAGCAGAATGCTAGATAGGTGTTTGGATGCCTTGTTCAAGATGCACGTTTGGAATGAAGGCAAGCAACTCACACTAAGGCACTGAATAAAAGAGTCAAAGGGCTAGATGTAATAAGGTGTGATTTTTATGTGCGATTGTGAATCGCACAAAATCGCAAATGTAATAAGATGTGATTTTTTTGTAAAAAATGCAAACCGCATGCGATTTTGTGCGATTTTTCTCACCCGGAAATGTGCAAATTTTTAGACCAATATGCAATTTTTCTCACCTGGAAATGTGCTATTTTTTTAGACTAGAATGGGAAGCATGCGATTTTTTAGACCAACCAGAATGTGACTTTTACTTTGAGCTGCACAATATGAAAAAAGTCACCCATGTGCTCAGATAAGTCCCATGACTTATGCATCACACACCGTATATAGACCTCTGTCCTCCATTTTATGCTTTGATAGGAAGTGAGGAGTTTTAGGAAGGAGCAGGAGAGTTAAGTGTGATAAAGTTGTTTTGTTTGTGCTGTCTTCTAGGTAGAGATGAGCTGGTTCGGTTCTCAGAGAACAGGACCCTACCAGAGTTCACGTCACGAGCCCGGATCCGAGTCAGGCTCGAGGCAAAACGTCATCATCCAGCTGTCAGATTCTCATGGGGTTTGGATTCCATATAAGGAGCCGCGCGTCCCCGACATTTTCACTCCAGTCTCGAAGAGTGTAGTGAGAGGATGTGTCCTCAGTGTCTGTGTGGGCAGGAAAAAAGTGGGTGGTGATTCCAGTGAGGTCTTAGGCTGCTCAGTCCAGTGTAGAGTCTTATGCTGCATCAGTCCAGCCAGTCACAGTGGTGGTGTCCTCTGCTGCTATATGTCCCCAGTGCTACTGTATAAGTCCCTTGCAGCTTTGCTGTGTTGTTTTGCATCAGACCAGGGGTAATATCTTGTACAGTATCAGTCCAGTGACCAGTCACAGTGGTGGTGTTCTGTGCTGCCGTATATCCGGTGAAGCTGTATAAGTCCCTTTCAGTGGTGCTGTGTTGTCTTGCATCAGACCAGGGGTAGTGTCTTGTGCAGCATCAGTCCAGTGACCAGTCACAGTGGGGGTGTCCTCTGCTGCCGTATATCCAGTGTAGCTGTATAAGTCCCTTTCAGTGGTGCTGTGTTGTCCTGCATTAGACCAGGGGAAGTGTATTGTGCAGCATCAGTCCAGTGACCAGTCACAGTGGTGGTATCCTCTGCTGCCATATATCCAGTGTTACTGGCGTATAATTCCCGTGATACTGGCATATAATTCCCGTGATACTGGCGTATAATTCCTGTGATACTGGCGTATAATTATCGTGATACTGGCGTATAATTCCAGTGATATTGCCATATAATTCCAGTGATATTGCTGTATAATTCCTGTGATGCTGGCATATAATTCCAATGATATTGCCGTATAATTCCCGTGATACTGTCGTATAATTCCAATGATATTGTTGTATTATTCCTGTGATACTGGCGTATAATTCCCGTGATACTGGCGTATAATTCCCGTGATATTGACATATAATTCCAGTGATATTGCTGTATAATTCCTGTGATATTGGCGTATAATTCCAGTGATATTGCCGTATAATTCCCGTGATACTGGCATATAATTCCAGTGATATTTCCATATAATATCTGTGATACTGGCGTATAATTCCCGTGATACTGGCGTATTATTCCAGTGATATTGCCATATAATTCCAGTAATATTTCCGTATCATTCCTGTGATACTGCCGTATAATTCCAGTGATATTGCCATATAATTCCTGTGATACTGGCGTATAATTCCTGTGATAATGCCGTTTAATTCCAGTGAAACTGGCATATAATTCCTGTGATACTGGCGTATAATTCCTGTGATATGGGCGTATAATTCCTGTAATACTGCCGTATAATTCCAGTGATATTGCCGTATAATTCCCGTGATATTGTTGTATAATTCCTGTGATACTGCCGTATAATTCCTGTGATATTGCCGTATAATTCCAGTGATATTGCCGTATAATTCCTGTGATATTGTTGTATAATTCATGTGATACTGCTGTATAATTCCTGTGATACTGGCGTATAATTCCTGTGATACTGGCATATAATTCCAGTGATATTGCCGTATAATTCCAGTGATATTGCCATATAATTCCTGTGATACTGGCGTATAATTCCTGTGATACTGGCGTATAATTCCAGTGATATTGCCGTATAATTCCCGTGATATTGGCGTATAAATCCTGTGATACTGCCGTGTAAATCCAGTGATATTACCGTATAATTCCAGTGATATTGCCATATAATTCCTGTGATACTGCCGTATAATTCCAGTGATATTGCCGTATAATTCCCGTGATACTGGCGTATAATTCCTGTGATAATGCCGTTTAATTCCAGTGAAACTGGCATATAATTCCTGTGATACTGGCGTATAATTCCTGTGATATGGGCGTATAATTCCTGTAATACTGCCATATAATTCCAGTGATATTGCCGTATAATTCCCGTGATATTGTTGTATAATTCCTGTGATACTGCCGTATAATTCCTGTGATATTGCCGTATAATTCCAGTGATATTGCCGTATAATTCCTGTGATATTGTTGTATAATTCATGTGATACTGCTGTATAATTCCTGTGATACTGGCGTATAATTCCCGTGATACTGGCGTATTATTCCTGTGATACTGTCGTATAATTCCAGTGATATTGCCGTTTAATTCCAGTGATATTGCCATATAATTGCTGTGATACCAGCGTATAATTTCTGTGATATTGGCGTATAATTCCTGTGATACTGGCGTATAATTCCAGTGATATTGCCGTATAATTCCAGTGGTACTGGCATATAAATCCAGTCCAGTGGTGCTGCCGTATAAGTCCAGTGGTACTGGTGTATAAATCCAGTGATCCTGCCGTATAATTCCAGTGATCCTGCCATATAATTCCAGTGGTACTGGTGTATAAATCCAGTCCAGTGATTCTGCCGTATATGTCTAGTGGTACTGCCATATAATTCCAGTGATACTATCATATATATAAATATATACCCTGTTGCAAAGTGGATTACTGAGGCCATAACAACTATGCTGGTGTTAGATGTGCATTCTGTATCTGCCATTAGTGCAGTGGGACTGCAGTGCCAACCCTAGATTGGCTAGGTGTTTGTGCCGCACACTTGTGTCACTTAGCTTAGTCATACAGCTACCTCATTGAACCTCTTTTTCATCTTTGCATGATGTGCTGTTTGGGGCCTATTTTTATATCTGCCCTCCTGTCTGACACTGCAGTGAAACTCCTAGATGGGCCAATTGTTTGTGTCGCTTAGCCTGGTCATACAGCTACCTCATTGTAACTCTTTTTCATCTTTGCATGATGTTCTGTTTGGGGCCTTTTTTAAATCTGCCCTCCTGTCTGACACTGCAGTGCCACTCCTACATGGGCCAATTGTTTGTATCGCTTAGCTTAGTCATACAGCTACCTCATTGTACCTCTTTTTCATCTTTGCATGATGTTCTGTTTGGGGACTTTTTTATATATCTGCCCTCCTGTCTGACACTGCAGTGAACTCCTAGATGGGCAAATTGTTTGTGTCGCTTAGCTTAGTCATACAGCTACCTAATTGAACCTATTTTACATCTTTGCATGATGTGCTGTTTGGGGCCTTTTTTTATACCTGCCCTCCTGTCTGACACTGCAGTGTTACTCCTAGATGGGCCAGGCATTTGTGCTGCTCACTTTTGTCACTTAGCTTAGTCATACAGCAACCTTGGTGCACTTTTTCATCTTTGCCTCATGTGCTGTTTGGGGCATGTTTTTTTTAAAGGGCCATCCTATCTGACACTGCCGTATAAGTCAAGGGGTACTGTTGTTTTAGTCTAGGGGTACTGCCGTATAAGTCCACCAATTTCAGAATTTTTTTAAAATGACAGGAGATGCTGTCAATGGACTGAAAAATTGCGGGCCACTTTTGACATTCAGCCACTGCATGCCTCTACTGGATGGGCCAGGTGGTTGTGTCGCTTAGATTAGTCATACAGCAATCTCTGTGCACTTCTTTTTCTTCTTTGCATCATGTGCTGTTTGGGGACTCATTTTTTAAAGTGCCATCCTGTCTGCAACTGCAGTGCCACTCCTAGATGGGCCAGGTGTTTGTGCCGCACACTTGTGTCACTTAGGTTAGTCATACAGCTACCTCATTGCACCTCTTTTTCTTCTTTGCATTATGTGCTGTTTGGGGCCTATTTTTTTAATTCTGCCATCATGTTTGCCACTGCAGTGCCACTCCTAGATGGGCCAGGTGTTTGTGCTGCACACTTGTGTCGTTTAGCTTAGTCATACAGCTACCTCAGTGCATCCTTTAGTAATAAAAACAATATTGTGAGGTGTTCAGAATAGACTGGAAATGAGTGAAAATTAATGTTATTGAGGTTAATAATACTATAGGAGCAAAATTACCCACAAATTATGTGATTTTAGCTGTTTTTATGTTTTTTCAAAAATCATCCAGATCCAAAACCAAAACTTAAACACAAAAGGGTGGTTTTCGCAAAACCAAGCCAAAACCAAAACACGAGAGGGGAATTAGAACCAAAACCAAAACACATAAAGTGCCTACTGCACATCTGTACTTCTAGGTCACTTGGGAGAAAGCAGAGGAAAGAGGTAGTGGTGGTGGAGGAGGAGGAGGTAGAGGATGTGGATGAGAGCAGCACTGAGGATTTGAAGGAACAGGACAGTAGTGAGGTGGAGGTGCAGGAGGAGGAGAGTGAAGAGGAGGATGCTGGTGAAGAGGAGGATGCTGGTGATCTTGCCCTGGGAAGACGCAGACTGGCCGGAATGTCTGGTCTAGCTATGCAGAAAACTGTGCATTGGCTCACACCATAGTTGCAGTTTTTCCTCAGCTGCTAGGAGAACACTCCCACCGCACATCAGCAGCACATAAGAAGGCGATATGGAGAAGTGTGGCTGATGCGGTTAATGCTGTGAGCCAGTTTCATCGGAACCTTAAAAATATAAAAAAAAAGGTTCAACGACATTAAGTGGGTCACCAAGAACAAGTTGGCTGAGGAGCAGAGACAGAGTTACAAGACAGGAGGTAGTTGTCCTGCTCCTATTCATTTGACCAGCTATGAAGAGGAGCTACGACAAACATTTAGTCCTGAAGTCCTGCCTGGCGAACACATCATCAACATGGACCGTCCACAATCACCTAGGCCTCCTGGTAAGTAAATAGACAAATGTTCCCTCTTTTAAGTGTGCCTTTAAAAATCATTTCCACAAGTATTTAGATTATCATCATCATGGTGAACATTTTTTCCTCTTAATGTATATACAGATGTAGCCACACTCATCATTGCTTGATGCGTATGCATCGCAGCATAACTGATGCACACTTACATACGTACGCACACTGAGCGATTAATTAATGGAGCGATAGGTGACTGTGAAAAGTTGCAACCTGTTGCACAATGCAGCATGCCGCATTGCAGCAAAGATGAGCATGGCTATATGTGTACATATTTTTTTTTATTAAAATCACTAAAGCATATCCTCTAGTCATATTTTATTAATATTGTGTAAATGCATAATTTTATAATTATTTAAAAAAATTATTTTTATTTATTCGTTTAAAAAAAAGAAAAGAAAAAAACATTATCACATTTGTTGCAGTATCCATGGAAAGGTTTTCTTTGGGTGGTAAAGGTTTTTTTCAAATGGTATTACCGTGTGACACCCCAGCACAGTAATGTTAAATTGGTCAGGTGCACAATGTGCGTTAAACAACATTTTTTTTTTGTAGGCAAGGCCATTAGCACAGAATGGTTGCACTCTATTCACCTTTACAAAATATATTTGTAAATAGGTAGGTTTGTTATTAAGCAAAAATTCATAACTTTTTTTTATTCTTTTAATGCAGCTGCTGCATCAAGGAGAGGGCCTGCACCAAAGAAGCGGCAGACCCAGCTGACCACACAGGGGTGTCGTGGACACCCCAAGAGGGAGAATAGTTTTCGGTATGCTGGCTGTCGGGATTTAAGCGTTGGTATGGTGAGCACTGGGATTCTGACAGCTGGCATATCAAATGCCTCCCATTGCAATACTATCCTGGATGCTAATTTGCCAACAGATTGCGTAGAATATGCAATCCATGATAAATTGAATGTACTTTTTTAACATGTGCGTGGCAAAAATTAATTTAAAAGAAATGTTGAAGCAACATAATAAGTAGTGATGAGCGGGTTCGGTTCGTCAGAATCCGAACCCCCCCGAACTTCACCCTTTTTACACGGTTCCGAGGCAGATTCGAATCTTCCCGCCTTGCTCGGTTAACCCGAGCGCGCCCGAACGTCATCATCCCGCTGTCGGATTCTCGCGAGATGCGGATTCTATATCAAGCCGCACGTCGCCGCCACTTTTCACTCGTGCATTGGAAATGATAGTGAGAGGACGTGGCTGCAGTGACGTGCGGTGAGGTCAGGGGCTGGGGAGGCACTGCAACTAACCCCCCCCCCCCCCGCACAAAAAAAAAAATGCAGTCCCCCCCACCGCTAAAACCAGCACCAGGCAGAACCAGCTGGGGGGGGTAATGCCATAGCAGGGGAGACACTCAGTGTGGGGTCCCCCTGCCATGCCATTATACACCCCCCAGCCAGTCAGCCCAGTGTTGGCATTCCTCGGAAAGTGGGGCCCCCAAAAAATGAAAATGGGGTCCCCCCTCCCGAGCAATAACCAGCACTGGGCTGATAGCCCAGTGCTATGCCCCGCACCCCTGGTGGCGGTGGGTGCGGGGTTCATTGTATGCTCTGTTCTTTACAGGTGGCCTACAGGTCCCAGCAAGCCTGCCCCAGCATGCTGGCACTTGGAGAACCACAAGTGCCAGCATGCCCGGTCATAAATGGCCTGCTGGCACCTGCAGTCCACCTGTAAAGAATAGTAACATTGTTCTTTACAGGTGACCTACAGGTCCCAGCAAGCCTGCCCCAGCATGCTGGCAGTGGCACTTGGAGAACCACAAGTGCCAGCATGCCCGGACATAAAGGGCCCGCTGGCACCCGTAGTCCACCTGTAAAGAGAATATTAAAAATAAAACACAACACATACTTTAAAAAAAAACTTTATTAAACAGGGTCTTCACCTGGGGCGGTGGCCTTTAAGCTCTTTTGCGTGGCCTCCGCCTTTCCCAGGGCTTCTGGCGTCTCCACCTGGGGGGGCGCCACCTCCCCAGGGCTTCTGGCGTCTTCCTCCGGGGTCTTCACCTGGGAGGAGGCGGCCTGTAAGCTCTTTTGCATGGCCGCTGCCTTCCCAGGACTTCCAGCATCTTCACCTGGTGGGCGGCGGCTGCTAAGCTCTTTTGCATAGCCGCCGCCCATCCAGGACTTCCAGCATCTTCACCTGGTGGGCGGCGGCTGCTAAGCTTTTTTGCATAGCCGCCGCCCATCCAGGACTTCCGGCGTCTTCGGTCTTCAGGAGCTCTTCTCAGCTCCTCCTCCGCCGTCGGACTGACAGCCGCTGCCTCGCGCTGACTTATATAAGTCAGCGGAGGGGGTGGGGAGATGACGCGGCGAGCCATGATTGGCTCGCGGCGGCCATCTTGAATTTCAAAAATGACGCTGAGGCGCCATTTTTGAAATGGGTACCGCTTCCGCTGCCAAACTCTGCTGAACTGTAGGTAATGCCGCGTCCCGCCGCCGCTACCGTCGGCCACATCACCGCCGCCAGCACCTCCACCGCCGCATCCCGCACCTCCGCCGCCCGCACCTCCGCCGAGGCCCACACAGTGATTGACAGCGGATCCAGTGACGGATCCGCTGGCCAATCACTGTGGCCTCACTGACAGGGGACGTGCTTTCATAGGTTGAAAGCACGTCCCTGTAGGAAAGCGGCACCTCTAACGGTGACGCTTTCCCATACAATTTCAATGGGCTTTTCCTGCCCATTGTTAGGCCCCACCCGCACCCGCCCCCCGCTCCCATATCTTTTATCAGTCGGTACGGGAGGCACCACGATCGGTGCCTCCCAAACTGATTTAATCATGAGTAAAATAATAAAGAAGATACTTATGTGTCATAAGTATCTTCTTTGTATTATTTTACTCATTAATGACAGGGGAGGCACGGCCTCCCCTGCCTCCCCTGACTGCACGTCCCTGCGTGGCTGGCGTCCTCTCACTTTGTTTCAGGGGGCTGCAGTGCAAATATCTTTATTCTGGGACCAGCAGTATTATAGGAGGAGTACAGTGCAGAGTTTTCCTGACCAGTGACCACCAGTATTATACGTTGTCTGCCTGAAAAACGCTCCATATCTGTGCTCAGTGTGCTGCATATATCTGTGCTCACACTGCTTTATTGTGGGGACTGGGGACCAGCAGTATTATATAGGAGGAGTACAGTGCAGAGTTTTGCTGACCAGTGACCACCAGTATTATACATTGTCTGCCTGAAAAACGCTCCATATCTGTGCTCAGTGTGCTGCATATATCTGTGCTCACACTGCTTTATTGTGGGGACTGGGGACCAGCAGTATTATATAGGAGGAGTACAGTGCAGAGTTTTGCTGACCAGTGACCACCAGTATTATATGTTGTCTGCCTGAAAAATGCTCCATATCTGTGCTCAGTGTGCTGCATATATCTGTGCTCACACTGCTTTATTGTGGGGACTGGGGACCAGCAGTATTATATAGGAGGAGTACAGTGCAGAGTTTTGCTGACCAGTGACCACCAGTATTATACGTTGATCTATTACTGGCATATAATTCCACACATTAAAAAATGGAGAACAAAAATGTGGAGGGTAAAATAGGGAAAGATCAAGATCCACTTCCACCTCGTTCTGAAGCTGCTGCCACTAGTCATGGCCGAGACGATGAAATGCCATCAACGTCTTCTGCCAAGGCCGATGCACAATGTCATAGTAGAGAGCATGTAAAATAAAAAAAAATAAAGCTCAGTAAAATGACCCAAAAATATAAATCAAAATCTTCTGAGGAGAAGCGTAAACTTGCCAATGTGCCATTTACGACACGGAGTGGCAAGGAACGGCTGAGGCGCTGGCCTATGTTCAAGGCTAGTGGTTCAGCTTCACCTGAGGATGGAAGCACTCATCCTCCTGCTAGAAAACTTAAAAGAGTTAAGATGGCAAAAGCACAGCAAAGAACTGTGCGTTCTTCTAAATCACAAATCCCCAAGGAGAGTCCAATTGTGTCGGTTGCGATGCCTGACCTTCCCAACACTGGACGGGAAGAGGTTGCACCTTCCACCATTTGCACGCCCCCTGCAAGTGCTGGAAGGAGCACCCGCAGTCCAGTTCCTGATAGTCAAATTGAAGATGTCACTGTTGAAGTACACCAGGATGAGGATATGGGTGTTGCTGGCGCTGGGGAGGAAATTGACAAGGAGGATTCTGATGGTGAGGTGGTTTGTTTAAGTCAGGCACCCGGGGAGACACCTGTTTTCCGTGGGACGAATATGGCCATTGACATGCCTGGTCAAAATACAAAAAAAATCACCTCTTCGGTGTGGAATTATTTCAACAGAAATGCGGACAACTGGTGTCAAGCCATGTGTTGCCTTTGTCAAGCTGTAATAAGTAGGGGTAAGGACGTTAACCACCTAGGAACATCCTCCCTTATACGTCACCTGGACCGCATTCATCAGAAGTCAGTGACAAGTTCAAAAACTTTGGATGACAGCGGAAGCAGTCCACTGACCACTAAATACCTTCCTCTTGTAACCAAGCTCCTGCAAACCACACCACCAACTCCCTCAGTGTAAATTTCCTCCTTAGACAGGAAAGCCAAAAGTCCTGCAGGCCATGTCACTGTCAAGTCTGACGAGTCCTCTCCTGCCTGGGATTCCTCCGATGTATCCTTGAGTGTAACGCCTACTACTGCTGGCGCTGCTGTTGTTGCTGCTGGGAGTCGATCATCATCCCAGAGGGGAAGTCGGGAGACCACTTGAACTACTTCCAGTAAGCAATTGACTGTCCAACAGTCCTTTGCGAGGAAGATGAAATATCACAGCAGTCATCCTGCTGCAAAGCGGATAACTCAGGCCTTGGCAGCCTGGGTGGTGAGAAACGTGTTTCCGGTATCCACCGTTAATTCACAGGCAACTAGAGACTTGATTGAGGTACTGTGTCCCCGGTACCAAATACCATCTAGGTTCCATTTCTCTAGGCAATCTATACCGAAAATGTACACAGACGTCAGAAAAAGAGTCACCAGTGTCCTAAAAAATGCAGTTGTACCCAATGTCCACTTAACCACGGACATGTGGACAAGTGGAGCAGGGCAGACTCAAGATTATATGACTGTGACAGCCCACTGGGTAGATGTATTGCCTCCCGCAGCAAGAACAGCAGCGGCGGCACCAGTAGCAGCATCTCGCAAACGCCAACTCGTTCCTAGGCAGGCTACACTTTGTATCACCGCTTTCCATAAGAGGCACACAGCTGACAACCTCTTACGGAAACTGAGGAACATCATCGCAGAATGGCTTACCTCAATTGGACTCTCCTGGGGATTTGTGACATCGGACAACGCCACCAATATTGTGCGTGCATTACATCTGGGCAAATTCCACGTCCCATATTTTGCACATACATTGAATTTGGTGGTGCAGAATTATTAAAAAACTACACGGGCGTGCAAGAGATGCTGTCAGTGGCCCGAAGAATTGCGGGCCACTTTCGGCATTCAGCCACCACGTGCCGAAGACTGGAGCACCAGCAAACAGTCCTGAACCTGCCCTGCCATCATCTGAAGCAAGAGGTGGTAACGAGGTGGAATTCAACCCTCTATATGCTTCAGAGGATGGAGGAGCAGCAAAAGGCCATTCAAGCCTATACATCTGCCTACGATATAGGCAAAGGAGGGGGAATGCACCTGACTCAAGCACAGTGGAGAATGATTTCAACGTTGTGCAAGGTTCTGCAACCCTTGAACTTGCCACACGTGAAGTCAGTTCAGACACTGCCAGCCTGAGTCAGGTCATTCCCCTCATCAGGCTTTTGCAGAAGAAGCTGGAGACATTGAAGGAGGAGCTAAAACAGAGCGATTCCGCTAGGCATGTGGGACTTGTGGATGGAGCCCTTAATTCGCTTAACCAGGATTCACGGGTGGTCAATCTGTTGAAATCAGAGCACTACATTTTGGCTACCGTGCTCGATCCTAGATTTAAAACCTACGTTGTATCTCTCTTTCCGGCAGACACAAGTCTGCAGAGGTTCAAAGACCTGCTGGTGAGAAAATTGTCAAGTCAAACGGAACGTGACCCGTCAACAGCTCCTCCTTCACATTCTCCCGCAACTGGGGGTGCGTGGAAAAGGCTAAGAATTCCGAGCCCACCCGCTGGCAGTGATGCAGGGCAGTCTGGAGTGCTGACATCTGGTCCGGACTGAAGGACCTGCCAACGATTACTGACATGTCGTCTACTGTCACTGCATATGATTCTGTCATTATTGAAAAAAATGGGGGAGGATTATATGAGTGACCGCATCCAAGTAGGCACATCAGACAGTCCGTACGTATACTGGCAGGAAAAAGAGGCAATTTGGAGGCCCTTGCAGAAACTGGCTTTATTTTACCTAAGTTGCCGCCCCTCCAGTGTGTACTCTGAAAGAGTGTTTAGTGCAGCCGCTCACCTTGTCAGCAATCGGCATACGAGGTTACTTCCAGAAAATGTGGAGAAGATGATGTTCATCAAAATGAATTATAATCAATTCCTCCGTGGAGACATTCACCAGCAGCAATTGCCTCCAGAAAGTACATAGGGACCTGAGATGGTGGATTCCAGTGGGGACGAATTAATAATCTGTGAGGAGGGGGATGTACACAGTGAAAGGGGTGAGGAATCGGACGATGAGGAGGAGGTGGACATCTTGCCTCTGTAGAGCCAGTTTGTGCAAGGAGAGATTGATTGCTTCTTTTTTGGTTGGGGCCCAAACCAACCAGTCATTTCAGTCACAGTCGTGTGGCAGACCCTGTCGCTGAAAAGTTGTGTTCGTTAAAGTGTGCATGTCCTGTTTATACAACATAAGGGTGGGTGGGAGGGCCCAAGAACAATTCCATCTTGCACCTCTTTTTTCTTTCATTTTTCTTTGCATCATGTGCTGTTTGGGGACTATTTTTTTTGAAGTGCCATCCTGCCTGACACTGCAGTGCCACTCCTAGATGGGCCAAGTGTTTGTGTCGGCCACTTGTGATGCTTAGCTTAGCCATCCAGCGACCTTGGTGCACCTCTTTTTTTCTTTGCATCATGTGCTGTTTGGGGACTATTTTTTAAATCTGCCATCCTGTCTGACACTGCAGTGCCACTCCTAGATGGGCCAGGTGTTTGTGTCGGCCACTTGGGTCGCTTAGCTTAGTCAAACAGCTACCTCATTGCACCTCTTTTTTTCAATGCATCATGTGCTGTTTGGGGACTATTTTTTTGAAGTGCCATTCTGTCTGACACTGCAGTGCTACTCCTAGATGGGCCAGGTGTTTGTGTCGGCCACTTGGGTCGCTTAGCTTAGTCATCCAGCGACCTCGGTGCAAATTTTAGGACTAAAAATAATATTGTGAGGTGTTCAGAATAGACTGAAAATGAGTGGAAATTATGGTTATTGAGGTTAATAATACTATGGGATCCAAATGACCCCCAAATTCTATGATTTAAGCTGTTTTTGAGGGTTTTTTGTAAAAAAAAACACCCGAATCTAAAACACACCCGAAACCGACAAAAGAATTTTCAGGGATGTTTTGCCAAAACGCGTCCGAATCCAAAACACGGCCACGGAACCGAATCCAAATCCAAAACACAAAACCCGAAAAATTTCCGGTGCCCATCACTAATAATAAGTATATATTTCTAATTTCTTAAAATATGTTTCAGGTCCATCGCGTGCAGTAATGCACCAACCACGCAGAATCACACCAGCACCAGATGTCCCAGCCCCATGTGTTGGCCTGGTGGCCTACACCTCAGGGGAGGAGGAGGAGGAGGATGTGACGGTAGAGCACACTCCAATGGATCAACCACAACCCATAACCCCTCCACAGCTGCCATAACAGCCAACGCCCACCCCACAAACCAGTCCACCAACAGCGGATGAGCTAGCATTGTCCCTGCACCACTTTAGGGATGCACAGATGGCTTTTATGGAGCGACAGATCCAGCAAATGGACTGCATTGGCCTACAGCTCTGGAGGCTAAATAGAACCTCCCTGTAGCCCAGGGGACCCGCACACGCAAGTCTATGGACCCAGTCCAACCGTGAGCAGACCATTGCCACACGGGAGCAGACGGCGCGCTAGTGTCCTTGTAGTGTGAAATTGTGGCACAAAGGGCTCTTCAAGAAGTACAAACTTCCTCTACAGCTAGCTCCCAAGCCACCAGCCCCCAGACTGAAGTCACAATCACACCGCCAAGGTGAAGTGTGCGTACATGGGGGGTGGGGGAGTGGGAGGGGGGGTGTTTGCATTATCAGAGTTTGTAATTGTTTTGTTTAAAGTTTATGCTGAAGTATAATATTTTTGACAGTTTATTTTGTTTCTATCTTTATTTCTAAAACAACTTGTATTGTTAGTGAAAATTGATTTTCCAGTTTCTGAAATATGTGTTTAAAATCGTAGGATGTAGTTATACTATTTAGGATGTGTAATATTAGGTTAAGGTGTTTTTGTAATGGGTTTTTCTATCACTTGCATTTAGTATCATTACTTAGGATTAAAAAATACTTAAAATATTTTTTTTATAGGTACAAATGTATTTGGGGTAGTTTTAAAAATAGAAACATGATTTTACAGTGTGTTTATGTATTTTTCCAAAGTGTGACACTCTCAACTCGCCTATCAGATCCATGTCTATTTTTTGGCGAGTTTTTGGTCATGTTTTAGGTGCAAGTTTAAAACTCGCATCCTATTACATTGCCCGAGTTGTATGTTCACTGTGGGAAAACAGCTGCATGCGAGTTTGTACTATGCGAGTTTAAATGTTCAATAAAATGTGCGCGTTTGAGAATTCTCGCACTCTATTACATTGGTCGAGTTGGAAAAACATGCAAGTTTAGTTGACAAACTCGCACCCTATTACATATAGCCCCAAATGTGAACAAAAAGGTGTCTGACTTTAGTGGCATGATGGTATAATTTTACATTAGGCACCGGGAACTGTAGGAACACATACACCAATGCTTTTCAAGTTTTATGGTGTACATATATCAGCTATGGGATTGGACATCTGTAATATGCACATTGTCACACTACTGGTGGATGGTGTTCTTGGTGGGCCGCTAGGGACAAGCAAGATAGTTTATGAAAAAGTTGAGGTATTCTTTAGATGTCAGGGAACTGGGTTGATAACCAGTGAGTGGAATGTACTTGGAATGCTTGGTGTACTGTGCTAAACCCAGAGAGCAGGATCTGCTTGGAATACTTGGTGCAATGGGATAAACCCAGAGAGTAGATTATGTTGGAATGTGGGGCAGTACCAGCTACACAGGGAATGCTGGAATGCGAAGCCACACAAGCTACACAGGAAAACACCCGAAACCATCTGCGGTAGCACTCACTGACTCTATTCAGTAAACCCGAGTAGCTGGCTGTACTTTAGCAATCCTGCAAGCTGGTCCTGCTCCGCAATCCGGCATCTCAGTTCTAGTGGCTGGCTGTAATCCAGCAATCCTGCAAGCTGGTCCTTCTACGCAATCCAGCATCTCAGTTCTAGTGGCTGGCTGTACTCCAGCAATCCTGCAAGCCAGTCCTGCTACACAATTCAGCATCTCAGTTCTAATAGCTGGCTGTACTCCAGCAATCCTGCAAGCACTCTGATTGGTCTTCTGCTACCATATCCCGTGGAAGCTAAAGAACACTCACTGACCTGCTAGATATGTATCTAGCACCTCTTGCATTGTGGATGTGTTTTAACAATTCTGGCCAGATGCCCTTGGTCACGGTCATTAAGCACACATATTCACGGTGGGTGTTCATGCCTTCCATGAGGTATTTCTGCTAAACATGTTTCACTGTAGATCGAGGGATGTTGAATGTCTGCACAACTTCAGAAATGGAAGGTCCCATCCATCGGGCATCCACTAAGATGCTCCATTCGAACTCACAATTTGTCCAATTACAACTGATAACAGTCTGGGCATTTCCAAGATGTCACAATATGGTTGGCGCCACCTGCCATTACCTTTACATACATCTGTCCCGTGTCTTTTGGCATTTCACAGGGTTTAGTTGGATGCATACTTTGCTGATGCCCATGGTGCAATTTCCAATTCATCCAGTGTAGTGTAAAAACTGTGCCCAAACTCCACTAAAATGTGACACATTTGATTCAAGCAAAAAAAAAAACAACATAAAAAATTAAGGTGAAAAGTGACATGAGCGACGGTTTTGAGGGGGTGCAACTTGCATGGCCAAGATGGTGGATGTACTTTGTTAGTGCACCGCATTGCTGTGACCGCTGGCCTGTTTACACCCCGGTGTCTGACGGAATTAAGCCTCACATTAACAGCAGCAATTGAATAGGCATTCACGGTGCAGCACAATCATTAACGCTCCTGGCCAAGCTCTAGACTTTATCATACGGGACGTCATACATGCTCTGGTAGCCACCTGCTGCTTAGCACTATTTCATTTACAGCTGCAATTTCATTGGCCCCCACGGGTGCAGTATAACCATCGCTACTCCCGGTCAGGCTAATAGACCGATCCCACAGAGCTACATTATTCTCCAGTAGTGCCCAATGATGGAGACTGCCTACGATGTATCAACAGGCAGCACCTCTGTAGCAGCTGCTACTCTCCCCGGGATATTCCTAAGGGTTGAGCTGAGGATGTCTGCAAACCTGGACTCTGTGCTCCTGTTGCCTCCTTGAGAATCTTAATTTCACAATGCGGTAACTATATGGATTGTTCTCCTTATTTACCAGTTTACCAACATTAATTTACTGACTTCATGAATGGAGATTTCACCTTTTTTGATCTGGGGTCTACTACTATTTTAATTAGTAATAATATATACTGAAGCTCCATAAACAATTATATGTAGCTGAATATTTGTTGTGATATTCAATGAATCTAATTACGACAGGTATACTAATCTGTGTAAAAGACATTACTGTGTGGCAATATGTATAGAAAAGGCACTACTACTACTATGTGGCATTATGTGTATAAGTTGCATTACCACTGTGTGGCGTAACATGTATAAGAGGTACCTACTGTGTGGTGTCATTTGAATTGAGTGGACACCAAATTAATGCCTTGCCCGGGTGACAAAGATTCTAGTTTCAGTCCTGGTATTGACCACAGCACTTCACCATGTACTGTAGATAAAACTAGAGATGAGCGGGTTCGGCTTCTCTGAATCCGAACCCGCACGAACTTCATGTTTTTTTTCACGGGTCCGAGCGACTCGGATCTTCCCGCCTTGCTCGGTTAACCCGAGCGCGCCCGAACGTCATCATGACGCTGTCGGATTCTCGCGAGACTCGGATTCTATATAAGGAGCCGCGCGTCGCCGCCATTTTCACACGTGCATTGAGATTGATAGGGAGAGGACGTGGCTGGCGTCCTCTCCATTTAGATTAGGAGAGAGAGAGAGAGATTGACCTGAGGCTGATACTGTAGAAGAGAGTGCAGAGTTTAGTGACTGACCACAGTGACCACCAGCAGTGCAGTTGTTTTATTTAATATATCCGTTCTCTGCCTGAAAAAAACGGTACACACAGTGACTCAGTCACATACCATATCTGTGTGCACTGCTCAGCCCAGTGTGCTGCATGCCTGCATCATCTATGTATATATTATATATCTGACTGTGCTCAGCTCACACAGCTTATAATTGTGGGGGAGACTGGGGAGCACTGCAGTGCCAGTTATAGGTTATAGCAGGAGCCAGGAGTACAAGACAGTCACATACCATATCTGTGTGCACTGCTCAGCCCAGTGTGCTGCATCATCTATGTATATATTATATATCTGACTGTGCTCAGCTCACACAGCTTATAATTGTGGGGGAGACTGGGGAGCACTGCAGTGCCAGTTATAGGTTATAGCAGGAGCCAGGAGTACATATTATATTAAAATTAAACAGTGCACACTTTTGCTGCAGGAGTGCCACTGCCAGTGTGACTGACCAGTGACCTGACCACACTGACCACCAGTATAGTTAGTAGTATACTATATTGTGATTGCCTGAAAAAGTTAAACACTCGTCGTGTGACTTCACTTGTGTGGTGTTTTTTTTTTATTCTATAAAAAACTCATTCTGCTGACAGACAGTGTCCAGCAGGTCCGTCATTATATAATATATATACCTGTCCGGCTGCAGTAGTGATATATATATATTTTTTATATCATTATTTATCATCCAGTCGCAGCAGACACAGTACGGTAGTTCACGGCTGTAGCTACCTCTGTGTCGGCACGCGGCAGTCCATCCATAATTGTATACCACCTACCCGTGGTTTTTTTTTCTTTCTTCTTTATACATACATACTACTACATCTCTTTATCAACCAGTCTATATTAGCAGCAGACACAGTACAGTACGGTAGTTCACGGCTGTGGCTACCCCTGTGTTGGCACTCGGCAGTCCGTCCATAATTGTATACCGCCTAACCGTGGTTTTTTTTTCTTTCTTCTTTATACATACATACTACGACATCTCTTTATCAACCAGTCTATATTAGCAGCAGACACAGTACAGTACGGTAGTTCACGGCTGTGGCTACCTCTGTGTCGGCACTCGGCAGTCCGTCCATAATTGTATACCACCTACCCGTGGTTTTTTTTTCTTTCTTCTTCATACATACATACTACGACATCTCTTTATCAACCAGTCTATATTAGCAGCAGACACAGTACAGTACGGTAGTTCACGGCTGTGGCTACCTCTGTGTCGGCACTCGGCAGTCCGTCCATAATTGTATACCACCTAACCGTGGTTTTTTTTTTCTTTCTTCTTTATACATACATACTACGACATCTCTTTATCAACCAGTCTATATTAGCAGCAGACACAGTACAGTACGGTAGTTCACGGCTGTGGCTACCTCTGTGTCGGCACTCGGCAGTCCGTCCATAATTGTATACCACCTACCCGTGGTTTTTTTTTCTTTCTTCTTTATACATACATACTACTACATCTCTTTATCAACCAGTCTATATTAGCAGCAGACACAGTACAGTACGGTAGTTCACGGCTGTGGCTACCTCTGTGTCGGCACTCGGCAGTCCGTCCATAATTGTATACCACCTAACCGTGGTTTTTTTTTCTTTCTTCTTTATACATACATACTACGACATCTCTTTATCAACCAGTCTATATTAGCAGCAGACACAGTACAGTACGGTAGTTCACGGCTGTGGCTACCTCTGTGTCGGCACTCGGCAGTCCGTCCATAATTGTATACCACCTACCCGTGGTTTTTTTTTCTTTCTTCTTCATACATACATACTACGACATCTCTTTATCAACCAGTCTATATTAGCAGCAGACACAGTACAGTACGGTAGTTCACGGCTGTGGCTACCTCTGTGTCGGCACTCGGCAGTCCGTCCATAATTGTATACCACCTAACCGTGGTTTTTTTTCTTTCTTCTTCATACATACATACTACGACATCTCTTTATCAACCAGTCTATATTAGCAGCAGACACAGTACAGTACGGTAGTTCACGGCTGTGGCTACCTCTGTGTCGGCACTCGGCAGTCCGTCCATAATTGTATACTAGTATCCATCCATCTCCATTGTTTACCTGAGGTGCCTTTTAGTTGTGCCTATTAAAATATGGAGAACAAAAATGTTGAGGTTCCAAAATTAGGGAAAGATCAAGATCCACTTCCACCTCGTGCTGAAGCTGCTGCCACTAGTCATGGCCGAGACGATGAAATGCCAGCAACGTCGTCTGCCAAGGCCGATGCCCAATGTCATAGTACAGAGCATGTCAAATCCAAAACACCAAATATCAGTAAAAAAAGGACTCCAAAACCTAAAATAAAAATGTCGGAGGAGAAGCGTAAACTTGCCAATATGCCATTTACCACACGGAGTGGCAAGGAACGGCTGAGGCCCTGGCCTATGTTCATGGCTAGTGGTTCAGCTTCACATGAGGATGGAAGCACTCAGCCTCTCGCTAGAAAAATGAAAAGACTCAAGCTGGCAAAAGCACAGCAAAGAACTGTGCATTCTTCGAAATCCCAAATCCACAAGGAGAGTCCAATTGTGTCGGTTGCGATGCCTGACCTTCCCAACACTGGACGTGAAGAGCATGCGCCTTCCACCATTTGCACGCCCCCTGCAAGTGCTGGAAGGAGCACCCGCAGTCCAGTTCCTGATAGTCAGATTGAAGATGTCAGTGTTGAAGTACACCAGGATGAGGAGGATATGGGTGTTGCTGGCGCTGGGGAGGAAATTGACCAGGAGGATTCTGATGGTGAGGTGGTTTGTTTAAGTCAGGCACCCGGGGAGACACCTGTTGTCGGTGGGAGGAATATGGCCGTTGACATGCCAGGTGAAAATACCAAAAAAATCAGCTCTTCGGTGTGGAGGTATTTCAACAGAAATGCGGACAACAGGTGTCAAGCCGTGTGTTCCCTTTGTCAAGCTGTAATAAGTAGGGGTAAGGACGTTAACCACCTCGGAACATCCTCCCTTATACGTCACCTGCAGCGCATTCATAATAAGACAGTGACAAGTTCAAAAACTTTGGGTGACAGCGGAAGCAGTCCACTGACCAGTAAATCCCTTCCTCTTGTAACCAAGCTCACGCAAACCACCCCACCAACTCCCTCAGTGTCAATTTCCTCCTTCCCCAGGAATGCCAATAGTCCTGCAGGCCATGTCACTGGCAATTCTGACGATTCCTCTCCTGCCTGGGATTCCTCCGATGCATCCTTGCGTGTAACGCCTACTGCTGCTGGCGCTGCTGTTGTTGCTGCTGGGAGTCGATGGTCATCCCAGAGGGGAAGTCATAAGACCACTTTTACTACTTCCACCAAGCAATTGACTGTCCAACAGTCCTTTGCGAGGAAGATGAAATATCACAGCAGTCATCCTACTGCAAAGCGGATAACTGAGGCCTTGGCATCCTGGGTGGTGAGAACCGTGGTTCCGGTATCCATCATTACTGCAGAGCCAACTAGAGACTTGTTGGAGGTACTGTGTCCCCGGTACCAAATACCATCTAGGTTCCATTTCTCTAGGCAGGCGATACCGAAAATTTACACAGACCTCAGAAAAAGAGTCACCAGTGTCCTAAAAAATGCAGCTGTACCCAATGTCCACTTAACCACGGACATGTGGACAAGTGGAGCAGGGCAGGGTCAGGACTATATGACTGTGACAGCCCACTGGGTAGATGTATGGACTCCCGCCGCAAGAACAGCAGCGGCGGCACCAGTAGCAGCATCTCGCAAACGCCAACTCTTTCCTAGGCAGGCTACGCTTTGTATCACCGGTTTCCAGAATACACACACAGCTGAAAACCTCTTACGGCAACTGAGGAAGATCATCGCGGAATGGCTTACCCCAATTGGACTCTCCTGTGGATTTGTGGCATCGGACAACGCCAGCAATATTGTGTGTGCATTAAATATGGGCAAATTCCAGCACGTCCCATGTTTTGCACATACCTTGAATTTGGTGGTGCAGAATTATTTAAAAAACGGCAGGGGCGTGCAAGAGATGCTGTCGGTGGCCAGAAAAATTGCGGGACACTTTCGGCGTACAGGCACCACGTACAGAAGACTGGAGCACCACCAAAAACTACTGAACCTGCCCTGCCATCATCTGAAGCAAGAAGTGGTAACGAGGTGGAATTCAACCCTCTATATGCTTCAGAGGTTGGAGGAGCAGCAAAAGGCCATTCAAGCCTATACAATTGAGCATGATATAGGAGGTGGAATGCACCTGTCTCAAGCGCAGTGGAGAATGATTTCAACGTTGTGCAGGGTTCTGATGCCCTTTGAACTTGCCACACGTGAAGTCAGTTCAGACACTGCCAGCCTGAGTCAGGTCATTCCCCTCATCAGGCTTTTGCAGAAGAAGCTGGAGACATTGAAGGAGGAGCTAACACGGAGCGATTCCGCTAGGCATGTGGGACTTGTGGATGGAGCCCTTAATTCGCTTAACAAGGATTCACGGGTGGTCAATCTGTTGAAATCAGAGCACTACATTTTGGCCACCGTGCTCGATCCTAGATTTAAAGCCTACCTTGGATCTCTCTTTCCGGCAGACACAAGTCTGCTGGGGTTGAAAGACCTGCTGGTGAGAAAATTGTCAAGTCAAGCGGAACGCGACCTGTCAACATCTCCTCCTTCACATTCTCCTGCAACTGGGGGTGCGAGGAAAAGGCTCAGAATTCCGAGCCCACCCGCTGGCGGTGATGCAGGGCAGTCTGGAGCGACTGCTGATGCTGACATCTGGTCCGGACTGAAGGACCTGACAACGATTACGGACATGTCGTCTACTGTCACTGCATATGATTCTCTCACCATTGAAAGAATGGTGGAGGATTATATGAGTGACCGCATCCAAGTAGGCACGTCACACAGTCCATACTTATACTGGCAGGAAAAAGAGGCAATTTGGAGGCCATTGCACAAACTGGCTTTATTCTACCTAAGTTGCCCTCCCACAAGTGTGTACTCCGAAAGAGTGTTTAGTGCCGCCGCTCACCTTGTCAGCAATCGGCGTACGAGGTTACATCCAGAAAATGTGGAGAAGATGATGTTCATTAAAATGAATTATAATCAATTCCTCCGCGGAGACATTGACCAGCAGCAATTGCCTCCACAAAGTACACAGGGAGCTGAGATGGTGGATTCCAGTGGGGACGAATTGATAATCTGTGAGGAGGGGGATGTACACGGTGATATATCGGAGGGTGATGATGAGGTGGACATCTTGCCTCTGTAGAGCCAGTTTGTGCAAGGAGAGATTAATTGCTTCTTTTTTGGGGGGGGTCCAAACCAACCCGTCATATCAGTCACAGTCGTGTGGCAGACCCTGTCACTGAAATGATGGGTTGGTTAAAGTGTGCATGTCCTGTTTTGTTTATACAACATAAGGGTGGGTGGGAGGGCCCAAGGACAATTCCATCTTGCACCTCTTTTTTCTTTTATTTTTCTTTGCGTCATGTGCTGTTTGGGGAGGGTTTTTTGGAAGGGACATCCTGCGTGACACTGCAGTGCCACTCCTAAATGGGCCCGGTGTTTGTGTCGGCCACTAGGGTCGCTAATCTTACTCACACAGTCAGCTACCTCATTGCGCCTCTTTTTTTCTTTGCGTCATGTGCTGATTGGGGAGGGTTTTTTGGAAGGGACATCCTGCGTGACACTGCAGTGCCACTCCTAAATGGGCCCGGTGTTTGTGTCGGCCACTAGGGTCGCTAATCTTACTCACACAGTCAGCTACCTCATTGCGCCTCTTTTTTTCTTTGCGTCATGTGCTGATTGGGGAGGGTTTTTTGGAAGGGACATCCTGCGTGACACTGCAGTGCCACTCCTAAATGGGCCCGGTGTTTGTGTCGGCCACTAGGGTCGCTTATCTTACTCACACAGTCAGCTACCTCATTGCGCCTCTTTTTTTCTTTGCGTCATGTGCTGATTGGGGAGGGTTTTTTGGAAGGGACATCCTGCGTGACACTGCAGTGCCACTCCTAGATGGGCCAGGTGTTTGTGTCGGCCACTAGTGTCGCTTAGCTTAGTCATCCAGCGACCTTGGTGCAAATTTTAGGACTAAAAATAATATTGTGAGGTGTGAGGTATTCAGAATAGACTGAAAATGAGTGGAAATTATGGTTTTTGAGGTTAATAATAATATGGGATCAAAATGACCCCCAAATTCTATGATTTAAGCTGTTTTTTAGTGTTTTTTTAAAAAAACACCCGAATCCAAAACACACCCGAATCCGACAAAAAAAATTCAGTGAGGTTTTGCCAAAACGCGGTCGAACCCAAAACACGGCCGCGGAACCGAACCCAAAACCAAAACACAAAACCCGAAAAATTTCAGGCGCTCATCTCTAGATAAAACCTTAAGACTCCAGATGATCAATGAACAGGCCTCATGCTTTCCTCTGTTATTTCACATACAGTACAGTACCTCTCTGAAACTTCCATACCAAAGGGATTGGACCAAAAACCACATATGCTGCTTTAGTCTTTTCACACTTTTACTTTCCAGCTATACAGTATATTCTGTGGGGGCTGAAACACTTTCTGAGCAAGTGCAAGTGGCATATTGTTTTCAGTTTGTTTTACAGGTGAGCACTTTGCTGTCAACTGGGATTGTAATCCTATGATTTTTATTTCATTAGTTTGGCAAAAATAAATAAGTTAAACAATAACTTGTTGGTAATGCTGTAGTAGTAACTCTTCAACACCAGGGGGTAAATGTAATAATAGGAGTAATATAAAGAAGTACAATTTTATTCTAAAAATAAATTGAAAGTATTTCAAATAGATTTATGAAAATTTGTCTTGTTGTAAGCTGGAAAACATGTGGTGTTAAATGTAATAGGGTGCAAGACGCCAGAGGTGCGAAACTTTGTGCGAGAATGCCTGTATTTTAAAAGCACCAATCATTCACAAAACAAAACAAGGTTGGTTTTGCCTTTTTAATGACTGCCACTTTAAAAATACGGACATTCTAATACAAACTCCCACGCCACCGGCCTCTCGCATCCTATTACATTTACCCCCACATGTTTTTCCACTTACAGCAAGACAAATTTTCGGCAATCTATTATATATAATTTCAATTTATTTTGTAAGATAAAATTGTACTTCTTTTTATTACCCCGATTATTAAAATATGTTTTCATTGACAAAATTATCAAAAATATTTAAAAAATGTTGTAACATACAGTATGGTTTTGCCTCTTGACTTTACGTAGTACAGTAAGGGGTACATTTACAAAGCAGTGATAAGAATGGAGAAGTGAGCCAGTGGAGAAATTTCCCCATCAACCAATCAGCAGCTCTGTATGATTTTATAGTATGCAAATTATAGATGTTACTTCAGTGCTGATTGGTTGCCATGGGCAACTTCTCCACTGGCTCACTTCTCCGCTCTTATCACTGCTTACTAAATGTACCCCTAAGTCTAATATTTTTAGGGATGTATAAAGTACTTTAATGCAGATTACATGGGATCCGGTCGTGATCCCAGCAGTTGAAATACCAATGCCGGAATCCAGACACTGCTCAGAAATGCCGACACTGGCATCCCGAATGAGATCACAATCCTGGCGCCGGCATTCCGACAGCTGGGATCCCGAACGACTGACTGCTGGGCCGCTGGAGAGGTAAGCCTCGTGGTGGGGAGGTTAGGTTTAGGCTGTGGGGTTAGGGTGAGGATGTGGGAAGGTCGGGTCGGGTTTAGGCACAACTTGGGAGGATTAGGGTTAGGTTTCTGGGGGGGGGGGGGGGCTCAGGTTTAGGTTTAGGCTGTAGTAAGGGAGGGTTAGGGTGTTGGGGGGGGATTCTAACTATTGGGATGCCGTGGTCAGTATTCTGCCCGCAGGCATCCTGAAGGCCAGCATTTTTGCCCCAATCCGATTATGCAGCCTATTGTACTGATAGTGTGTACACTGATGTATCTGTGTTTTAGTTTTTACTTTATTTGCACTTTTTAATATATTTTTTAAATCCTATATGGGTAGAATTTTTTGACTTTAAGAGATTACGCATGTTTACATGAAAAAGCATTAACTGAAATTACAGACACATGTTTCTATATAGGTGAGACTTTTGTTGGTGGGCTACCAAAAAGGAAGTTAGGTCTGTTGCAAAAACTTTAAAACATGCCATTTTCATAGTTAATGGGGTTAACTTGATAGTCAGGTGAACCTGTGAGTTATCATTTCTGTATAGTCCATGTATTCTGTAACAAACACAACATACTGTATGCATAGCTCTGTTGCAGTAGTCAGTTGCATACTATGTTTTTGTATTTTTTACCAACTGCAGACATTCATTTGCGTATGAACTAACTAGAATTTGCATGTGCAGCCATGGAAACTAAGGGGGAATGTAATAGGGTTGGTTCTAAATCCGAGTGGGAGAAGGGACCTTCTGACGTCACTAGGGAAGGAGACACGTCACCAGGGGGATGAGCTACGGCCGAACAGGGTACCCGAAAAGTACCCTCGTGGGCTCGATTCATTCGCCACGCTTCGGGCTCGGTGGCTCGCTTTGCTCGCCACCAGGTTACTGAGGGTAATAGTTGGGGGCGTGGATAGTAGAGGTACTATCCTGCTGGCCTAGCTCCTCCCCCTTGTGTCATGGCTCCTCCCCTGACATAAAAGGTCCCTTAGGCCACTTGAATCTAGCATCTACCCTATTATCTTCTAGATAGAAGCAGCTAGATAAATGTTAAGTAGAATCTGATTGCTTGCTATGAGCAACATCACCAGTTATAAAAAAAACTCCTTAGTAAATTTACCCCTAAGTGTTTATGCCTGTATCTGCTTTTTATTACGCAGTTACCATTTTGGCATGGCAATACAAAGCATCTTGCTAAACAGTGTAAAAACATAACCTTTGTGACCTTTAAATCACAAAAGTTTTTTCCCTTGACATGATAACAGTAATATGATTGCCAAGAAAGATTTTCTTGCACATGTGATTCTGTAACCCTTAATTGCCTGGGCTTTTTATGTCATAATGGGGGTTATTCCAAGTTGATCGCACCAGGAAATTTTTTAGCAGTTGGGCAAAACCATGGGGGTCATTCCGAGTTGTTCGTTCTGTATTTTTTTCTCGCAACGGAGCGATTAGTCGCTAATGCGCATGCGCAATGTCAGCAGTGCGACTGCGCCAAGTAAATTTGCTATGCAGTTAGGTATTTTACTCACGGCATTACGAGGTTTTTTCTTCGTTCTGGTGATCGTAATGTGATTGACAGGAAGTGGGTGTTTCTGTGCGGAAACAGGCTGTTTTATGGGTGTGTGCGAAAAAACGCTACCGTTTCTGGGAAAAACGCAGGAGTGGCTGGAGAAACGGAGGAGTGTCTGGCCGAACGCTGGGTGTGTTTGTGACGTCAAACCAGGAATGACAAGCACTGAACTGATCGCAGATGCCGAGTAAGTGTGGAGCTACTCAGAAACTGCTAAGAGATGTCTATTCGCTATTTTGCTAATCTTTCGTTCGCAATTTTGATAAGCTAAGATTCACTCCCAGTAGGCGGCGGCTTAGCGTGTGCAAAGCTGCTAAAAGCAGCTTGCGAGCGAACAACTCGGAATGACCCCCCCATGTGCACTGCAGGGGGGGCAGATATAACATTTGCAGAGAGAGTTAGATTTGGGTGAGTTATTTTGTTTCTATGCAGGGTAAATACTGTCTGCCTTATTTTTGCATTGCAATTTAGATTGCAGATTGAACACACCCCACCCAAATCTATCTCTCTCTGCACATGTTATATCTGCCTCCCCTGCAGTGCACATGGTTTTGCCCAATTGCTAACAAACTTGAAGCTGCGATCAACTCAGAATTACCCCCAATATACAGATTTAATTTAGGTAATGTGCCAATTTCATTTTAATGATCACTATATAAATGACAGTCAATTTGGCACATATAAAAGATAACACATATAGGGGGTCATTCCGAGTTGATCGCTCGCTAGCAGTTTTTAGCAGTCGTGCAAACACTATGCCGCCGCCCATTGGGGAGTGTATTTTAGCTTAGCAGAAGTACGAACGCATGTGCAGCCGAGCTCTGCAAAAACAGTTTGTGCAGTTTCTGAGTAGCTCTGAACCTACTTAGCGCTTGCGATCACTTCAGCCTATTCGTGTCCGGATTTGACGTCATACACCCGCCCAGCGAACGCCCAGCCATGCTTGCGTTTTTTCAGACACGCCTGCGTTTTTGCAAACACTCCCTGAAAACGGTCAGTTGACACCCAGAAACGCCCCTTTCCTGTCAATCTTCTTGCGGCCGTCAGAGCGAAGGAAAACTTTGCTAGAACCTGAGCACAACCACAAAGAGCTTTGTACCCGTAAGTCATGCGTGCGCATTGCTGGCCATACGCATGCACATAACTGCAGTTTTTTTACCTGATCGCTGAGCTGTGAATATCGGCAGAGAGCGATCAACTCGGAATGACCCCCATAATACAGTAGTTGGCAACAGGACTGCCATCAGAAATTGTGGGGCCCGGGACTGACAAAATAAGCAGGACCCCTCCCCCCAGAAAATAAATAAATAAATAAATTATTTATATATATATATATATATATATATATATATATATAAGTTAAATAAAAATAAATAGATATTTAGAAAAAAACAAATGTAAAACTTCTATGCACACACGGAGCACCACCATATTATGCCCCTTGCACCATATTAAGTCCCCACAGTAATGCCCCTGTCACCATATTATGCTCCACACAGTAATGCCCCTGACACCATAATGTGCCCCCACATTAATGCCCTTGTCATCATATTATGGAAATACAATAATTGCTGATTGGTTGCTATGAGCAACATCACCAGTTCTATGAAAACTACCACCTTAGTAAATTTACCTCTAAGTGTTTATGCCTGTATCTGCTTTTATTATGGAGTTAACATTTTGGCATGGCAATACAAAGTGTCTTGCTAAACAGTGTAAAAACATAACTTTGTGACCGTGATTGTGTAATAACCAGAAGTTCAGGAGATTCCTTCCAAAACTCCCCCGGTCGCCGCCACTTTGAGTCTGCGGCCTTCCTGCTTCATGCTTCAATCTATTGAAAACTTCCCCCCCAAAATGGCTGCCACCTCAGAGGAGACAGTTATTAAAGATACTAGAGGGCTCCTCTAGTATCTTGAATAACTGTCTTCTCTGTGGCAGTGGCCATTTTGTGAGGGACATTTCAATACAGAGCTGCGGGAGGATGGAGGATGGTGGAGGAATGGCGGCGGGACAATGGTGGAGGCAGCGGGCAGGCAGATGGCAGCATGAGCGGCCTGGGCCCTCCCCTCATTGTCAGAGAGGCCGGGCCTGGGACAGCTGTGCCCCCAGTACCTCCCTGATGGCGGCCCTTGTTGGCAATATGGTAGTACAGTAAATTGACACTAGGCAATAACTCTTTTTTGTAGTTGAATAGATTTCTTTAACCTAACTGTACTAGCACCTCTTTGGCTATAACTAAGGATAATGCAGTTTTTCAAATACAATTACTATTCTCTGAACACATAAGCCTTGAAAAGTGATACATTTTCCTGGTGATAAAGTACCAACCAGCTCCTGTCAATTTTCAAACTCAGCCTGTAACATGGCAGTTAGGAGCTGATTGACTGGTACTTTATCACAGTGAAATGTATCACTTTTCAAGGCTTAGTACATCTGCCCCAATAACTTTCTCAATAATACATATATATTATGAAGACATAGCAAAACAGATATTACTTAGCAGATTAGCAAAACTCTAAATTGATCAGTCATTTACTTTAGCGTAAACATTAAGTTCATTCATTCATTCATTCATTCATTGAAAAACTCTCTTGCTACATAGTCACAGTCCTATAACATGCTTGTACTTGTAATCCACAAAAGACAAATGTAATAGAATTAACACCTAATGTTGGTCTTTCTTGATTCCAGAGAACAATAGCTCCAACTTTCCAGTTATAAAGCACGAGTGCAGTTCTACTTTAGCAACACAGTTATCTTCAGCACTCAATATTACCTGTAGCTCATGCCCAAGTATGCTGTTAGTCAGCTCTTGTATCAATTTTTTCTCACAAAATGGCTTGCTCTCTCTTTACACTAATATACTCAGCTCACTGGCTCAATGCAATTGCATACAAACATGAATTAGGTCCAATGCTTCTTACATGCATTTACACATTAATTTTCAGTGGCTGGAGGCACATTATTGCCCATCAATTCTGTGATTTCTTAATATATGTCTAATAAGTTGAACTAACTGCAGTTGGTGTAGTGTAAATACTGTAGCAAAACTTAGCACTGTGTATGCCACCAAGAGAATGTACACATACTTGCCAATGCAGACTTATGCATACCTGGAATTTATACCTCTTGCTGAGATGGGAAACAGGGGAAGACTTGGCCAGGAAAACAGAGGTCAAGTAACGGTTATGCTCACCCAAATGCAGCTCATGCAGACCTGTGGAAACACATGTACAGTATATGCCTGTTTAAAGGAGTATCTTTTGCACCTACTAGAGGGCAGGTGCAAATTAGAGATGAGTGGGCTCGGATCTCTGAGGTCTCTGAACTTACCCAATCCTTGGGAATCTGGACCCTCTGCTCTGCTCTGATCTTCAGAATGAGATAAAACGTCATCAGCTGGCGTTGAATTCCTGCAAGTTCAGTGGCTGCTCCTGTGCTCAGTGCTGTGATGTATCCATCCTCTCCTTTGTTGCTGTGTTGTGTCCTCCGTCCAAACACTCCAGTGGCTGCTCCTGTGCTCAGTGCTGTGCTGTGTCCATCCACTCCCATGTTGTCGATGCACCTGTCCAGTGTCCATCTACTTCAGTGCTGTCAATGCACCTGTGTAGTGTCCATCCACTTCAGTGCTGCCGATGCACCTGTCCAGTATCCATCTACTTCAGTGCTGCCAATGCACCCGTCCAGTGTCCATTCGCTCCAGTTCTGCCAATGCACCTGTCCAGTGTCCATCCACTCCAGCGCTGCTGATGCACCAGTCCAGTGTCCATCCACTTCAGTGCTGCCAATGCATCTGTCCAGTGTCCATCCACTCCACTGCTGCTGATGGACCTGTCCGGTGTCCGTCTACTTCAGTGCTGCTGATGCACCTGTCCAGTGTCCATCCACTTCAGTGCTGCCAATGCACCTGTCCAGTGTCCATCCACTCCAGTGCTGCTGATGGACCTGTCCGGTGTCTGTCTACTTCAGTGCTGCTGATGCACCTGTCCAGTGTCCATTCGCTACAGTACTACCGATGCACCTGTCCAGTGTCCATCTGCTATAGTACTGCCGATGCACCTATCCAGTGTCCATTTGCTATAGTGCTGCCGATTCACCTGCCCAGTATCCATCCGCTACAGTGCTGCAGACGCACCCATCTATTGGTTATCCACTCCAGTGCTCCTGACGCACCTGTCCAGTGTCCAACTACTTCAGTTCTGCCGATGGACCTGTCCAGTGTCCATTCACTACAGTACTGCCGATGCACCTGTCCAGTGAACATGTGCTACAGTACTGCCGACGCACCTGTTCAGTGTCCATCTGCTACAGTGCTGCCGATTCACCTGCCCAGTGTCCATCCGCTACAGTGCTGCAGATGCACCTATCCATTGGTTATATACTCCAATGCTCCTGACGCACCTGTGCAGTGTCAAACTACTTCAGTTCTTACGATGCACCTGTCCAGTGTCCGTCTACTTCAGTGCTGCCAATGCACCTGTCCAGTGTCCATTCGCTCCAGAGCTGCTGATGCACCAGTTAAGCGTCCATCTGCTCCAGTGTTGCTGACATACCTGTTTAGTGTACAACTACTTCAGTGTTGCCGATGCACCTGTCCAGTGTCCATCTACTTCAGTGCTGCTGATGTACCTGCCCAGTGTCCATGTGCTCCAGTGCTGCAGACGCACCTACCCATTGTCCATCTGCTACGCACCAGTCCAGTATCAATTCATCTATTGGAAATGGGGAAAAAAGTTCACTTTTTTTTGTGTGTGCTATACACCACTGTATATCCATAACATACAAGTACTGTATTACCCCACTGTGTATCAATAACATACAAGTACTGTGATTCCACAGGCCTTACCCCACTGTGTATCCATAACATACAAGTACTGTGACTCCGCAGGTTCTACCCCACTGTGTATCCATAGCATACAGGTATTGTGACTCCACAGGACTTACCACTGTTTGTCAATCGCATACAAGTACAATGACTTCACATGCCTTACCAGTACTGTGACTACGCAGGCTATACCCCGCTGCATTCACCCATTGGTGCTGTGCATAGCATTGGACTTTAGCACTGGCCTTGGGCACCCTGGAGGGTGGGACCACTTAATTTTTTTTGGGGGGTCCCCACTCCCCCCCAGGAATCCCTGGCCAGAGCTGACTAATTGGAGGGGGTAAATGCTATGGCTTCAGGGACCAATATAAACATGTCCCCCTTGCATTTACCTCCTTCTTGGTAAGTGTGTATGCCTACGACGACGAGCGATGCGCGGCCCGGAGGTTGTTAATACAGCTCAATTTGGACTGTCGTCCAAGAGCTGCCTGCACAGACCAGCCGCAGTGTGATGTCACTGAGTGATATAGTCATCATATCGCTCAGTGTATGTGCACTGCCGCCAACCACCCTGGCCCGGGAGGGTAAACACTAGGCGACGTTGCTCATAGAGCATGTCGCCTAGTGTATACACACCTATAGTGTGAGTGCATTTTGTGGGTAATTCAGACCTGATTGCTAGGGTGCATTTTTTGCATCCCTGCAATCAGGTAGTCAACGCCTGGAGTGGGAGGGGGAATTCGCTGTGCAGGTGTGCAATCGCATGTGCATGAGAACTGCACAAACAGAAATTTGTGCAGTCTCTGCACAGCCCAGGACTTACTCAGCTGCTGCGATGATCAGGGCCAGCGCTGACATCACGATTCCTCCCACAAAACGCTGGGTCCCTCCTGCATTTTTCCAGACACTCCCCAAAAACGGTGGGTTGCCACCCACAGACGCCCTCCTCCTGTCAATCGGCTTGCGATCGCCGCTGCGATCGGATTTTTCGCACCATCCCTTCGCTTCCCGGCACTCCCCTGCAGACTGTCACGCCTGCTCATTGCGGTGCATATGCATGCGCAGTATAGACCTGATCGCCCGCTGCGCGAAAACACACAGCAGCGATCAGGTCTGAATTAGCCCCTTTGTCATCAACATGACAATAGATAAGAGGAAAAAAGACCCTAAAACAAGGTGTGTGTGTGTGTGTGTGTGGTGGTGGTGGTGGGGGTGGAATGGGGTGGGAATGAGCAAAGAACATAAAACGAAGGGTGGGGGTTAGAACGGAGGTTAGATTAAACTCGATGCATGAAGAGGGTATATTTCAGTTTAGTTGTTGGTATTGGGCATGTAGATATTGCAATAGGTCTGTACCATCCCATTCCACCTCTAATGATGAGATGTGTTCAGGATGTTGACAGGCGCTGGAATACCGACATCAGTCGAAATGCAGACGCCGGAATCCCGACAGCCGGCATCCCGATCATAAGTATGCCGGGGACTGTTAGGGTTAGACTGCGGTGTGTGTGTGGTAGGTTTAGGCACCACTGGTAGGTTAGGGTTAGGCTGCAGGAAAGGGAGGGTTAGGCTGCGAGGAGGGGGGGTTTGGATTAGGCACCACTGGGGATGGTTAGGGTTAGACTGTGTACAAGGGTGGGGGAGTTAGAGTTAGGCTGTGGGAAGGGGGGGTTAGGGTTAGGAGTGTAGAGGGTAGGGTAAGTGTACTTACCTAACCGCTCTTGGGATTCCTTCCATTGCAATGCAGCTGTCGGTCTTCTACCGCCAGCATCCCGAAAGCTGGCCATCCGTATCACACCCTTGTGGACAAGCCTGATATTCAGCAGATTCTTTGTATTCCAGCCAGGCAAACTATACAGAGGGGAACTTTTTGTTTTTATTTTGGTTGGATAGGGATATGTCCAACATATCCATGTACATATCTATTCTTTGGAACTATACAGATACCAGAGGAGGGTGAGAGGCCTTCCAGTAAACCAGAATGACAGATGTTGCTGCATTGATAAAAGTTTTAGCATAGATTTCGGATATCTTAAAATGGGTAGGTCTAAAAGGTAAGCAGCAAGAATCCAGTGTTAGATAGAATCCCTTCTCTAACCACAACCCTGGAAAAATGTCTAGAAGGGGCCTCCCGTGGACAGCACCAAATCAACTGTAGTCGGAACCAACACCAAAGTGGTCGGGATTAGTACATCATTACGAATGATGGGAGCTGTTGGTTCCAATATGCTTGGTAGTCTGTGGCCCCAATAGTCACAGACCTTTAAGCTGCTGTGACAAAACGCAAGCAGGTCTACTCAGGCTAGACAGTGCTGGGAGCTAGGTGGGGTGGGGTGATTTAGCTGGGGGTGTCTCCTGCTGGATGCTGGCTGACTACATGGTGGTCTGGGTGCTGGGTCTGGGCTGCAGGTGGCTCCCACAAACTTCAACATATCTTTTTTTGCTACTGGAATCCAGGTTGCAGCTGCTTTCTGGGCAGGGTATGAAGCTGCATTGGAGGGGATGGCTGTGTGTGGGTGCGATGCAGAGCCAGCCCTAGGCATAGACAAACTAGGCAAATGCCTAAGGTATTTGGTATGCTTAGGGGCACAAGCAGCTTCTGCTGATTAAAATGATATGCGGCATACCTATATTCTGTGTGTATACAGACTCAGACACAATAAGCAATACTGTAGTTTATATAGACGCAAATCATGATATACTGTAGAACGTGTTACAAACTACAGTATGGTCCATTAACGATAAGGATACAGTATGATGAAGTGTCCATATGAGCGTCCAAGTCCCCTACACAAAAACCAATGGGAAGGGCTCACTGCTTACAGTACATTTACACATGAGCTTGTGCAGTTTCTATTAGGTGACATGTCTGAGTGGTGAAGTGTGCCGCTTCCCATACTTAGAGTCCGGGGTTTGATTCCCAAACTGTAAATGCATGTTAATTTTTTCCAGACACTTTATTTTTTTTTTTTTTTTTTGTATCTATTGTACTGTATTATACTTTCACATTCAATAGAAGTGTGCCCACAAATTTTACATAAAGCAGGGCATCACAATACTCTAGCTAAAATACACAGGGGCGATAGGGATAGGCAAGCTCTATGCACATTACGATACACCGGACTCCATCGCATAGCAAGTTGACAAAATGGCTGCCGCTCATGATAAATGTTTTTCTTTGAAATCCATTGTAATACATTCAATGGAAGGGTGCACACAGGTTTCACATAAATCAGGGTAAATCTGCAGGAGTGTCTGATTCTGCTATCTAAAATACACAGCAGTAATGAGCACCCGTAGACATACCAGTAAATACAAATGAGTGTATCCTGATGCAATTAAATGTTCGCACAACACAGTAGTGTAGATCATCGGCGATAGAGAATCTGTGTTGTACTTTATGAGAAGGGATCACTGCTACTGTACTGTACCAATTCCACACCTATCAAAGCGACTGCAGTTCTCTATCTGATTTTAATATACAGTATACTGTAGTGTTGTGTTGTACATTTATTGTAACCTGACCTCCCTCCCTGTCTACTGTATAAACTGTGTAGGCTCCCAGGGGAGAAGGGGGAAGTGGAATGGGGGTAGGGGTAGGGGGTATTTATAACAGAGGACATGGGACAAAATCAGTAGCAACATGTAATATCACACATATTGTAATAAAAAAGCCAACATCACACATACTGTACGGTACTTTAATCAGAAGGTAACATCACAAATACAGTAACAATATCAACTTTAAAAAAAATCATTTTTTTGGGAGGGGGGGGGGTCGTTGGGGGGGCGGGGTAATGCTTTTTTTTGTGTTATTTTTAGTTTTTGTCTTTTGAATTTGGAACACTGGTGTATACGGACACTCAAATTTCTTGATGGCGATCCAAGTCTTCATGTCCACCCATATCCATATAGTCAACCAGGCCTCCGCGTCTATCCAGGCCTCCGCATTCATCCAGGCCTCCGCATCCATCCAGGCCTCCGTGTCCATCCAGACCTCCGCATTCATCCAGACCTCCGCATTCATCCAGGCCTCCGCATCCATCTCCACCGGCTTGAACCGCTTGGTGGTTCGTTGTAATCATGGTCTGGCCAACTCCATCTTGCCATTCTTCCCTTGTTTGTTGGATGGCTTTCTTCATGGCTTCTACCATCTGTTCCTTTATGCCTTCATTAAGACCAGCAATTTCAGTCTGCAGCTGACTGACCTGTCCCCCAAGGTGACTTACCTGCGCACCAAGTTCTGCCTCCAGATTGGTCACCTTGCTTTTTATCTCCTTGTCTAAACCAGCACAGGTACACTGGCAGTCCTTCACATTGGTGTTCACATCTGTGAAATCCAACCTTCTTCGTGGTGAATGTGCCATGTCTTCTTGTTCAGGGGTGGAAACATGGTCCAAAAAGAAAACTTCCTGATGTAGCATGTTTGTCACGTCCTCTAGCACTGGTGTTTCCATGTTCATTGGCTGAACTTCATGATCTGCAAGAGATTAAACAATGAAATCAACCACATATCTGCCTCAAAACATTATTCTTTGCCTTGGCATTTTTAAATGGTTTCACCACATTTTCTTTTTGAGCCTTCAGATGCTCCTTCAGCTTTGTCCTGTAGCCTGCAATACCTGTGTCATTGCATGAGCGCTGCCATGAGGTGGGGGGGATAATGGGCAGTGGCCATTTTGTCAACTTGCTATGTGATTGAGTCCGATGTATCGTAATGTGCATAGAGCTCCCCTAGCCTTATCACCCCTGTGTAATTTAGCTAGGGTATTCATACGCTCATTCAACTTTGTCCTGTAGCCTGTAAAATCTGTGCCATTGCTTGCTCCATAGCTGACGGCTTCCACGGGGCGAGGGGTCACGGGCGGCAGCCATTTGGTCAACTTGCTATGCGATCGAATCTGGTGTATCATAATGTGCATGGGCTACTGTACCATTCTATACTGTAGGTGTAGGCAGTGCAGCTGCTATGGGGCCTTTTCACCTGTCAACTTAGACCATGTTGACCTAAAGATCCTGTTGACCTAGCATCCCTGTCGACCTACTTACTGTTGACCAATAGTGGTCGACTCAAACAATGTCTACTGTTGACCTAATATACCACAACCCATTGTAGTGTGGTACAGTATAACATGAACTGTAGGACATTTTAATGTTATGTAGACCGGAGCTCTGTAATGAGGCACAATATGAACGGGGAGCACTATACAGTATATAATAATGTAAATTGGGGGTACTATGTGGCATAATCTGTACTGGCAGCTCTGAAATGTGACATACAGTACAGTACTGTAGATTGAACTTATTCACTACTACAGTACGATTCATAAAAGAAGCTAGGGCACTACTATGGGGCATAACATTAAATAAGGCTCTGCTATGGTTCAGAAAATGAACCACAGTACAGTACTGCAGGACACTATTACAGGACATACTATTAAAAACTGCTGCAGAGAAGTCTCTCTCTACAAGCATTGGGATAGGGGCCCCATCAAAATGTTGCTACAGTACGGGGCCCACAAAGATCTGGATACACCCCTGAGTCTGGTGTACAGTATCTTACAGTGCATTGAGCTCGCTTATCCCCATAGTCCCCTGTGTTTTTTAACTACCGTATTGAGACGCACATTTCTAGGCCTACAGTATTTAATATACAGCAAGCAGCATTACTGGTAGGCAATAATTAAAAAATGTACATACAGTAGTGACATGTACTGTATGTAATGCTGGCACAGTACGTCAGTTGTCCCTTATGCTGTACAGTACTGTAAGTCTCACAGGGCCCATGCACTTCCAAGGACTGTTATTCAACTGTTTTATACAGGAAAGTAATTGCAGTCCATAACACTGATGTGGTATTTTCAGTACAGTACTGCACAGTACAGTATACAGTACTTAAATTTAAACAGCAGGTACTGTATAGTAAACATGTACAGTATTAGCTTTTATCATAAAACCGATGTAAATTTTCAAATGTGTAATTTTTGGAATACAGTATTCACAAATGTTTTTTCTCCACACAGGAGTTACGGTTGGACAACATGCCAGTAACTATCAACAAAACTATGAGCAAGAAAAATCGCCAATATGAAAAAAGAAAATAAAAGAATCAAAGAGATCCATGCATGGCTCAAGGAAAGTGGCATTATAGTCACTTTAGAAAATGTATGCTATCATGCTTTCGAGAGACCAATGCTCAGATTTGCATTTCCTACAAAATGCACATGGTACGTACTGTACAGTACTGTAATGTTTAACTGACTTACTGTATACAATAGTCAATTTTGTTGTAATAGTAAAGAAAAAAGTAACACTTTATCTTCCTGTGATTGTGCTGTTCATTAATTCGTATTTTTCATACTGTATTGTACTGTAGGAGAGTGCAAGAAATTGTGGAGGAACTAACTCGTGAGGATGATGAGCGTACTGCTTTGCAAATAAAACAAATTCTCCATTCCAAGTATGACCTGGACATATCGATCACCAGCATTAGAAGGATGCGACGGAAAATGGGACGGACCTTTGACACTAGAAGGTGAAATACTGAAAGCAGTATAAAGCATAAATGAACACTTATTCACAGTTAATAATCCCTTGATAAGTGATAACACAATGGGGTATATTTACTAAACTCCCGATTTTGACCGTGATGGCGTTTTTTGTTCTAAGTGGCATCTCGGTCATTTACTAAACAGTAATCACGGCAGTGATGAGGCCATTCGTATTTTTTTTCTTGTCCAAGTGAAAAATTACGAATGAATACACCATCGGTCAAATTACGCCTGTTTAGATGTGAATCTCGGTCATTTACTAACCATTCGTAATTGTATTTGCTGCCGCGAAAATGGTTTCGCGGCCGCGAAAAATTACGATTCGCATTTTTTTCCTAAAAAAAACGCGCCAGCCTTTGAAAACCGCGTTTACATGTGAACTGAATTATCCATTACTCACACCTGTTTTTTTGGCCCTATAAAAGTGTTTCAGGCACATTCTGAACTTCTCTCACTCTGAAATGGCGGCTGTGGTGTGTGGCAATGGATTTTTGTTGGCTGTGGGATACGTTAGACTGCTCCATGAGAATTCCAGGAATCAGGACCAGGTAAGTGAACATGGCCAACAGGTTGTCCAGGTACCGCGGAGGCTGCGCCAGCCTCGTTTTTTTAGAGGTCGTTTAAACCTAAATGCATTGTCCGATGATAGGGTCATACAGATGTTCCGCCTAAATAGAAACAACATTTTTCACCTGTATGACCTTGTCAAACTGGGCATAGACCCTGAGACAGCACACTCTCGCTCTGTCTCAGGCCTACACAAACTCCTGGCTGTGTTACACTTTATGGCTACTGGGAGCTTCCAGGCTGTGGCAGGCGACGTCATTGGGATCTCACAGCCCACCTTTTCAAAATCTTTGATGCAGGTGAGTCTAAAAATACATATGCGGTTATGGCTAAGTGTTGCTTGTGTAAGTTGAAACACCACAGTATTGTAGAGAATACCTAACATGACACTCACCTTAGCTTATTTAATGTCCACTCAGGTTTTGGATGTGTTGGAGCCACACATTAAAGCCTCAATCTGCTTCCCTACTGAGGAGTCGGAGTGGAGTGCTGTCAGGGTAGCTTTCTATGAGCTTGCTGGCATGCCCAATGTGCTGGGGGCCATAGATTGCACACACGTTCAGCTGAGATCACCTAAGGGCCGCCAGTATATATATACTAATAGGCATATGGATCAATCAACTAATGTCCAGGTGGTCTGTGATGCAAACTTAAAAATTATGAGTGTTGTTGCAGGTTACCCTGGTGCCTGCCATGACTCCTTCATCCTCAGTCAGTCATCGCTCTTCGATAAATTTGAGGAGGGACAAATGCCTGATGGCTGGCTGTTGGGTATGTTGAAAATGTTATGTGTGTATGTCTTTTAACCACAGCCTAGATTTTGGAGGAGGTGAGAGAATAATCTAACATATGTCCTAATGTTGACTATATATGTTTTTCAGGTGATGGGGGTTACGGCTGCTACTCTTGGCTCCTTACTCCATTGTCCCTACCTGATTCTCCTGCTGAACACAGTTATAATCATGCACATAAGGCTACGCGGAATGTGATAGAAAGATGTTTTGGGGTGCTGAAGTCACGTTTTCGGTGTCTTGATAAATCTGGTGGCCTTTTGTTGTATAGTCCCTCAAAGGTGACTCGAATTGTGTTCTGCTGCTGTTTTCTCCATAATCTGTGTTTAAGTCAACATCTGGCACATGGTGAGGGAGAAAGCAGTCAGCAAGCAGAGGAGTTAGATACATCTGGTGACAGTGTGAGTACAATTGTAGGGAGGCAGGTACGTCAAGAAGTGATCCTGCGATATTTTACAGGTAAGTTTTATTATGCTGTAATTATCCTTCACTAAACACTTTGCTCTACTTTCTATTGTGTGTTCTGTTACTTACTGTTTGTTGTTTATAGTGGTGTGTCCATTGTGCTTAGTTGATGCTAACAAAACATTTACAGTCATTACCCTTGAAAAACATAACTACATACATACAGACCAGCTTCTTAAATTTTGGAGACGGACACAGGAATGTGTTTTTTTAACAAATTCTTTTATTTATTTGCACAAAAAGTTTTATGTTATTTTTTTCTTTTGTGTGTGCTGGGTGCTGGCTCACTGGCACGTGCTCTTGATGAACGCCGGACAGGGGAGGTTACTGGCGTTTGAACAGGGGTCGTGGTTCCCGAGCTGGAGGTAACTTGCTGAGCACCCATCATAGCAATATTGCTGCTCAGATTATTTAAACTGGCAATCAGCTGAGTGTTTGTAGCAGTGTGGCTGGCTACAATCCTGGATAAGGCCTCATTCACCACTTGATTGTGTTGAATTATCTGAACTAGTGCCTGCTGATGTCGCTGTTGTTCATCTATAATGCGGGATAAATTAGCATTCATTTGGCTGTTTTCTGCCCTAATTTGCTCCATAGAGGTAGCCATTCTCCCTACTTGTACTATTAGTCTGCCCGAGTTGCGACTAATACGCGGTAGATGATGGGGCAGACTGGCAAGGTGTTGTGTATGTTGGGTCAGGGTGGCATTGCTTTGGGCCTGTTGGCTTGTCCAACTTGCCCAAAAATCGTCCGGAATTTGGCTTGGGGGCGGAGCTTGTGCCAGTTGTGGACTGCTGGATGGTTGGGGTATATCCTGCAACTGGATTGGCATGCTTGGATCAACAGCTGTTAATTGCAGTGTGAAGGATGGCTGTTGTTCTGGTCCCTGCTGGTCCTCGGCGGACATCAAGTTGTGCTCTGTATGGGGTAGGCAACATGCAATGTTGTAATTTTTAGAATTTGTCAAGGCTAATGCAACACATTATTACATTCCTAAAACTACATTTTTGCATTAGTAGCTCTTGTTTTTTGCAACTTAAAAAATTGTTAACATTTTTTGATAAAAAAAACAACACAGGCGCAAACATTGGCAAATTAGCATATTCCTCACCTAACTAACTTCCCTCCACAACATTACACTGTTAGATTCCCTCCCCTCACCACGATATAGACTACTTACCTGTATAGTCCAGAGGAGCTGAGCAAGTAAGCCATCTACATACTGGACAGGGGCGATGTGTGAACACTGTAATAGGTTTTTTTTTTTGGCCCAAAATTTATTTGTCTTCATATTTTTGAAAAATGTGAACGTGTGTGTGCTTAATGTATACTCAAATCTGTTCTTTTCATACAAATAGGTTGTCTAGACCATCCACTAAGACCTTATCTATTTTTAATAAAGCACCTTGAGCAATTGAAGACGTTACATCACATTGCTTGTTGAGGAAAACATGTAAACTCCAAACCAACTAACAACATCTTAAGTGTACTGTGTATATTATTGCTTATGTGTTTAATTTATGTTTTTACTCACCAGATAACTGAGGTGATCTGGGCTCATCACTCTGCGAACTCGCCAATAGTGCCAGTGGTGGCTGGGGTGACACTGCCGATAGTCTTCGCCTGGATGGGGATGATGGAGGTGCAGAATCAGAGCCAAGACGCCGTGTCTTAGTTGGCCTCCTGGGTAAGTGTCCCAAGCCCTGTGATGGGCGCCTTACAGGAGGTCGGCTTCCAGAAGCAGAACCTAGGTGCAAAATTTAGCATTATTATTTTGTACTTCTATGTGTTTTCAGAATATGTGACTACAGTGAAGACTTACCTGCAATACCACCATCATCCTGACTGGTCTGAGGCCTGTCTGGGCGGCTGGTCTGTGTGACTGTGGAAAAAGTGACCCCAACATTATTACCATGTTTTTTGTCAAATGAACCAGTGAAAACCATTAATGTACTGTAAGCATCTATTTGGTTTGGTTTCCAAAAAAAAAATAAGCTTAAGAGCTTCTATATTCATGATTTTTAGTTGAATATCAAAATGTACTTGATGTGGCACACAATAAAGTTTATACCTAAAAGATTTTGGACTCAGATATTGCAGAGATTCAGTACTTGGCAATTTTAAAATAATTTAATGTTTTAAAAATTGCCCCGCTTTTAAGTTTTTACTTAAAACAAATACATTTTGAGGATTTAAAACAAACACACATGTTCAAGCATTATCGCAAAAAATTGAACCAAAAAAAAAAAAAAAACATTTAAAAAAACTGCACGTTTTTGTTATAAAAAAAAAAAAAAAAAAAAAACAAGGAGCAAAAAAACACATTCAAAAAACAAACACACCTTAAGGGAGCATAGGCATGCAATCTGTTTTTTGCCAAAAAAAACATCCTTAAAAGTTTAAAAATTACATTAAAGAAATTGAACACACATTTTAAGAACAATAATACAAAACAAACTTACCATCCTGCGTGGGTCGGTCCGAATCCCGGACATGAGTAGCAGACACCACCTCGCCAGGAATCAATGCCCGCACAGGCTCCTCCCAGTCCCGATAGCTTACACGTAAAGGTGGCCCACCTCCGGTTCTACGTGCAGATTTGGACTCTTTGGCCATCTTGGCCTTGACACGCCGCTTAATATCGTAAAATCGCTTGCGGCACGTGTCCTCTGTCCGCCTCACCACACCCTCACTATTTACAGCAAGTATAACTTGCCCCCACAGGGCAGACTTCCTGCGGGAGGACACCCTGGCAGCATCCTGACCAAACAATTGGCGATGGTGCTTCATCAGCTCACGTACCAACGCCATGTTTTCAGCATAGCTGAACTTTATATTCCTGCCAGTCTTGGTAGTGGTGCGTGGCTGCGGAGCCACAACACCATCACTATCACTGGAAAATCCAGCAACAGGCACCCCCTCCTCCTCCTCCTCACTAACCTCCTCCCTCTCACTACCCCCCTCCACCTCACTACCCCCCTCCACCTCACTACCAGCCTCCACCTCACTACCAGCCTCCACCTCACTACCAGCCTCCACCTCACTAACCTCCGCCACCACACTGACCTCTGAGTCGGACATGACAAACAACATAAAACACTGAAAAATGAAAACACAAAACACACTCCTCCACTACTCCTACTACACACCACACAGCCAACACACGCTCACTCACTCACAAACAATGACAAAAGACTGAAATAATAAAACAAGGACAAAAAAGTTTACAAACTGGGAAAAAACAATACTACAAAGTTCACAAGACTCCTAACACACACAGTACAGCACTCAACAATCACCAAACTCCTCTCCAAATCCACCAAAAACTCCACCAAACTCACCAACTCCAAATACACCTTCCTCTCTCCTCTCCACTAGCTAAACCCACGAGGTGCGGAGTGTTTGGGGCGTTTTTATAGTAACATGCACAGACACTCCTCCTTTACGAATACAACCAATCACGGCCGCGTGACGTAAACGAAACTTAGAAGTCAAAACGCGGCAGCAAATTCCAAATCACTGCCGTAACAGACTTGTGACGCAGTCGTAAAAAAAAACCCCAACGCGGCCGCGAAATAGCAAACGCGGCCGCAATCAACAGCAGAAAAGCACGAATGACATCGACATCGGAAGATTGAAAAAATACGAATACGAACGCTTAGTAAATGAGTCGTAATCAATTCAAAAAGTTGCAAGTTTACACTGTCGATGTCAGTCGCGATTGAACTTGAACATGATTCTGAAATATACGAATCTTAGTAAATAAACCCCAATGATGTAAATCATTATACAGAGTGTGTACTGTATACTGCATATATTTATATATATATATATTTATATAAAAAATGTGTGTTTCAAGCAGTACTACCAATAATCAGATACAGTAGCTGGTGCCTTCCTACAGTAGGTAACGCAGCGTGTCCAATCTATAGCGACAGTCAGGCGGCACACAGATGAATAAACAGGCAACAGGCAGTTGAAAATTCAACGTTTCGAAGCAGTTTACTTTGTCATCAGGTTGAAGCAAACTGCTTCAAAACATTGCATTTACAACTGCCTGTTTCCTGTTTATTCATCTGAATGCCACCTGACTGTTGATATACAGTGTATATATATAGTATACTGCATACAGTACAATATATACTGTACTGTACAGACATATAATGGATTGTGTATACCCTGTATACAGTATATATATATATATATATGTATATATATATATATATATATATATAAGTAAAACAAACAGCCGACACTCATGGAGACTGTAAACAGCACTTGACACAGTTGTAAATGTCAACGACAGACTGCATAACACGTAAAACATACATATATACATTACTAGGTACACCCACTGGCGTGCGCAGCACATTTTATTAGGGGGTGCACCTTCGGAGGGGTGTGTCTAGCACTGCCTTTTGGGCATGTCTAGCACCATCTATTGATGGTCAACGCATATAAAATATCCACCTTTGTACCAATCCTAATAAAGCAGATACATTGTCAGATGTTGTGGTGTGCACCAAACAAACACCCCTGATGGCACTCACTGCAATTACACTGCTCCTCCTCAGCCTGCTCTGGCTCCCCCTCTCTTTCCCCTGCAAGTTGCAGCAGCTTACTTACAAGCCAGTCACTTACTGACACTCACAGTTTCAGACGAGTACTGCTGCTGCTGGAAAAACGAGTGACGTGGCAATGCTGCTGCCGACTGCCTGCCAGTATTGAATTTGTCTTCCTAAGAGGAACGCTGGCTGCATGCTGATCCTCATCAGTGGCTGGCGTTGGCATAACATAGAAGGAGAGAGGTGTGTATGTGGTGGGTGTGATGGGTGGGCGTGCGAGCAGCATGACGTAAACATGTCACATCACACTCTTTTTGTACATGGAGGTGGATCTGGGAATTTGAAAGCCGGTGTCAGTGGCACCCTTGATTAACCCAGGCGTCCGGTCAGTAATGCAGTCCTGACAGGGTGCAGCGCAGAGGGGACAAGTAATCGGTAATCAGCCTGCTCGGCGATCGCTGAATCAGGCATGTGAGATCGGGGTGCCAGACATTAGGGGGTGCCTGTGCGCACCAGGCACCCCCCCTGCGCACACCTATGGGTACACCTCGTGCAGATACCATCCACTGTGCTCCCGGGGATCCGGTGATGTCATAGGCACCCGCCGGCGACGGCGACCCGGCATCTCCAGGGGGCGTGGAACAGAGTGAGTTGCTACCATCACCATGGGAACAATAACAAGCTGGGGGAAAAAATACGATGTATCTTATAAAGCAGGTCAACGGTGCAGGAGAAAATTGTAACAAGAGAGAACCAAATCAGTACACTGACTGACTGAAGCAAAATGCAGCAAAGTATATACTATCATATAATGCTACATTCTAAATGTACCAGCGCCCTTCAAAACTAGCATGCCTTAGAGATGTGCACTTGAAATTTTTCGGGTTTTGTGTTTTGGTTTTGGGTTCGGTTCCGCGGCCGTGTTTTGGGTTCGACCGCGTTTTGGCAAAACCTCACCGAATTTTTTTTGTCGGATTCGGGTGTGTTTTGGATTCGGGTGTTTTTTTCAAAAAACCCTAAAAAACAGCTTAAATCATAGAATTTGGGGGTCATTTTGATCCCAAAGTATTATTAACCTCAAAAACCATAATTTCCACTCATTTTCAGTCTATTCTGAATACCTCACACCTCACAATATTATTTTTAGTCCTAAAATTTGCACCGAGGTAGCTGTGTGAGTAAGATAAGCGACCCTAGTGGCCGACACAAACACCGGGCCCATCTAGGAGTGGCACTGCAGTGTCACGCAGGATGGCCCTTCCAAAAAACACTCCCCAAACAGCACATGACGCAAAGAAAAAAAGAGGCGCAATGAGGTAGCTGTGTGAGTAAGATAAGCGACCCTAGTGGCCGACACAAACACCTGGCCCATCTAGGAGTGGCACTGCAGTGTCACGCAGGATGGCCCTTCCAAAAAACACTCCCCAAACAGCACATGACGCAAAGAAAAAAAGAGGCGCAATGAGGTAGCTGTGTGAGTAAGATAAGCGACCCTAGTGGCCGACACAAACACCGGGCCCATCTAGGAGTGGCACTGCAGTGTCACGCAGGATGGCCCTTCCAAGAAACACTCCCCAAACAGCACATGACGCAAAGAAAAAAAGAGGCGCAATGAGGTAGCTGTGTGAGTAAGATAAGCGACCCTAGTGGACGACACAAACACCGGGCCCATCTAGGAGTGGCACTGCAGTGTCACGCAGGATGGCCCTTCCAAAAAACACTCCCCAAACAGCACATGATGCAAAGAAAAAAAGAGGCGCAATGAGGTAGCTGTGTGAGTAAGATAAGCGACCCTAGTGGCCGACACAAACACCGGGCCCATCTAGGAGTGGCACTGCAGTGTCACGCAGGATGGCCCTTCCAAAAAACACTCCCCAAACAGCACATGACGCAAAGAAAAAAAGAGGCGCAATGAGGTAGCTGTGTGAGTAAGATAAGCGACCCTAGTGGCCGACACAAACACCGGGCCCATCTAGGAGTGGCACTGCAGTGTCACGCAGGATGGCCCTTCCAAAAAACACTCCCCAAACAGCACATGACGCAAAGAAAAAAAGAGGCGCAATGAGGTAGCTGTGTGAGTAAGATAAGCGACCCTAGTGGCCGACACAAACACCTGGCCCATCTAGGAGTGGCACTGCAGTGTCACGCAGGATGGCCCTTCCAAAAAACACTCCCCAAACAGCACATGACGCAAAGAAAAATTAAAGAAAAAAGAGGTGCAAGATGGAATTGTCCTTGGGCCCTCCCACCCACCCTTATGTTGTATAAACAGGACATGCACATGTAAGAGGCCTGGCGGGCCTTCTGGCGGAACGCTGTCGGCACTCGCGAGTGCCGTACTCGCTCCGCACCCGCTGCTACTCTTACCTTCGGGTCAGTGATGATCCCGGATCCCTCGTCCCAGTCGGTGGCCCTTCCGCCTGTCCGTCTGAAAGAGAAAGGCAACTGCGCTGAGGCCCCAAAAGGGCACTGGGCCAAGTGGGGGGGGGAAGGGGGAGGGCAATCGGGCAGGCGCTCGCTGAGCTAAGAGATGGTCATCATCGGCACTTGTGGCCTCAGACTGGTTACACCGCGTGCGAAGCACGGTGGGTGCAACCCGGACGGAAACGCCCTACGGAACCAAGGGGGGGGGGGGGGGGAGAGAGGGAGGGGTCACGTACGGTACACAAAACGGGCTCGAACAAGTTGTCCTCACCGGGTATATGTTGGTCCCCTTGCTGGTCCGATGTCTGTAGTCTCGGCACCTAGGACGAACTTCAAAACACAACAACAGCAACAACAACAACACACGGCACCTTACCTTTCCGAGGGACCTACCGGTGGGGTGCCCGTGCACCGTCGCGGGTATTACACCTCGCCCCGTAACTAGTATACGGCGGCGCCCGATGCTAGCGCGTCCGCAACTGCGGTGCGGACCGGGTATGGAAATACGAACAGTGTACAATGGTAACAAACACGATGCTGTAATGGTAAACAGTGTACTATGGTAACAAACACGATGCTGTAATGATAAACAGTGTACTATGGTAACAAACACGATGCTGTAATGATAAACAGTGTACTATGGTAACAAACACGATGCTGTAATGATAAACAGTGTACTACCACTGGTGCGGCACCCCCAGGGTAGGGATGGGGCCTAGCGCCCGCTGCTGCTCAGGCCGTCGCCTGCCTGACGGTGGGGGCAATGTGGGGGGGCCTAGCGCCCACTGTGGCTCAGGCCGTAGCCTGCCTGACTGCGGGGGCAATGTGGGGGGGCCTAGCGCCCAATGTGGCTCAGGCCGTAGCCTGCCTGACTGTGGGGGCAATGTGGGAGGGCCTAGTGCCCAAGGTGACTCAGGCCGTAGCCTGCCTAACTGCGGGGCACGTGGGGGGGGCCTCGGCCTAACGCCGGCGTTGGTGGTGCGGTGGGAGCAGACCCGAGGACGGTACCTGCGGGAGGAAAGGGCCTCACCGAGGGCTTACCTGCTCACCGACGTCCGGACCTCCGACTCTAAGTCCTCCGCTGGGCCGCCTCCGCTCACCGCGCCGACGTCCTCCGTCCACACGCCGTCCGAATACTCTGCCCCTTCCTGCCGCGTGCGGGCGTTTAAAACCCCCGCCGCGCGGCTCTCTGGGATGGGGGACGCGGCAGGTCCTCATTGGTCCGCCGCGTCGCCCAGTGATGACGCGCCACAACACGTGGGCGCGCCTGCTGTTGCGGCGGGCGGCAGCGGGGGAAGACGGTTCCGGACCAGTGGTGGGGGGCGGAGTGGGACGCGCCCGCACCCCCACACTTCCCCCCGCCTTTTCCTTTGTGGTCCCCACAAAGACAGGGTTGTGTGACCACTCGAAGTCGGGGTCTGCGAAGCGTGGTGGGGGTACTCCCATGGTGGAACGGGCCGATCTCCGGACCGGTGTGGCTTGTGGCAGGGGGGTTGACGTGGGCTCCCTGGGCGCCCCTCCCTGCCTTGCCGGGGACGAGTCAGTTGTCGGCTCCTCTGTGGGTGTCGGGCTGGTTGCCGCGGTCGCCCCCCCCGTGGTCGGGCTGACTGGTGGCGCCGGAGTTGGTGGGGATCCCCATAAGTCGAAGAGTGTTGGGCCCAGGGTGGTGGCTGGTTCCCCTGGGGCCACCCTGGCTACTGGGGGGTCGCACCGCACTGGTTCCTCTGCTTCGCCCCTTGGGGCCTGTGGCTCGCAAGGGCGCAGCATGTCTCGATGTAGGGTGCGGGTACAACCGCTGTCGTCCTCGGCTCGCACCTGGTAGACTGGACTGCCGGGAGCTGCCTGCCGCTGCACCACATAGGGCACTACTTCCCACCTCTCGCTCAGTTTGTTCTTGGGCCGTTTCTCCCGGACCCGGACTCGTTGACCCACCTCAAGGGGTTCCATCTGAGCCTGGGGAGGTTGGGGGTGCTCAGCGGAGCTGATGTGGGACTCAGCCATTTCTGCCACCGTCTTTAGGCGACGTCTCTGCTCCTCGACCCATCCACCTTCGGTCCATCGGTCCTCCCCCGTCGGTGTGGTCAAGTCAAGGTCCTGCAGCTCCCGCCCCGGTCGGCCAAACAGCATGAAATAGGGGGAAATGCCTGTGGTCCGGTGTATTCTGTTGTTATATGCCCACACGCACTCCTGGACGAAGTCGGGCCAGCGCCTTCTCTTCTCGGGTGCTAGCGTCCTCAGCATCTGTAAGAGGGTCCGATTAAATCTCTCGCAGGCCCCATTCCCCTGAGGGTGATATGGGGTGGTCCGGGACTTCTGCATGCCATAGGTCTGGCAGAGTCGCTCCATCACCCGGCCTTGGAAGCACGCCCCCTGGTCCGAGTGAATGCGTTCGGGGCACCCATACTTCCGGATGAACTGTTCCACAATGGCTCGGGCGGCCCCCTCCGCTGTCTGGTCCCGGGTGGGGGCCACCACGGTGAACTTGGTGAAGTGATCCGCCATCACCAAGGCATACTGGTATCCGGCCGCCGACTCCCCTAGAGAGACATAGTCCACCATCAGTAGCTCCAGGGGCCTACTTGTCTTGATGGTTTGGACAGGGGCCCGTTGTTCGCTGGGCTTAGTCACCCCACACCTCTCGCACGTTCGGCATACGCCCTCCACCACCCCCTTGAGTCCGGGTAGGAAGTACTGGCGGCGGATCCACTGGAGTGTCTTGGCCACTCCGAAGTGGGCCCCCTCCTCATGGGCCTCTGTCGCCAAGGCCCGGGCTGTAGTTTCGGGGAGGACGATCTGCCACACATTGCGAAGTTCCTGCTCCAGGTAGGCGCGCCGACATAATACGTCCTCCTGGATCGCCATCCGATCCCACTGGTGTAGTATTTTCTGCCCGTTTGCTCCAAGCTGTTCCCTCTCTCGGTGGGAGGGCCAGTGCCCTCCCTTTTTCCAGTCGCGTAGAGCTCTCAGGACGGGGTCCTGCTCCTGTTGGGTGGCCCAATCCTTAGGGGTTCTTTGCAGGAGGAGACCGCAGCTGGTGGCCTGCCGGGACTGGGGGGCTGGTCCGACCCTGGTGAGGTCTGGAATCTCCAGTCCCTCTTGCTCCTCGTCGGTGGGGCCTGTGGGGCCTTCCACTGGAAACCGGGACAGGGCGTCCGCGTTGGCGTTGTCCCTCCCTGGGCGATACTTTATTTTGTGGGGAAATTTTGCCAGTCGGGCAACCCAGCGTTGCTCCAGAGCCCCTAGTTTGGCTGTGCTGAGGTGGGCCAGAGGATTGTTGTCGGTTACGACCTCGAAGTCCACGCCTGTCAAGTACTCCGCAAACTTTTCGGTCACTGCCCACACTAGTGCCAGCAACTCCAGCTTGAACGAGCTGTAGTTATCGGGGTTCCGTTCGGAGTCCCGTAAGCTCCGGCTTCCGTAGGCGATCACCCGCTCCTGGCCGTCCTGTACTTGGGAGAGCACCGCCCCCAACCCCTGGTGGCTTCCGTCGGTATAGACCAAGAACGGTTTGTCGAAGTCCGCATAAGCCAAGACCGGGGCCTGCATGAGGGCGTCTTTAAGCTGGTTGAACGCGTCGTCTTGGGCTCGCCCCCATTCCACTGCCTTCCTCCGGGCGTCTGTCGCTACCCCTCGAAGTAGGTCATGCAAGGGTCCGGCAATCTTGGCAAAGCCCTTGATGAATCTTCGGTAGTACCCCACCAGTCCCAAGAAGGCCCTCACCTCCGTCACAGTGGTCGGAGCTTTCCACCCACGGATCGCGGCAAGTTTGTCGGGGGTCGGCTGGACCCCCTGCTGGGAGACCACATGGCCCAAGTACTCAAGGCTGGGCTTGAGGAGGTGACATTTCCTTGGCTTTAGTTTAAGCCCAAATTGCTCCAACCTTTGCAGGACCAAGTCCAGTCTCCGCAAATGTTCCTCCCACGTTGGGGCGAACACGATGATGTCATCGAGGTAGATCAGAATCGCATCGAAGTTCAAGTCCCCCAGGCAGCGTTCCATGAGGCGTTGGAACGTGGCCGGGGCATTGGAGAGTCCGAAGGGCATCCTGCAAAAATCGAACAGTCCCATGGGGGTGATGAAGGCGGTCTTGGCCTGGTCCTTCTCGGCTACCGGCACCTGCCAGTACCCACTGGCCAGATCTAATGTTGAAAAATAGCGGGATTTACCTAGTGCTGCCAAAGATTCTTCGATCCGGGGCAGCGGGTACGCGTCCCGCACGGTGCAGTGGTTGAGCTTCCGGTAGTCCACGCAGAAGCGTAGCGCGCCATCCTTTTTCTTTATCAGTACGATGGGGGCCGCCCAGGGGCTTTTGCTTTCTCGAATAACCTGGTTGTCCAGCATCTGGCGGATCATGTTCTTTACTTCCTGGTACAATTTGGGCGGGATCGGCCGGTATCGCTCCCGGACAGGGGCGTTGTCCCCCGTGTTGATCTCGTGCTCCAATTCTCGGGTGTAGCCGAAATCTTCCTCGTGCCGCGAGAACGCCTTTTGCCTCTTCCAGAGCATCCGTTCTAGTCTTTTGACGTCGGAGGGGCTGGTCTGTTCCAGAGAGACGTCCATCTGGGCCAGTATGGTTTGGCCGTTCCAGCTGGCAGTGGGTTCCTCAGGTTCTTCCAGGCTCACGGCCAGTGTCCACGGATTCCGGCCATCCGAATCCAGGACTAGGCCTCGTCCTGTCTCCACGCCTCCCGCCGGGATCGCGTCCACCTGTGCGAGGATGGTCCGGGGGGGAATATGGGTGGGGAGGTCCCCCAGGTTACAAATCCGGATGGGGACCATGCCGTTCCGGACCACGGCCAGGACCCGGGCCACAACCAGCCCGGCACCGGACTGGCTGAACCAGCAGGGCTCGATCAGTACCGCCTTACCTTCCAGGCGGTGCTGCGTCCGTACGGGGAAGTCCAACACTACCTCCTGTCGGGGGGGTATCTTTACCCTTTGGTTGTGGTGGGTCTTAATTCGCCCCAAGGGGCCCAGGCCTCGGGCAGACAACCCCTCGCCTAGCTGGACCACTCTCTGTAGGGCCTGTTGTACGGGCTTTTGCATCCCCAGGTATTTCCAATATCGGGGGCCGTTCTCCTGGGCCAGGGCTTGATCTAAGTCCCGCAGTATGTTGGTCCCCAGGATGATGGGCCCATGTCTTAACTCGTCTCCGGCGACTACCATTATTCCTTTCTTTCCAAGGGATTGTCCATACAATTCCACCTCGAGCCACACAACCCCCAGGATTGGGAGGGGCAAGTTGTTGGCGGCCGTGAGGGTTATCCAGTCTCCCACGTCCGTCCTCTTCAAGTGGCTGTAGTCTTGTTGGAAGCATCTCTCGGACATGGTGGACACCTGGGAACCGGTGTCCAGCAGGCAGCGTTGGCTCTGACCATCTAGCCGCGCTATCACGGTGGGGCATTCTCCAATTAGGTCCGAGGAATGGGCGATATCCACAAAGTCGTCTCTGTTCCTCGCAGTTTTGCCCGCAACTGCGAGGGATGCTAGTTTAAAGCCCTCCTGCGATCGCTCTGGTGGCGGCGGGCCTCTGGACACTCCCGCGCGAAGTGCCCTGGGCGTCCACACTCCCAACACGCCATCTCCCGGGGTCCCCTCCGTCGGGTGTCCTCCGCCCGTCTGCGCGGCTCCTCCCGCCGGCGTGGACGTTGAAAGGAGCCTCCCATCTCCTCCTCGGCGTCCCTGGTGCTGCCTCCCGGGATTACATTACGGCTTTCAGATTGTTCCACCCGTCGCTTCAGTTTGGACATCTCTTCCTGGACTAGTAGGAGGGCATTGGTCAGGTCCTTGACGCATCCTTCCAGGGGACTGACCTCTGGCTGGGGGGGCGGTGGTGGTGGCTGGGCCTTCGCCAGGGGTTGGGCCTGCTGAAGAGCTATGACGCAGGACCCAAATTCTGCATCCTGGTCCTTGGTCAAGGCCTTTTCCAGCGCGTCGGGGAAGGTCATGGTGGGCTGAGCCTCAATCTTGTCCAGGAGGTGGTTTCGCAGTTGTTTATTCCTCAGGCCGGCCACGAACCGGTCCCGGAGGCCGGAGTCCGCATCTCCGGTCAACCACTTCTCGTCGGGACGCGCCTTGATCTTCTGCGCGCACTTCTGTAAGGCGTTGGCAAACTGGGAGATAGTTTCATCCTCCGTCTGGAATCGCGCGAAGAGGCGCCTCCGGAGCCCATCTGCCGTGGACCTCTCCCGGTAGACGTCCTTGAGGATCTTGTATACCCCGTCGAGGTCCGTCCTCTGCTCTTCCGGTCGCAGCAGCACGGTGTCCCTGGCTTCTCCTTGGAGGAACTGTAGGGCCAGATCCACGTACGCTGAAACTGGCAGGCGGTGTAGCCGGATGACAGAGTCCAGCTGATTCTTCCACTCCTCGAGGGGCATGTTCCACCCATCGTACCTAGACAAAAAATGGATGGCCGCCCCGAGGGGCAGACCGGGCCAATCCGGCGCCGGGGACGTTGCTGGGACCGACATGTCGGATCCTGCCAGCTACGCCAAATGTAAGAGGCCTGGCGGGCCTTCTGGCGGAACGCTGTCGGCACTCGCGAGTGCCGTACTCGCTCCGCACCCGCTGCTACTCTTACCTTCGGGTCAGTGATGATCCCGGATCCCTCGTCCCAGTCGGTGGCCCTTCCGCCTGTCCGTCTGAAAGAGAAAGGCAACTGCGCTGAGGCCCCAAAAGGGCACTGGGCCAAGTGGGGGGGGGAAGGGGGAGGGCAATCGGGCAGGCGCTCGCTGAGCTAAGAGATGGTCATCATCGGCACTTGTGGCCTCAGACTGGTTACACCGCGTGCGAAGCACGGTGGGTGCAACCCGGACGGAAACGCCCTACGGAACCAAGGGGGGGGGGGGGGAGAGAGGGAGGGGTCACGTACGGTACACAAAACGGGCTCGAACAAGTTGTCCTCACCGGGTATATGTTGGTCCCCTTGCTGGTCCGATGTCTGTAGTCTCGGCACCTAGGACGAACTTCAAAACACAACAACAGCAACAACAACAACACACGGCACCTTACCTTTCCGAGGGACCTACCGGTGGGGTGCCCGTGCACCGTCGCGGGTATTACACCTCGCCCCGTAACTAGTATACGGCGGCGCCCGATGCTAGCGCGTCCGCAACTGCGGTGCGGACCGGGTATGGAAATACGAACAGTGTACAATGGTAACAAACACGATGCTGTAATGGTAAACAGTGTACTATGGTAACAAACACGATGCTGTAATGATAAACAGTGTACTATGGTAACAAACACGATGCTGTAATGATAAACAGTGTACTATGGTAACAAACACGATGCTGTAATGATAAACAGTGTACTACCACTGGTGCGGCACCCCCAGGGTAGGGATGGGGCCTAGCGCCCGCTGCTGCTCAGGCCGTCGCCTGCCTGACGGTGGGGGCAATGTGGGGGGCCTAGCGCCCACTGTGGCTCAGGCCGTAGCCTGCCTGACTGCGGGGGCAATGTGGGGGGGCCTAGCGCCCAATGTGGCTCAGGCCGTAGCCTGCCTGACTGTGGGGGCAATGTGGGAGGGCCTAGTGCCCAAGGTGACTCAGGCCGTAGCCTGCCTAACTGCGGGGCACGTGGGGGGGGCCTCGGCCTAACGCCGGCGTTGGTGGTGCGGTGGGAGCAGACCCGAGGACGGTACCTGCGGGAGGAAAGGGCCTCACCGAGGGCTTACCTGCTCACCGACGTCCGGACCTCCGACTCTAAGTCCTCCGCTGGGCCGCCTCCGCTCACCGCGCCGACGTCCTCCGTCCACACGCCGTCCGAATACTCTGCCCCTTCCTGCCGCGTGCGGGCGTTTAAAACCCCCGCCGCGCGGCTCTCTGGGATGGGGGACGCGGCAGGTCCTCATTGGTCCGCCGCGTCGCCCAGTGATGACGCGCCACAACACGTGGGCGCGCCTGCTGTTGCGGCGGGCGGCAGCGGGGGAAGACGGTTCCGGACCAGTGGTGGGGGGCGGAGTGGGACGCGCCCGCACCCCCACACACACTTTAACCAACCCATCATTTCAGTGACAGGGTCTGCCACACGACTGTGACTGAAATGACGGGTTGGTTTGGACCCCCACCGAAAAAGAAGCAATTAATCTCTCCCTGCACAAACTGGCTCTACAGAGGCAAGATGTCCACCTCATCATCATCCTCCGATATATCACCGTGTACATCCCCCTCCTCACAGATTATCAATTCGTCCCCACTGGAATCCACCATCTCAGCTCCCTGTGTACTTTGTGGAGGCAATTTCTGCTGGTCAATGTCTCCACGGAGGAATTGATTATAATTCATTTTAATGAACATCATCTTCTCCACATTTTCTGGAAGTAACCTCGTACGCCGATTGCTGACAAGGTAAGCGGCGGCACTAAACACTCTTTCGGAGTACACACTTGTGGGAGGGCAACTTAGGTAGAATAAAGCCAGTTTGTGCAAGGGCCTCCAAATTGCCTCTTTTTCCTGCCAGTATAAGTACGGACTGTGTGACGAGCCTACTTGGATGCGGTCACTCATATAATCCTCCACCATTCTTTCAATGGGGAGAGAATCATATGCAGTGACAGTAGACGACATGTCCGTAATCGTTGACAGGTCCTTCAGTCCGGACCAGATGTCAGCATCAGCAGTCGCTCCAGACTGCCCTGCATCACCGCCAGCGGGTGGGCTCGGAATTCTGAGCCTTTTCCTCGCACCCCCAGTTGCGGGAGAATGTGAAGGAGGAGATGTTGACAGGTCGCGTTCCGCTTGACTTGACAATTTTCTCACCAGCAGGTCTTTGAACCCCAGCAGACTTGTGTCTGCCGGAAAGAGAGATCCAAGGTAGGTTTTAAATCTAGGATCGAGCACGGTGGCCAAAATGTAGTGCTCTGATTTCAACAGATTGACCACCCGTGAATCCTTGTTAAGCGTATTAAGGGCTCCATCCACAAGTCCCACATGCCTAGCGGAATCGCTCCGTGTTAGCTCCTCCTTCAATGTCTCCAGCTTCTTCTGCAAAAGCCTGATGAGGGGAATGACCTGACTCAGGCTGGCAGTGTCTGAACTGACTTCACGTGTGGCAAGTTCAAAGGGCAGCAGAACCTTGCACAACGTTGAAATCATTCTCCACTGCGCTTGAGACAGGTGCATTCCACCTCCTATATCGTGCTGAATTGTATAGGCTTGAATGGCCTTTTGCTGCTCCTCCAACCTCTGAAGCATATATAGGGTTGAATTCCACCTCGTTACCACTTCTTGCTTCAGATGATGGCAGGGCAGGTTCAGGCGTTTTTGGTGTTGCTCCAGTCTTCTGTACGTGGTGCCTGTACGCCGAAAGTGTCCCGCAATTCTTCTGGCCACCGACAGCATCTCTTGCACGCCCCTGTCGTTTTTAAAAAATTCTGCACCACCAAATTCAAGGTATGTGCAAAACATGGGACGTGCTGGAATTTGCCCAGATTTAATGCACACACAATATTGCTGGCGTTGTCCGATGCCACAAATCCACAGGAGAGTCCAATTGGGGTAAGCCATTCCGCGATGATCTTCCTCAGTTGCCGTAAGAGGTTTTCAGCTGTGTGCATATTCTGGAAACCGGTGATACAAAGCGTAGCCTGCCTAGGAAAGAGTTGGCGTTTGCGAGATGCTGCTACTGGTGCCGCCGCTGCTGTTCTTGCGGCGGGAGTCCATACATCTACCCAGTGGGCTGTCACAGTCATATAGTCCTGACCCTGCCCTGCTCCACTTGTCCACATGTCCGTGGTTAAGTGGACATTGGGTACAGCTGCATTTTTTAGGACACTGGTGACTCTTTTTCTGAGGTCTGTGTACATTTTCGGTATCGCCTGCCTAGAGAAATGGAACCTAGATGGTATTTGGTATCGGGGACACAGTACCTCCAACAAGTCTCTAGTTGGCTCTGCAGTAATGATGGATACCGGAACCACGTTTCTCACCACCCAGGATGCCAAGGCCTCAGTTATCCGCTTTGCAGCAGGATGACTGCTGTGATATTTCATCTTCCTCGCAAAGGACTGTTGGACAGTCAATTGCTTGGTGGAAGTAGTAAAAGTGGTCTTACGATTTCCCCTCTGGGATGACCATCGACTCCCAGCAGCAACAACAGCAGCGCCAGCAGCAGTAGGCGTTACACGCAAGGATGCATTGGAGGAATCCCAGGCAGGAGAGGAATCGTCAGAATTGCCAGTGACATGGCCTGCAGGACTATTGGCATTCCTGGGGAAGGAGGAAATTGACACTGAGGGAGTTGGTGGGGTGGTTTGCGTGAGCTTGGTTACAAGAGGAAGGGATTTACTGGTCAGTGGACTGCTTCCGCTGTCGCCCAAAGTTTTTGAACTTGTCACTGACTTATTATGAATGCGCTGCAGGTGACGTATAAGGGAGGATGTTCCGAGGTGGTTAACGTCCTTACCCCTACTTATTACAGCTTGACAAAGGCAACACACGGCTTGACAAATGTTGTCCGCATTTCTGTTGAAATACTTCCACACCGAAGAGCTGATTTTTTTGGTATTTTCACCAGGCATGTCAACGGCCATATTCCTCCCACGGACAACAGGTGTCTCCCCGGGTGCCTGACTTAAACAAACCACCTCACCATCAGAATCCTCCTTGTCAATTTCCTCCCCAGCGCCAGCAACACCCATATCCTCCTCATCCTGGTGTACTTCAACACTGACATCTTCAATCTGACTATCAGGAACTGGACTGCGGGTGCTCCTTCCAGCACTTGCAGGGGGCGTGCAAATGGTGGAAGGCGCATGCTCTTCACGTCCAGTGTTGGGAAGGTCAGGCATCGCAACCGACACAATTGGACTCTCCTTGTGGATTTGGGATTTCGAAGAACGCATAGTTCTTTGCGGTGCTTTTGCCAGCTTGAGTCTTTTCATTTTTCTAGCGAGAGGCTGAGTGCTTCCATCCTCATGTGAAGCTGAACCACTAGCCATGAACATAGGCCAGGGCCTCAGCCGTTCCTTGCCACTCCGTGTGGTAAATGGCATATTGGCAAGTTTACGCTTCTCCTCCGACAATTTTATTTTAGATTTTGGAGTCCTTTTTTTACTGATATTTGGTGTTTTGGATTTTACATGCTCTGTACTATGACATTGGGCATCGGCCTTGGCAGACGACGTTGCTGGCATTTCATCGTCTCGGCCATGATTAGTGGCAGCAGCTTCAGCACGAGGTGGAAGTGGATCTTGATCTTTCCCTAATTTTGGAACCTCAACATTTTTGTTCTCCATATTTTAATAGGCACAACTAAAAGGCACCTCAGGTAAAAAATGGAGATGGATGGATACTAGTATACTTATGGATGGACGAGCGACTGCCGACACAGAGGTAGCTACAGCCGTGGACTACCGTACTGTGTCTGCTGCTAATATAGACTGGATGATAATGAGATGAAATCAATATATATTATATCACACTAGTACTGCAGCCGGACAGGTAGATATATTTATTATGTAATGACTGATGACGGACCTGCTGGACACTGTCAGCTCAGCAGCACCGCAGACTGCTACAGTAAGCTACTATAGTAGTATGTATAAAGAAGAAAGAAAAAAAAAAAAACACGGGTAGGTGGTATACAATTATGGATGGACGAGCGACTGCCGACACAGAGGTAGCTACAGCCGTGGACTACCGTACTGTGTCTGCTGCTAATATAGACTGGATGATAATGAGATGAAATCAATATATATTATATCACACTAGTACTGCAGCCGGACAGGTAGATATATTTATTATGTAATGACTGATGACGGACCTGCTGGACACTGTCAGCTCAGCAGCACCGCAGACTGCTACAGTAAGCTACTATAGTAGTATGTATAAAGAAGAAAGAAAAAAAAAAACACGGGTAGGTGGTATACAATTATGGATGGACGAGCGACTGCCGACACAGAGGTAGCTACAGCCGTGGACTACCGTACTGTGTCTGCTGCTAATATAGACTGGATGATAATGAGATGAAATCAATATATATTATATCACACTAGTACTGCAGCCGGACAGGTAGATATATTTATTATGTAATGACTGATGACGGACCTGCTGGACACAGTCAGCTCAGCAGCACCGCAGACTGCTACAGTAAGCTACTATAGTAGTATGTATAAAGAAGAAAGAAAAAAAAAAACCACGGGTAGGTGGTATACAATTATGGATGGACGAGCGACTGCCGACACAGAGGTAGCTACAGCCGTGGACTACCGTACTGTGTCTGCTGCTAATATAGACTGGATGATAATGAGATGAAATCAATATATATTATATCACACTAGTACTGCAGCCGGACAGGTAGATATATTTATTATGTAATGACTGATGACGGACCTGCTGGACACTGTCAGCTCAGCAGCACCGCAGACTGCTACAGGAAGCTACTATAGTAGTATGTATAAAGAAGAAAGAAAAAAAAAACCACGGGTAGGTGGTATACAATTATGGATGGACGAGCGACTGCCGACACAGAGGTAGCTACAGCCGTGGACTACCGTACTGTGTCTGCTGCTAATATAGACTGGATGATAATGAGATGAAATCAATATATATATATATATATAATATCACTAGTACTGCAGCCGGACAGGTATATATATTTATTATGTAATGACTGATGACGGACCTGCTGGACACTGTCAGCTCAGCAGCACCGCAGACTGCTACAGTAAGCTACTATAGTAGTATGTATAAAGAAGAAAGAAAAAAAAAAAACCACGGGTAGGTGGTATACAATTATGGATGGACGAGCGACTGCCGACACAGAGGTAGCTACAGCCGTGGACTACCGTACTGTGTCTGCTGCTAATATAGACTGGATGATGAGATGAAATCAATATATATATATATATATAATATCACTAGTACTGCAGCCGGACAGGTATATATATTTATTATGTAATGACTGATGACGGACCTGCTGGACACTGTCAGCTCAGCAGCACCGCAGACTGCTACAGTAAGCTACTATAGTAGTATGTATAAAGAAGAAAGAAAAAAAAAAAACACGGGTAGGTGGTATACAATTATGGATGGACGAGCGACTGCCGACACAGAGGTAGCTACAGCCGTGGACTACCGTACTGTGTCTGCTGCTAATATAGACTAGATGATAATGAGATGAAATCAATATATATATATATATAATATCACTAGTACTGCAGCCGGACAGGTATATATATTTATTATGTAATGACTGATGACGGACCTGCTGGACACAGTCAGCTCAGCAGCACCGCAGACTGCTACAGTAAGCTACTATAGTAGTATGTATAAAGAAGAAAGAAAAAAAAAAAAAGCACGGGTAGGTGGTATACAATTATGGATGGACGAGCGACTGCCGACACAGAGGTAGCTACAGCCGTGGACTACCGTACTGTGTCTGCTGCTAATATAGACTGGATGATAATGAGATGAAATCAATATATATTATATCACACTAGTACTGCAGCCGGACAGGTAGATATATTTATTATGTAATGACTGATGACGGACCTGCTGGACACAGTCAGCTCAGCAGCACCGCAGACTGCTACAGTAAGCTACTATAGTAGTATGTATAAAGAAGAAAGAAAAAAAAAACACGGGTAGGTGGTATACAATATTATATATATATTATATACAATTATATATATATATATATATATATATATTAAACTGGTGGTGACTGGTGGTCAGGTCACTGGTCACACTATCAGCAACTTGCAAGTAGTACTCCTAAGCAGACAATCACAATATATATTATACTGGTGGTCAGTGTGGTCACAATGGCAGTGTGGCACTCTGGCAGCAAAAGTGTGCACTGTACGTTATATGTACTCCTGAGTCCTGCTCTCAGACACTAACTGCTCCCCACTGTCAGTGTCTCCCCCACAAGTCAGATAATATACAGTCACACTATCTATCACTTCAGCAAGTAACAAGTACTCCTCCTAATGCTCCCCAAAATTACTACTGTGTCTCTCTCTACAGTCTCACTCTCTTCTCTATAAACGGAGAGGACGCCAGCCACGTCCTCTCCCTATGAATCTCAATGCACGTGTGAAAATGGCGGCGACGCGCGGCTCCTTATATAGAATCCGAGTCTCGCGATAGAATCCGAGCCTCGCGAGAATCCGACAGCGGGATGATGACGTTCGGGCGTGCTCGGGTTAACCGAGCAAGGCGGGAAGATCCGAGTCGCTCGGACCCGTGTAAAAAAACATGAAGTTCGGGCGGGTTCGGATTCCGAGGAACCGAACCCGCTCATCCCTAATATTAATATACCACTAAGAAATGATGCAGAGCAAAGCTACATTAAAATTGATAGAACAACAATACTTGCAATATACTGTAGTAGCTATGGTATATTATGGCACCACTATAACCGGGCACAATCTAATAATTACTTAACATAAATGATGCATTAATGAGACCTGTTGAAGAAATGTGAAAAGCAAGGAAATATCACAAATATATAACAGGAAGCACGTATATGAGAGCATATAATTTAAACCAAACGGTTTAACCGTTTCCAACGTGTGGATCCACCGTGCTTCTTTTTGTAATAGAATCCATCCACGATTACCACCTCTGACACTTTCGGGTACCATGTCAATCATTTTGTAACGGATCGATGCCAGGCTGTGATGAAGTTCTTTAAAGTGTCGAGCTACAGGTTGATCCGATCCACGACCCTCCAATGCAGCCCTTATGCTTGAGCGATGAAGTGCAATCCTTTCTTTAAATTGGCGAACGGTTTTGCAAATATAAAGGAACCCACAAGGGCATTTGATATAATAAACTACAATTATGCTTGAACAAGTCAGGGGGTATTTGATACTGAATTTTTTGACAGATCATGGATGATGAAAAAATTCACCAGTCTCCAAGCTACTACATGTAGTGCAGCCCAGGCACTTATAGTTGCCTGCTTTATAGGATAGAAAGTGTAATGGCATCGTCAGCCTAATATTCGTTATATCATTATGCACAATGACGTCCTTCACATTTCGGCCTCTACAATATGCTGGCAAAATCATAGTTTTTTTAAACCAGGTTACGTCTTATCTTGTGATACCAGTGGCCATAATTGTTTTGGCTGTCTTCATAGTATTGCCACTCATTGTTGAGTAATCTTGTGGCCAGACGATGTGGTCAGGGTCATCCAAACTGTTGGTCTTTTGCAATAAGGCAGTGCAATCCTGAAGCAATACTCGCTATTTGGCTTTCTACAGATATTTAAATTTATAACCTCTGGCCAGAAATTTATGGGCCATAATGTCCATTTGTGCTATTGCATCCTCCCGGTTGCTGCAAATATACGAAATATCCACATGTATTGGGAATAAGGTAACCCCCACTTCAACGCCGGAGGATGGTGGCTACTAGCATTTAGGATGGCGTTTCTGTCAACATCTTTAACATACAATGTAGTGTGTAATTGCTGAGACAAGTCCTATTTAATTGCAACATCAAGGTAATGTATCTCTTCAAAACTAGTTGAGAAGGTAAATTTGATGGATGAATCCAATGAGTTAATCTCTCTCATTGCATCAATGAAGCTTTCCTCAGTGTCCGACCATAAGATGAAGGTATCATCGATGTAGTGAAAGTATGCTTTGATCTTTCATGCTGTAGTTGGTTTGCATAGGAACAGGTCATTCTTTACCTCACACATGAAGATATTGGCGAAGATTGGTGCTACGCAAGACCCCATTCCTCAGCCGGAGCACTGCTGGTAGATTTTCCCGTCAAACAAGAAGTAGTTGCGAGTCCAATAATTTTATGAAAACGTTCACATCAGGACCGGTATATCTGTGTTGCATGTGATGGACCGTCTGACTGCTTCAATGCAACGTTGATGCAGGATGTTCGTGTACAAACTGATGACATCAATAGTACACATAAGATGTCTGTCAGGTAGTGGAGTTATAGCTGCTATTTGCATCAAAAAGGCCATGGTATCTTTTAAACATGTTCTTTGATTGCGTACAATAGGCTGCAAGAAGAAGTCCAAATATTTGGAGATTGTGTAGTATAATGAATCCCGCGCAGAGATGATGGGACGACTCGGCGGCTGCGTTGGATTCTTATGTAGCTTGTGGATGGTGCAAAGGACTGGTGTAATGGGCCAGTCCTGTGTGAGGGCATCTCTCATTTTCACATTAATCACATCTGACTGCATGGCCTCTAGCAGTATTCTGTCAATTTCACATTTATATTTGGAAGTGGGGTTCATGGATAATAGCTGATATGTAGACATATCAGCAAGCTGTCCATAGATTTTGGTTTTGTATGTCTCCAGATCATGAACCACAATACCCCCACCTTTATCCGCTGGGCAAAAGACGATGTGATTATTAGAGCCTAAGTTCCTTAGGGCTGTGTGTTCCATGGGGGTCATTCTGACCCGATCGCTCGCTGCAGTTTGTCGCAGCGCAGCGATCGGGTCAGAACTGCGCATGTGCCGGCACATGGCAGCTTTCGTTACTTAGCGATCACAGACAGAGGCGGTCGCTAGGTGGAAGGGGGCTGAACGGTGGCATTAGGCCGCCGTTTAGGGGGAGCGGTCCAGCCAATGCAGGCGTTGGGGGGGGGGGGGCGTGGCGGCTGCGGCCATCCGCAGGAGCTGCGCTGGCCGGGAGTTACTCCTCAAATACAAAGGCATCGCCTCTGTGCTATTATTTTGTATTTGTGCAGGGGGGGGGGGGGCAGCACTGACATGCGGGGCGGACTAGCCCTGTGCTGGGCGTCCCCCCGCATGTCTGAGTTAACGATCGTAGCTGTGCTAACTTTATCACTAGCTACGATCAACTCGGAATGACCACCTATATCCGATAGGTTGTCAACATATGGTGCACTGTGGGTCTCGGAATCATCATATAGGTTACTCATATGATTAATAAAACATTTGATATTAGGATTCGTTGAAGTTGTATCCAAGAGAGAAAGTTTACGTAAGGGAATATCACCTTCAAGAGTCAGTTTTTCATAACCAAAATATTCCTTAAGTCGCATCCTACGACCAAATTTACATAGATCCACTGTATCGCGGAAGACGTCAGGGTTCTTTGTAGGGACATAGGAGAGTCCTTTGTTAAGTACCGACAGTTCATCTTGTGTAAGATTATGAGACGACAGGTTAAAAACTATGGGGTAGATGTATTAACCTGGAGAAGGCATAAGGAAGTGATAAACCAGTGATATGTGCAAGGTGATAAAGGCACCAGCCAATCAGCTCCAATATGTAAATTAACAGTTAGGATCTGATATGCTGGTGCCTTTATCACCTTGCACATATCACTGGTTTATAACTTCCTTATGCCTTCTCCAGGTTAATACATCTGCCCCTATGTTTTCTTGCTCGTTGCTTTTTTTGATTTGCCGTGCCCATTGTCCACCACGGCGGGTGTGGGACCTTTTTTAGGCTCTGTTCCTGCCCTGGTTGTTACCCCCAAAGGAGTTTTTTTCAGGTTTTTTGACTGTGGGTCCTCTACACATTCCATATCGCTGGAGGATACTGCACTCGAATTGTCGGTTTTTAAATTGAACTTCCTGTGGTGTCTAAATTTCGTTTTTTTATCAGAGTTGGAGTAGCGGTTGTAAGCCAAACTGTAAACCTTGTGTACCTGATAATCTCTGTCTACCATGTTGCATTTTGCCTTCTTAAATTGTATAAAGTCTACCCTGCTATCCAGAATATGTAATAGAACAACAAATGGCTGGCACTCATGGAGACTGTAAAAAGCATATGACAAAGTTGTAAATATCAACGTTTCAGGGCCAGTGCCGTTTTATCAAGACAGACTGCAATACACGTAAAACATACATATATACATTACCAGGATTCTATTACAAAAAGAAGCACGGTGGATCCACACGTTGCAAACTGTTAAACCATTTGGTTTAAATGATATGCTCTCCTATACGTGCTTCCTGTGATATATTTGTGATATTTCCTTGCTTTTCTCATTTCTTCAACAGGTCTCATTAATGCATCATTTATGTTAAGTAATTATTAGATTGTGCCCGGTCATAGTGGTGCCATAATATACCATAGCTACAATATTGCAAGTATTTTTGTTCTATCAATTTTAATGTAGCTTTGCTGTACATCATTTATTAGTGGTATATTAATATTGGCATGCTAGTTGTGAAGGGCGCTGCTACATTTAGAATGTAGCATTATATGACAGTATATACTTTGTTGCATTTTGATTCAGTCAGTCAGTGTACTGATTTGGTTCTCTCATGTTACAATTTTCTCCTGCACCGCTGACCTGCTTTATAAGATGCATTGTGGTTTTTTCCCCAGCTTGTTATTGTTCCCATGGTGATGGTAGCTACTCACTCTGTTCCACGCCCCCTGGAGATGCCGGGTCACCGTCGCCGGCGGATGCCTATGACATCACCGGATCCCCTGAAGCACAGTGGATGGTCTCTGCACGAGGTGAACCTGGTAATGTATATATGTATGTTTTAAGTGTTATGCAGTCTGTCTTGATAAAAGGGCACTGGCCAGTGGCGGAACTAGCGAGCGGTGGGCCCAGGTGCGACAAAATGCTTTGGGCCCCGCCCCCCCACATCCTCCCCCCCACACATCCCAGCCAAGTCCACCCCCTCACCCCTGGAGAGGATCTGGTGAGGGGGACCTGCTCAGGGCCAGAGAAATGGATACCTAGCAACAGTGCCGTAACTAGACATTTTAGCACTGTGTGCAAGAAACGGCATCGGAGCCCCACCCCTGCATGCAAAACAGGGGCAGTGTGCGCCGTAGGCAGGCGCAAAAATACATAGTGGCATGGCTTCGTGGGGAAAGGGTGTGGCCACAAAATAATACCAATTCATAAAACGGTACACAGTAGTCTCCATTATTCAAATTACGCCGCACAGTAGCACCACTACACCAGGTAGAGACCCTTTTACACCTTACAGCGGACAGATTCCTCTTTTTACACATTACAGCAGACAGCGTGCCCTTTTTACACATAACGGCAGACAGCGTGCCCTTTTTACACATAACGGCAGACAGCGTGCCCTTTTTACACATAACGGCAGACCGCGTGCCCTTGTTACACATAACGGCAGACCGCGTGCCCTTGTTACACATAGCGGCAGACAGCGTACACTTTTTACACATAACGGCAGACAGCGTGCCCTTGTTACACATTACGGCAGACAGCATCCCCTTTTTACACATTACGGCAGACAGCGTCCCCTTTTTACACATTACGGCAGACAGCGTGCCCTTGTTACACATTACGGCAGACAGCGTCCCCATTTTTACACATTACGGCAGGCAGATTCCCCATTTTTACACATTGCGGCAGGCAGATTACCCCTTTTTACACATAGCGGCAGGCAGATTACCCCTTTTTACACATAGCGGCAGGCAGTCCCCCATTTTTTTTACACATTGCGGCAGGCTGATTCCCCCTTTTTACACATTACTTCAGGCAGTCCCCCCTTTTTACACATTGCGGCAGGCTGATTCCCCCTTTTTACACATTACGTCAGGCAGTCCCCCATTTTTACACATTGCGGCAGGCTGATTCCCCTTTTTACACATAGCGGCAGGCAGTCCCCCATTTTTACACATAAGAAAGAAAGAGAAAGAAAGAAAGAAAGAAAGAAAGAAAGAAAGAAAGAAAGAAAGAAAGAAAGAAAGAAAGAAAGAAAAAGAGAAAAAGAAAGAAAGAAGAATTATACTTACCCTCTCAGGCTCCTCGGTGCAGCCGCGTCAGACGATTCCCGGGCAGTAGAGGAGTTGAAGGACGTAGGTGAAGAAGTGAGCCGCAGCAGCGCTTTGTTATTGGTGGAGGCGCTGCTGCTGCTGCCCCTCTGCTTCCCTATAGGCTGTTCTCAGAAGACAGCCTATAGTGAAGCAGAGGGGCAGCAGCGCCTCCACCAGTAACAAAGTGCTGCTGCGGCTCCCTCCTTCACCTCCCTCCTCCTCCTTCCTCCATCAGTGCCGCTGCTCCTCTCCTCTCCTCTCCTCTACGGGCGGCTGTGCGCTGCGGGCAGCGGTTGCCTGCAGCGCACAGCGGCATGTAATGAGTCAGTTTGACTCATTACATGCTTGGGCCCCTGGACAGAGGCGGGCCCCAGTGCAACGCACTGCTTGCACTGCCGGTAGTTCCGCCTCTGGCACTGGCCCTGAAACGTTGACATTTATAACTGTGTCATATGCTTTTTACAGTCTCCATGAGTCCCGGCCGTTTGTTGTTCCATTACATATTCTGGATAGCAGGGCACCGGAGCAAGCTGATTGTGTATGAGACAGGAGCAGGCCCGGCGCTACCCGCTCAGCGAAGGGATGCAGTGCAGGCAGAGCCGGATTAAGGGGGGGGTCCCGGGGATACGTACCCCCGGGCCCCCCTTTCCAAAAGGGCCCCCTGCCCATTCGCGCACGCAGGGGGGTTTCAGAGTACCTAGAAACCCCCCGCTGCATGCTGATCCATCGTAGCAGCTGATGATTTTTTTTTCCTTATTTTAGAGCCGCAGAGAGACTGTGCGGCTGCCGGCAGCTGAGCTGCCTTCACTGACTACATGTGGATGGACTCGGAGGCAGGCTGGCCGAGTGTAGGGGGAGCTAGCTGCAGAGGAAGCAGCAGCTCCTCCCAGGAAGTTCTCCCATGTGACCAGTCTGGCTGGCCGGGTGAGGCAGTAAATCTGTGCAGTGCACGGCATCTGTGTATTTCATGTACAGGCCAGGGTGGGATTAGTTATGCTGGATAGGTGAGGCACCCACTGTCCTGGTGTTTGAGGGGGAGGGAGAGGAGTATGCTATGTATTTATATGCTGTATGTGTGTATCCTATGTATGTGTATATGCTGTGTATGTATCCTATGTGTCTGTATATGCTGTGTGTGTGTATCCTATGTATGTGTATATGCTGTGTGTGTGTGTATCCTATGTGTCTGTATATGCTGTGTGTATGTATCCTATGTGTCTGTATATGCTGTGTGTATGTATCCTATGTGTCTGTATATGCTCTGTATGTATCCTATGTGTCTGTATATGCTGTGTGTATGTATCCTATGTGTCTGTATATGCTGTGTGTATGTATCCTATGTGTCTGTATATGCTGTGTATGTATCCTATGTGTCTGTATATGCTGTGTGTATGTATCCTATGTGTCTGTATATGCTGTGTGTATGTATCCTATGTGTCTGTATATGCTGTGTGTATGTATCCTATGTGTCTGTATATGCTCTGTATGTATCCTATGTGTCTGTATATGCTGTGTGTATGTATCCTATGTGTCTGTATAGGCTCTGTGTGTATCCTATGTGTCTGTATATGCTGTGTGTATGTATCCTATGTGTCTGTATATGCTGTGTGTATGTATCCTATGTGTCTGTATATGCTGTGTGTATGTATCCTATGTGTCTGTATATGCTGTGTGTATGTATCCTATGTGTCTGTATATGCTGTGTGTATGTATCCTATGTGTCTGTATATGCTGTGTGTATGTATCCTATGTGTCTGTATATGCTGTGTGTATGTATCCTATGTGTCTGTATATGCTGTGTGTATGTATCCTATGTGTCTGTATATGCTCTGTATGTATCCTATGTGTCTGTATATGCTCTGTATGTATCCTATGTGTCTGTATATGCTGTGTGTATGTATCCTATGTGTCTGTATATGCTGTGTGTATGTATCCTATGTGTCTGTATATGCTGTGTGTATGTATCCTATGTGTCTGTATATGCTCTGTATGTATCCTATGTGTCTGTATATGCTGTGTATGTATCCTATGTGTCTGTATATGCTCTGTATGTATCCTATGTGTCTGTATATGCTGTGTATGTATCCTATGTGTCTGTATATGCTCTGTATGTATCTGTATATGCTGTGTGTATGTATCCTATGTGTCTGTATATGCTGTGTGTATGTATCCTATGTGTCTGTATATGCTGTGTATGTATCCTATGTGTCTGTATATGCTCTGTATGTATCCTATGTGTCTGTATATGCTGTGTGTATGTATCCTATGTGTCTGTATATGCTGTGTGTATGTATCCTATGTGTCTGTATATGCTCTGTATGTATCCTATGTGTCTGTATATGCTGTGTGTATGTATCCTATGTGTCTGTATATGCTGTGTGTATGTATCCTATGTGTCTGTATATGCTGTGTGTATGTATCCTATGTGTCTGTATATGCTGTGTATGTATCCCATGTGTCTGTATATGCTGTGTGTATGTATCCTATGTGTCTGTATATGCTGTGTGTATGTATCCTATGTGTCTGTATATGCTGTGTGTATGTATCCTATGTGTCTGTATATGCTGTGTGTATGTATCCTATGTGTCTGTATATGCTGTGTGTATGTATCCTATGTGTCTGTATATGCTGTGTATGTATCCTATGTGTCTGTATATGCTGTGCACAGTATATGTATCCTATGTCTGTATATGCTGTGTAGGTATCCTGTGTGTCTGTATATGCTGTGTATGTATCCCATGTGTCTGTATATGCTGTGTGTATGTATCCTATGTGTCTGTATATTCTGTGTATAGGTATCCTATGTGTCTGTATATACTGTGCACAGTATATGTATCCTATGTCTGTATATGCTGTGTGTAGGTATCCTGTGTGTCTGTATATGCTGTGTATGTATCGTGTGTCTGTATATGCTGTGTATGTAACCTGTGTCTGTATATGCTGTGTATGTAACCTGTGTCTGTATATGCTGTGTATGTATCCTGTGTCTGTATATGCTGTGTATGTATCCTGTGTCTGTATATGCTGTGTATGTATCCTATGTGTCTGTATATGCTGTGTATGTATCCTGTGTCTGTATATGCTGTGTATGTATCCCATGTGTCTGTATATGCTGTGTATGTATCCTGTGTCTGTATATGCTGTGTATGTATCCTGTGTCTGTATATGCTGTGTGTATGTATCCCATGTGTCTGTATATGCTTTGCGCAGTATATGTATCCTGTGTCTGTATATGCTGTGTGTATGTATCCTATATGTCTCTATATGCTGTGTGTATGTATCCGCTATGTTTGTATGTATATATGCTGTGTGTGTGTATATGTTGTGCATGTATACTATATTTGTATATGTTGTGTGTATGGATACTATATGTGTATAGTGTGTGTGTAAATGCCATGTGTGTATATGCTGTATGTGTGCATGCTGTATTTATGCTCTCTTGGTGTATGCATGTATGTATGCTCTGTTTGTGTGTACATGTGTGCTGTGTGTGTATGTATGCATGCCCTGAGTGTGTGTCTGCAGTATGTATGTTGGATCTGTGTATTTATGTATATATGCTTTTGTAAGGATGCTATGCGTCTCTCTCTCTCTCTCAAATAGAGTAACTTATACCCCTTTTCCACTTACGATCACGGGTCGCAGCCGGGAGCCTGACACGGGAGCTGCCCCCTGCTGCGACCCGTGCTCGTCCCCTTTCCCATCAGCAGTCACAACCCGGCATATGCCGGGTTGGTGACGCTTCTAGTGACGCGGCAGGGGCGGCGCAGGGAGATCACATGATCTCCCAGCGCCGCCCTTCCATACAGTGTAAACGGGAGCCGTGTCGCATCGACACGGCTCCCGTTTACACTAGAACCCTACCCGGATCATTCCCGTGTCCTACCCAGGTAAATAGCCGGGTAGGATTCACGGGTCACTTGATCCGGGTTGACCCTTTTCCACTTGCCAAAAACACGGGTAAATGCGCGCCCCCGTGCATTTACCCGTGTTTTTTGAGCTAGTGGAAAAGGGGTATTAGTAACTTTCCCCTGGTGCCTTCCTTATGCAAAGTATAGGAAACTGTGGTCCTCTAGAGAGGGGTTAACAACGGCCCACTCCCGATGTGTAAAAACCAGGTGGCCCTCAAAAGACTGTGAAAAAAGTAGAATGTACTTGCAAATCAAATTTCAATCATAAAGGGCATAGCTTGCCAACGTTTCAGCACCACGCAGGGCGCTTTTTTTTCAAGGCTGTATGCGGTGAAGTAAACAAAACCAAACAGTGCATAAAACGTGTGTGTGTGTGTGTGTGTGTATATATATATATATATATATAAAAATCCCCCCCAAGAAAATCCTGCGTTTGCCCCTGCTGCCACAACACAGATCGGATCTCTCTTCTGATCTGTGGTGATTTGCTCCCGTCCGCACTGCAGCAGCGGCCGTACAGACAGGACAGCTGAGCAACGGCTCAGCTGTCCAATAATGTATGAGTGAAGTAGCCTGCCCTAATGGCTGAGCGGCAGGCTGCTTCATTCATACATGATTGGAGAGCTGAGCCGTCGCTCAGCTGTCTGTGCGGTTGGCGGGGACGGGAGTGCAGGTCGATCGTTGGATGGTATGTGACTACCCCACCTCCCTGTCCTCCTCCTCTCTTGAGTAGGGGCCCCACTGTCTTAAGTACCCCGGGCCCCCCATGGACTTAATCCAGCTCTGAGTGCAGGGAGGCGCTGGGACAGAGAGGCGCTCCCCCTGCTCTGAATCCCTTCACTGCTGCGCCGTCCTGTCTCCCTGCTGCTGCTGTGACTGTCACGGTATGACAGTCACTGGCAGCAGCGCCTGCTGAATGAAAAACCTCCTGCCTCCCCTCCCCGTGTGACAGCGGCTGACGGGCTGAGTATGGGACAGAAGGGGGCGGAGCTAAACGGGCCGAAAGGGGGCGGGGCTAAACGGAACAGAAGGGGCGGAGCTACACTGACCAGGCTGCAGTACAGAGGGAGACTGGCTTAGGTAAGTGGTGTGTGTGTGTGTGTGTGTGTGTATATATATATGGTGAGTGTGTATGTGTGCATATGGTGGGTGGGTGTGTATGTGTGTGTGTATATATGTGTGAATTGTGTGTGTGAGGTATGTCTGCGTACGCGCACTTTATGGATGCTAGTATTGGGGGGGCATTACGTATAATGACGCTACTACTGGGGGAGGCCATTACATGCAAGGACGATACTACTACTGGGGGGGCATTACGTATAAGCACGCTACTACTACAGGGGGGCATTACGTGAAACTACGCTACTACTAGGGTGGCCATTATTTATAAGGACGATACTACTACTAGGGGGGAATTACGTATAAGGATGTTACTACTACTGTGGGTGCACTACGTATAAGGATGCTACTACTACAGGGGGGGCTTTACGCGTAACGACGCTACTACTACTGGGAGGGTGCATTACGTATAAGGACGCTACTACAGGGGGGGCATTACGCGTAACAACGCTACTACTGCTGGGGGGGGCATTACTTATAAGGACGCTACTACTACTACGGGGGAATTACATATAAGGAGGCTTCTACTGGGGGTGCATTATGTATAAGGACGCTACTACTACTGTGGGGCATTAAGTATATGGACGATACTACTATTAGGGGGAATTACGTATAAGGACGCTTTTACTACTGGGGGTGCACTACGTATAAGGACGCTACTATTGCTGGGGGGGGCATTACGTATAAGAACGCTACTACTACTTGGGGGCATTATATATAAGGACGCTACTATTACTGGGGGGGCATTACGTATAAGGATGCTACTACTGGGGGGCATTATGCATAAGGACGCTACTACTACGGGGGGGCATTACATGTAAAGATGCTACTACTGGGGGGGGGCATTACGTATAAGGACGCTACTAGTACTGTGGGGGGGCATTACGTATAAGGACGCTACTACTACTAGGGGGGAATTACGTACAAGGACGCTTCTACTACTGGGGGTACACTACGTATAAGGACGCTTCTACTACTGGGGGGGGCATTACGTATATAAGGACGCATCTACTACTGGGGGTGCACTACGTATAAGGATGCTACTACTACTCTGGGTGCATTATGTATAAGGATGCTACTACTACTGGGGGGGCACTACGTATAAGGATGCTACTACTACTGGGGGCATTATGTATAAGGATGCTACTACTACTGTGAGTGCATTATGTATAAGGGTGCTACTACTACTGGGGTGCATTACATATAAGGACGCTACTACTACGGGTGGGGCATTACGTATAAGATTAATAAGATTGTGCTACATTGTGGCGTAATTTTAAATGGGGGGTACTATTGTGTGGCCATGCCCCTTACTTGTGAGACCACACCCCTTTTCCCGGCGCACGCCAACGGAATATGGGAGGGCGCAATTTTATAGTTTGCAGGAGGGCGCCGAACACCCTAGCACCGGCCCTGGACAGGAGTGCCAGACTTCTAGACTATTTTATGTGCATTCGTTAGTTGGATTTATTTCAGTGAGGATTGAGTGTCTGGGCACCTTACAAAGGATCACTATTGCAGACACACTTTCTGGTTTTAACTGCTTATATGCTGGGACAGAATGTCTATTGCAGATGCAGTACCTGGTTTCAGTCACATCGTATTGCCTGTTGGAGAAACCCTGTGCCTCACTGATTCTGATGCAAAGTCCATATTGTTTACTGACAAATTACAAGATACCTGTGGAGTTGAAACAGAGGAGCAAGTTTTTATACAATTTAACAGATTGAAGACAAAATAGGATTTTAATTAGATACCGGTAAATCTTTTTCTCGCAGTCCGTAGAGGAAGCTGGGGTCCATTTTAGTACCATGGGGTATAGACGGTTCCGCAGGAGCCTTCGACACTTTACGACTTTTCAACAGTGTGAACTGGCTCCTCCCTCTATGCCCCTCCTCCAGACCTCAGTATAGGAACTGTGCCCGAGAAGACGGACAACTTTGAGAGAAGAATTTACATTAAACTAGTGGCAAGATTCACACCAGCTCACACCATACAAAACATGCCGCCTAACATGGCTTTCAACATAACCCATGCTAACGTGCATGCATAACGCAACAGCAACAGCTGTGAACATCTTAACACATGAGAACCTGTGTAAAAAGATAAAACGTAATTCTGCAGGAAAAATGAGCACTGGGCGTGTGCCCAGCATCCTCTACGGCAGGAATTCCCAACCGCGGTCCTCAAGGCACACCAACAGTGCAGGCTTTAGTGATATCCAGGCTTGAACAGAGATGACTGAATTAGTACCTTAGTTATTTTGATGTAACCATCTGTGCTGAAGCCTGGATATCACTAAAACCTGCACTGTTGGTGTGCCTTGAGGACCGTGGTTGGGAATGCCTGCTCTACGGACTACAAAAAAAGGATTTACCGGTAGGTAATTAAAATCCTATTTTCTCTTGCGTCCTAGATTTTAGTACCATGGGGATGCACCAAAGCTCCCAGTATGGGTGGGAAAGTGCTAATGTTCCTGCAGAACTGACTGACCAAACTGAAGGTCGTCAGGAGCCAAGGTGTCAAACCTGTAAAACTTAACAAACGTGTTTGCCCCTGACCAAATTTGCAACACCGAGACACCCTGGGCAGCCGTCCAGGAAGAACCCACTTTCCTTGTAGCGTGGGCCTTTACCGAACTCGGTAACGGCAATCCTGCCGTGGAATAAGCGTGCTGAATGGTACCTCTGATCCAGCGTGCAGCAGGACCCCCAACCTTGTTGAGGTCATAGAGGACAAACAAAGATTCTGTTTTCCTTATCCGAGCCATTCTTGCAACATAAGTCCTCAACGCTCTGACGACATCCAAGGACTTTGAAACGGCTGAGGTGTCAGAAGCCAATGGCACCACCACAGGTTGGTTCATATGGAAATAAGACACAACCTTTGGAAGAAAATTCTGACGCATCCGCAGTTCAGCTCTATCTTCATGAAAAATCAAATAAGGACTCTTGTGTGACAGAGCCCCTAATTCAGACACTCGTCTGCCTGAGGCCAAGGCCAACAGCATGACCACTTTCCAAGTGAGAAACTTCAATTCTACCTCTTGTAGAGGATCAAACCAGTCTGATTTAAGGAACTGCAACACCACATTAAGATCCCATGGCGCCGGATGAGGCACAAAGGGAGGTTGGATGCGCAGAACCCCCTTCACGAAAGTATGGACCTCAGGAAGGGAAGCCAACTGTTTCTGAAAGAAGATGGAAAAGGCTGAAGTTTGGACCTTGATAGATCCTAATCTCAAGCCAGCATCCACACCCGCGTGTAGAAATAGGAGAAGACGTCCTAATTTAAACTCCACCGCAGGAGACTTCTTGGATTCACACCAAGATACATATTTTTTCCAAACACGATGGTAATGTTTGGACGTTACCCCTTTCCTGGCCAGAATAAGTGTGGGAATGACTTCATTGGGAATACTCTTACGGGCTAGGATCTGGTGCTCAACAGCCATGCCGTCAAACGCAGCCACGGTAAGTCTTGATAAACAAACATCCCCTGCTGAAGCAGGTCCTCACAAAGAGGAAGAGGCTGAGGATCTTCCAGTAATAACTCCTGAAGATCTGGATACCAAACCCTCCTTGGCCAGCCTGGAATTGCTCGAACCCTTGTTCTTCTGATGATCTTGAGAACTTTTGTTACTAGTGGAAGTGGAGGGAACAGATACACCGACTGAAACACCAACTGGGTCACCAGTGCATCCACTGCTATTGCTTGTAGGTCTCTTGACCTGTAGCATAATTTCTGAAGCTTCTTGTTGGGATGTGATGCTATCATATCTACTTGAGGAACGCCCCAACGATCTGCTACCTCTGCAAAGACTTCTGGGTGGAGGACCCATTCTCCTGGATGGAGATTGTGTCTGCTGAGGAAGTCTGCTTCCCAGTTGTCCGCTCCCGGAATGAAAATTGCCGATAGAGCTTATGCATGTCTTTCTGCCCAGAGGAGTATCTTTGTCACCTCTGCAATTGCCGCTCTGCTTTTTGTTCCGCTCTGGCGGTTTATGTAAGCTATTGCCGTTACATTGTCCGACTGGATCTGTATGGGACGATCTTGAAGAAGGTGTGCTGCTTGATGAAGACTGTTGTACACAGCTCTCAATTCCAGAATGTTTATGTGAAGGAGTACTTCTTGACTTGACCATCGTCCTTGGAAGCTTTCCCCTTGCGTGACTGCTCCCCAACCTCAGAGGCTTGCATCTGTGGTTACCAGGATCCAAGTCTGAATCCCGAACCTGCATCCCTCCAGGAGGTGAGAACTTTGAAGCCACCACAAGAGTGAAATACTGGCTTTTGTTGACAGGATTATCCTCCGGTGCATGTGTAGGTGCGATCTGGACCACTTGTCCAGTAGGTCCCGTTGGAACACCCTGGTGTGGAATCGGTCAAATTGTAGAGCCTCGTAGGCTGCTACCATCTTCCCCAGCAGGCGGATGCACTGATGAATCGATACGCGTGCTGGTTTTAAAACTTTTTTGACCATCCTCTGGATCTCCAGAGCCTTCTCCACCGGTAGGAATACTTTCTGTGCTTCCGTGTCCAATATAATTCCCAGAAATGATAACCTCATTGTGGGTTCCAATTGTGATTTTGGAAGGTTTATGATCCAACCGTGCTGTTGAAGCACCGTCAGGGAAAGTGCAATGTTCTGCACTAGTTTCTCCCTGGATCTCGCTTTTATGAGGAAATCGTCCAAGTATGGGATGACTTTGACTCCTTTCTTGCGAAGAAGAACCATCATCTCCGCCATCATCTTGGTGAATATTCTCAGAGCCGTGGAGAGCCCGAAAGGAAATGTTTGGAACTGGTAGTGGCAGTCCTGCACCGCAAACCTCAGGTATGCCTGATGCGGAGGGTAGATGGGAACATGTAAATAAGCATCTTTGATGTCCATCAATACCAGAAATTCCTTTTCCTCCAAGCTGGAGATCACCGCTCTCAGGGATTCCATCTTGAATTTGAACCTTTTCAAATAAAGGTTCAGAGTCTTTAGGTTTAAAATCGGTCTGACCGAGCCATCCGGTTTCGGCACTACAAACAGGCTTGAATAAAACCCTTTTTCCTGTTGTGACACAGGAACTAAGGAAATTACGCTGTCTTGACATAATTTCTGTATTGCGTTCAGCACTTTTGCTCTGTCATGAACAGAAGCTGGTAAGGCTGATTTGAAAAATCAGCATGGGGGAAGGTCCTGAAATTCCAATTTGTACCCTTGGGATACTATCTACAATACCCAAGGACCTAGATCTGAGTGAACCCAGACCTGGCTGAAAGACAGTAGACGTGCCCCCACCTGATCGTACTCCCGCAGGGAAGCCCCAGCATCATGCTGAGGTTTTAGCAGAAGTAGATGTTGACTTCTGCTCCTGCGAGCCTGATGGTGTTGTAGATTTTTTAGCTCTTCCTCGACCTCTTCCTGCAAAGAAGGGGGTACACTTTGCCTTTTTGGACTTGTTAGGCCGAAAGGATTGCATCGTATGAGACTGAAATCCTTTCCTAGGTGGAGCAGCTGCGGAAGGCAGAAATGCTGACTTGCCTGTTGTAGTTGTTGAAATCATGGCATCCAGCTTGTCTCCAAAGAAGTCTTCTCCATTGTAAGGAAGTGCCTCAATATTCTTTTTTTATTCCGCGTCAGCATTCCATTGGCGGATCCACAGCGCCCTGCGGGCTGAAATCGCCAGAGCGGAGGATCTTGAACTCAGCAAGCCAATATCCTTCATAGCTTCAAATAAGTAACCTGCAGCATCTTTGATATGGCCGAGAGTTAGGACTATTTCATCCCTGTCAACTGTGTCTATGTTAACAAGCAAGTTGTCAGACCATTTTTCCACAGCGTTATCTACCCACGCACAAGCAATGGTGGGCCTGAGCACCGTTCTGTTAGCCGTATATATGGATTTTAGGGTTGTTTCTAATTTACGGTCAGCTGGATCTTTTAAAAAGGCTGAACCAGGGGCAGGCAAAACTATTTTCTTAGACAGCCGAGAAACTGAGGTGTCTATCATTGGGGGTGTCTCCCATTTGTGCCTGTCTTCCTCAGGGAAAGGGTACGCTACACATATCCTTCTGGGAAAGGTACATTTCTTCTCAGGGTTAGCCCAGGATTCTTCAAAGAACGCATTCAAATCCTTTGAAGGAGGAAAAGTCACAACCTGCTTTTTATTTAATTTAAAATAATCGTTTTCCTCTGGGACCAGTGTTGTTTCAGGAAACTCTAACACTTCCTTTATAGCAACTATCATACATTGTATGCTTTTGGCTAATTTGGGATCTACCCCTTGCATTATCTGGGCCAGAGACCTTTTCTGGGAACTGGATGGGACCCGAGTGGATGATATGGAGGGGTCAGTAAACAGTGCATCCTCCACAGACTGCCTCCAACATTTAGTCTGTTGTTCAGACTCAGAGAATTTCTTTGCAAGCATTGACATATTCTTTTGCAACATTCTCACCCACTATGGCTTCTTCTGAGAGGGAAGGGCCACCACATTACCTTCTTGTGTATCTGAAATGGGTTGTTCCTGGGAAGAACCCTCCCCAATGTCTGACATGTTACACACTTGTGTACACACACACACACACACACACACACACACACACACACACACACACACACACACACCTATCACACAGGGGAGCTATTGGGGACAGATCCACACTAAAGTCTGTCAGAGAGACACAGAGGGATCTGCCAGTCCACACACTGCGCCTTATTGTGAATTGTGGAAATATTACCTACTTACAGCTCATATACCAATAATAGGCCCACAGACCTAATTATAATGAACACTCTCTGACCCTTCTAAAACACCCTGTACTTGTATCAGCGTTGTCATGAGGAGAAACAGCATTAAGGAGCTTCACACTGGAGTTTCTGCAGGAGAAAATGGCACCCAGTGAGTGCTCTGGCCAGTCTGAGGAGAAGTCCCGCCCTTCAGCCTCAGCAATGTAATATTTATACTGGCTGGGGATGGCACATCAGTGGCTGTACATGTATGTACCCTTTTTGCCAGTGAGAGTAAGGTTTTAAAACATGCCCTAAGAGCGCGTCCTCCCTCCCCCTCCCCCCCCTGCGCTCTACACCCTTGTGCTGAGAGACATGGTGCACGCTGCGAGTGTACCTATATGCCGCCAACGATGACCGGAGGATCCCCTCCCTGCAGGACTCTGGTAATATACTCACTAGAGATGAGCGCCTGAAATTTTTCGGGTTTTGTGTTTTGGTTTTGGGTTCGGTTCCACGGCCGTGTTTTGGGTTCGAACGCGTTTTGGCAAAACCTCACCGAATTTTTTTTGTCGGATTCGGGTGTGTTTTGGATTCGGGTGTTTTTTTCAAAAAACACTAAAAAACAGCTTAAATCATAGAATTTGGGGGTCATTTTGATCCCAAAGTATTATTAACCTCAAAAACCATAATTTACACTCATTTTCAGTCTATTCTGAATACCTCACACCTCACAATATTATTTTTAGTCCTAAAATTTGCACCGAGGTCGCTGTGTGAGTAAGATAAGCGACCCTAGTGGCCGACACAAACACCGGGCCCATCTAGGAGTGGCACTGCAGTGTCACGCAGGATGTCCCTTCCAAAAAACCCTCCCCAAACAGCACATGACACAAAGAAAAAAAGAGGCGCAATGAGGTAGCTGTGTGAGTAAGATTAGCGACCCTAGTGGCCGACACAAACACCGGGCCCATCTAGGAGTGGCACTGCAGTGTCACGCAGGATGGCCCTTCCAAAAAACCCTCCCCAAACAGCACATGACGCAAAGAAAAAAAGAGGCGCAATGAGGTAGCTGTGTGAGTAAGATTAGCGACCCTAGTGGCCGACACAAACACCGGGCCCATCTAGGAGTGGCACTGCAGTGTCACGCAGGATGGCCCTTCCAAAAAACCCTCCCCAAACAGCACATGACGCAAAGAAAAAAAGAGGCGCAATGAGGTAGCTGTGTGAGTAAGATTAGCGACCCTAGTGGCCGACACAAACACCGGGCCCATCTAGGAGTGGCACTGCAGTGTCACGCAGGATGTCCCTTCCAAAAAACCCTCCCCAAACAGCACATGACGCAAAGAAAAAAAGAGGCGCAATGAGGTAGCTGTGTGAGTAAGATTAGCGACCCTAGTGGCCGACACAAACACCGGGCCCATCTAGGAGTGGCACTGCAGTGTCACGCAGGATGTCCCTTCCAAAAAACCCTCCCCAAACAGCACATGACGCAAAGAAAAAAAGAGGCGCAATGAGGTAGCTGACTGTGTGAGTAAGATTAGCGACCCTAGTGGCCGACACAAACACCGGGCCCATCTAGGAGTGGCACTGCAGTGTCACGCAGGATGTCCCTTCCAAAAAACCCTCCCCAAACAGCACATGACGCAAAGAAAAAAAGAGGCGCAATGAGGTAGCTGTGTGAGTAAGATTAGCGACCCTAGTGGCCGACACAAACACCGGGCCCATCTAGGAGTGGCACTGCAGTGTCACGCAGGATGTCCCTTCCAAAAAACCCTCCCCAAACAGCACATGACGCAAAGAAAAAAAGAGGCGCAATGAGGTAGCTGTGTGAGTAAGATTAGCGACCCTAGTGGCCGACACAAACACCGGGCCCATCTAGGAGTGGCACTGCAGTGTCACGCAGGATGTCCCTTCCAAAAAACCCTCCCCAAACAGCACATGACGCAAAGAAAAAAAGAGGCGCAATGAGGTAGCTGACTGTGTGAGTAAGATTAGCGACCCTAGTGGCCGACACAAACACCGGGCCCATCTAGGAGTGGCACTGCAGTGTCACGCAGGATGTCCCTTCCAAAAAACCCTCCCCAAACAGCACATGACGCAAAGAAAAAAAGAGGCGCAATGAGGTAGCTGACTGTGTGAGTAAGATTAGCGACCCTAGTGGCCGACACAAACACCGGGCCCATCTAGGAGTGGCACTGCAGTGTCACGCAGGATGTCCCTTCCAAAAAACCCTCCCCAATCAGCACATGATGCAAAGAAAAAGAAAAGAAAAAAGAGGTGCAAGATGGAATTGTCCTTGGGCCCTCCCACCCACCCTTATGTTGTATAAACAAAACAGGACATGCACACTTTAACCAACCCATCATTTCAGTGACAGGGTCTGCCACACGACTGTGACTGATATGACGGGTTGGTTTGGACCCCCCCCAAAAAAGAAGCAATTAATCTCTCCTTGCACAAACTGGCTCTACAGAGGCAAGATGTCCACCTCATCTTCACCCTCCGATATATCACCGTGTACATCCCCCTCCTCACAGATTATCAATTCGTCCCCACTGGAATCCACCATCTCAGCTCCCTGTGTACTTTGTGGAGGCAATTGCTGCTGGTCAATGTCTCCGCGGAGTAATTGATTATAATTCATTTTAATGAACATCATCTTCTCCACATTTTCTGGATGTAACCTCGTACGCCGATTGCTGACAAGGTGAGCGGCGGCACTAAACACTCTTTCGGAGTACACACTTGTGGGAGGGCAACTTAGGTAGAATAAAGCCAGTTTGTGCAAGGGCCTCCAAATTGCCTCTTTTTCCTGCCAGTATAAGTACGGACTGTGTGACGTGCCTACTTGGATGCGGTCACTCATATAATCCTCCACCATTCTATCAATGTTGAGAGAATCATATGCAGTGACAGTAGACGACATGTCCGTAATCGTTGTCAGGTCCTTCAGTCCGGACCAGATGTCAGCATCAGCAGTCGCTCCAGACTGCCCTGCATCACCGCCAGCGGGTGGGCTCGGAATTCTGAGCCTTTTCCTCGCACCCCCAGTTGCGGGAGAATGTGAAGGAGGAGATGTTGACAGGTCGCGTTCCGCTTGACTTGACAATTTTGTCACCAGCAGGTCTTTCAACCCCAGCAGACCTGTGTCTGCCGGAAAGAGTGATCCAAGGTAGGCTTTAAATCTAGGATCGAGCACGGTGGCCAAAATGTAGTGCTCTGATTTCAACAGATTGACCACCCGTGAATCCTTGTTAAGCGAATTAAGGGCTGCATCCACAAGTCCCACATGCCTAGCGGAATCGCTCCCTTTTAGCTCCTTCTTCAATGCCTCCAGCTTCTTCTGCAAAAGCCTGATGAGGGGAATGACCTGACTCAGGCTGGCAGTGTCTGAACTGACTTCACGTGTGGCAAGTTCAAAGGGCATCAGAACCTTGCACAACGTTGAAATCATTCTCCACTGCACTTGAGACAGGTGCATTCCACCTACTATATCGTGCTCAATTGTATAGGCTTGAATGGCCTTTTGCTGCTCCTCCAACCTCTGAAGCATATAGAGGGTTGAATTCCACCTCGTTACCACTTCTTGCTTCAGATGATGGCAGGGCAGGTTCAGTAGTTTTTGGTGGTGCTCCAGTCTTCTGTACGTGGTGCCTGTACGCCGAAAGTGTCCCGCAATTTTTCTGGCCACCGACAGCATCTCTTGCACGCCCCTGTCGTTTTTTAAAAAATTCTGCACCACCAAATTCAAGGTATGTGCAAAACATGGGACGTGCTGGAATTTGCCCATATTTAATGCACACACAATATTGCTGGCGTTGTCCGATGCCACAAATCCACAGGAGAGTCCAATTGGGGTAAGCCATTCCGCGATGATCTTCCTCAGTTGCCGTAAGAGGTTTTCAGCTGTGTGCGTATTCTGGAAAGCGGTGATACAAAGCGTAGCCTGCCTAGGAAAGAGTTGGCGTTTGCGAGATGCTGCTACTGGTGCCGCCGCTGCTGTTCTTGCGGCGGGAGTCCATACATCTACCCAGTGGGCTGTCACAGTCATATAGTCCTGACCCTGCCCTGCTCCACTTGTCCACATGTCCGTGGTTAAGTGGACATTGGGTACAACTGCATTTTTTAGGACACTGGTGAGTCTTTTTCTGACGTCCGTGTACATTCTCGGTATCGCCTGCCTAGAGAAGTGGAACCTAGATGGTATTTGGTAACGGGGGCACACTGCCTCAATAAATTGTCTAGTTCCCTGTGAACTAACGGCGGATACCGGACGCACGTCTAACACCAACATAGTTGTCAAGGCCTCAGTTATCCGCTTTGCAGCAGGATGACTGCTGTGATATTTCATCTTCCTCGCAAAGGACTGTTGGACAGTCAATTGCTTACTGGAAGTAGTACAAGTGGGCTTACGACTTCCCCTCTGGGATGACCATCGACTCCCAGCAGCAACAACAGCAGCGCCAGCAGCAGTAGGCGTTACACGCAAGGATGCATCGGAGGAATCCCAGGCAGGAGAGGACTCGTCAGAATTGCCAGTGACATGGCCTGCAGGACTATTGGCATTCCTGGGGAAGGAGGAAATTGACACTGAGGGAGTTGGTGGGGTGGTTTGCGTGAGCTTGGTTACAAGAGGAAGGGATTTACTGGTCAGTGGACTGCTTCCGCTGTCACCCAAAGTTTTTGAACTTGTCACTGACTTATTATGAATGCGCTGCAGGTGACGTATAAGGGAGGATGTTCCGAGGTGGTTAACGTCCTTACCCCTACTTATTACAGCTTGACAAAGGGAACACACGGCTTGACACCTGTTGTCCGCATTTCTGGTGAAATACCTCCACTCCGAAGAGCTGATTTTTTTGGTATTTTCACCTGGCATGTCAACGGCCATATTCCTCCCACGGACAACAGGTGTCTCCCCGGGTGCCTGACTTAAACAAACCACCTCACCATCAGAATCCTCCTGGTCAATTTCCTCCCCAGCGCCAGCAACACCCATATCCTCCTCATCCTGGTGTACTTCAACACTGACATCTTCAATCTGACTATCAGGAACTGGACTGCGGGTGCTCCTTCCAGCACTTGCAGGGGGCGTGCAAATGGTGGAAGGCGCATGCTCTTCACGTCCAGTGTTGGGAAGGTCAGGCATCGCAACCGACACAATTGGACTCTCCTTGTGGATTTGGGATTTCAAAGAACGCACAGTTCTTTGCGGTGCTTTTGCCAGCTTGAGTCTTTTCAGTTTTCTAGCGAGAGGCTGAGTGCTTCCATCCTCATGTGAAGCTGAACCACTAGCCATGAACATAGGCCAGGGCCTCAGCCGTTCCTTGCCACTCCGTGTGGTAAATGGCATATTGGCAAGTTTACGCTTCTCCTCCGACAATTTTATTTTAGGTTTTGGAGTCCTTTTTTTACTGATATTTGGTGTTTTGGTTTTGACATGCTCTGTACTATGCCATTGGGCATCGGCCTTGGCAGACGACGTTGCTGGCATTTCATCGTCTCGGCCATGACTAGTGGCAGCAGCTTCAGCACGAGGTGGAAGTGGATCTTGATCTTTCCCTAATTTTGGAACCTCAACATTTTTGTTCTCCATATTTTAATAGGCACAACTAAAAGGCACCTCAGGTAAACAATGGAGATGGATGGATTGGATACTAGTATACAATTATGGACGGGCTGCCGAGTGCCGACACAGAGGTAGCCACAGCCGTGAACTACCGCACTGTACTGTGTCTGCTGCTAATATATAGACTGGTTGATAAAGAGATAGTATACTCGTAACTAGTATGTATGTATAAAGAAAGAAAAAAAAACCACGGTTAGGTGGTATATACAATTATGGACGGGCTGCCGAGTGCCGACACAGAGGTAGCCACAGCCGTGAACTACCGCACTGTACTGTGTCTGCTGCTAATATATAGACTGGTTGATAAAGAGATAGTATACTCGTAACTAGTATGTATGTATAAAGAAAGAAAAAAAAACACGGTTAGGTGGTATATACAATTATGGACGGGCTGCCGAGTGCCGACACAGAGGTAGCCACAGCCGTGAACTACCGCACTGTACTGTGTCTGCTGCTAATATATAGACTGGTTGATAAAGAGATAGTATACTCGTAACTAGTATGTATGTATAAAGAAAGAAAAAAAAACCACGGTTAGGTGGTATATACAATTATGGACGGGCTGCCGAGTGCCGACACAGAGGTAGCCACAGCCGTGAACTACCGCACTGTACTGTGTCTGCTGCTAATATAGACTGGCTGATAAAGAGATAGTATACTCGTAACTAGTATGTATGTATAAAGAAAGAAAAAAAAACCACGGTTAGGTGGTATATACAATTATGGACGGGCTGCCGAGTGCCGACACAGAGGTAGCCACAGCCGTGAACTACCGCACTGTACTGTGTCTGCTGCTAATATATAGACTGGTTGATAAAGAGATAGTATACTCGTAACTAGTATGTATGTATAAAGAAAGAAAAAAAAACCACGGTTAGGTGGTATATACAATTATGGACGGGCTGCCGAGTGCCGACACAGAGGTAGCCACAGCCGTGAACTACCGCACTGTACTGTGTCTGCTGCTAATATATAGACTGGTTGATAAAGAGATAGTATACTCGTAACTAGTATGTATGTATAAAGAAGAAAAAAAAACCACGGTTAGGTGGTATATACAATTATGGACGGGCTGCCGAGTGCCGACACAGAGGTAGCCACAGCCGTGAACTACCGCACTGTACTGTGTCTGCTGCTAATATAGACTGGTTGATAAAGAGATAGTATACTCGTAACTAGTATGTATGTATAAAGAAAGAAAAAAAAACCACGGTTAGGTGGTATATACAATTATGGACGGGCTGCCGAGTGCCGACACAGAGGTAGCCACAGCCGTGAACTACCGCACTGTACTGTGTCTGCTGCTAATATATAGACTGGTTGATAAAGAGATAGTATACTCGTAACTAGTATGTATGTATAAAGAAAGAAAAAAAAACCACGGTTAGGTGGTATATACAATTATGGACGGGCTGCCGAGTGCCGACACAGAGGTAGCCACAGCCGTGAACTACCGCACTGTACTGTGTCTGCTGCTAATATAGACTGGTTGATAAAGAGATAGTATACTCGTAACTAGTATGTATGTATAAAGAAAGAAAAAAAAACCACGGTTAGGTGGTATATACAATTATGGACGGGCTGCCGAGTGCCGACACAGAGGTAGCCACAGCCGTGAACTACCGCACTGTACTGTGTCTGCTGCTAATATATAGACTGGTTGATAAAGAGATAGTATACTCGTAACTAGTATGTATGTATAAAGAAAGAAAAAAAAACCACGGTTAGGTGGTATATACAATTATGGACGGGCTGCCGAGTGCCGACACAGAGGTAGCCACAGCCGTGAACTACCGCACTGTACTGTGTCTGCTGCTAATATATAGACTGGTTGATAAAGAGATAGTATACTCGTAACTAGTATGTATGTATAAAGAAAGAAAAAAAAACCACGGTTAGGTGGTATATACAATTATGGACGGGCTGCCGAGTGCCGACACAGAGGTAGCCACAGCCGTGAACTACCGCACTGTACTGTGTCTGCTGCTAATATATAGACTGGTTGATAAAGAGATAGTATACTCGTAACTAGTATGTATGTATAAAGAAAGAAAAAAAAACCACGGTTAGGTGGTATATACAATTATGGACGGGCTGCCGAGTGCCGACACAGAGGTAGCCACAGCCGTGAACTACCGCACTGTACTGTGTCTGCTGCTAATATATAGACTGGTTGATAAAGAGATAGTATACTCGTAACTAGTATGTATGTATAAAGAAAGAAAAAAAAACCACGGTTAGGTGGTATATACAATTATGGACGGGCTGCCGAGTGCCGACACAGAGGTAGCCACAGCCGTGAACTACCGCACTGTACTGTGTCTACTGCTAATATATAGACTGGTTGATAAAGAGATAGTATACTCGTAACTAGTATGTATGTATAAAGAAAGAAAAAAAAACCACGGTTAGGTGGTATATACAATTATGGACGGGCTGCCGAGTGCCGACACAGAGGTAGCCACAGCCGTGAACTACCGCACTGTACTGTGTCTGCTGCTAATATAGACTGGTTGATAAAGAGATAGTATACTACTTATATTATATATACTGGTGGTCAGGTCACTGGTCACTAGTCACACTGGCAGTGGCACTCCTGCAGCAAAAGTGTGCACTGTTTAATTTTAATATAATATTATGTACTCCTGGCTCCTGCTATAACCTATAACTGGCACTGCAGTAGTGCTCCCCAGTCTCCCCCACAATTATAAGCTGTGTGAGCTGAGCAGTCAGACAGATATATAATATATATAGATGATGCAGCACACTGGCCTGAGCCTGAGCAGTGCACACAGATATGGTATGTGACTGACTGAGTCACTGTGTGTATCGCTTTTTTCAGGCAGAGAACGGATATATTAAATAAACTGCACTGTGTGTCTGGTGGTCACTCACTATATAATATATTATGTACTCCTGGCTCCTGCTATAACCTATAACTGGCACTGCAGTAGTGCTCCCCAGTCTCCCCCACAATTATAAGCTGTGTGAGCTGAGCAGTCAGACAGATATATATAATATTATATATATAGATGATGCAGCACACTGGCCTGAGCCTGAGCAGTGCACACAGATATGGTATGTGACTGAGTCACTGTGTGCTGTGTATCGCTTTTTTCAGGCAGAGAACGGATTATAAATAAAACTGGTGGTCACTGGTCACTATCAGCAAAACTCTGCACTGTACTGAGTAGTGAGTACTCCTAATGCTCCCCAAAATTAGTAAATCAAGTGTCTCTCTAATCTATTCTAAACGGAGAGGACGCCAGCCACGTCCTCTCCCTATCAATCTCAATGCACGTGTGAAAATGGCGGCGACGCGCGGCTCCTTATATAGAATCCGAGTCTCGCGATAGAATCCGAGCCTCGCGAGAATCCGACAGCGTCATGATGACGTTCGGGCGCGCTCGGGTTAACCGAGCAAGGCGGGAAGATCCGAGTCGCTCGGACCCGTGAAAAAAAACATGAAGTTCTGGCGGGTTCGGATTCAGAGAAACCGAACCCGCTCATCTCTAATACTCACCAGTCTTCTGGCTCTGTTAGGGGGTGGCAGCAGTGCTGTGGGAGTGAACGCTGGCCAGGCTTGGGCTGTGTTCAGTACCCTTCAGGAGCTAATGGTGTCCTGTCAGCGGAAGCAGAATCATTAACTAATTGAGAAGTTGGTTCCTACTTCACCCCCTAAGTCCCACGAAGCAGGGAAGCTGTTGCCAGCAACTTCCCCGTAAAATAAAAAACTTAAGAAAGCATTTTTCCAGCAAAGCTCTGTAGAGCTCCACTAGTGTGCATCCAGTCTCCTGGGCACATTTTCTATACTGAGGTCTGGAGGAGGGGCATAGAGGGAGGAGCCAGTTCACAGAACCATCTATACCCCATGGTACTAAAATGGACCCCAGCATCCTCTAGGACATAAGAGAAAATAAATAGATTTTTATTTCCACGGTGTTACACTCTCAGACTATTATCGGGACAAAAAGATACCTCGCGGGTTCCGTATACATAATACCCCGACCATTGGGCACCATAATCCTGAATTTTGCCATCGGTGGGTGGCAGTACTTAATAAATGCTCACAGGACCTGATCCTTCTAGTCATTGAAGAATCCTGGAGGGAACTTAATATATCCAAGGATAAAATTGCAGCATTTGAATTGGCACACGCAGACCAAATCCGGTTAGACTCAGCACAAAAGCAGTGGAATTAACAATTGAACTGGACAAATACCGTTCAGACTTTATACAATTTAAGAAGGAAAAACGCAACATGGTAGACAGAGATTATCAGGAACACAAGGTTTACAGTTGGGCTTACAACCGCTACTCCAACTCCGATAAAAAAACGAAATTTAGATGCCACAGGAGGTTCAATTTAGAAACCGACAATTCGAGTGCAGTATCCTCCAGCGATACGGAATGTGTAGAGGACCCATAGTCAAAAAAACCTGGAAAAAAAACAGGGCAGGTCCTACACCCTTCGTGGTGGACAATGGGCACGGCAAATCAAAAAAAGTGACGAGCAAGAATACAAAGTTTTTACCTGTCATCTCATAATCTTACACAAGATGAACTGTCTGTACTTAACAAAGGACTTTCCTATGTCCCTACAAAGAACCCTGACATCTTCCACAATAAAAGTGGATCTATTTAAATTCGGTTGTAGGATGCGACTTAAGGAATATATCGGTGATTAAAAACTTACTCTTGAAGGTAATATTCCCATACGTAAACCTTCTATCTTTGATCCAACTTCAACAAGTTCTAATATCAAATGTTTTATTAATCATATGAGTAACCTATATGATGATTCCGAGACCCAGAGTGCACCATATGTTGGCAACCTATCGGATACGGAACACACAGTCCAAAGGAACTTAGGCTCTTATAATCACATCGTCATTCGCCCAGCGGATATAGGTGGGGGTATTGTGGTTCAAGATCTGGAGACATACAAAACCGAAATCTATGTACAGCTTGCTGATATGTCTACATATCAGTTATTATCAATGGACCCCACTTCCAAATATAAACGTGAAATTGACGGAATACTGCTAGAGGCCATGCAGTCGGATGTGATTAATGTGAAAACGAGAGAAGCCCTCACACAGGACTGGCCCATTACACCAGTCCTTTACACCATCCACAAGCTACATAAGAATCCAACGCAGCCACTGGGTCGTCCCATCATCTTGACGCGGAAATCATTATACGACACAATCTCCAAATATTTGGACTTCTTCTTGCAGCCTATTGTACGCAATCAAAGAACCTGTTTAAAAGATTCCATGGCCTTTTTGACGCAAATAGCAGCTATAACTCCACTATTGATGTCATCAGTTTGTACACGAACATCAAACGGTCCATCACAGGCAACAACAGATATACCGGTCCTGATGTGAACCTTTTCATAAAATTATTGGAATTAACGCTGACTCGCAACTACTTCTGGTTTGATGGGAAAATCTACCAGCAGTGCTCCGGCTGAGGAATGGGGTCTTGCGTAGCACCAATCTTCGCCAATATCTTCATGTGTGAGGTAGAGAATGACCTGTTCCTATGCAACCCAACTAAAGCACGGAAGATCAAAGCATACTTTTGCTACATCGACGACATCTTCATCTTATGGTCGGACGCTGAGGAAAGCTTCATTGATGCAATGAGAGAGATTAACTCATTGGATTCATCCATCAAATTTACCTTCTCAACTAGTTTTGAAGAGATACATTACCTTGATGTTGCAATTAAACAGGACTTGTCTCACCAATTACACACTACATTGTATGTTAAAGATACTGACAGAAAAACCATCCTACATGCTAGTAGCCACCATCCTCCGGCATTGAAGTGGGGGTTACCTTACCCTCAATACATTAGGATATTTCGTATTTGCAGCAACCGGGAGGATGAAATAGCACAAATGGACATTATGGGCTGCACTACATGTAGTAGCTTGGAGACTGGTGAATTTTTTCATCATCCAAGATCGGGCAAAAAATTCAGTGTCAAATACCCCCTGACTTGTTCAAGCAGATTTGTAGTTTATTATATCAAATGCCCTTGCGGGTTCCTTTATATTGGCAAAACCATTCGCCAATTTAAAGAAAGAATTGCAATTCATCGCTCAAGCATTAAGGCTGCATTGGAGGTTCATGGATTGGATCAACCTGTAGCCCAACACTTTAAAGCACAGGTTCTCAAACTCGGTCCTCAGGACCCCACACAGTGCATGTTTTGCAGGTCTCCTCACAGAATCACAAGTGAAATAATTAGCTCCACCTGTGGACCTTTTCAAATGTGTCAGTGAGTAATTAATACACCTGTGCACTTGCTGGGTTACCTGCAAAACATGCACTGTGTGGGGTCCTGAGGACCGAGTTTGAGAACCACTGCTTTAAAGAACTTCATCACAGCCTGGCATCGATCCATTACAAAATGATTGACATGGTACCCGAAAGTGTCAGAGGTGGTAATCGTGGACGGATCCCATTACAAAAAGAAGCACGGTGGATCCACACGTTGCAAACGGTTAAACCGTTTGGTTTAAATGATATGCTCTCTTATATACGTGATTCCTGTGATATATTTGCGATATTTCCTTGCTTTTCACATTTCTTCAACAGGTCTCATTAATGCATCATTTATGTTAAGTAATTATTAGATTGTGCCCGGTTATAGTGGTGCCATAATATACCATAGCTACTACAGTATATTGCAAGTATTGTTGTTCTATCAATTTTAATGTAGCTTTGCTCTGCATCATTTCTTAGTGGTATATTAATATTGGCATGCTAGTTCTGAAGGGCGCTGGTACATTTAGAATGTAGCATTATATGACAGTATATACTTTGCTGCATTTTGCTTCAGTCAGTCAGTGTACTGATTTGGTTCTCTCATGTTACAATTTTCTCCTGCACCGCTGACCTGCTTTATAAGATACATCGTGTTTTTTTCCCCAGCTTGTTATTGTTCCCATGGTGATGGTAGCTACTCACTGTGTTCCACGCCCCCTGGAGATGCCGGGTCGCCGGCGGGTGCCTATGACGTGACTGGATCCCCGGAAGCACAGTGGATGGTCTCTGCACGAGGTGAACCAGGTAATGTATATATGTATGTTTTACGTGTTATGCAGTTTGTCGTGATAAAAGGGCACTGGCCCTGAAACGTTGACATTTATAACTGTGTCAAGTTTAGCCAAAATTCCATCCATTTTTTGGACGTTAATATACAAAATCAGAATCACTCCATTAGTACTTCCCTTTATGTAAAACTGACAGATAGGAACTCTCTGTTGGCGCACAACAGTTTTCATCTTCTCCCGTTAAGGAAGAGGCTGGCTTGCTCCCAGTTCCTTAGGGCCCAGAGGATTACCTCGGACCCGGTGGAAACTGAAATAGCCATTGACACAATGATGGATAAATTTATCGATAGGGGTTACCCTAAAAAAGATTTACTTAAGGTAAAGAAGAAGGTTATGGACATTCCTAGGGAAGTTGCATTAAAAGGAAAGCCATCTAACTCCAAGTCGACCCAGCCCAAATCAGCCATCAATATACCATGGGTCAACAAATATACACTTAATACTGAGTTTACCACCAAAAAGGCCAAACAATTGTGGCCAATTATTTCTTCAGATGCAGATTTACCAGCTTTATACAACAGTCACATCCTCCCTAGTTACACTAGGGGTAGTAACTTTGCTGATAGAATTGTCAAATTGGACATTTTTCCTTTAAATAAGGTTGAGCAGTCGCATTTTTTGAGACCCAAGTTTGGGTGTTACCACTGTTTAGGGTGCTCTACATGTAATACACTCGTGACGGGACCTATGTTCCACCATCCTTCAACGGGAAGGCAATTTAAGATTAATCATCGCCTATCATGCACTACAACACATGTTATATATATGCTAAAATGTCCTTGCGGACTAGCATATATAGGTAAAACCCAGAGACAGTTCCGAGATAGGATGGCAAGGCATCGTAGTGTGATCAAGCAGGCCTTGGAGAAAGGCACTAGTTATCAGCCGGTGGCTCGCCACTGGTTGTCAGCCAGACATAGCCAGACAAGTATAAGGGCCATGTTGATCGACCATGTCCCCCTTTCACATAGAGGAGGTAACAGGGAGAGAACCCTTTTACGGTTGGAAACGAAATGGATATTTAAATTAAACACTATAGCACCTAGGGGGTTGAATTAAAATTTAGGGATACAATGCATGTTTTGATGGCGGACGTTTGTTGTCTGATATGTGCATTATGATCCGTTCTTAGTGTTATATTTGGATATAAATGTGACATGTTTTTGAATGGTTTTTATTTTTAGGGGTAAAGTCTGGTGTTGGTGGTTGGTTAATCAATATATGTTTTTATAAAAAGAACGCATGGATATTAGAGATGAGCGGGTTCGGTTTCTCTGAATCCGAACCCGCCAGAACTTCATGTTTTTTTTCACGGGTCCGAGCGACTCGGATCTTCCCGCCTTGCTCGGTTAACCCGAGCGCGCCCGAACGTCATCATGACGCTGTCGGATTCTCGCGAGGCTCGGATTCTATCGCGAGACTCGGATTCTATATAAGGAGCCGCGCGTCGCCGCCATTTTCACACGTGCATTGAGATTGATAGGGAGAGGACGTGGCTGGCGTCCTCTCCGTTTAGAATAGATTAGAGAGACACTTGATTTACTAATTTTGGGGAGCATTAGGAGTACTCAGTACAGTGCAGAGTTTTGCTGATAGTGACCAGTGACCACCAGTTTTATTTATAATCCGTTCTCTGCCTGAAAAAAGCGATACACAGCACACAGTGACTCAGTCACATACCATATCTGTGTGCACTGCTCAGGCTCAGGCCAGTGTGCTGCATCATCTATTATATCTATATATAATATTATATATATCTGTCTGACTGCTCAGCTCACACAGCTTATAATTGTGGGGGAGACTGGGGAGCACTACTGCAGTGCCAGTTATAGGTTATAGCAGGAGCCAGGAGTACATAATATATTATATAGTGAGTGACCACCAGACACACAGTGCAGTTTATTTAATATATCCGTTCTCTGCCTGAAAAAAGCGATACACACAGTGACTCAGTCAGTCACATACCATATCTGTGTGCACTGCTCAGGCTCAGGCCAGTGTGCTGCATCATCTATATATATTATATATCTGTCTGACTGCTCAGCTCACACAGCTTATAATTGTGGGGGAGACTGGGGAGCACTACTGCAGTGCCAGTTATAGGTTATAGCAGGAGCCAGGAGTACATAATATTATATTAAAATTAAACAGTGCACACTTTTGCTGCAGGAGTGCCACTGCCAGTGTGACTAGTGACCAGTGACCTGACCACCAGTATATATAATATTAGTAGTATACTATCTCTTTATCAACCAGTCTATATTAGCAGCAGACACAGTACAGTGCGGTAGTTCACGGCTGTGGCTACCTCTGTGTCGGCACTCGGCAGCCCGTCCATAATTGTATATACCACCTAACCGTGGTTTTTTTTTCTTTCTTTATACATACATACTAGTTACGAGTATACTATCTCTTTATCAACCAGTCTATATATTAGCAGCAGACACAGTACAGTGCGGTAGTTCACGGCTGTGGCTACCTCTGTGTCGGCACTCGGCAGCCCGTCCATAATTGTATATACCACCTAACCGTGGTTTTTTTTTCTTTCTTTATACATACATACTAGTTACGAGTATACTATCTCTTTATCAACCAGTCTATATATTAGCAGCAGACACAGTACAGTGCGGTAGTTCACGGCTGTGGCTACCTCTGTGTCGGCACTCGGCAGCCCGTCCATAATTGTATATACCACCTAACCGTGGTTTTTTTTTCTTTCTTTATACATACATACTAGTTACGAGTATACTATCTCTTTATCAACCAGTCTATATATTAGCAGCAGACACAGTACAGTGCGGTAGTTCACGGCTGTGGCTACCTCTGTGTCGGCACTCGGCAGCCCGTCCATAATTGTATATACCACCTAACCGTGGTTTTTTTTTCTTTCTTTATACATACATACTAGTTACGAGTATACTATCTCTTTATCAACCAGTCTATATATTAGCAGCAGACACAGTACAGTGCGGTAGTTCACGGCTGTGGCTACCTCTGTGTCGGCACTCGGCAGCCCGTCCATAATTGTATATACCACCTAACCGTGGTTTTTTTTTCTTTCTTTATACATACATACTAGTTACGAGTATACTATCTCTTTATCAACCAGTCTATATTAGGAGCAGACACAGTACAGTGCGGTAGTTCACGGCTGTGGCTACCTCTGTGTCGGCACTCGGCAGCCCGTCCATAATTGTATATACCACCTAACCGTGGTTTTTTTTTCTTTCTTTATACATACATACTAGTTACGAGTATACTATCTCTTTATCAACCAGTCTATATATTAGCAGCAGACACAGTACAGTGCGGTAGTTCACGGCTGTGGCTACCTCTGTGTCGGCACTCGGCAGCCCGTCCATAATTGTATATACCACCTAACCGTGGTTTTTTTTTCTTTCTTTATACATACATACTAGTTACGAGTATACTATCTCTTTATCAACCAGTCTATATATTAGCAGCAGACACAGTACAGTGCGGTAGTTCACGGCTGTGGCTACCTCTGTGTCGGCACTCGGCAGCCCGTCCATAATTGTATATACCACCTAACCGTGGTTTTTTTTTCTTTCTTTATACATACATACTAGTTACGAGTATACTATCTCTTTATCAACCAGTCTATATATTAGCAGCAGACACAGTACAGTGCGGTAGTTCACGGCTGTGGCTACCTCTGTGTCGGCACTCGGCAGCCCGTCCATAATTGTATACTAGTATCCAATCCATCCATCTCCATTGTTTACCTGAGGTGCCTTTTAGTTGTGCCTATTAAAATATGGAGAACAAAAATGTTGAGGTTCCAAAATTAGGGAAAGATCAAGATCCACTTCCACCTCGTGCTGTAGCTGCTGCCACTAGTCATGGCCGAGACGATGAAATGCCTGCAACGTCGTCTGCCAAGGCCGATGCCCAATGTCATAGTACAGAGCATGTCAAATCCAAAACACCAAATATCAGTAAAAAAAGGACTCCAAAACCTAAAATAAAATTGTCGGAGGAGAAGCGTAAACTTGCCAATATGCCATTTACCACACGGAGTGGCAAGGAACGGCTGAGGCCCTGGCCTATGTTCATGGCTAGTGGTTCAGCTTCACATGAGGATGGAAGCACTCAGCCTCTCGCTAGAAAAATGAAAAGACTCAAGCTGGCAAAAGCAGCACAGCAAAGAACTGTGCATTCTTCGAAATCCCAAATCCACAAGGAGAGTCCAATTGTGTCGGTTGCGATGCCTGACCTTCCCAACACTGGACGTGAAGAGCATGCGCCTTCCACCATTTGCACGCCCCCTGCAAGTGCTGGAAGGAGCACCCGCAGTCCAGTTCCTGATAGTCAGATTGAAGATGTCAGTGTTGAAGTACACCAGGATGAGGAGGATATGGGTGTTGCTGGCGCTGGGGAGGAAATTGACCAGGAGGATTCTGATGGTGAGGTGGTTTGTTTAAGTCAGGCACCCGGGGAGACACCTGTTGTCCGTGGGAGGAATATGGCCGTTGACATGCCAGGTGAAAATACCAAAAAAATCAGCTCTTCGGTGTGGAGATATTTCACCAGAAATGCGGACAACAGGTGTCAAGCCGTGTGTTCCCTTTGTCAAGCTGTAATAAGTAGGGGTAAGGACGTTAACCACCTCGGAACATCCTCCCTTATACGTCACCTGCAGCGCATTCATAATAAGTCAGTGACAAGTTCAAAAACTTTGGGTGACAGCGGAAGCAGTCCACTGACCAGTAAATCCCTTCCTCTTGTAACCAAGCTCACGCAAACCACCCCACCAACTCCCTCAGTGTCAATTTCCTCCTTCCCCAGGAATGCCAATAGTCCTGCAGGCCATGTCACTGGCAATTCTGACGAGTCCTCTCCTGCCTGGGATTCCTCCGATGCATCCTTGCGTGTAACGCCTACTGCTGCTGGCGCTGCTGTTGTTGCCGCTGGGAGTCGATGGTCATCCCAGAGGGGAAGTCGTAAGCCCACTTGTACTACTTCCAGTAAGCAATTGACTGTTCAACAGTCCTTTGCGAGGAAGATGAAATATCACAGCAGTCATCCTACTGCAAAGCGGATAACTGAGTCCTTGACAACTATGTTGGTGTTAGACGTGCGTCCGGTATCCGCCGTTAGTTCACAGGGAACTAGACAATTTATTGAGGCAGTGTGCCCCCGTTACCAAATACCATCTAGGTTCCACTTCTCTAGGCAGGCGATACCGAGAATGTACACGGACGTCAGAAAAAGACTCACCAGTGTCCTAAAAAATGCAGTTGTACCCAATGTCCACTTAACCACGGACATGTGGACAAGTGGAGCAGGGCAGGGTCAGGACTATATGACTGTGACAGCCCACTGGGTAGATGTATGGACTCCCGCCGCAAGAACAGCAGCGGCGGCACCAGTAGCAGCATCTCGCAAACGCCAACTCTTTCCTAGGCAGGCTACGCTTTGTATCACCGCTTTCCAGAATACGCACACAGCTGAAAACCTCTTACGGCAACTGAGGAAGATCATCGCGGAATGGCTTACCCCAATTGGACTCTCCTGTGGATTTGTGGCATCGGACAACGCCAGCAATATTGTGTGTGCATTAAATATGGGCAAATTCCAGCACGTCCCATGTTTTGCACATACCTTGAATTTGGTGGTGCAGAATTTTTAAAAAAACGACAGGGGCGTGCAAGAGATGCTGTCGGTGGCCAGAAAAATTGCGGGACACTTTCGGCGTACAGGCACCACGTACAGAAGACTGGAGCACCACCAAAAACTACTGAACCTGCCCTGCCATCATCTGAAGCAAGAAGTGGTAACGAGGTGGAATTCAACCCTCTATATGCTTCAGAGGTTGGAGGAGCAGCAAAAGGCCATTCAAGCCTATACAATTGAGCACGATATAGTAGGTGGAATGCACCTGTCTCAAGTGCAGTGGAGAATGATTTCAACGTTGTGCAAGGTTCTGATGCCCTTTGAACTTGCCACACGTGAAGTCAGTTCAGACACTGCCAGCCTGAGTCAGGTCATTCCCCTCATCAGGCTTTTGCAGATGAAGCTGGAGGCATTGAAGAAGGAGCTAAAAGGGAGCGATTCCGCTAGGCATGTGGGACTTGTGGATGCAGCCCTTAATTCGCTTAACAAGGATTCACGGGTGGTCAATCTGTTGAAATCAGAGCACTACATTTTGGCCACCGTGCTCGATCCTAGATTTAAAGCCTACCTTGGATCTCTCTTTCCGGCAGACACAGGTCTGCTGGGGTTGAAAGACCTGCTGGTGACAAAATTGTCAAGTCAAGCGGAACGCGACCTGTCAACATCTCCTCCTTCACATTCTCCCGCAACTGGGGGTGCGAGGAAAAGGCTCAGAATTCCGAGCCCACCCGCTGGCGGTGATGCAGGGCAGTCTGGAGCGACTGCTGATGCTGACATCTGGTCCGGACTGAAGGACCTGACAACGATTACGGACATGTCGTCTACTGTCACTGCATATGATTCTCTCAACATTGATAGAATGGTGGAGGATTATATGAGTGACCGCATCCAAGTAGGCACGTCACACAGTCCGTACTTATACTGGCAGGAAAAAGAGGCAATTTGGAGGCCCTTGTACAAACTGGCTTTATTCTACCTAAGTTGCCCTCCCACAAGTGTGTACTCCGAAAGAGTGTTTAGTGCCGCCGCTCACCTTGTCAGCAATCGGCGTACGAGGTTACATCCAGAAAATGTGGAGAAGATGATGTTCATTAAAATGAATTATAATCAATTCCTCCGCGGAGACATTGACCAGCAGCAATTGCCTCCACAAAGTACACAGGGAGCTGAGATGGTGGATTCCAGTGGGGACGAATTGATAATCTGTGAGGAGGGGGATGTACACGGTGATATATCGGAGGGTGAAGATGAGGTGGACATCTTGCCTCTGTAGAGCCAGTTTGTGCAAGGAGAGATTAATTGCTTCTTTTTTGGGGGGGGTCCAAACCAACCCGTCATATCAGTCACAGTCGTGTGGCAGACCCTGTCACTGAAATGATGGGTTGGTTAAAGTGTGCATGTCCTGTTTTGTTTATACAACATAAGGGTGGGTGGGAGGGCCCAAGGACAATTCCATCTTGCACCTCTTTTTTCTTTTCTTTTTCTTTGCATCATGTGCTGATTGGGGAGGGTTTTTTGGAAGGGACATCCTGCGTGACACTGCAGTGCCACTCCTAGATGGGCCCGGTGTTTGTGTCGGCCACTAGGGTCGCTAATCTTACTCACACAGTCAGCTACCTCATTGCGCCTCTTTTTTTCTTTGCGTCATGTGCTGTTTGGGGAGGGTTTTTTGGAAGGGACATCCTGCGTGACACTGCAGTGCCACTCCTAGATGGGCCCGGTGTTTGTGTCGGCCACTAGGGTCGCTAATCTTACTCACACAGCTACCTCATTGCGCCTCTTTTTTTCTTTGCGTCATGTGCTGTTTGGGGAGGGTTTTTTGGAAGGGACATCCTGCGTGACACTGCAGTGCCACTCCTAGATGGGCCCGGTGTTTGTGTCGGCCACTAGGGTCGCTAATCTTACTCACACAGCTACCTCATTGCGCCTCTTTTTTTCTTTGCGTCATGTGCTGTTTGGGGAGGGTTTTTTGGAAGGGCCATCCTGCGTGACACTGCAGTGCCACTCCTAGATGGGCCCGGTGTTTGTGTCGGCCACTAGGGTCGCTAATCTTACTCACACAGCTACCTCATTGCGCCTCTTTTTTTCTTTGCGTCATGTGCTGTTTGGGGAGGGTTTTTTGGAAGGGACATCCTGCGTGACACTGCAGTGCCACTCCTAGATGGGCCCGGTGTTTGTGTCGGCCACTAGGGTCGCTAATCTTACTCACACAGCTACCTCATTGCGCCTCTTTTTTTCTTTGCGTCATGTGCTGTTTGGGGAGGGTTTTTTGGAAGGGACATCCTGCGTGACACTGCAGTGCCACTCCTAGATGGGCCCGGTGTTTGTGTCGGCCACTAGGGTCGCTAATCTTACTCACACAGCTACCTCATTGCGCCTCTTTTTTTCTTTGCGTCATGTGCTGTTTGGGGAGGGTTTTTTGGAAGGGCCATCCTGCGTGACACTGCAGTGCCACTCCTAGATGGGCCCGGTGTTTGTGTCGGCCACTAGGGTCGCTAATCTTACTCACACAGCTACCTCATTGCGCCTCTTTTTTTCTTTGCGTCATGTGCTGTTTGGGGAGGGTTTTTTGGAAGGGACATCCTGCGTGACACTGCAGTGCCACTCCTAGATGGGCCCGGTGTTTGTGTCGGCCACTAGGGTCGCTTATCTTACTCACACAGCGACCTCGGTGCAAATTTTAGGACTAAAAATAATATTGTGAGGTGTGAGGTATTCAGAATAGACTGAAAATGAGTGTAAATTATGGTTTTTGAGGTTAATAATACTTTGGGATCAAAATGACCCCCAAATTCTATGATTTAAGCTGTTTTTTAGTGTTTTTTGAAAAAAACACCCGAATCCAAAACACACCCGAATCCGACAAAAAAAATTCGGTGAGGTTTTGCCAAAACGCGTTCGAACCCAAAACACGGCCGCGGAACCGAACCCAAAACCAAAACACAAAACCCGAAAAATTTCAGGCGCTCATCTCTAATGGATATACATTTTCAATGTGTGTTTATCTTTCGATTTTGTTAGAACACATCACCATGGCAACCAACGTCATGACGTCGGCTCGCCTGTCCGGCGCCGTTTGACTACGTCATCTAGAAGCTGCCACTATGCATAGAGCAGTGAGCAGGCGGTCAGCGGCGTGGGACAGGTGAGTATGATTTATCAATTATAGTTGTGATTGTCCTGGTATTTAAGTCTTGTTTGTGAACTATTTGTGTGTGATGTACTGTCCCTGATGACAGGGGTGTGTCCCCGAAACGCCATTGGAACAATAGATTTATGCTTGTTTAAAATTACTTGAGAGACTGTCCGAGTGCCGCCGATCTCTACCAAACTATATATATATATATATATATATATATATAAAAATCCAACAATGAACGGCACTCAGAGACAGCAATATAACTGAACTTGTATTCCATAAAGACAGTCAACGTTTCGGGGTTCAAAACCCTGTCGTCAGGACCAATAGACAGTAGTACAGTCTATTGGTCCTGACGACGGGGTTTTGAACCCCCGAAACGTTGACTGTCTTTATGGAATACAAGTTCAGTTATATTGCTGTCTCTGAGTGCCGTTCATTGTTTGATTTTTATGCATTATTGGTCCTGGCACCTGAGCATCTTTAATTCCGTTGTTGGAGTGCCGGCTGCTGCTGTATTTATATATATATATATATATATATATATATATATACACAGTCTACTGTATATACTGTAATCTATTTCATTACAGTATCTGATTAATTATCTTTGGCTCTTCACAGAATATCTCCGATGTTAAGAAATGTGAATAAAGAAAATAGAGTTTATCAGGCACGGTGATGGATTGAGAGTGGTAAAACATTTTACGATGTCATTTTCACAGATGAATCATCTGTTGCTCTTGGGAAGTTCTCCAGAATGCCATTCCAGAAACATCACCATATCTCATTAAAGCCACGCCCAAAGCATCCATTGAAGGTCCATGTATGGGGATGCATATCACGATTAGGAGCTGGTCCCCTATTATTTTTTGAAGGTACTGTACTTTATTCTGTGCCTGTGTTCTGTTAAAATATATGCTGTACTGTACAATACATGTAAATGCACAATAAAATGAGTTGCTTATTAACGAACAACATTTTCTTATTTCTGTAGGGATCATGGATAAGCAATTCTTCCAATAAATAATAGTAGAGGGATGTATGGTGCCATTTGTGAGTAGATATTACCCATCTCATCACAGGAGATTCCAAGACAATGATCCTAAACACTCTGCCTCAGCCAAATTTATGGAAGAGAAAGGTATCAATTGGGAACGCACACCACCAGAGTGAGTATTGTTTTAATACTGTACAAGTAAAATTTTGGATAGCAATCTAGTACTGTAAATTTTTTGTTTTGTTTAATGAACAGCACAATACTGTATGCTTTATTTTCTCTTTTTAACTTCATTAATTAACTGACATTTTTTTCTGTACTGTTTTCTATTAGATCACCGGACGTGAATCCAATTGAATTAGTGTGGGCTCAATTGAAGAGATACATTAGGAGTGTTGCGAAGCCAACAACAAAACAACAGCTGTTGGATGGGATCCAAAAATTTTGGCTAGAAGTACTCACACCTGAACATTGTAATAATTATGTAAATCACCTGTATAAAATATTACCTGTTATACACTGCTCAAAAAAATAAAGGGAACACTAAAATAACACATCCTAGATCTGAATGAATGAAATATTCTTATTAAATACTTTGTTCTTTACATAGTTGAATGTGCTGACAACAAAATCACACAAAAATTATCAATGGAAATCAAATTTATTAACCCATAGAGGTCTGGATTTGGAGTCACACTCAAAATTAAAGTGGAAAAACACACTACAGGCCGATCCAACTTTGATGTAATGTACTTAACACAAGTCAAAATGAGGCTCAGTAGTGTGTGTGGCCTCCACATGCCTGTATGACCTCCCTACAATGCCTGGGCATGCTCCTGATGAGGTGGCGGATGGTCTCCTGAGGGATCTATTCCCAGACCTGGACTAAAGCATCCGTCAACTCCTGGACAGTCTGTGGTGCAACGTGGCGTTATTGGATGGAGCGAGACATGATGTCCCAGATGTGCTCAATTGGATTCAGGTCTGGGGAACAGGCGGGCCAGTCCATAGCATCAATGCCTTCGTCTTGCAGGAACTGCTGACACACTCTAGCCACATGAGGTCTAGCATTATCTTGCATTAGGAGGAACCCAGGCCATCCGCACCAGCATATGGTCTCACAAGGGGTCTGAGGATCTCATCTCGGTACCTAATGGCAGTCAGGCTACCTCTGGCAAGCACATGGAGGGCTGTGCAGCCCCCCAAAGAAATGCCACCACACACCATTACTGACCCACTGCCAAACCGGTCATGCTGGAGGATGTTGCAGGCAGCAGAACGTTCTCCTTGGCGTCTCCAGACTCTGTCACGTCTGTCACATGTGCTCAGTGAGAACCTGCTTTCATCTGTGAAGAGCACAGGGCGCCAGTGGCGAATTTGCCAATCTTGGTGTTATCTGGCAAATGCCAAACGTCCTGCACGGTGTTGGGCTGTAAGCACAACCCCCACCTGTGGACATCGGGCCCACATACCACCCTCATGGAGTCTGTTTCTGATCGTTTGAGTAGACACATGCACATTTGTGGCTTGCTGGAGGTTATTTTGCAGGGCTCTGGCAGTGCTCCTCCTGTTCCTCCTTGCACAAAGGCGAAGGTAGTGGTCCTGCTGCTGGGTTGTTGCCCTCCTACGGCCTCCTCCATGTCTCCTGATGTACTGGCCTGTCTCCTGGTAGTGCCTCCATGCTCTGGACACTACGCTGACAGACACAGCAAACCTTGCCACAGCTCGCATTGATGTGCCATCCTGGATGAGCTGCACTACCTGAGCCACTTGTGTGGGTTGTAGACTCCAACTCATGCTACCACTAGAGTGAAAGCACTGCCAGCTTTCAAAAATAACCAAAACATCAGCCAGAAAGCATAGGAGCTGAGAAGTAGTCTGTGGTCACCACCTGCAGAACAACTCCTTTATTGGGGGTGTCTTGCTAATTGCCTATAATTTCCACCTGTTGTCTATTCCATTTGCACAACAGCATGTGAAAATGATTGTCAATCAGTGTTGCTTCCTAAGTGGACAGTTTGATTTCACAGAAGTGTGATTGACTTGGAGTTACATTGTGTTGTTTAAGTGTTCCCTTTATTTTTTTGAGCAGTGTAGTTGAAAGAAATGGTCAAGCCACAAATATATAGTTCTGTACTGTATTTTTTGTATAAAATTTTAATCAATGCATTATTAAAAATGTCAATAAAATTGCCTTTGTCTGAATATTTTGTATGTTAAGGTACAATATTATACTGTACATTATACTATACAGTAGTTCTGTTGTTGATGTGTATGAACAGTTGTTTACAGTTTTATAAGTCCTGGGTAATAGAGTACTGTCCATTTTTGATCAGTACAGTACATGAAATCTGATTTTGTAATAAAGACTTTTTTTTTTACATTTACATTGATGCTTTACCAATAAATATTCCATTATACAGTATGGTATGGTACATGGGGTAAATGTACAGTATGATGTGTCGTTATGGGGGAGAAGTGTTATTTTTTTTTTAAATATACATTTTTATTAGTGAGAAGACAAAGATATAAGTGAAAACACAGGCGACCTACGCAGAGGCCATCAAAAATGTGAACAAACAACTTATAACAAGGCATAGTTAGAGTATCCAAGTGGGCCATTTGAACACAGACCAAAAAATATATCAAAACCAATAAAGAAATTGTTGATGAAACTCCATTATGTTGTCTACACTTTTTGTTTTGTTGTTATAAAAAGTAATTAAAGAAAAAGGAGTCAACAGAGAAACTAAAACTCAAAGTGACAATAGCAGGTCGAGAGAAAAAAGAAGAAAGAGAGAAGAAGGAAGAAAACAAAAGGTAAGGAAGGGAAAGGAAGGGGAGGAATCAATCCGACTGGTCATCCTAAATCACCAAGCGATAAAGCTAGTCAACTAGGGGACATTAATCTGGTCTAATATATGCTGGAGAGTGTGCTACCACCTTAATTAAAAGCGAGTAAAATGTTAAAAAAGGAGGTCCAGGGGCTCCAAACTATAATAAATGACAGAGAAGAGTTCTTCAAAATACTAGTAACATGTTCCATCAAATAAATATGCCATATTTTAGCTGTAATCTCGTCTATTTTGGGAAGTTCTGAGGACCGCCACTGCGCTGCTATACAACATCTAGCTGCAAGGACCTTGTGAGTAAATAATTTGTTATGAGGACGTGTAGTCTCAGGAATATCCATTGATATTGATAATATCCATTGATAAGGCCGCTATCTCCCTCCACAGGGGAATTAAAATTGGACATGTCCACCATATATGTAGAAACATGCCGTCCATATTCTTGCATCTCCAATACAATGGGGAGATCTCAGGATTAATTTTGTTAAGTCTAGTTGGGACATAATACCACTTATAGAAAAGTTTATAGGCGTTCTCCTTCAATCTCACACATATAGAACTAGAGGCCACTCTAGAATAAATTGTGGACCAATCATCCTCATCTAGTGTTCCCCCAGATCAGATTCCCATGCCTGTTTATGAGACTCTTTAGACCCTGTAGATAGGGAAGATAGCAAACAGGATAAGGTAGATATAAGTCCTTTAGTGGAAGCTTTACAAAACACTAAGTTTTCTACTAAAGAGAGAGGTCTAACACATAGTTGAGAAGAAACCGCAGAATGCAAGTGTCTAATCTGTAAGTATTGATAAAAAGATTTATGAGTGATAGAGTGTTTAGCTTGTAAGTCCGCAAATGTGGGGAAAGATGAATTTTGAGTAATATCGTTAAGTAGTCTGACTCCGCCATTCAACCAACAATTGAAAGAAGAGGCAAAGCATCCTGGTCGAAAACGAGGATTATCAAACAGCGGAATCAGAGAACTAGGAGCAGGGGCTAGGTTAAATTGCCTATTTGCCATATCCCACACATCTAATGTATGTGAAACAACTGGGTGACTAATAATTGTTTTAGGACGGGACGTTCTAGATATCCACAACAGAGAGGAAATGGAGTGTAAATTGAGGTCATTTGATTCTATATCAACCCACATTCTTTCAGAATTAGGCCTATTCCAGAGGATGCACTGTGCTACTCTAGCTGCCATGTAATAGGGTTTTAAGTTAGGGACACCTAGTCCACCCTCGGAAGTACGCCTTTGAATCACTGAGCGTTTCACTCTGGGTTTCTTCTTTGACCAAATAAATGTCATTACATTATGTTGGAGTCCCTTGAAGACACAGGGGGGAACTCGAATTGGTAATGTTTGATATAGGTAAAGTAGTCTTGGTAATAAAATCATTTTAATGGCATTAATTCGCTCTATCCAAGAAATATGGTACCTTCCCCAGTCCTCAAGATCTCTCTGAAGTTGAGCTAGTAATTTTGGATAGTTAGCCTGATAAAGTTGAGAGTAATTCTAGGTTATGGATACCCCTAAATAGGAAATATGTTGTTTATTCCAATGGAAATTGAAAGAGTGCTCTAATAAGTCTTTAACAGCTTGAGGAATATAGAAATCGAGAACCTCAGTCTTTCCCGTATTGATCTTATAACCCGAGAGGGCTCCATAATCTTTAATTTCTTGAAAAAGATGGGGCAAAGAATGAAGTGGGTCTAAGACGTCATCCGCGTAAAGAGCAATTTTATATTCTTTAGTCCCTATCATAATACCCTTTATATTTGGATTGGCCCGAATGAGCGCAGCCAAAGGTTCAATAGATAGAGCAAAAATAAGAGGGGATAGAGGGCACCCCTGTCGGGTCCTATTAGATATTGAGAAGGGAGGGGATGCAACCCTGTTGGCCAACACAGCTGCACTAGGTTTGTCATACAAGGCTTTGATACCCCGCAGGAACTGATCTTTTATCCCAATAGATTGGAGAGTATGAAACATGAAGGACCATTGAATCCAGTCGAAAGCTTTTTCAGCATCCAACCCCAAGACCAGTGCCAGTAATTTTTGTTTATGAATTGCATGTATTATGTCAATCGTATGGCGGGTATTGTCACATGCTTGTCGACCGGTTATAAAACCAACTTGTTCTGGATGGACCAGGAAGGGAAGTAAAGGACCCAGCCTATTCGCTAATACTTTTGCATAGATTTTCATATCCACGTTTAACAGAGAGTTAGGTCTATAGTTATAAACTAACTCTAGGTCTCTGCCCGGCTTTGGGATTACAACTATGCTGGCCAAGGAGGTTAAGGGGTCAAAAGAGGCACCATCCAGAAGATCATTATACATTTTTTTTAAAAAGGGAGTAAGAATGGATGCAAATTTCTTATAGTATTGAGATGTGAAACCATCCGGGCCTGGAGCAGAAGATGATTTAAGTCACTTAATGGCCGATAAAATCTCCTCCTCTGTTATATTCGCATTCAAGTCTAACACTTGTTGGTCACTTAAGAGGGGGAGTAAAAAGTGGCCAGAGGAGGAATAGAAGGTATGTCTTGAGGAGGGGGGGAGTTAGATAAGTTATATAACTTCTCATAATATGTCTGAAATTCTAAAACTATGCGCATAGGATTGTAAGTAATCGCTCCGGAACTGCGTCCCTTAATTTTAGCAATCAAACCAGATGTCCTCTTTTGTCTAAGTTTACTAGCCAATACAGAAACAGCCTTGTCTGCTTTATCATAATATTTTTGTTGGAGCTTTTTCAAAATATTAGCAGATTTGCGAGAGAGAATGGTATTAAGTCTACCCCTCAGGGAATTGATCTGAATCAGCAGAGGTGGCATGGGATTTTGCTTATGTTGAGCAAAAAGAGAGGAAATTTCATTTTCAAGTTGAGAAATTTCTCTTTGGGCTTGCTTCTTTCGGAACACTGCCCTACTAATAAATTTACACCTGAGTATTGCTTTGTGTGCTTCCCAGATGATCCCCTTCAACACATCATCAGTCAAATTAAAATCAAATTTCTCAGAGATGGCAGATTTAACATCCTCAAAAAATTAGGGGTCCAATAACATATTATCATCCAAACGCCATAAGCGGGATCTGTGTTGGGACAAAAATGCATCTAAAAGGATATACGGCCCCGCATGGTCTGTCCATGAAAGGGGTGTTATACCTGCCGCCGCTACCCTGGAAGCAAGTGGTCTTGACACAAAGAGCATGTCAATGTGAGAATAAATTTGGTGGGGACCAGACAAGTGAGTGTAGTCTCTAGCTGTCGAGTTTTTAAGATGCCACATATCCAAAACCTCTAGCCTCGTTAGACCCTTGCAAAGATTAAATGAGGTGCAAATAACTTCAGGTGAATGTTTTAAAACTCGTGAAGCAGACTTGTCTACAGGAGGGTGCAATACAGAATTAAAATCCCCACCTATTATCAAATTGACTAGCATGGATTTTTCTATCCGTTTTAATAATTTGGAAAAGAACAAGCTTTGACCCGTGTTGGGAGCATATAAACTAACTAAAGTAATTTGTTCTGCCCCTATGGAACCCACCAATATGAGGTACCTACCATCTGCATCTGAAACGCATTTAGAAAGGACAAAGGGAACATTGTTAGAAATCAGAATCGCCACTCCCCTCTTTTTACATGAAGCTGAAGCAAAAAAAGTGTGAGGAAAGTGCTCACCTCTTAGTTGAGCGTGTTCTCCAGAAAGATGTGTCTCTTGCAGCAGTACAATATCTGCTTTTCACGTCTACATGCCCCCAACACCAGAGTATGACGTTTAGGTGAGTTCAGACCATTAACATTTATGGAAAGTATTTTAAACCCCATGATATATTAAATATGGGGAACACATATAAGGCTCAGATACAAGTCTAAGCCCTAGAGGGGGAGACCAGTCAGATTCAGGGAGAGGGGAGCAGAGCAGAAGGGTCATAGAAAGAAAGGAAAGAAAAGAAAAATGGCAAATGGTGGCCTAAACAGGCTAAAACCCTGTAAGAAAAGAAACCCAACATAGGGGGCTAACCAGAACATACATTAGGAATATTATAGACATATATCCGGGTAGGAGGTGGTTTATTTCACAAATTATAAACCTATGCGAGGCCCTCATACTAGAACTAGAATTATAAGAGAAGCAATGGATCTGCACTAGAAGATGCAGATCAAGTATACACCCTTAGTAATAGCACTAGGAAATCAATAAACTCAAACAGTTCCAGCTATCATAAAGGGAGATAAAAACAAAAAGAAAAATTACTTCCCAAACAATACCATATCATCAGTTCAAGGTGGATTAGCATCGTCCAGTCTGCCTCGATGGATCGTGTACCATTGCAGTTGCAGAGGGCAGGGACGTTGAGGCTTGGGTGACCCTTGTGAAGAGGCAGACATGGAGGGGTCTGGAAGAATGTTCAAGTCCATCAGCAACTTCTGCCCTTGTTCCGAGGTTTTAGCTGTATGAATGGTGGCATCTGCCAGGACCTGAAGCTGAAAAGGAAAGTTCCAGCGATATTTGATATTGTTTTGATGGAGTTCTCTTGTGATCGGTTGTAAGTCCCTCCTCTTTTGTATGGTCAATGGAGCAAGGTCTTAGAATATTTGAATATTCATACCCTTATATAGAATATCTGGAGTGTATCTGATCACCATTAAATTCTCTCTGGTGCGATAATAGTGTAGTCTTGTAATGATATCTCTTGGTTGCTGTCCAGATTGAGGTTTCGCCCTGAGAGCACAATGCGCTCTGTCCAGGAGCAGTTCGTTATCCTGCAGGTCAGGAGCAATGTGTTTGAATAGTTCTCAGAGGAAAGAAGTGAAGTTGATCGGAGAAAATGTCTCTGGTATACTTCTGATTAGCAAATTATTCCTCCTTGATCTATTTTCTAGATCTTGTTTTTCCTTGATATCGTTGATTTCTGTGCGTAGAAGAGAAAGTTCTCTGTCCACTACTCCTTGATATCTGCATAAATCATCGGTTTTTAGACTCCAAGGCATCAGTCCGCGATCCAATCTCTTCCACAAGGGTGGAAAGCATGATCTGAATATTGGGATCAACAGATAGTTCAGATGGAGATTCAGGAGAAGATGGGCTACTCTTATCAGCCATTTGTGAAGAACCTTTGCTCTTGGGGGTAAACATGGCAGGAGTCATAGCGGTGGAGACTTTTTTCTTTTTGTAGGGCATAGTGATAAAATGGCAAGACCTTAGGAGCTTGGGTAAGGATCTGTTCAAAGCAAATAGAGATGTGAGGGCCTTGTACGGAGGTACTTAGGACATTATAAAATAAAGTTAAACAAAATTCATGAAATAACCTCCTGCTGGCTTCTCGAGTTTAATAGGAATGACAAATAATCACATAGCTGCGGTGGTTAAAATCAGCAGAGTAAAGAAGGAATATCCACTTAATGCTGGGGAAACTGGTGCAGGGGAGTGATCCTAAAGAATTGGTAGCAAAAGAGGGAACATAGGAAGTCAGTTACATTTGTACCTGCTATTCAAACTTGAGTCTGAAGTATATCTGGCACTCCAGTGACGGTGGGGCCACGGTGAACCTAGACTGGCGGTGGGTATATAGGACTGTAAACAGCGAGGACTGTGTGGAGATACTATTTCATAAACTGCAGAGTGAATGGCAATAGCCACAAGATGGTGCTGTGGTATCACTAGTGTAGAGAAACAGGTCATATATTAAGTGTAGTAATTGCAGGAGTGCAGCTTTCCATGGAATAAAGGAAGCCCATATGCACAAGTACATGGACTGATGTTGAGACCTAAGGAGGAGCCCAACATGATTGATAAATGGAGAGTGAGGGAGAGCACCCTCTACATTGGACTCACCACCTTCCAAAGGGGGACTTCCAGATCTCTGTCACAGGTATCCTAGGTCACCCTTAGTATAATTCAGCCGGGGAAAAGGAGGCCAGAGCATGCCAACAGCCTGGTAACCAGAGTATGAGGAGGGTCCGCTCCATTGGCAGAGAGCAACAGGGGGTCTATGAGTGATAAACAGCAGTGACCATCATCCGGGGATCAGCAGCATCATCATCCACAGGTCCTTGCACTCCCGTCTGGCTACACAGAGTTGGTGGCTGGGAGGCGGGCGCACCGGGTCTGGAGAGCGTTCCCCTGCTGCAGTAGGACTGGGGCACTGAGGGGGTAAGGTATCCACCGCCCGCAGGGAGCAGGAGCTAGTCATCCGGGTAACTTAGGCAGGGAAGGGCAGCCGCCGGCCGGAAGCCCGTCAGCAAGGACTGCGCAGTGGCTATGGAGGTAGAGGAGGCTGTAGTTGCGCTCCAGGTTCATAAGCCAAGGCCCGGGGACGTGGGCGAGCTGCACCCGTCCCCGGGAGGTGATCAAAAATGAGGTAGCGGCTTCTGTAGAGTGGGTAGGCCGCAATCCGTGGGAGTTCCAGGAGTGCTCCCCGATTCTGCGAGCCTCACCCGCCTGCAGCAGAGGTAGTCAGGAAGATGAGGAGGAGTAGGGCAAGTGAGTGCAACAGCTCAGGTAGTGATTTTAAAAGCCTCGATTGGGTGATAGGGTGAGAGCTCTGGAGAAGCACGTCTGTTGCCTCCTTCATCAGGCCATTCCCCTTGGGGGAGAAGTGTTATTAAACATAGAAACATACTGTACAGTACTGTACTGTAGAAACATACACTAGAATTTGACGGCAGATAAGAACCACTGTGTCCATCTAGTACGACCTTTTTTTTTTTACAATATTTTTAGCTCAAACCTTATGTGATCCTAGCCCTCCCTTTCCATTCTCTACTCCAAACTACAGAACAGTAGTTCTGTATTTCAATTTTTAGTCTTTCTGGGTACAATACTGTACTGAAAGCTCAGTGAGACAGTACAGTATTTCTAAAGTACAGTACATTAACTCCTGAGCTTGCTGTGTATAGTAAAGTACTGTATCACAGCTTTACAGTAAGACTGTACAGTATCTTGATAATGATTTATGTACAGTATCTTTACTGTACATTACTGTATTTACTGAGCTGTATACTTTATTTTGGGGAAAAAACACTAACAACAATAATTCGCCCATCCTGACAATGGGTAATTGCCTTATAGGGCCTGATTGTATGCAAATGCAGCTTTCTTTACGTCTTTGCTGCTGGTGTGTTTGAGGGGCAGATTGGTAAATAAAAGTGGCCCTGTACTATTGTCTAGAAGTGTCCCAACATGGGCAGCACAAGAGGGACAGTATAACGTACCATGAAGCCATGAATCGGGACAATGCAGTGTATGGAGTGTGGTGGGTGGGCCTCCTGTCATATGTGGGCTGGGGCCACATGGCTAAACATAAAACAGGCCACACAGACATATCAGCCTACTAGGAGTCTTCCTGGTGAGGCGTATGGCCTATCTCCCCCTGACTGTAACAATGTGTCATGCATGATGTCACAACTCGGCGGACATGTATTGTGATGTCAGTCACTGGTGAATACAGCAGCCAGGTCTGGCAACAGCAGGGACAAAGGAGTATGCTTGTACCAGGCTCCCAAACTCGGAGGAGCTATGCACCCTCAAGAATCTTGGACATTAGTTTCTCATACAGCACTGGTACTATATATAGTACCTTTGCTATTTTAGAGTAACATAAATTCTAATAAGCACCAATATGAAGAAATGTGATTTGTCTAAGCTGCATACTGTACTGTACAGTAATTTTGTAGGTACTGTACATCACTGTACTAATATTCAAGTCACAATTGTGCTTACATTTTTCAGTATAACACTGTATGTTATGGTTATAAATGATGTGTGTTTTATTGTTTTTATAATTATTTTATGCAATTAAAAAGCATTTGAGAACTTTGCACAATTGTACTGAGTGCTTCCTTTATGCAGTGGAGGGTAATTTCTCTCCACACATACTGTATGCTGATGGTTCATACAGTACAGTAGTTGCCTACCCTCATGGATATTGCAGGAGTCTCCAAATTGCAATTCTTATCTCCTAATTGCCTGCATCATACAGTACAGTACATTAAATCAAATCTCCCAGAATGTTAACCGCAGCCTGGGTTACAACAAGGAATATGTAAGGACAGTGATTTGCGCCAGTCAATACAGGTACAGTATGACTGCTACTGTACAGTATTTGTGCAAAGCAGTCCTGACTCTAAGCAACCCCCTCCTAGCCCCCCCCTACGGTAGAGAACACATTTTGTGTACCAGCAAGCTTCTTCCTGTACTGTACAATATCTCAATGTCTGCTAATATTCGTAAGTGTGAGGTCAGGGGTGTATCTAGGGGTCTGGCGCCCCTGGCAAAGTAAGGAACTGGCACCCCCCACCTCCCCCACCCAGGGACACAGAGGGGGGAGTTACAGATAGGCTGAGGTCAGGGACACTGAGAGAGAATTACAGGGAGGTGCGGGTAGGGACAATGAGGTGGAGGGCTTACAGGGAGGCTGAGATCAGGGACACTTAGGGGCAATTACAGGGAGGGTGTGGGCAGGGATACTGAGCGGGAATTACAGGAGTGTGCGGGCAGGGACACTGAGGGGGAATTACGGGGAGGGTACGGGCAGGGACACGGAGGTGGAATTACAGGAGGGTGTGGGCAGGGACACTGATGGGGGAGTCACAGGGAGGCTGAGGTCAGGGACACTAAGGGGGAATTACAGGGAGGGTTCGGGTAGGGAAAATGAGAGGCAAGGCCTACAGAGAGGCTGAGGTCAAGGACACTGAGGGGCAATTACAGGGAGGGTGCAAGAAGGGACACTGAGAGGGAATTACAGGACTGTGCGGGCAGGAACACTGAGGAGAGAGTCACAGGGAGGCTGAGGTCAGAAACACTGAGGGAGAATTACAGGGAGGGTGCAGACAGGGACACTGAGGAGGAATTACGAGGATGGGTACAGGCAGGGACACTAAGATGGAATTATGGGGAGGGTGCAGGCAGGGAAACTGAGGGGGAATTACGATGAGTGTGCAGGCAGGGAGACTGAGGGGGAATTACGAGGAGTGTGCGGGTAGGGACACAGAGGGAATTACAGGCGTGTATGGCCAGGGTCACTGAGGGGGCAGTTACAGGAATGGTACTGGCAGGGACACTGAGGGGGAATTACAAGGTGGGTGCGGACAGGGACACCGAGGGGATATACATATTTTTAAGCTGTGATCCAGACTGCCAGGTTAGACCATGCAGTGCAGCTACGGTACCACATAAAATGTACAGGTATGCTTATACTGCACTGCTGACTGGTGCTGATTGTAGTGGCAGGTTTTTGGTGACAGATCGCGTGGGACCAATGAGAAGAGGAGTGGATGAGGAAGAGGAGGTGCCTTGCCCACTCCCCATACCTAGAAGTGCCCCACTCCCCGGCCATATTCACCATCATTGTGACTGTAGTGTCAGAGGTTGTAAGAGTGCAAAACACTTCTGAGAGTCTGGCAGTGGATAAGCACTGCTAAGGTATGTACTTAGTGAGTACTTTGTCATTCAATCCCCTGGCAAGGGAGGCACTGCCGGGCGGCGACCCCCATGGCCGGTGCCCCTGGCAAGTGCCACCCTGGCCAGTAGGAAGATACACCCCTGTGTGAGGTGCAAATGTTTTATTAGTAATACATTAGGTACTGTACAAAGAAACATAGATTTTGATGGAAGGTACTGTAAGAACCACTTAGACCATGTAGTCTTTAGTTAAACAGACAAAAGACTTTGGACAAGGCTACTCTAAATTGCATTTGGAGCTTAATGCATACAGTAAAGATCTGTCCACACTGTACTGTACTGTACATACAGTACTGTACAGTATCTACTTTATCCTGCCATGTACAGTATGGCACGGCTTGAAATCTCAAACTATAAGAGGATTTAAAGTACATTAGCCATGCGTTGTGATTTTTCTTAAGTTGCTTCTTTAATATGGTACTTTATACATACAGTATTCTACTGTATTATGGCAAACAAAATTATTGGGTGTACAGTAGGCTGGTCTATATACTGTACAGTAAGTCAGTTTTCAAAGAAACACTGTTCAGTACAGTACATCAGGGATGAGAAACCCTCAGTCCTCCAGCTGTTGTTGAACTAAACATCCCAGCATGCCCTGCAATAGTTTTAGCATGGCCAAATAGCAAAACTAGCAAGGCATGCTGGTACAGGTTGAGTATCCCATATCCAAATATTCCGAAATACGGAATATTCCGAAATACGGACTTTTTTGAGTGAGAGTGAGATAGTGAAACCTTTGTTTTTTGATGGCTCAATGTACACAAACTTTGTTTAATGCACAAAGTTATAAAAAATATTGGCTAAAATGACCTTCAGGCTGTGTGTATAAGGTGTATATGTAACATAAATGTATTATGTGCTTATATTTAGGTCCCATCACCATGATATCTCATTATTATATGCAATTATTCCAAAATACAGAAAAATCCGATATCCAAAATACCTCTGGTCCCAAGCATTATGGATAAGGGAGACTCAACCTGTACTGTATGTGTAGTTCGTTCAACAACAGCTGAAGGACCGAAGGTTCAGTGTACAGGGTGAATTAAAAATAAATAAATAAATGGATCAGTAAAGAAAATGCTCCATGTACAATACTGTACAGTATTTTCCACAGGAAATGTGTATTAGAGGTACTTTATACTGTATACACTAAATGTACAGTAAAGGCTTTTTTTATTACAAACACACAAATGCATCCCAGACAGAAATCTGCTGTGCACAGCAGACAGCTTATGGTGACAGGACTCACTTACTGTATCCCCACCCATAGTCTTGGTATATTTTAGATAGCGTAATGAGATGCTCCTGCAGCATTGCCCTGATTCATGTAAAACATGTGTGCATACAGTATCTCTACTGAATGTAAAGTACAGTAACAGTACAGTATATTACAATAGAAAAAAAAGTGTCAGGGAAAAAATGCCTCATGACAGATACACAAGTTCATGTCTAAATGTACATTAAGCAGTGATCCCTTGTCATTGGTTTTAGATTATGCCCTAATGGCTAGGGGACTTGGCCGCTCACATACTCTACTGTACTGTATCCCTGACTTCAATGGACCATACTGTACTGTAGCTTAAACTCCTCGTTTTGCGTTGCGAATGCCAAATTGCTTTCTCACAAATGTTTAAAATGCCCGCTCTAATATATATTTCAGACGCCAGGCGCATCTTATTACCATATACGATAAAAGTGCGCTGTACATCGCAAAACATTGCATCCCATAAGAGAAAACAATACACCCACACATTATCTGAGTTCCAAAGCTCATTGATGTATATATTTGTTATTAGAAGGATATATATTCAATATATTACAAAGTACAGTATACCTATAGTTACATGGTTACAACTCACACAGTAAGCAGTTAAAACATACAGTTACATACAGTTACAGGCCAGCATACAATACCATTATCCTTAAGTTATATAAATTTGTCTTTCCATATCACTCTCTCTCTCTCTGTAAATAAATGCAGGAATTGGTCTGCCAGCAACTCCTTCATCCTCTGGTACCAAAAAGCAATTGACCTCCTGTGTGGTCAGCAATGTGTTATCTAGTTTCTGGAGGAGGGGACTCACTCATTCATGATGAGTCACTAGTCTCTTTGTATATGCTGAACAGGTTCAGCCTTGGGGACGTCCAAAGGGGCTGGCATGAGCTTCCTGTCCACTACCTGTTTGGAATATCTATTGTTCTAGTAAAAGTGATTTTAGCTTACATACATTTAATCATAATTATTTGTTGCAATGTCCTACAACTTTATAACAAGTATCAAATGAATCTACACATTAATCTGGTTGCTTTAATAGTAAATATGACTGGTCTATCTTGTTTCATTCAAATAATACACATACATGACACCACTTCATTACATAATTCCAAATCACCATGATGTCCGGCGCTTGACACTATCATTATGTACTGCATGAAATAAGTGTTGAATCCATCTCTGTGGCATGTCTGTGTAAATGCGTGTGTTATCATATATTGCTGTGCTCGCTGCGCGTATTTGCAAGTATAGCGACTTATATGTGTGTAGTTTGTATGTTCTTTTTATGTAATATTTTTTACTTCAACAGTCCACCCTTTGGCAGCAAACAATAACTGCCATCAATTATTAACATAAGAAAAAATATTTCATACAATAATCGGTGACCTAGACACAAGTATGTATGCATTTCGCAAATCAGACACTTGACTATATTTGGGAAAGACAGGGAGGAGGACGAGACATCCTCTATATGCACTCGGCGGTTACGGACCACTGGTTGGGTGTGGGACAACATTCAAACTATAGAGTATGCTGGGACAGTGCTTTGGTCTATAATGTCTGATTTGAGATGAACATTTCATACATACATGTACCTACGTCTTTGTACACTGATGTTTGGATTCAATTGAGGTTCTGCTGGGTAGATGAAGAAGACACAAACAAATCGTGACAGTGACATATAAAATTTTCATGATCTACATATTCCTATTATTTTCTGAACATTGTTTCCATTTCTGGAACGTATGCTAGGTCTGTTTAATCATTGAACAAGGGTTATAAGTAGTGTCCTTCCTAAATAACATAAACCTTCGGAGTTCGGGGAGAGCCACTCATAAACCTTTCTTCCACATATATTAATGAGCTCTTTATCTGCAATGTGTGAATAGCCATTGTCTGATTGTTCCTGATTACCTCTGAACTCCATAACTACTAGAACTTTGATTTTTCTCTGACTTTAACAAACTGATCGGCTAATCCTGGGATCCTATAAGGAAATCACTCCTTCCTCCAGAACCAGTTCCAGTCCCACACTCGACTCCTCATAAAAAAACTAGCAAAAATAGAATATCCTGAAAGAAAATGTTTGTCAGCGGGAAAGAGAGAAAAGAGAAATAGAACAAAACAACTCTTGTTCATAACAAATCAATTACAATGACTGGTCTTTCTGCAGTCCTTTAGTATGCTCAAGTAGTGTTCAACAGTGCCGCCTCTCAGTCTTCACGGAACAGAGTCTTTAGTGATACGAGGTTCTCTTTGCCTTGCTCTTTGAACACACAGTTCACTTGGAACACACAGTTCACTTTGCTCTCCACCTTGCTCTTCTTTTACCGGTTGGATACTCCTCTGGGTACATGAGAAATGGCTGAAAACAATCAGGTCACCTTCTCCTCCTAAATAAAACTTTAACATTCATTAGTACATATATAGGTTACAGTCATATTTTTTATATTTTTATTATTTTCTATAGTTTGTATACATAAGGCGGTGTACTTGCATTCTCTTTTTTTTTCTTCCTACTTGTTTATTATTGCTACAAGTTCAAACAGGTCTATTTCTATTCTTGTCTTATATGACTTTGGTTAGACATACCACCTGCAATACCTTAGGATCAAACTCACCAACCCCTCTTGCTGCCACAGGTTTAAACAATTTGTATGTCTGACCCTTTGTTTTCGGGATTTTATCAGACATATTCTTATCCTTAAGTTCTGCAATACCTCTGGTTCAAAGCTTCCCAGCTTTGAACTAAACGACACTATTGTATAATTTGTACTCAGCACCCGCATTCTTATGCACTTTGCGTAAACATGCGACCGTGCGTGTCCCTTACGCTGCGTGTGCAGTCCTTTACTTTGTCCGAGACACGTGTACAAATCCCTGCCTCCTGTGAACAATACTAATTACTATTGCCCACTAGACACAACTTGTTCTGTATAAACTTTATGCAGACCTGCGTTTGTGTCTTTACACTTACTTCCTTAAAATACTGTTATTTCAAATTTACCTATATAGCAACAAATGTATCCTATTTCACACAGATCTATAATGACTCTAGCAATAATCAATAATTTAAATAAGATGATTCAGATTGGATAGCTATCTTGCAGAACATACACGGATATAAATATACACATAATTATAATAATATTATATATATGTACCATTCACTGGTCTCCTATGAGACACCTTACCTCTTATTTGCATATAAAAGCTATTTGGTTTTCACTGCTAAGAAAAAGTAGTTACACAGGTCAATTTGCATTTCAATGCCTATCCTATAGCAAACGGAGAATTAACTAAATTCTGGGAAAGAAGAAAAAAAAAGTTTTTTTTTCAATTTCTTACAGCAAGCCAAGCATTTAACTCACCATTTAATCTCACTAGGCCCAACTGAAACTATTTGTAATTGACTATGGCATGGGTTAAATAAATGCATTAGTAACTCATAAATGGTGTTTGATGTGACCAAGGAAACTGATTATTCTGAGCAGACTGAAAATCAGCTATTTAGAAAATGACCTTCCTAAAATGGCCACTGCTCCTCCCCCTTCCACATCCATGAGGTTTACATAAAATGGTGGACAGGCAATGTGGTTAGTCCAAAATGGAGGACAGACCATGCGGCTTCCTTTGTCACAAAGAAATCACACATTATACAAGCACCAGAAGTTATTTTAGGCCTGAGTTAAAAAAAAAACTATATCAAGGCTATGCAGCAACTTTTAAACGTACTTTTAAACCTACTTAACAGAGAAACAATCCAAGCTGAATTAAACACAATATGACTTATTTGAACTTTGTTTTGCAACAATAAAAATACATTTTAGCATCTTAAATATTATGAGATATGCATTGTCCCTTGAAATTTCATATCATTGGCTTACTGATATCACAATACATGTGGATGTTATTTTCATCAGCGTCGTGATGCGTCCATCGGAGCCGGTCGATTACAGCTGCGTTTGTAATGTACAGTGCACCATTAAGACCCGGATATCCCGTAAGAGCCCTCATCTGTGAATGCCAAATTGCTTTCTCACAATTATTTAAAATGCCCGCTCTAATATATATTGCAGACGCCAGGCGCATCTTATTACCATATATGATAAAAGTGCGCTGTACATCGCAAAACACTGCATCCCATAAGAGAAAACAATACACCCACACATTGGGGTAAATTTACTAAGAATCGTATTTTCCCGTTTGAGGTCAAAGTTCAATCACGAATGACATCGAAAGTGTAAATATGCAACTTTTTGAATTGATTACGACTAATTTACTAAGCTGCCGTATTCTGCATTTTCGGTTTTTCCGATGTCGATGTCATTCGTTTTTTTAGGCAGTGTTTTACGTGAGTGACTTGTAAAACACTGCCGACTTTAATACAATGAATCTCGGCCGGATCTGAGAGATCCGTGCTGGGCTTCATTGTGCACCTTGTAAAAAAAAAAAAAAAATGTTTAAACTTAAAAAAAAAATTGCGTGGGGTCCCCCCTCCTAAGCCAAACCAGCCTCGGGCTCTTTGAGCCGGTCCTGGTTGCAAAAATATGGGAAAAAAATTGACAGGGGTTCCCCCATATTTAAACAACCAGCACCGAGCTCTGCGCCTGGTCCTGGTTCCAAAAATACGGGGGACAAAAAGCGTAGGGGTCCCCCGTATTTTTGAAACCAGCACCGGGCTCCACTAGCTGGACAGATAATGCCACAGCCGGGGGTCACTTTTATACAATCAAGGGGTCCCCCCCAGCCACCCAAGGGCCAGGGGTGAAGCCCGAGGCTGTCCCCCCCATCCAATGGGCTGCGGATGGGGGGCTGATAGCCTTTGTTGAAAGTTATGAATATTGTTTTTAGTAGCAGTACTACAAGTCCCAGCAAGCCTCTCCCGCAAGCTGGTACTTGGAGAACCACAAGTACCAGCATGCAGCGGAAAACCGGGCCCGCTGGTACCTGTAGTACTACTACTAAAAAAATACCCCAATAAAGACATTACACACACACCTTTAAAGTATAACTTTAATGCATACATACACACCACCATATACACAGCGGTTGACCGAAAGTGACCTCACCGCTGACCACAAAGTTCCCACCATTGGTTACAATGGAGCGCATAGGCGCTACATTGTAACACTGCCGTGTGCCGCCTGTCAGACAGTACAGGAGCACACAGCCGATCAGGTGGGTGCCACAACGTGGCGCTCCCTGATTGGCTGAAGAAACCCACTTAGACATCAGTCAGAGGGGGTTTCTGGCATTCGGGTAAAGGGGTCCCATGTGAAAACATGGGGCCCCTTTCAGTTCGTGGTCGGGTGTCCCGTTTTTTTATTTTTACAAGTACGTGGATTACAAATGGATTACCCGAGGAGCCCTCTACACTGGATTTGGTGAGTAGGATTTTTTCAACAGGTACACCTTGGATTCTACATGGAGAAGAGGACCGACCCTCGTGTGAACATAAGGTAAGTATGTGTTTATGGTGGTGTGTGTGTATGCATTAAAGTTATACTTTCAAGGTGTGTGTGTAATGTCTTTATTGGGGTATTTATTTAGTAGTAGTACTACAGGTACCAGTGGGCCCGGTTTTCCGCCGCATGCTGGTACTTGTGGTTCTCCAAGTACCAGCTTGCAGGGGAGGCTTGCTTGGACTTGTAGTACTGCTACTAAAAACAATATTCATAACATTCAACAAAGGCTATCAGCCCCCCATCCGCAGCCCATTGGATGGGGGGGACAGCCTCGGGCTTCACCCCTGGCCCTTGGGTGGCTGGGGGGGGGATTGAAGGGGTCCCCACTCTCCCAGGGTACCCCGGCCAGGGGTGACTAGTTGGATATTTGATGCCACGGCCGCAAGGCACTGTATAAAAGTGACCCCCGGCTGTGGCATTATCTGTCCAGCTAGTGGAGCCCGGTGCTGGTTTAAAAAATATGGGGGAACCCTACGCTTTTTGTCCCCCGTATTTTTGGAATCAGGACCAGGTGCACAGCCCGGTGCTGGTTGTTTAAATATGGGGGAACCCCTGTCAATTTTTCCCCCATATTTTTGCAACCAGGGCCGGCTCAAAGAGCCCGAGGCTGGTTTGGTTTAGGAGGGGGGACCCCACGCATTTTTTTTTGGGAAAAATTAAAACATTTCCCACCCCTTCCCACTGAAAAACATGCACGGATCTCATGGATCCGTGCATGCCTATACAAACACGGGATAAAAAAGCAGGTCTGTTTTTTTTTAGCACTTTTTCACAATTTGTATTTCATCATGGCAGTGTTTGGCTATTGTCGGCAGTGTTTGTGTTTTGCACTTTTTAGTAAATTCCCGATTTCTACCAAATTGCAGGCGTATTTGACCGATGGTGTATTGATTCGTGATTTTTTTCCTAGGACTTCCAAAATATTACGAATGCCCTCATCACTGCCGTGATTTTTGCTTAGTAAATTACAGAGATGACACTTTGAAGAAAAAACGGCATCTCGGTCAAAATCGGGACCTTAGTAAATATACCCCATTATCTGAGTTCCAAAGCTCATTGATGTATATATTTGTTATTAGAAGGATATGGATTCAATATATTACAAAGTACAGTATACCTATAGTTACATGGTTACAACTCACACAGTAAGCAGTTAAAACATACAGTTACATACAGTTACAGGCCAGCATACAATACCATTATCCTTAAGTTATATAAATTTGTCTTTCCATATCACTCTCTCTCTGTAAATAAAAGCAGGAACTGGTCTGCCAGCAACTCCTTCATCCTCTGGTACAAAAAAGCAATTGACCTCCTGTGTGGTCAGCAATGTGTTATCTAGTTTCTGGGGGAGGGGACTCACTCATTCATGATGAGTCACTAGTCTCTTTGTATATGCTGAACAGGTTCAGCCTTGGGGACGTCCAAAGGGGCTGGCCTGAGCTTCCTGTCCACTACCTGTTTGGAATATCTATTGTTCTAGTAAAAGTGATTTTAGCTTACATACATTTAATCATAATTATTTGTTGCAATGTCCTACAACTTTATAACAAGTATCAAATGAATCTACACATTAATCTGGTTGCTTTAATAGTAAATATGACTGGTCTATCTTGTTTCGTTCAAATAATACACATACATGACACCACTTCATTACATAATTCCAAATCACCATGATGTCCAGCGCTTGACACTATCATTATGTACTGCATGAAATAAGTGTTGAATCCATCTCTGTGGCATGTCCGTGTAAATGCGTGTGTTATCATATATTGCTGTGCTCGCTGCGCGTATTTGCAAGTATAGCGACTTATATGTGTGTAGTTTGTATGTTCTTTTTATGTAATATTTTTTACTTCGACAGTCCACCCTTTGGCAGCAAACAATAACTGCCATCAATTATTAACATAAGAAAAAATATTTCATACAATAATCGGTGACCTAGACACAAGTATGTATGCATTTCGCAAATCAGACACTTGACTATATTTGGGGAAGACAGGTAGGAGGACGAGACATCCTCTATATGCACTCGGCAGTCATGGGACCACTGGTTGGGTGTGGGACAACATTCAACCTACAGAGTATGCTGGGACAGTGCTTTGGCCTATAATGTCTGATTTGCGATGAACATTTCATACATACATGTATCTACATCTTTGTACACTGATGTTTGGATTCAATTGAGGTTCTGCTGGGTAGATGAAGAAGACACAAACAAATCGTGACAGTGACATAAAAATTTTTCATGATCTACATATTCCTATCATTTTCTGAACATTGTTTCCATTTCTGGAACGTATGCTAGGCCTGTTTAATCATTGAACAAGGATTATAAGTAGTGTCCTTCCTAAATAACATAAACCTTCGGAGTTCGGGGAGAGCCACTCATAAAACTTTCTTCCACATATATTAATGAGCTCTTAATCTGCATTGTGTGAATAGTCATTGTCTGATTGTTCCTGATTACCTCTGAACTCCATAACTACTAGAACTTTGATTTTTCTCTGACTTTAACAAACTGATCGGCTAATCCTGGGATCCTATAAGGAAATCACTCCTTCCTCCAGAACCAGTTCCAGTCCCACACTCGACTCCTCATAAAAAAACCTAGCAAAAATAGAATATCCTGAAAGAAAATGTTTGTCAGCGGGAAAGAGAGAAAAGAGAAATAGAACAAAACAACTCTTGTTCATAACAAATCAATTACAATGACTGGTCTTTCTGCAGTCTTTTAGTAAGCTCAGGTAGTGTTCAACAGTGCCGCCTCTCAGTCTTCAGGGAACAGAGTCTCTAGTGATACAAGGTTGTCTTTGCCTTGCTCTTTGAACACACAGTTCACTTGGAACACACAGTTCACTTTGCTCTCCCCCTTGCTCTTCTTTTACCGGTTGGATACTCCTCTGGGTACATGAGAAATGGCTGAAAACAATCAGGTCACCTTCTCCTCCTAAATAAAACTTTAACATTTATTAGTACATATATAGGTTACAGTCATATTTTTCATATTTTTATTATTTTCTATAGTTTGTATGCTGGCTGTAACTGCTTCCATATCTACATAAGGCGGTGTACTTGCATTCTCTTTTTTTTTCTTCCTACTTGTTAATTGTTGCTACAAGTTCAAACAGTTCTTATATTTCCATTCTTGTCTTATATGACTTTGGTTAGACATACCACCTGCAATACCTTAGGATCAAACTCACCAACCCCTCTTGCTGCCACAGGTTTAAACAATTTGTATGTCTGACCCTTTGTTTTGGGGATTTTATCAGACATATTCTTATCCTTAAGTTCTGCAATACCTCTGGTTCAAAGCTTCCCACCTTTGAACTAAACGACACTATTGTATATTTTGTACTCAGCACCCGCATTCTTGTGCACTTTGCGTAAACATGCGACCGTGCGTGTCCCTTACTTTGTCCGAGACACGTGTACAAAACCCTGCGTCCGCAATAAATCACACAGCTCCATAAATGTGAACAATACTAATTACTATTGCCCACTAGACAAAAGAGAGAGAAGAGAGAAAGGGATCTGTTTCCAGTGCACATAAGTTTTTTTGTGAAAAATTAACTTTTATTATCTCCTTAAAATAATTGGAAAGAATCTACTATTGCATCCAAAATTTCTTGGATGCACTAATGTGAAATATTAAAACAAAACAAAGTATAAAGTGATATAAGAATAGACAAGACTGTGTGTGATAGAAAGAAACAGAAATAAATTGGTTAAAAACTCTCAGCTGGGCGTCTTTTTTGTGTCTATTAGCTGATATGCAGTGGCGTAACTACTGCCCCCGCAGTCCTCGCGGTGGCTTGGGGGCGAGGGGCTGCGGGGGCGCCACTGATTACAGCAGACTGACATGCGGACGAACGTCCGCATGTCAGTCTGCTTTATTGGAGGGACACGGCGGGCGCAGCGTGTGCCTATCCTGTGTCCCTCCTGAGCCCTGCATCATCTCCGGCGGCCCGCGGGTCTAATAGGGGGAAGTGCCGTCCGTGAGCCAATTAGAGCTCACGGACGGCACTTCCCCCTATCAGACCCGCGGCCGCCGGAGATGATGCAGGACTCAGGAGGGACACAGGAGAGGCACACGCTGCGCCCGCCGTGTCCCTCCAAGTTCTCCAACAAGCGGCGGCTGCACTGCGGCATATCTGTCACGGGGGGGGAGAGAGGAGAGGGTGTCTGGCACCGGGGAATATATGGCCATTGGGGGGGGGATGTCAGGCACTAGGGGGGATATCCGGCACTGGGGCATATATGACACTGTGGGGGGGGGGGGCGGGGGATATCTGGCACTAGGGCATATCTGGCACTGGGGAAGGGGGGGGGGGATATCTGGCACTGGGGCATATATGGCACTGGGGGGGGGGGGGGATATCTGGCACTAGGGCATATCGCACTGGGGGGGGGGGATGTCTGGCACTGGGGGGGATATCTGGCACTGGGGCATATATGGCACTGGGGGGGGGATATCTGGCACGGGGTGGATATGTGGCACTGGGGGGGGGGGGATATCTGGCACTGGGAGGGAATATCTGGCCCTGGGGCTTATATGGCACTGGGGGAGAATATCTGGCACTGGGGGGGAATATCTGTCACTGGGGATATATGGCACTCGGGGGGAATATATGGCACTGGCGGCATATCTGGCACTGGGGGAATATCTGGCACTGGGGGCATATGTGGCACTGGGGGGGAATATATGGCACTGGCGGCATATCTGGCATGGGGGGAATATCTGGCACTGGGGGCATATGTGGCACTGGGGGGGAATATCTGGCACTGGGGGCATATCTGGCACTGGGGGGGTATATGTGTACCTGGCACATGGGGGGGGGGCTATATTTGGCACCGGGGGCATGTGAGTACCTGGCACCGTGGGGAAATATCTGGCACTGGGGACATATGTGGCACTGGGAGCACAGCCCTAGCAACAAGGACTACCTCCTAGCAACGAGCATGACACCCAGTGCATGAAACACCTGACAACGAGCATGACACCCAGTGCATGAAACACCTGGCAACGAGCATGACACCCAGTGCATGAAACCCCTGACAACGAGAAGGTAATTGAAAAGTAATTAGAAGCCTTACTGTAGGACTTAATGTGTAATGGGCATTACGGTGTGTGGCATAATGTATCACGGACATTGTGGTGTGTGTCATAATGTGTCACAGGCATTACGGTGTATGGTATACTATATCGCGGGCATTGTGATATGTGGTATAATGTCTCAGGGTCATTGCAGTGTGTGGCATAATGTATCACGGACATTGCGGTGTGTGTCATAATGTGTCAGGCATTACGGTGTGTGGTATACTATATCACGGGCATTGTGGTATGTGGTATAATGTCTCAGGGTCATTGCAGTGTGGCATAATACATAACGGGCATTGCGGTGTGTGGCATAGGGTATAACGGGCAGGGCATTGCGGTATGTGTCACAGGCATTACGGTGTATGGTATACTATATCACGGGCATTGTGGTATAATGTCTCAAGGTCATTGCGGTGTGTGTCATAATGTGTCACAGGCATTGTATGTGCTATAATGTATCAGGGGCATTGCAGTGTGTAGCATAATGTATAACGGGCATTGCGATTCCTGTCATAATGTGTCGGGGGCATTACGGTGTGTGGCATAATGTGTCGGGGGCATTACAGTGTGTGCATATTGTGTCATGTGCATTGTTGTGTGCGGCATAATGTCTAAGGGCCATTGCAGTATGTGGCATAATGTATACTGGGCATTACTATAAGGAGGAAAAATGACAAATAATGTAAGGGGCATGAATCAGGATTATTTTTCTTTCCTGTGGTGGCTAACGTCTGGGCGTGCAGGTTGCAAAACTGGGGTATAAGGTAGTCTTTTCCTGCAATACCACGCCCCTTTACGAGAAACCACGCCCATTCCAACAAAACCACGCCCCTTTTTTTGCAGCGCGCGCCTTCGGCGCGCGCATATTTGTCCCTTTCTTGCTCCCAGTTATGCAGCGGGGGGGGGGGGGGGGGGGCGCCAAAAATTTTTTGGCTTGGGGGAGAAAAATTTCTAGTTACGCCACTGCTGATATGTACTGTCTTATCTGACTAATAACAGTATATTTAGATACAATAGTGCTACAGTGATATTTATATAAAGGAACAAATATTTGTTTCTGGGTTTCTCTAAAATGTTACACATATTGTTACTCTTTAATTCTCCCAGACTGATAAATGTAACAATGTTGTTATATTGGCTCATCTAAAGGATTCTGGCTCACTGCCCAGATTATTGTAATAGATGTTTGCAAGTGACTGCTAGTTTACCTCTAGAGGGTTACAGGAAAATATTGTTAAATCATTTAATATATTCCTATATTGCCAGTGATATTATAATTATAAGAGTGAATCAGCCTTCCAAAGATATTTCTTTGATATAATCTCAATATTCACGGCAAACCAGGTTATTCCTAGATGAATGATTTGTATGTCGATATACAGTAGTTGATTAGTGACATAATATTTCCATTTGTTAGTTGGTATTTAATCTTCTCGGTTTAGCAGGAATATAATTTTATATCTATAGCAATATAGAGAGGGAAACAGCATCCACCTGTGATCTATATTAGATGTTCTTTTGCTTAATCAATTATATGAACATATATATATTATTGATCTTACAGGTGGCTAAATAGAGAAAGGTGGTCAGAGTATATGTATTAAGTAGCCCTTAAATGTATATACATGAAGGCTTAACCTATGTCAGCATAGATAAGTGATAGTAAGAATTATATGTATATTGATGCCGTGGGCCTACTTAATTAGTATAATGCCGCAAGTCACTCTCAAAGTGTATGTGTGCTATAATCACCAATGAATATTCATTTGCACATTAATTAGTACTGGTGGCTAGCAGGCACATATACACATCAGATTCTATGTTATCATATCTTTGCATAGATAAATTATATGCACGTGTGGTTATTGAAGAATCTCCATAGCCATAGTTATTTTGTTGGATTTATCACTCGCTTGTATATATAGGTGCCTTTAGTATCTAATATATAGGTGTCACCAGATTTAGTAAGGAAATACCACATTAATTGTCACTCTTATATATAAAATAGATATATTCTGTATACAGTGATTAAATTAGTAGTCACACATACACACTGTGTAGTACAGCACAGAGCGCTAATGATTACAGCGTGTGTGCCGTCCCGTATGTGATTAACTAGCGTACACCGATGAGCATAGATATTAGAATTAACCCTGCCGAAACTTTTTGCGAAACGTACGTAGGACGGTACCGGCTGGGCGTCCTACATGTCTATTCTAATGCTTTAATAGTAAATATGACTGGTCTATCTTGTTTCGTTCAAATAATACACATACATGACACCACTTCATTACATAATTCCAAATCACTATGATGTCCGGCGCTTGACACTATCATAATTATGTACTGCATTAAATAAGTGTTGAATCCATCTCTGTGGCATGTCCGTGTAAATGCGTGTGTTACCATATATTGCTGTGCTCGCTGCGCGTATTTGCAAGTATAGCGACTTATATGTGTGTAGTTTGTATGTTCTTTTTATGTAATATTTTTGATTTCGACAGCGTCTGTATACACTATATTTAATAATTGATCACTCTACGGGACCTCATTGCCCCTGTGTATTTTAGCTAGGGAATTTAGACGCTCCTTCAGCATTGCCCTGTAGCCAGCAAAACCTATGCCGTCGCTCGCTCCATAGCTGAGCACTGCCACGATGCGGGGGAGTCACGTGCGGTGGCCATTTTGTCAGTTTGCTATGCAATCGAGTCCGCTGTATCGCAATGTGCATAGAGCTCGCTTATCCCTATCGCCCCTGTGTATTTTAGCTAGGGTATTGTGACGCTCCTTCAGCATTACCCTGTAGCCTGCATAACCTATGCCATCGCTTTCTCCATAGCTGAGGGCTGCCACGAGGTGACTGGAGTTGGGCGGTGACCATTTTGTCAACTTGCTATGTGATTGAGTCTGGTGTATCGTAATGTGCATACAGTAGAGCTCGCTTATCCCTATCGCCCCTGTGTATTTTAGATAGGGTATTGTGATGCTCCTTCAGCATTGCCCTGTAACTTGCAAAACCTACAGTATGCAGTCGTTGGGTCGATAGCTGAGGACTTCCACGAGGCAAGGAGTCATGGGTGGTATCCATTTCACTATTGCCTCAGCCAGCCAAGATATCGGAGGCTCCATCTGTAGGAACACCAAAATGAGGACTGTTATGGGTGAGGGGCGATTGTACTGGGAAATTGGTGCAGGGTCAGAGGCAGAGCTAGCGGTGGTGATAAGTGGCACTAGCCAAAATCTTGCATAGCGTATCATATTGGTTAGGGCCGGCTCTGGTTGACTGCGGCTGTGCAAGAGTTACTGGGATTTGGCTTTGTGGGTTGGTTCTAGGGACTATGGAGTAGATGTGGCTATATGCTGGCCCAAATGATTTAATAGTGCACTGGCCCCTTGGGGCATATCCCCTCCTCCATAGGACAGCACAGGACCAGCACACCACTGGGTGGGGCCACTAGTAAAAAAATATCTTGGACAGGTGGTCCCAAAGGCAACCGGGGGTCTTCCCACTTAGGTCTATGGATAATTCGCCCCTGCAGAGAACACTCAGGCACCTATACCTGTTAGCAAGAAATTTAAAATGTGTTTTGACAACTGAGACGTTATGTGAGGAAACTTAAGTAAATAGAAATCAGAGATGGTGAGTCCCAGTTACCTTTGCCAGACTGTGGTAAATGTAGGGAGAGAACTAAACTCTATTTCAGCCAGCAGTTTATATATGTCAGAAAGAATGTGTCAAGGCTGTGCAGGAGTAGTGCATAGTGATTCAAAGGAGGTGGAGAATGAGGTCTATCTTTGATATGTTTATATAAATTGAGTTAACCTCTACTGTATGTAAGGTGGAAAAGGAAGACCCTGCATCATCATCCACCAGCTGACAGAGAACGAGCAGGCTCAATGGGGGAATGACTAAGGGTGTAGGCCAGGCAGAAAGTCGGGTTTGTATAAGGGGGAAGTAAGTGGTAAATGGAAAAAGGAGATATGCATGTGAGCCCTGAGTTTTATCCAGCAGGATAGCATAGAGGAAATCGTCAGGTGTGTGAGAAATGAGAGGGTCAGTACCCAAGAAGCTACGCTAACAGGGATAGGTAAAAAGCTATTCTTAATAGTGACCCACTGTTTAATGTCAATATCTTTCATTGAAGACCACCTTGGTGTACAGCGTTTAAATCTCAGTCTTTTGTTACCCCACACAGAGTACTGAACAATCCTGTGAAGGTCTGTAAAATGGATGGAGAGATACAGTATGTATGGGTAACATCTGTAATAAATAAAGCATCATAGGGAGAATATTTATTTTGATTATATTAACAAGACACCCCCCTGAATGACTAGATAGGCACTTAGAAGTTTCTAATTATTTTTAATTGGTCAATAATGACATGTTATTTTGGTGTCAAAAATGCAAAGTGATGGAAATTAGGGTACAAGGTATGAGACAGGTATATTGGGTGGTTTTTTGAGTGGGACAAGTGTTTTAGGCTTGCCTGTACTGTAGGAGTAATCAGTCTGTTTCCCCTAAAATGACCCAAATATATACTTATATCCATTTTTATGAACCCCAAACTTAATTAGAGCACTTATTTTGCAGGAAAAAAAAATCTTTCTAACATTTTTCCATATTTAAAAAACAAAACAAAAACAAATGCATATAACAGACATTTGACCTGATTTAATTACACCAAATAGTTTTATTATGGCAACTAATAGACTTCTATAATGTTTTCCTATATTAGTTTGGCATTTTGGGGGGTACAGGCAGATTTCCCCATTGTATCCTATACTTATCTCTTCTTTAGCCAGATAGAATTATCACAGGAATCCTGTTATCGCCATTTTGGAATATGGTAGGTGCGATAAATGGGAGCGCACAGGCTGCTATAAGCAGATTTTTATGGAGATAGGTGCGATAACATTAGCCACGATCGCGATCTGTCAAGTGAATGGGCTCTCTAAGGAAGTCCCTAACTCCTCCAGTAATCTGGGAAAGTCAACGTACGTTAAGTATTCATCTATCTGTCAAGCTTTCTGTTGCATGTTGGCATCTGCCAGGACAGAAATCAAGTTATACAGTTGGGTATAATATGCATGAAAGATGGTGAAGGGAACCTACTGTACACTGTCCTTAAGCTTGTGAATATAGTAATTGTCTTTTGTTGGCATAGTGCATGGTTCAGTAATCTGCCTGGTTTATTAACCCAGTGGAAATTCTGATTATATTTATGAAGGGACAATTCAGTCTTATATGAACTAAGTTTTCTGGGCGTCCTGTTCTATCTCTACCAGCACAGCTTGTGTAGCCAGAGTCAGAGACCTCATGCATACCCTCCAACTGTACCTTTGGCAGGTACAGTACCTTTTTTTTATGGCCTGTACCGATTTTTGGCTCTCCAAAATTCCATTGAAAGTATAGGAAAAGGGTCATGGCTACGCCCCCTTTACCCATGGCCATGCCCCCTTCCCTAATTTGTACCAATTTTTCTGTGTAAAATGTTGGAGGGTATGCTCATGTGTTGGGCTTCAAGCAAGGCTAGCTTGTCAAGAACAATCCATGTTTGTGCCATTTTTGTTGTTTGATAAGGGACCACAAATGGATATACTTCCATCTAACAAAACATGTAAGGCTTGTATGCGCTTCCCAAAACGTAACTCTAAAAACGTCAGGGGTGTAATTAATTTCAATGTAGTTAGGGAAAATTCCAATTGTGATTTATAGATCAGATCTTGGAGTAGGGCCTCATCCTACCACCATGTGCACTGTCTGGATGAAGAATGGAGGATTAAAATTGTGCAGAAAATAAGAACATGGTCTACACGGGTCATCGGTATGATATCGGAGTCATGGAAATGGTGCAAATGTCTGTGTCCAAGGAAAAAATAGTCTACGCATGTATATGTTTGATGTAGGGAGTGGGGGGGGGGGGGGGGGTGGAGCTATAGTCACACTCGAAATGGTGTTATAACAACTGAAGGAGGTGAACCAGATGTCTTACCTGATGGTGATGACCTCAACAGACTGTGAAAGTTTTTTTTTTTTTATTGTAATGTACAATAGTGCATTTCGTTAGATAATTACAATGAAAAGCATTGCAGATTTTCATAGTCATATTAATATGCAAATCACTATACTACATCACTGCATGTCTTCTGTTGGATATTTAGCATTTGTCTTTTTGAGCATTTTCTGAATATGAGCTTTCTGACTCAGTTACTGTATTTGTGCTTTCTGACTCCATGGGCGAGATGTAATAGTGTCTGAGATTGCTGGAGGTGCGGGATGCAGGTCAATCTCAGATGTTTTTTGAAAGCGGTAGTTATTTACAATGCATGGTTTTACCTTGTAAATTGCTGCCACTTTAAAAAAAAAGTCTGATAGAAGCCAGCATCCCGCACCTTCGTTCATCTCGCCTACTTACCGTAATAGTGTTTTCTGACTCAATGAGCCGGATGTAATGTAGTCCAAGTTGGCCGGAGGTGTGGGTTCCCTAAGACTTTTTTAAAACTAAAACTTTTTTTTAAAGTTGCAATCATTTACAAGGCATGGTTTTGCCTTGTAAATGATTGCCCCTTTAAAAAAAGGTCAGAGTTTGGTTGTGAACCCACACCTCCGGCTAACTCGGACTTAATTACATCTGGCCCTTTTACTGTATTTGTGCTTTCTGACTCCGTTACTTTGTGCTTTTTGCCATTACTGCATTTATGTTTTCTGACTCCATTACTGTATGTGCGTTTTCTGACTCCATTACTGTATTTGTGCTTTCTGACTCCGTTACTTTGTGCTTTTTGCCATTACTGCATTTATGTTTTCTGACTCCATTACTGTATGTGCGTTTTCTGACTCCATTACTGTATTTATGCTTCCTGACTCCGTTACTTTGTGCTTTCTGACTCCGTTACTGTATTTGCATTTTCTAACGTCGTTTCTGAATTTGTGCTTTCTGACTCCATTACTGTATTTGCGTCTTCTGACTCCATTATTGTATATGTGTTTTCTGACTCAATTACTGTATTTGCGTCTTCTGACTCCTTTACTGTATTTGTGCTTTCTGACTCCATTACTGTAATTGCGTTTTCTGACTCCATTACTGTATTTGTATTTTCAACATCTTTAGGGGATTTTCTGTATTCTATAAATTCAACTACCAAATAAAGAATAGTCCCAAGCAACATGATGGAAAGAACAATGTAAATTTTCATGTAGACACACAATATATTGCTGTATGCAAATGCTATGACAAATCCAAGAGACTGCCAGAGGTTGTAATTGGAAAAGGCGGCTTCTTTACAATCAGCAAATAAAACACCATAATATGCTGCAAAAAGAAACAAATGAAACAAATTAATTATCTCATACAGCTGCATTACATACTAATACCAAACAAACTGCTTTATTATTTACAAAAATATTAATTACTGTATATGTTCAAGTATATACTGAAACTTTTTCACTGTCTGTTTTCTGAAAGTTTATACAGTGTGATCGCTTTCCACATACTTCTACATATTGTTGAACAGTGAATTATTTTCATTAAAGGATATGTCCACTTTCAAAAAAGTAATTATTGTGACTGATGAGTTTTGCGCAAAAAATGCAGATGTTGAATGCACACCAGAAAGTGCTCATTTGAAAAGCTGGACACATCTGAAGATGTGCGCAGCTCTCCAAGGGTAGCATAGCCCCCAGTATTACAGCAGTGTATTTAAACCGCAGTGTATGCACCGGTTAGGCACTATAGGCGTGCGCAGACAATTTTATTATGGGGTGCACCGCTTTTTGGTCATGTCTAGCACCACCCTTTGGGCGTGTACAGAGCCACCTTTTGGGCGTGTCTAGCAACGCCCAGGGACATGTCTAGCACTACTCTACGGGGGTCATTCCGAGTTGATCGCTCGCTAGCAGTTTTTAGCAGCCGTGCAAATGCTAAGCCGCTGCCCTCTGGGAGTGTATCTTAGCTTAGCAGAATGTGCAGTTTCTGAGTAGCTTCAGACCTACTCAGCGCTTGCGATCACTTCAGACCATTCAGTTCCAGATTTGATGTCACAAACGCGCCCTGCGTTCGGACTGCTATGCCTGCATTTTTCCTGGAACGCCTGCGTTTTTTCGAACACTCCCTGAAAACGGTCAGTTGACACCCAGAAACGCCTACTTCATGTCAATCACTCTGCAGTCAGCAGTGCGACTGAAAAGCTTCGCTAGACCTTGTGTGAAAATACATCGGCTGTAGTGAAAGTACGTCACGCGTGCGCACTGCGCCACATAAGCAAGCGCAGAAGTGCCATTTTTTTCCATAATCGCAGCGCAGCAAACATTTTCAGCTAGCGATCAACTCGGAATGACCTCTACATTCTCTCAGTTAAATCACATGGCTTAATCTAATTTCTCCCTAGTTCCACTTCCTATTAATACAAGTAGATATAATACACCCCAGAGAAATAAAATGAAACATAATGGTGTGATCGCCGGCTGGTACTGACTGTCCGCTACGGCATATCCCTGAGCCCCAGCTGCCCCTGCACCATATTGCTGCTTACACTTCTCCAACTAATCCCTGACCCAGTGGCAGAACTATCAAGTGGTGGCCTACAGTAGGTGCATATGCATTTCCCCCCCCCCACACACACACACATCCCACCCCTTGCACCCCCCAGCACCTACACTCTAAAGTTTAAAATTTACTTGTGTGCTATCAGAGCCACATCTGCCTCTTTCTATGCCATCAGACTCCTCCACTGGACACCAGCATTTGTCACACATTTCCCCATGCTCACCAGCTACTGACAGTAATGCCCCTAATTCACATTACGCTGCACAGTATGAGTCGAATTTACATTACACCACACATTATGAGCCGCATTCACATTACACTGCACAGTATAAGCCACATTCACATTATACCACACAGTATGAGCCGCATTCACATTACACCGCACAGTATGCGCCGCATTCACATAACACCACACAGTATGAGCCGCATTCACATTACGCCGCGCGGTATGAGCTGAATTCACAATATGCCACACGTTATGAGCCACATTCACATTACGCCAAACAGTATAAGCCGCATTCACATTACGCCACACGGTATGAGCCGCATTAACATTACGCCACGTGGTATGAGCCAAATTCACATTACTCCACACAGTATGAGCCAAATTCACATTATGCCACACTGTATGAGCCAAATTCACATTACTCCACACGGTATGAGCCAAATTCACATTACGCCACACGGTATGAGCTGCATTCACATTACGCCACATGGTATGAGCTGCATTCACATTACACTGCACAGTATGAGCCGCATACACATTACACCGCACAGTATGAGCCGCATTCACATTACGCCACACGGTATGAGCTAAGTTCACATTACGCCACACAGTATGAGCTGGAATTCACATTATGCCACTCACTCATAGTGACAGACAGTACTGCTGAACAACCGCTTTTTTATTCATTAAGTCAATGGGCCCTAAACACATATGCCACACACTGCCCTCCCACACACACATTATGTGACACATAGTGCTCACAAACACATTATATATTGTCACAGAACTCGTCTTTTATTACCTCTCTGCTTCACAATGGTCAGCACTCTCCTGCTGTACAGGGTGGGCTGTGTAGAGGGACACATGGGCAGCTACTGCTTTGTAGCATCCTGTATTCTACATTGCTTACTTGTGGGTGCACTTGCTGCCGAGTGCTCATCACCACCAGCCATCCTGACCCAGACATCACTCAACACCTCCAGGGCAGGCTGTAACTCTGCCCTTAGACCAGTAGCACCAGCTCTTCAGCCAGCCCTGGAAGGACAGCACCAGCATGGGCCAGACCAGCATCCTGTTCCAGAAGTAGCAACTCTTATTAGCAGCCTCGAAGTTGTGGCTATCCCTCTCCCTGTCTACTCCCAAACCACCTATTCTGCACAGGAACAGGGCTAGGAATGCAGGGACCAGATGAAGCACACAGCCCCGGCACCAGCACCCCCACCTCCAACACCACCCACCCAGGTCACAGTTACGGCCGGTAAATGCATCCTCCTCCCAGTCCCCGCACAGCTCTGGCCAGCAAGTGTACCCCGCTCCCTGCACAACTTCGGCTGGCGCAACCCCCTACCCACCAGCTCCTATCCCACTATTAGCACCCACACTTACCGCTAGCCGATCCACACACTTTGCACATCCTCAGCACCCTCTCAACCATATTCATCCTGCTGTCTGCTCCGCAACTACCACTATCCTCACGGCACACTGCCCGCAACCCTTGGCAGCTCCCTCCATCTGGCCAGGTCTAACAGCACCGGCACCAATTCCCAACACCCTCCTCACCTTGCCCTTCCTTGCACTATGCACATACTGGTGACAGAATCTCACTTGCCAAAGCTGCGGTGGTGGGATCCTGTGTCTGTGTGCAGCGGCGTGAGTTGGGGGTGCCAAACATTAGAGGGTGCCTGTGCGCACCAGGCACCCCCCGTGTGCACGTCTATGGTTGGCATGCAACTGATTTATGCCAGGCTTGACAGTGATAGTAGCAGCGACGGCTCCTACCTGGGTGGAGGAGAAGGGCTACCGCTGGCCATGCTGCCGGGTCTCTGCTGCCTTGTCTCCTTTGCCTGGTCCCCACTGCCGCCTGGGTTCCGACACCTGTACTATGTAGTTCACAGACACCGGGACCCAGTGCATGCGCAGTAACAACCTCGGCTTCTATGGACTGCATCGGCTGCAATCCATAGAAGCTGGCTAGGGCTGATGAAGCAGGGAGTGGCTTCCTACAGGAAGCCAGCTCTCTGCTAAATGTAGCCCAGTCTGGCAGTCCCAGAGGGTGGAAACACCTCCCAAAGGGACTGGTGTCAGTGACTGGCAGATAGGACATCCTATAGGAAGTCACTGCCAGTCACAGTGAAGCCAGTGCAGTCTCACTAACTACACCTGGCTTCACTCACAGTGAGCTGGGTTGCAGATTATACCTGGGGGTAAAAACCGCCACTGGTTAGTAGCAGATACTTAAGTTTCACAACACAGGGTCTGATTTGGAGATGTAAGTAAATCTAATGGTTTATGTACTGTATGATGGAGGGCTACCTGTGCAAGACATGTTCTGCATACTCACACACAGTGCTCCCAGAGCCATAGCCTGATTGGTTTTTGGGGGTGGAGGGCTGGGGTAGCTGGGTACTGTACCCACTCTGGGAGTGGTGATGCCAGGGTCTGTGTCTTGGGATGCAGCATGAACAGCCTAACCATCCTGAGGGTTACTGAAATGGATGGGGGATGTTCATGCATGTCGTCCGATGCTCCGTCTTTGTATGCAGCAGCAGCTCAGAGATGCATGCAAGAAACATCTATTTACTCAAGACATCTCCTGCTGCTTTCGCATATTTTTGCTCAGCAGCTGCTGTACGTACTGCCTTCGGCTTCGGGAGACTCGCCTACTTTCCGGGGAGGGGCGGCGGGAGCGCCACCTGATTTTCGGTTGATCCGGGAGAGTAGGCAAGTATGATATATGTGTGGATGGGAGTGATAGATTATGTCGACAAGATGATTGTCAGCATGATAATCCCGGCACCATGATGCTGACCCCAGTAAAATGCTAGTTAAAGCATTTTTATGCTATCGGCAGTATAACTGCAAACATGACTCTTAAAGCAACATGTTTACTGTTATGTTGCCAACACCGTTAAAATTCTTTAAATAACAGTTTAATTGGATCAATGTGTGGTGCCGGGATAATCGCATCGACAAGAACATTGACGACAATCGTCTTGTCAACTTTATGACATCATACTGTATGGATAGCATTACATAAATACTAACATCACATTTATCATTAAAAATGCAATTAGATACAGAAGCAAATAACTAAATAAGTCCAAAATACAAACTATCTTTATCTTCCAAATGGTTTTTCTTCTTTATTATAGATTATATATAACCCTCAATCATATTTGCTAATAAACATGGTACTTTTAAGTTTTTACTTTTTCAACATCAGACTGGTTTCCTATTGAATTATACAAACTCATCTGTCTAACCTCCCCCCCCCCCTCCATCTCTCTTTATGTCATCCATGATGTGACATCACTGAAGCAGTCAGTTGATTAAAACTATCAAGCACTTGCCACCATTTCTTGTACTCACTTGCTTAAAAGCTTGGAATTGCCAATTGAAAACATCCTTAGTGGCAATGCAGACAAAATTTACATGTACAAATTATGGCCCCTATTCAGGTTAGATCGCAATGGTACAAAACTTGAAATAAAGTCCTTTTTGTACTGCTGCGCATGCACGACTGGCAATGTATGATCGATCTTTGATTGACGGCGGGGGAGGGCATGGGGGTGGTGACACACTGTTGTGGGGTAGTGGTCCGGCCAATGCAGGCGTTGATAGACCGTTTTCAGGTGGTTGCATGCAGGGCCGTAACTACGTGTGTGCCAAGTGGGCTTGGCACATAGCGCAGTTGCCCTGAGGGCGCAACGGCCAGCGGCATGTAATGAGTCAAATTGACTCATTACATGCCGCCTCTGTGTGCGCCGTGCGCGGCTGGAGGGAGAAGAGACCAGCGCCGGGTTCAAGGAGGAGGAGGGAGGGGGAGCAGGGAGCCGCAGCAGCGCTATTTGATTGGTAGTAAGCGCCGCTGCAGCATCCTCCTCTCCTTCTGTATTGGCTGCCCGGCGCTGCTATGGATGCTGGGATGCGGTTCCTTCATCCCAGCATCCATAGCAGCGCCGGGCAGCCAATACAGAAGGAGAGGGGGATGCTGCAGCGGCGCTTACTACCAATCAAATAGCGCTGCTGCGGCTCCCTGCTCCCCCTCCCTCCTCCTCCTTCTCATCTCACTGCCTGCACCGAGAGGGAGATCGATGCCAGCACGAGGAGCCTGTCAGCGGGGAGAAGGTAAGTATATCCCTCTCTCTCTTTCTTTCTCTCTCTCTTTCTCTTTCTCTCTCTCTCTCAGGGGGACACCGTCTGCCGCAATGTGTAAAATGGGGTCCTGGCTGCCGCAATGTGTAAACAGGGGGCCTGGCTGCCGCAATGTGTAAAGAGGGGGCCTGGCTGCCGCAATGTGTAAAATGGGGTCCTGGCTGCCGCAATGTGTAAAAAGGGGGCCTGGCTGCCGCAATGTGTAAAGAGGGGGCCTGGCTGTCGCAATGTGTAAAAAGGGGTCCTTGCTGCCGCAATGTGTAAAAAGGGGGACTGGCTGCCGTAATGTGTAAAAAGGGGTCCTGGCTGCCGCAATGTATAAAAAGGGGGTCTGGCTGCCGCAATGTGTAAAAAGGGGTCCTGGCTGCCGCAATGTGTAAAATGGGGTCCTGGCTGCCGCAATGTGTAAAAAGGGGGCCTGGCTGCCGCAATGTGTAAAGAGGGGGCCTGGCTGCCGCAATGTGTAAAAAGGGGTCCTGGCTGCCGCAATGTGTAAAATGGGGTCCTGGCTGCCGCAATGTGTAAAAAGGGGGCCTGGCTGCCGCAATGTGTAAAGCGGGGGCCTGGCTGGCGCAATGTGTAAAAAGGGGGACTGACTGCCGTAATGTGTAAAAAGGGGGACGCTGTCTGCTGTAATGTATAAAAGGGGCTCTACCTGGTGTAGTGGCGCTACTGTGCAGCGTAATTTGAATAATGTAGACTACTGTGCACCGTAGTATGAATTGCTATTATTTTGTGGCCATGCCCCTTCCCCGTGAAGTCACGCCCCTATAAATTTTTCACGCGCCTACGGCGCGCACTGCCCCTATACATGGGGGGGGCGCCACTGTCGTTTCTTGCACACAGCGCTAAAATGCCTAGTTACGGCACTGGTTGCATGACGTCACACGCAGCCACTCTGATGGAAAAAATGGTGGTGGGCCACTGGTATCCACAGTTGCTGTGACTGCAATGTAATTGCAGTGTGATCACAAATACATTGCGGTTCCAGCCGCTGTGCTTTTTAGCAGAATCTGCAATCCAGCCTGAATAGGATCCTATGTTTATAAAAGTAGGGCATTTCCCAGAGAATCATGAACATAATGGAGTACTGCACAAACAGCCCAGCAGTGATATGGCTTAACCTTTCAGCAAACTGTACTCTGGGACTAAACTAGAAACCAACCAGAGTGGTTTAAATCATCTAACATTTCCATTTACTTCACCTTTCTTCAGGGATACAATGTACTAAATCTTAGCTTACTAGAGCCTTTCACCAACAACAGTGAACATCCCATGTTGCCATTGGGCGCTGGGATGTCACCAGTAAGCGATACAAGAAGACCATACAGCCACTAATAAAAAAAATTACATTTTGATCTTTTGCTTACTGTCCAAATATGTGTCCATTTACTGCATTTTTATTAGCAGTTATTTGATCTTCTGGTACATTATTTTGTACTATTCTGATACAGATCATGTTGTCATGTGTTGACAAGGTATTCTGTTAAAAACACTACTGTTGCCTGAGAGCATCATTGGATGCACATCCAGTATTGTTTATAATATTAGTTAATAAACATCCATTTGAGGAATACAGTGCATCCGGAAAGTATTCACAGCGCTTCACTTATTCCACATTTTGTTATGTTACAGCCTTATTATAAAATGGAATAAATACATTTTTCCCCTCAAAATTCTACACACAATACCCCATAATGACAATGTGAAAAAAGTTTGTTTTTTTTAGATTTTTGCAAATTTATTAAAAATAAATAAACTAAGAAATCACATGTACATAAGTATTCACAGCCTTTGCTCAATAATTTGTTGATGCATCTTTGGCAGCAATTACAGCCTCAACTCTTTTTGAATATGATGCCACAAGCTTGGCACACCTATCTTTGGGCAGATTCGCCCATTCCTCTTTGAAGCACCTCCAAAGCTTCATCAGGTTGGATGGGAAGCATAGGTGCAAAGCCATTTTCAGATCTATCCAGAGATGTTCAATCGGATTCAAGTCTCGGCTCTGGCTGAGCCACTCAAGGACATTCACAGAGTTGTCCTGAAGCTACTCCTTTGATATCTTGGCTGTGTGCTTAGGGTCGTTGTCCTGCTGAAAGATTAACCATCGCCCAAGTCTGAGGTCAAGAGTGGTCTGGACTAGGTTTCCATCTAGGATGTCTCTGTACATTGCAGAATTCATCTTTCCCTCTAGCCTGACTAGTCTCCCAGTTCCTGCCACTGAACAACATCCCCACAGCATGATGCTGCCACCACCATGCTTCACTGTAGGGATGGTATTGGGCTGGTGATGAGTGTTGACTGGTTTCCTCCAAACATGCCGCCTGGAATTCACGCCAAAGAGTTTAATCTTTATCTCATCAGACCAGAGAATTGTGTTTCTCATGGTCTGAGAGTCCTTCAGGTGCATTTTGGCTAACTCCAGGCGGGCTGCCATGTGCATTTTGCTAAGGAGCGGCGTCCGTCTGGCCACTCTACCATACAGGCCTGATTGGTGGATTGTTGCAGAGATGGTTGTCCTTCTGGAAGGGTCTCCTCTCTCCACAGAGGAATGCTGTAGCTCTGGAAGAGTGACCATCGGGTTCTTGGCCACCTCCCTGACTAGGGTCCTTCTCCCACGATTGCTCAGTTTAGATGGCCGGCCAGCTCTAGGAAGAGTCCTGGTGGTTTTGAACTTCTTCCATTTATGGATGATAGAGGCCACTGTGCTCATTGTGACCTTCAAAGCAGCAGATATTTTTCTGTACCCTTCCCCAGATTTGTGCCTCGAGACAATCCTGTCTCGGAGGTCTACAGACAATTACTTTGACTTCATGCTTGGTTTGTGCTCAGACATGCACTGTCAAGTGTGGGACCTTTTATAGACAGGTGTGTGCCTTTCCAAATCATGTCCAATCAACTGAATTTACCACAGGTGGACTCCAATTAAGCTGCAGGAACATCTCAAGGATGATCAGTGGAAACAGGTTGCAGCTGAGCTCAATTTTGAGCTTCATGGCAAATGCTATGTATACTTATGTACATGTGATTTCATAGTTTTTTATTTTGAATACATTTGCAAAAATAAAAAAATAAACATTTTCACGTTGTCATTTTGGAATAAGGCTGTAACATAACAAAATGTTGAAAAAAATGAAGCGCTGTGAATACTTTCCGGATGCACTGTATGTACTTTTGTTAACAATGTTAATGGTAAGCATGTTTTATATACATATACAAAGACTTTTTTAAATATTTTAGTGTCTTACTGTTCAGAAGTGTCCAGCGTATAGAATCAGACATATTCCACAAAGCAGGAATTATGAAGTATAGTGCAAGTTGGTTAGGGTTTGGTTTCCAAAGCAGTAGGGCACATACACTGGAAGCAGTTGCTGCTGCAGCTGTCACAAAGAGATAAAAACAGTATGACGTACAATGGGGTCATACAAGCCGGCTGCCACAGATACAACAAGGAGGCCAGGGAATCTCCGACTTACAAAGGAGATCCTGGCCTCATCATTCCCCAACAACGGTGGTGACATTTCTTCATTTAGGGAAATGGAGGCCGTCAGCGCCCCCTATTCGCACTCAAGCAGCAGAAGATTGTCAATCACTGACAGTCTGTGGCTGATCTGTGCCAGATGTCGCAGACCCTTACTGCACATGTGCAGTGCTTGTCTGGCGCATGCACATAGTACCGTACAGCGGTAGTTTGTGGCATGTGCTGCTAATCCGTCAGAACCTGAATCAGATCACTTATGAGCATTGCATTTTGTCCTTTCACCTGAAGTGTTATGGTCAGTACACACTAGAGAGATGTGTGCTGAGCGATCTATCACAGACTGCTCAGCACACATCTCTCCCCCGCTCAGCAAACAGCGCAATGTGTGCTGAGCGAGGGGGGACGGGACGGGGGGCCACTCATTTCACACAGCGGTGAAATGAGCGACCTGCTAGATTGTGCCTGCATGCAGTCCAATCTAGCACCGGCGATAGCGACCGCACACCTACACACGGTCAGATTGCTTAGAAATTAAGTGAACATCGCTCCTTGTGAAATTAAGTGTAACATCGCTCCCTTTAGGTTGCTGGCGAAAAGGAAACCTTCCACACTGAGTACTTTCACCGGCACTTACAGAGGAACAAATAGCACTGAAGCAATGTGACAGCCCTTGTAATGTATAGCCATATTTTTCTCAACCAATTAAATCAACATTATGTACATCCAGAAGCAATTCTATACTTCTTCAGATTATGAGAAAATTATTTTCGTGAAAAACTACTCCAAACCCTTTAATTCTCTCTTTTTTTTTTAGTAACCAGATCACATTTCCTGTATGTATAATGGGAAATGTGATCTGGCCAAATTTACTGGGGGGAAAAAATGCAGTGACCCCTGTGATAATAACATTGTGATAATAGCGTCATCAGAGGGCTCACTGTGAATCCTGTACCCCTGCACAGCTTTCTCTGCTCGCTGACAGGGAACCCGGCCAGTGTAATCAGCTATGTGTGATCACTGTAAAATAAAAACAAACAAAAAAAACATACTAGACACAGGGACTGGTGATCAGTGGTCCGGTAAGGGCTGTTGGTCATCGGGTACCCCTGCGGTGCAGTGTGCCCCCCGGTGCAGTAAAGTGATGCTGTGAAGTGGCAGCTCACTTTACATAGGACTGGGGGTCACAGCAGGAAGAGGACCGAAGACCGTCAGCCCTCCGTTCACCGGACGATGGCCTCAGATGCGGTGGGGGGGGGGGGGATCTGGAGGCAAGGCTGAAAATATATAGTAATGCCTCTAGTATAATAGAAATATATAGTGATACCTCCAGTATAATAGAAATATATAGTAATGCCCCCAATTTAATAACAATATATAGCAAATGCCTCCATTATAACAGGAAAATACAGCCACTGTCGCACTCCCAGTAACCCTGACAAAGTGGAAAGAGCTGTCATGTTGCCAAGCACCATGGTCTTGTTGCTTTGTGGTGCATTATAATTGTGGTAATGGCAAAGTGTATGGCAGGTGGTACTGAGTACCCGCAGCCAAATTCTTAAGGGTACTCCGTACCCGGATACTTGCACTGCTGGATGTACTGTATTGTATATGGGAGATGTAATGTACTGTACAGTATATGGGAGAATTCCATACAAATACATTTTTCTTACCGAATATAAACAGAACAATCCGACCAGTGTACTGGGAAAGTTTTCCAAAGAGCAGGGAACAAATGGAACTTGTTGCTCCACCACAAATCATCACATATCCCACAAAATGTATCCCCAAACTACAGGTAACATAAGCCTGCAAAAAGAAATACAAATAAATGTACTATATATAAAAGACCATGAAAGAAGCCACTCCAGAAGCTCATAACTTGCAATTTGCAAGTCACGTACAGTACACAGTAAATAATTATCATTAATATTATTTTATTTCCTAAAAGTATTTCTAATTATAAAACAAAAAGAATATGACCAGTATGTTTTAAAGATGGATCCCATGATATACTGTATGCCTTCCCTTTACCCTACCTCCACCCCCACCGACTGTATTGCATTAGTAAATGTTCTGTTACTGTTTTCCATTAGGTCGACCACTATTGGTCGACATGCATTAGGTCGACATGGTCACTATGTCGACATGATCACTAGGTCGACATGTACTAGGTCGACATGGAAAAAGGTTGACATTAATTTTTTTTACTTTTTTTGGAGTCGTTTTCTTCGTAAAGTGATGGGGAACCCCAATTAGTGCACCGTGTCCCCTCACATGGCTCGCTAAGTGTGGTCGACCTAATGACTCATACCCATAATAAACAACACATTGGTAACAAAGTACTTAGTGCTGAAACTGGACCTCTAATTTAGTAGTAACTTAAAAAGGTTAGACATTGTCAAAATATGCATTTTAGTATGTAATATACAATTAAATAAAATATACTTTACATACATTTTTACTTTTATTAAGAACAAGAAATAGTACCAGCCATATCTGTTTATATTGTTTTAGAAATGTCTGCAGGATAGATTAAAATAAATAAATGAAAAGAATATTATATATACCAGCCCATGCTTAATAGATGGAGTCTAGGAAATGTAATCACAACAAAAGCACACATCCAAATTCAGTATAGCAATTATATTTATACTAGGTAAAAGCCCGTCAAAATGACGGACACCAGGGCCGGATTATAGGAGGAGCTGCCGCTACTCACACAGAAGCTGCTGTGTTTCTTGAAGTTGTGCTGCTGGGAGCCTCTGTCATAGTGTGTATGTGTGTAACAGTTTCTTGTATAGCGCAGCATATTCCGTTGCACTATATGCACCAGTGACATGTGTTGAGGTGAGGAAGGTGAGGCAGAGCCTTTCCTCTCATACTAACGTTTACGCCAGAGTTTTGACTATATTTAGTATATGAAAAATACAAAGAATATATTAGAAATATATTTTATGTATTATAATAATCATTTCTATACTCAAAACTCTGGAGTACAAAGTCTATGGCCGGTGAGGAACTGGCTACCTCTTCTGCACATCTCTGATCAAAACTCACCAAATTTCCAGCAGTATATACTGCTACACCTATGTATAATGTAGAGATGAGCGGGTTCGGTTCGCCGAGATCCGAACCCCCCCGAACTTCACGTGTTTTTCACGGGTCCGAGGCAGCCTCGGATCTTCCCGCCTTCCTCGGTTAACCCGAACGCGGCCAAACATCATAATCCCGCTGTCGGATTCTCGCGAGATTCGTATTCTATATAAAGAGCCATGCGTCCCGCCATTTTCACTCGTGCATTGGAGATTGAACGGAGAGGACGTGGCTACGTTCTCTGTCTGAAAAACTCCATACCTGTGCTCAGTGTGCTGCAAATATCTGTGCTCAGTATGCTGCAAATATCTGTGCTCAGTGTGCTGCAAATATCTACGTTCTCTGCCTGAAAAGCTCCATATCTGTGCTCAGTGTGCTGCAAATATCTGTGCTCAGTGTGCTGCATTTTGGTGACCAACAGTATATAGTTGTACAGTACAGTAGGCCATTGCTGTATCTTGCAGCTCTGTGTTATTGCAAGTATCCATTCCATATATGTGCTGCATTTTTGTGAGCAGTATATACAGTAGTACAGTGCAGCATTTTGGTGACCAACAGTATACAGTTGTACAGTACAGTAGGCCATTGCTATTGATATAATAATATTACTGACATATAATTCCACACATTAAAAAATGAAGAACAAAAATGTGGAGGGTGAAATAGGGAAAGATCAAGATCTACTTCCACCTAGTGCTGAAGCTGCTGCCACTAGTCATGGCAGAGACGATGCCATCAACGTCATCTGCCAAGGCCGATGGCCAATGTCATAGTAGAGAGCATGTAAAATCCCCCCCAAAAAAGTTCAGTAAAATGACCCAAAAATCTAAATTAAACGCGCCTGAGGAGAAGCGTAAACTTGCCAATATGCCATTTACGACACGGAGTGGCAAGGAATGGCTGAGGCCCTGGCCTATGTTCATGGCTAGTGGTTCAGCTTTACATGAGGATGGAAGCACTCATCCTCCCGCTAGAAAACTGAAAAGAGTTAAGATGGCAAAAGCACAGCAAAGAACTGTGCGTTCTTCTAAATCACAAATCCCCAAGGAGAGTCTAATTGTGTCGGCGGTTGCAATGCCTGAGCTTCCCAACACTGGACAGGAAGAGGTGGCTCCTTCCACCATTTGCACGCCCCCTGCAAGTGCTGGAAGGAGCACCCACAGTCCAGTTCCTGATAGTCAAATTGAAGATGTCACTGTTGCAGTACACCAGGATGAGGATATGGGTGGTGCTGGCGCTGAGGAGGTAATTGACAAGGAGGATTCTGATGGTGAGGTGGTTTGTTTAAGTCAGGCACCCGGGGAGACACCTGTTGTATGTTTGATGAATATGGCCATTGACATGCCTGGTCAAATTACAGGAAAAAAAAAATCACCTCTTCGGTGTGGAATTATTTTAACAGAAATGCGGACAACAGGTGTCAAGCCGTGTGTTGCCTTTGTCAAGCTGTAATAAGTAGGGGTAAGGACGTTAACCACCTAGGAACATCCTCCCCTATACGTCACCTGGAGCACATTCATCAGAAGTCATTGACAAGGTCAAAAACTTTGGGTGACAGCGGAAGCAGTCCACTGACAACTAAATCCCTTTTTCCTCTTGTACCCAAGCTTCCAGTGTAAACCACACCACCAACTCCTTCAGTGTCAATTTCCTCCTTAGACAGGAACGCCAATAGTCCTGCAGGCCATGTCACTGGCAAGTCTGACGAGTCCTCTACTGACTGGGATTCCTCCGATGGATCCTTGAGTGTAACGTCTACTGCTCCTGGCTCTGCTGTTGTTGCTGCTGGGAGTCGATCGTCATCCCAGAGGGGAAGTCGGAAGACCACTTGTACTACTTCCATTAAGCAATTGACTGTCCAACAGTCCTTTGCGAGGAAGATGAAATATCACAGCAGTCATCCTGCTGCAAAGCGGATAATTCAGGCCTTGGCAGCTATGTTGGTGTTAGACGTGCGTCCGGTATCCGGCGTTAGTTCACAGGGACTTAGAGAATTTCTTGAGGTAGTGTGTTCCCGGTACCAAATACCATCTAGGTTCCACTTCTCTAGGCAGGCGATACCGAGAATGTACACAGACGTCAGAAAAAGACTCACCAGTGTCCTAAAAAATGCAGTTGTACCCAATGTCAACTTAACCACGGACATGTGGACAAGTGGAGCAGGGCAGACTCAGGACTATATGACTGTGACAGCCCACTGGGTAGATGTATTGCCTCCCGCAGCAAGTACAGCAGTGGTGGCACCAGTAGCAGCATCTCGCAAATGCCAACTCATTCCTAGGCAGGCTACGCTTTGTATCACTGCTCTCCATAAGAGGCACACAGCTGAAAACCTCTTACAGAAACTGAGGAACATCATCGCAGATTGGCTTACCCCAATTGGACTCTCCTGGGGATTTGTGGCATCGGACAACGCCACCAATATTGTGCGTGCATTACATGTGGGCAAATTCCAGCGCGTCCCATATTTTGCACATACATTGAATTTGGTGGTGCAGATTTTTTTTAAAACGACAGGGGCGTGCAAGAGATGCTGTCGGTGGCCCGAAGAATTGCGGGCCATTTTCGGCATTCAGCCACCGCGTGCCGAAGACTGGAGTACCAGCAAACACTCCTGAACCTGCCCCGCCATCTTCTGAAGCAAGAGGTGGTAACGAGGTAGAATTCAACCCTCTATATGCTTCAAAGGATGGAGGAGCAGCAAAAGGCCTTTCAAGCCTATACATATGCCTACGATATAGGCAAAGGAGGGGGAATGCACCGGACTCAAGCGCAGTGGAGAATGATTTCAACGTTGTGCAAGGTTCTCCAACCCTTTGAACTTGCCACACGTGAAGTCAGTTCAGACACTGCCAGCCTGAGTCAGGTCATTCCCCTCATCAGGCTGTTGCAGCAGCAGCTGGAGAGATTGAAGGAGGAGCTAAAATAGAGCGATTCCGCTAGGCATGTGGGACTTGTGGATGAAGCCCTTCATTCGCTTAACCAGGATTCACGGGTGGTCAATCTGTTGAAATCGGAGCACTACATTTTGGCCACCGTGCTCGATCCTAGGTTTAAAGCCTACGTTGTATCTCAACAGCTCCTCCTTCATATTCTCCCGCAACTGGGGCTGCAAGGAAAAGGCTAAGAATTCCGAGCCCACCCGCTGGCGGTGATGCAGGGCAGTCTGGAGCGAGTGCTGACATCTGGTCCGGACTGAAGGACCTGCCAACGATTACTGACATGTCGTCTACTGTCACTGCATATGATTCTGTCACCATTGAAAGAATGGTGGAGGATTATATGAGTGACAGCATCCAAGTAAGCACGTCAGACAGTCCGTACATATACTGGCAGGAAAGAGAGGCAATTTGGAGGCCCTTGCACAAACTGGCTTTATTTTACCTAAGTTGCCCCCTCTCCAGTGTGTACTCTGAAAGAGTGTTTAGTGCAGCCGGTCACCTTGTCAGCGATGGGCGTACGAGGTTACTTCCACAAAATGTGGAGAAAATGATGTTCATCAAAATTAATTATAATCAATTCCTCCGTGGAGACATTCACCATCAATTGCCTCCAGAAAGTACATAGGGACCTGAGATGGTGGATTCCAGTGGGGACGAATTAATACTCTGTGAGGAGGGGGATGTACACAGTGAAAGGGTGAGGAATCGGAGGATGATGATGATGAGGTGGACATCTTGCCTCTGTAGAGCCAGTTTGAGCAAGGAGAGATTGATTGCTTCTTTTCTTGGTGGGGGCCCAAACCAACAAGTCATTTCAGCCACAGTCATGTGGCAGACCCTCTGGCTGAAACGATGGGTTTGTTAAAGTGTGCATGTCCTTTTTATACAACATAAGGGTGGGTGGGAGGGCCCAAGGACAATTCCATCTTGCACCTCTTTTTTTATTAATTATCTTTGCATCATGTGATGTTTGGGGCCAATTTTTTTAAGTGCCATCCTGTGTGACACTGCAGTGCCACTCCTAGATGGGCCAGGTGTTTGTGCCGCCCACTTGGGTCGCTTAGCTTAGTCATCCAGCGACCTTGACACAAATTTTAGGACTAAAAATAATATTGTGAGGTGTGAGGTGTTCAGAATAGACTGGAAATGAGTGAAAATTATGGTTTTTGAGGTTAAAAATACTATAGGATCAAAATTACCCCCAAATCCTATGATTTAAGCTGTTTTTGAAAAAAAAAAACACAAAATCCAAAACACACCCGAATCCGCCAAAAAATTTTCAGGGAGGTTTTGCCAAAACGCGTCCGAATCCAAAACACGGCCGCGGAACTGAATCCAAAACCAAAACACAAAACCCGAAAAATTCCCGGAGAACATCTCTAGTATAATGCCACATGAACCCTTTGGCTCATATATTGTGTGTAAATCTGGCTCTGGTGCTAGCCAGTGCCTCCTGAGAAATTTACTGCCTTACTGGCACGTGTAAGTGCACCAGTCCCTGCACAGCTCCAGGACAGTCTGGGGGTAGAGGACACCAGTAGTCGCCAGCAGCTGTCAGGAGGGGTCTAGGCATGGACTGTGCGGGGTCTAGGAGGGGTGAGCACAGGATCCTGTCCCTCCGCTGGCAAGCAATATATACAAAGCAGCTGAACTGGTATCTGCCTCCTCCTCACCTGCATCATCTGCAGCCCCAGCACCAACCCCTTCCTCTTCCTGGTCACCACACTGCTCACCCTACACATGGTCTCACTCCTTCCTGCCAGACTGATTCACCTTCTCCGCCCATTGGTAAGTGGCCACATGTGCCTCCGCGCTGACTGCTGCGGGATCGTCTGGTGGTTCCTGCATCCATTTTCTGGTTACTGCTGCTACTTGTTACCAAATCTCAGGATGGCAAGTAACATGGTATTGCAGCACAGTATATGGAGGACGGGGTGCAGAGTATGCGGTATATGGTGGGAGCAGTACATGGAGGAAAGGGGTGACCTGTATATAGGGGGACTATATGGAGAGGTATGGGGGTACAGTTTGTATATAGGGGCATTATATGGTGGGGGTACAGAATATGGCAGAGGATGGTGGTGCAGTGTAAATAGGGGCAGTATGTGGTGGTGGTGCAGTGTACATAGGGTGTGTGTGGGTCCGTGACCTGAACGGAGCTCTGTAATGTGCCCTCCACTGGCTGTTGGCAGCACAACAGATGTGAGGAGCAGCGTTAGAGATGAGCGGGTTCGGTTCGTCAAGATCCGAACCCCCCCGAACTTCACGTGTTTTACACGGGTCCAAGGCAGCCTCGGATCTTCCCGCCTTGCTCGGTTAACCCAAACGAGGCTGAACGTCATCATCCCACTGTCGGATTCTCGCGAGATTCGTATTCCATATAAAGAACCGCACGTCGCCGCCATTTTCACTCGTGCATAGTAGATTGAGCGGAGAGGATGTGCTATGTTCTCTGCCTGAAAAGCTCAATATCTGTGCTCAGTGTGCTGCATTGTGGTGACCACCAGTGTATTATAGTAGTACAGTACAGTAGGCCATTGCTGTATCTTGCAGCTCCGTGTCAGACTCAGTTCTAGTATCCTGATCAGTGCTCAATATCTGCTGCATTGTTTTGTGACCAGTATATAGTAGTACAGTGCTGCATTGTGGTGACCACCAGTATATAGTAGTACAGTACAGTAGGACATTGTTGTATCTTGCTGCTCTGTGTCACATCTAGTATCCATATCTGTGCTGCATTGTTGTGACCAGTACATAGTAGTACAGTGCAGCATTTTGGTGACCACCAGTATATATAGTAGTACAGTACAGTAGACCATTGCTGTATCTTGCTGCTCTGTGTCACTTCTAGTATCCATATCTGTGCTGCATTGTTGTGACCAGTATATAGTAGTACAGTGCAGCATTTTGGTGACCACCAGTATATAGTAGTACAGTACAGTAGGCCATTGCTGTATCTTGCAGCTCTGTGTCACTTCTAGTATCCATATCTGTGCTGCATTGTTGTGAGCAGTATATAGTAGTACAGTGCAGCATTTTGGTGACCACCAGTATATATAGTAGTACAGTACAGTAGGCCATAGCTGTATCTTGCAGCTCTGTGTCACTTCTAGTATCCATATCTGTGCTGCATTGTTGTGACCAGTATATAGTAGTACAGTGCAGCATTTTGGTGACCACCAGTATACAGTAGTACAGTACAGTAGTCCATTGCTGTATCTTGCAGCTCTGTGTCACTTCTAGTATCCATATCTGTGCTGCATTGTTGTGACCAGTATATAGTAGTACAGTGCAGCATTTTGGTGACCACCAGTATACAGTAGTACAGTACAGTAGTCCATTGCTGTATCTTGCAGCTCTGTGTCAGACTCATTTCTATTCTCCTGATCAGTGCTCAATATCTGCTGCATTGTTGTGACCAGTATATAGTAGTACAATGCTGCATTGTGGTGACCACCAATATATAGTAGTACAGTACAGTAGTCCATTGCTGTATCTTGCAGCTCCATGTCAGACTCAGTTCTATTCTCCTGATCAGTGCTCAATATCTGCTGCATTGTTGTGACCAGTATATAGTAGTACAGTGCTGCATTGTGGTGACCATCAGTATATAGTAGTACAGTACAGTAGGCCATTGCTTTATCTTGCTGCACTGTGTCACTTCTAGTATCCTGATCAGTGCTTAATATCTGTGCTCAGTGTCAGTGCTGCATTGTGCTGACCAGTATACTACAGTACAATAGTCCAGTGCTGTTCTCGCTGCTCAGTGTCAGTTCTCCGTAGTATCATCGGTGCTCAGTAAAATCAGTGCTCAGTATAATCAGTGATCAGTATAATCAGTGCGCTGTTAGACGTGCGCCCGTTTTCCACCATTAGTGCATTGGGATTTAGACAATTGATGAAGTTATTGTGTCCCCGGTACAAAATCCCATCTAGATTCCACTTCACTAGGCAGGCGATAGCGAGATTTTACCAATTAATATCAGTGATTTATAATTATTAATTACAGTGATCTTGCCAAATAATTCCAGTGATTTTGTCATTTTCTTCCAGTGATTTGGACTAATAATACCATTGATTAGAACGAATAATTCCTTTGATTTTGTCATTTTCTTCTAGTGATTTGGGCCAATAATACCATAGATTAGAACAAATAATTCCTGTGATATTGAGGTGTTTGTGTCGCTTAGCTTAGCCAGCCAGCGACCACAGTGCACCTCTTTTTCTCTTTTCTTTGCATCATGTGCTGTTTGGGGACTATTTTTTTAAGTGCCATCCTGTCTGACACTTCCGTATATGTCCAGTGGTACTGCCATTTGATATAATTCCCGACATTACTGCCATTTAATTCCAGCTATTTTGTCATTTTCTTCCAGTGATTTGGACCAATAATACCATTGATTAGAATGAATAATTCCTGTGATATTGAGGTGTTTGTGTCGCTTAGCTTAGCCATCCAGCGACCACAGTGCACCTCTTTTTCTCTTTTCTTTGCATCATGTGCTGTTTGGGGACTATTTTTTTAAGTGCCATCCTGTCTGACACTGCAGTGCCACTCCTAGATGGGCCAGGTGTTTGTGCCGCCCACTTGGGTCGCTTAGCTTAGTCATCCAGCGACCTTGGTGCAAATTTTAGGACTAAAAATAATATTGTGAGGTGTTCAGAATAGACCGGAAATTAGTGGAAATTATGGTTATTGAGGTTAATAATACTATAGGATCAAAAATACCCCCAAATTCCATGATTTAAGCTGTTTTTGAGGGGTTTCTGAAAAAAAACACCCGAATCCGACAAAAATTTTTAAGGGAAGTTTTGCCAAAACACGTCCGAATCCAAAACCAAAACACAAAACCCGAAAAATTTCCGGTGCACATCTCTATATACATTCATTTTTGTAACAGTTAGTTGAAATTAAATTAATGGATAGATATCTAGTAATTTTTTTTATTATAAAATGTCATTATAAATGGCAATTCCCTATCAAAAACCAACCCTTACCCCCACTCTCTCACTCCCCAGCACTCTCTCTCCATATGCAAAAAGTGTGAAACAGATCAGTATTTTTATTTAATTAGCAGCAGGCTGTTTATCTCCCTGCATTATCACTTTCACTTTCAGCTAAAGCAGTCATTTGTTCTGTGGGGCGGCCTGTAGAGGCTGCCGGCGCACATAAGTCACACGCCATAGGCGGCGTTCACCGCGCTTACCCCTACGTACCTGCTGGTCTGTGTTGCGGCCTCCGCCTTCGGTGGTCCACGGGCTCCGGCGCCTGGCTGGCGCGGCCCCCCGGCTATTCCCCGGGTCAGGGGCGCTGCCATGACACCCGGCATCACGTGGGCGGGAAGCAGGTGACGTCATCAGACTGTTCCGCCAATCCAGCGGAGGCGGGAGAGTCAAAGGCAGACACCGGGCAGCGCCTCGGCGCCTGAGTATCGTCTTTTCCCCTGAAGTGGATGCCAGTGCTTCTGTCCTCGGCGGATCTCTCTGCAGCATACCCCAGTGTCTCCGGCATTTCCAGGTGTCAGTTGTTGCACAGCTTCCAGCATTCCCAGCCGCTGCTGGGTTCCACTGCGCTCTAGTCACCAGTGCTTCTTGGAGTCAGCGTGGGCTGCAGGTTAAACGTCGCTCTCAAGTTATACAAGTCCTCAGTGTCTTTAACCCTCGCTCTCAAGTTATATAAGTCCTCAGTGTCTTTAACCCTCGCTCTCAAGTTATACAAGTCCTCGGTGTCTTTAACCCTCACTCTCAAGTTATACAAGTCCTCAGTGTCTTTAACCCTCGCTCTCCAGTTATACAAATCCTCAGTGTCTTTAACCACTGCTCTCAAGTTCTTCAAATCATCAGTGTCTTTAACCACCGCTCTCAAGTTCTTCAAATCATCAGTGTCTTTAACCACCGCTCTCAAGTTCTTCAAATCATCAGTGTCTTTAACCACCGCTCTTAAGTTCTTCAAATCATCAGTGTCTTTAACCACCGCTCTCAAGTTCTTCAAATCATCAGTGTCTTTAACCACCACTCTCAAGTTCTTCAAATTATTAGAGACTTAACCACCGCTCTCAAGTTCTTCAAATCATCAGTGTCTTTTAACCATCGCTCTCAAGTTCTTCAGTCACCAGTGTCTTTTGCCATCACTCACAAGTAATTCCTGGACATTTCTCCATACGCTCCTTCTCTGTTATGTGACATTGTGTTGCTCTCTTCCTGCAATAAAGTCCTTTAATATTTTCACCAAGCTTTACTGTCAGAGTCCTGTATGAGGAAGACCTATATCAAGCCATCCCTGTTCCGACCCAACTGTGGTTCCTCTCCCCTACCATCGGGAGAACCCCCGAGTTCACAACACCCCCAACCTAGGTCAGTGACAGTATACTCAGGCCTCATGGACCCGGGGGATTGGAGCCCAGAGGCAAGTACCATCCAGAACTTGATTTCTCGAGTACAAAGTCAGGAAGCAGCACAGGGCCAGGTGATGCATTATCTCCAGGAATTATCTGGCCGGCTGGATCAAATTCAGACTTCTCTGGCTTCAGTAGTACCGGCCCCAGCTCCAGTACCCGCTCCAGTGGTTGTCTCTAGTAATATTCCATCCTCCTCTGGAACCAGGTCACGTCTTCAGCTCCCTACTCCTTCTCACTATAATGGGAATCCAAAGAATTGCCGTGGTTTTCTCGATCAGTGCGAGGTGCATTTTGAACTGCTTTCACATAACTTCCCTACTGATCGGTCCAAGGTGGCATACATTATTTCTTTGCTCGAGGATTCAGCGTTGGATTGGGTGTCTCCGTTATGGGAGCGATCTGATCCATTGGTTTCTAGATACACCAATTTTATTACGTCATTCCGGAGGATCTTTGATGAGCCCGGCAGGACGACTGCTGCCTCTGCAGACTTGCTTCGTGTCCGACAAGGCTCTCGTTCAGTGGGACAGTATGTGATTAATTTTCAGACCATAGCCTCAGAACTGCGCTGGAATAATGATGCCCTTCGGGCTGCCTTTTGGAACGGGCTCTCCGATCGTCTAAAGGATGAGTTGGTCACTAGAGATTTGCAGGATTCTTTAGAACAGTTGATCTCGCTCTGTGTAAAGGTGGATCTTCGCATGCAGGAACGAGGTGGCGAACGTAGTCGGTCAGATCGATCAAGGGTCCGATCTCTTCCGTCTAAGCAAACGTTTATTCCAAGTCCTGATGAACCCATGCAGATTAATCGATCCCGGCTGACCCCAGAAGAACGTCAGCGTCGTCGTGAGGGTAGACTCTGCCTCTACTGTGGAGCCGCGGATCACTTTCTCAAGTTTTGCAAGTCACGCCCGGGAAACGGGCAGTCCTAGCTTGTTCCGGAGGAGTCGAGCTAGGAGTTTCTTCTAAACCTTCTCCGCCAGTGGACTGTTTACTCTCCGTGTCTCTGTTCTCCGAGTCAATAGCCAAACCCGGCTGCAGGGAATTTTATTTCCCTTTTCTGTGCCCAGGATCTCGGTTGTCAGCTACGGTCGGTCGAACGATCTATTACGTTGACTGCTATCAATGGTACCCAAATTTCTAACGGTCTGATTTCAAGTTGTACAGTACCAATCAAACTGCAAGTGGGAGCTCTGCATCAAGAACACCTAGAGTTCCTAGTGATTCGGGAGATGCCCCACGATCTGGTTCTTGGCCTTCCTTGGCTTAAACTTCACAACCCTCACGTCGACTGGAGTTCGACACAAATAATATCTTGGAGTTCTTTTTGTCATTCAAATTGTCTCACCCCAGTCTATCCGCTCCGTGTATCTTCCAGGTCAGATGAAGGGCTCATTCCGGATGCCTATCGGGAGTTTTCTGACGTGTTCTCATAGCAAGCGGCCGATCAGCTACCACCACATAGACCCTGGGACTGCCCCATTGAGCTCATTCCGGGGAAAATGCCACCTCGGGGTCGCACTTATCCCTTATCATTGCCCGAGACCAAAGCTATGTCGGACTATATCAAGTCTAATCTACAGAAAGGATTCATCCGCCCCTCTACTTCTCCGGCGGGGGCGAGTTTCTTTTTTGTGAAGAAGAAGGACGGAGGGCTGAGACCATGTATTGACTATCGTGGTCTAAATGATGTCACCATTAAGAATAAGTATCCTTTGCCGCTCATTACGGAGCTTTTTGATAGAGTTCGCGGAGCCCGAGTTTTCACCAAGCTTGATTTAAGGGGAGCTTATAATTTGATACATATCCGACAGGGGGACGAATGGAAGACGGCCTTCAATACCAGGAACGGGCATTACGAGTATCTGGTAATGCCGTTTGGCCTCAGCAACGCCCTTGCCGTCTTCCAGAGATTCATTAACGAAGTCTTTCGGGATATGCTATACCTAAGTGTAGTGGTATATTTGGATGACATTCTGATATTTTCTAAAAATCTCACAGAGCACAGAATACAGGTCAAAGAGGTACTTCTTCGATTGCGAGAGAATCATCTTTATGGCAAGATCTCCAAATGTACTTTTTAGGTTCCTTCTGTTCCATTTCTTGGTTACATAATTTCGGGCACGGAGCTTCGTATGGATCCAGAGAAACTCACTGCCATCCGGGACTGGACTCAGCCTCTTTCCTTGAAAGCGGTACAACGATTTCTGGGCTTTGCAAATTACTATTGGAAATTCATAAAGGGATTCTCTACCATCGTGGCACCTATTACTGCTCTAACCAAGAAGGGTTCTGACCCAAGTCATTGGTCCTCCGAAGCTGTAGCAGCGTTTGCTCAGTTAAAGGCAGCCTTTATGTCCGCTCCAGTCCTTCAACAACCAAATTTTTCAAAACCATTCTTCTTGGAGGTTGATGCTTCCTCGGTAGGCATAGGTGCCGTGCTTTCGCAGTACGCTCCAGATGGGAAGTTACATCCATGTGGTTTCCATTCTCGCAAATTCTCTCCTGCGGAACAGAATTACACCATTGGAGACAAAGAGCTTTTGGCAATAAAATCTGCCTTGGAGGAATAGAGATATCTTTTGGAAGGTGCTAAACACCTAATTACAATTTTCTCTGATCATAAGAATTTGCTGTACCTCAAGACGGCCCAGTGCTTGAATCCCCGTCAAGCTAGATTGGCGCTCTTCTTTACCCGGTTTTCATTTGTTATTAAGTACCGGGCTGGGACTTTTAACACCAAGGCTGATGCTTTATCCCATTCCTTAACAGCTCCAGATGAGGAGAATTCTGTTGAGAAGGCTTTGATTCTCAGTCCAGTTTCTATGTCAGCGGCTCCCACCGCTTTGGGTCCTCCTCCTGGGAGAATGTCTGTGCCAGCTAAATTTCGACCAAGGTTCTTGCAGTGGGCTCATGTTTCCAAGTTTTCCGGTCATCCTGGAGTTCAAAAGATGTGGGAGTTTCTACGAAGGTCTTACTGGTGGGACACTATGAAGAAGGATATTCAAGATTATGTCAACTCATGTCCTCAGTGTGCTCAGCACAAAATTCCTTGTTTGCCTCCTGTGGGGTTATTGCATCCACTGTCCATTCCTCAGAGGCCTTGGACCCATATCTCTATGGACTTTGTCACCGAATTGCCCCTCTCCAAGGGTCACAATACTGTCTGGGTAATTATTGACCATTTCTCTAAGATGGCACATTTTGTACCTTTGACTAGGTTACCATCAGCTCCAAAGTTGGCTTTGTTATTTATCCGAGAACATTTCCTCCTGCACGGCTTACCTCAGGAAATTGTCTCTGACCGGGGGGTACAATTCACTGCAAGATTCTGGAGAGCTCTCTGTACGGCCTTACAAATAAAACTCAAGTTTTCATCCGCTTACCATCCACAAACCAATGGGCAAACTGAACGCGTCAATCAAGATTTAGAGACTTTTCTCCGTGTTTATCTTTCTCCTTCGCAAGATGATTGGGTGGAACTGTTGCCATGGGCCGAGTTTGCCCATAATCATCTGTACCACTCTTCGACTGGTGAGTCCCCATTTTTCATTAATTATGGGTTCCATCCTCAAGTTCCTGAATTACCCATTTGTCCTCCGGAGGATGTTCCTGCTGCAGCCTCTACTCTTCGGCACTTCAGCCAAATTTGGAGTCGAGTTCATGCTAATCTCAAGAGAGTTTCCGGCCGCTATAAGTTCTTTGCGGATAGGAAGCAATGAGCAGCTCCCCAATACAAGGTTGGTGACAGGGTATGGCTTTCCACCCGCAACCTCCGGTTAAGGGTGCCCACTATGAAGTTCGCCCCAAAGTTTATTGGTCCTTACCCCGTGTTACAAGTCCTGAACCCGGTTGTCTGCAAATTGGGATTGCCTTCCCACCTCCGGATACCAAACTCCTTTCATGTCTCTCTCCTTCGCCCCCTTGTTTTAAACCGGTTCCATTTAAAGTCCCCGAGGCCAACCTCTGCAGAGTCTGAAGATGGAATGGACTTTGAAATCAAAGCTATTCTTGACTCTCATTATCTTCACAAGAATCTACAGTATTTGGTGGAGTGGAAAGGTTTTGGCCGTGAGGAGAGGAGCTGGGTCAAGGCTACTGAAGTTATGGCTCCCCGACTGGTGCGGATTATCCATTCCAGACATCCAACAAAACCTGGAAAGTGTCCGGGGGCCACTCCTGGAGGAGGGGGTACTGTCACACGCCATAGGCGGCGTTCACCGCGCTTACCCCTGCATACCTGCTGGTCTGTGTTGCGGCCTCCGCCTTCGGTGGTTCACGGGCTCCACCTCCATGTACAAAAACAGCGTGATGTGACGTGATTATGTCATGCTGCTCGCATGCCCACCCATTACACCCGCCACATACACAGCTCTCTCCTTCTATGCTATACCAATACCAGCCACTGATGTGGAGCAGCATGCAGCCAGCATTCCTCTTAGGAAGGTAAATTCAATACTGGCAGACGGCCGGCAGCAGCATTGACACGTTACTCATTTTTCCAGTAGCAGCACTACTAGTCTGCGACTGTCAGTGTCAGTTTAGTTACTGACTTGTAAGTAAGCTGCTGCAGCTTGCAGGGGAAAGAGAAGGGGAGCCAGACCAGGCTGAGGAGGAGCACAATAATTGCAGTGAGTGCCATCAGGGGTGTTTGTTTGGTGCACACCACAACATCTGACAATGTATCTGCTTTATTAGAATTGGTACAAAGGTGGATATTTTATATGCGTTGACCATCAATAGATGGTGCTAGACACGCCCAAAAGGCGGTGCTAGACACAACCCACCGACAGTGCACCCCCTAATAAAATGTGCTGTGCACGCCAGTGTGTCACACGCCATAGGCGGCGTTCACCGCGCTTACCCCTGCGTACCTGCTGGTCTGTGTTGCGGCCTCCGCCTTCGGTAGTCCACGGGCTCCGGCGCCTGGCTGGCGTGGTCCCCGGCGGTTTCCCGGGACAGGGGCGCCACCATGACACCCCGCATCATGTGGGCGGGGAGCAGGTGACGTCATCAGACTGTTCAGCCAATCCAGCGGAGGCGGGAGATTCAAAGGCAGACGCCGGGCAGCGCCTCGGCGCCTGAGTATCGTCTTTTCCCTTGAAGTGGATGCCAGTGCTTCTGTCCTCGGCGGATCTCTCTGCAGCATACCCCAGTGTCTCCGGCATTTCCAGGTGTCAGTTGTTGCACAGCTTCCAGCGTTCCCAGCCGCTGCTGGGTTCCACTGCGCTCTAGTCACCAGTGCTTCTTGGAGTCAGCGCGGGCTGCAGGTTAAACGTCGCTCTCAAGTTATACAAGTCCTCAGTGTCTTTAACCCTCGCTCTCAAGTTATACAAGTCCTCAGTGTCTTTAACCCTCGCTCTCAAGTTATACAAGTCCTCGGTGTCTTTAACCCTCGCTCTCAAGTTATACAAGTCCTCAGTGTCTTTAACCCTCGCTCTCCAGTTATACAAATCATCAGTGTCTTTAACCACCGCTCTCAAGTTCTTCAAATCATCAGTGTCTTTAACCACCGCTCTCAAGTTCTTCAAATCATCGGTGTCTTTAACCACCGCTCTCAAGTTCTTCAAATCATCAGTGTCTTTAACCACCGCTCTCAAGTTCTTCAAATCATCAGTGTCTTTAACCACCGCTCTCAAGTTCTTCAAATTATCAGAGTCTTAACCACCGCTCTCAAGTTCTTCAAATCATCAGTGTCTTTTAACCATCGCTCTCAAGTTCTTCAGTCACCAGTGTCTTTTGCCATCACTCACAAGTAATTCCTGGACATTTCTCCATACGCTCCTTCTCTGTTATGTGACATTGTGTTGCTCTCTTCCTGCAATAAAGTCCTTTAATATTTTCACCAAGCTTTACTGTCAGAGTCCTGTATGAGGAAGACCTATATCAAGCCATCCCTGTTCCGACCCAACTGTGGTTCCTCTCCCCTACCATCGGGAGAACCCCCGAGTTCACAACACCCCCAACCTAGGTCAGTGACACAGTGCACATAACAGAGGTGAGGCGCAGCCTTAGCCTTTTATTACATAGGATACCATGTGGCTGCATCCTTGCCTATAATAAATGAGTACATTAGTAATGTCATTAAAACTCCAATTCTAAAGATAAACGTTGATGGAGCCAATTTAATGATTAAATTAAATGCATTTTGTTATAATGTAAAGTTCTTTCAGTCTAATTGAGAGAAAGGTGCTATAAAAAAGAAAGAATTATTATTATTCATCATCAGCTGTTAAACAACAGTAGAAGGGGAACTTGTTTATTTACAACAGAAAGGGGAAGGGAATGGCTGTTGTCACTTATTCACTTATTCAGTGAGAACATGCCCACCCAAATACAGCTCTTTTTGTGCAAAAACAGGCCTGTTAGGCGGCATATTTTTTGCATGCTTTATAGGGCATGTACAAGTACACAACTCATACTTCCCAACTGTTCCGATTTTGGAGGGACAGTCACATTTTTCACAGATAGTCCCTTTGTCCCATCCGCGGGCCACAGTGGGTGTGTGTGTAGGGAGGGGTGGAGGGCAGTTGGGAGATCATCTCTCACACTGCTTACAGAGCAGAAAACAATGTAACATAGTATTTCATATGCAGATACAGCCGTAGTCGTACACAGGATATAGGCATGCCACAAAACATTTTAATTGTCTTATTTGCACAGAGATGTGAATAAGGCGTATTTTTCGTAGAAAAAATCACTAACGTACCATTTTGTATGCAGATACAGCTGCGGTTCATACAAAATATATGCATGCTGCGTATAATTTTAATCAGCAAAAGCTGATTGTGTGTCCTTTTTGCATGGTTTTGTGAATAAGATGCATTTTAATAGAAAAAGTTGCACGAAAAAGAAGCTCAGCCCTACTGAGTCACACCACAGCATAGCATGACTAAAAGGGCTATTTAACATGCAGGGAGGCTAGATGTACAGTAAGTGGGCACATCTGTAAATGTCTCACTATACTTCGGCTATGTGTTAATGCACCATTGCCACCAAGTTATACCCACTCAGCCATAGGTGGAGATATATATATATATATATATATATATGTGATGTGTATGACTATGAATTGCATGTAGATGTGTGCATACACAGTGATAGAAAACTAGTCTGCACATCGGACTAACTTGCTACTCTGCATCAGCCACTATTTCGCCAATTGTGGGCTCTTAAGAAGTAACTACAGGGAAGAACTTGCAGGTGTGAGGCAGAGGTATGCGCAGGAAGCAGAGGTAATGTGCAGGAAGCAGAGGTATGTGCAGGAAGCAGAGGTATGTGCAGGAAGCAGAGGTAATGTGCAAGAAGCAGAGGTATGTGCAGGAAGCAGAGGTAATGTGCAGGAAGCAGAGGTAATGTGCAGGAAGCAGAGGTAACATGCAGAAAGCAAAGGTAATGTGCAGGGAGCAGAAGTAGTGTGTATGAAGCAGAATAGTGTGCAGGAAGCAGAGATAGTGTGCAGGAAGCAGAGGTACAGTAGTGTGCAGGAAGCAGAGGTAATGTGCAGGAAGCAGAGGTAGTGTGCAGTAAGCAGAGGTACAGTAGTGTGCAGGAAGTAGAGGTAACATGAAGGAAGATGAGGTAATGTGCATGAAGTAGAGGTAGTGTGCAGTAAGCAGAGGTACAGTAGTGTGCAGGAAGCAGAGGTAATGTGCAGGAAACATAGGCAATGTGCATTTAACAGAGGTAGTGTGCATGAAGCAGAGGTAGTGTGCAAAAAGCAGAAGTAATGTGCAGGTAGCAGAGGTAGTGTGCAAAAAGCAGAAGTAACGTGCAGGTAGCAGAGGTAGCATGCAGGAAGTAGCAGTAGCATGCAGGAGGCATAGATAGTATGCAGGAAGCAGAGGTAGTGTGCAGGAAGCAGAGGTAGTGTGCAGGAAGCAGAGGTAGTGTGTAGGAAGTAGATGAGTGTGTAGGAAGCAGAAGTAGTGTGCAGGAAAAGGAGATAATGGGGGTAATTCCAAGTTGATCGCAGCAGGAATTTAGTTAGCAATTTGGCAAAACCATGTGCACTGCAGGGGGGACAGATATAACATGTGTAGAGAGAGTTAGATTTGGGTGTGGTGTGTTCAATCTGCAATCTAAATTGCAGTGTAAAAATAAAGCAGCCAGTATTTACACTGCACAGAAACAAAATAACCCACCCAAATCTAACCCTCTCTGCAAATGTTATATCTGCCTCCCCTGCAGTGCACATGGTTTTGCCCAATTGCTAACTAAATTCCTGCTGCGATCAACTTGGAATTACCCCCCAATGTGCAGGAAGTAGAGGTAACGTGCCGGAAACAGAGGTAGTGTTTAGTAAGCAAAAATGGCCACATGATTCCTTATTTCTCCAAAAGTGCATACTATACCTGAGTAAAATCACTTGAAAGAAATCCTTGCTGGAACCCAAAGACCATTGTTATAGGTATAAGGAGACACTGTCGTAAATCCTTTAATTGAAGTATTGTGGAAAGTAATGCTTTCCAGATAGATGGCTGTACTTCATCATTTTTCAGCTCTTCTTTTAAATCAATCTGCTCCAAGAAGATTACAATAAGTAGCACAGCAAGCACCCCACACCCTGTCAAAAAGTTAAAGGAACTTTTTATTGATCTAACACTTATGCTATAAACATGTGTAGAGTCATAGTTATTGCATCCTATGAATAAAAAGAGAAAGGAATAATACTTGTACACTTAACAAAACAATGCTTTTTTCTAGAGATGAGCGGGTTCGGTTTCTCTGAATCCGAACCCGCACGAACTTCATGTTTTTTTCACGGGTCCGAGCAGACTCGGATCCTCCCGCCTTGCTCGGTTAACCCGAGCGCTCCGGACGTCATCATGACGCTGTCGGATTCTCGCGAGACTCGGATTCTATATAAGGAGCCGCGCGTCGCCGCCATTTTCACACGTGCATTGAGATTGATAGGGAGAGGACGTGGCTGGCGTCCTCTCCATTTAGATTAGGGTTGAGAGAGAGAGAGAGAGATTGACCTGAGGCTGTGATACTGTAGAAGAGAGTGCAGAGTTTAGTGACTGACGACCACAGTGACCACCAGACAGTGCAGTTGTTTGTTTTATTTAATATATCCGTTCTCTGCCTGAAAAAAACGATACACACAGTGACTCAGTCACATACCATATCTGTGTGCACTGCTCAGCCAAGTGTGCTGCATCAATGTATATATATATCTGACTGTGCTCAGCTCACACAGCTTATAATTGTGGGGGAGACTGGGGAGCACTGCAGTGCCAGTTATAGGTTATAGCAGGAGCCAGGAGTACATAATATTATATTAAAATTAAACAGTGCACACTTTTGCTGCAGGAGTGCCACTGCCAGTGTGACTAGTGACCAGTGACCTGACCACCAGTATATATAATATTAGTAGTATACTATCTCTTTATCAACCAGTCTATATTAGCAGCAGACACAGTACAGTGCGGTAGTTCACGGCTGTGGCTACCTCTGTGTCGGCACTCGGCAGCCCGTCCATAATTGTATATACCACCTAACCGTGGTTTTTTTTCTTTCTTTATAGTCATACTAGTTACGAGTATACTATCTCTTTATCAACCAGTCTATATTAGCAGCAGACACAGTACAGTGCGGTAGTTCACGGCTGTGGCTACCTCTGTGTCGGCACTCGGCAGCCCGTCCATAATTGTATATACCACCTAACCGTGGTTTTTTTTTCTTTCTTTATACATACATACTAGTTACGAGTATACTATCTCTTTATCAACCAGTCTATATTAGCAGCAGACACAGTACAGTGCAGTAGTTCACGGCTGTGGCTACCTCTGTGTCGGCACTCGGCAGCCCGTCCATAATTGTATATACCACCTAACCGTGGTTTTTCTTTCTTTCTTTATACATACATACTAGTTACGAGTATACTATCTCTTTATCAACCAGTCTATATATTAGCAGCAGACACAGTACAGTGCGGTAGTTCACGGCTGTGGCTACCTCTGTGTCGGCACTCGGCAGCCCGTCCATAATTGTATATACCACCTAACCGTGTTTTTTTTTCCTTTCTTTATACATACATACTAGTTACGAGTATACTATCTCTTTATCAACCAGTCTATATATTAGCAGCAGACACAGTACAGTGCGGTAGTTCACGGCTGTGGCTACCTCTGTGTCGGCACTCGGCAGCCCGTCCATAATTGTATATACCACCTAACCGTGGTTTTTTTTTCTTTCTTTATACATACATACTAGTTACGAGTATACTATCTCTTTATCAACCAGTCTATATTAGCAGCAGACACAGTACAGTGCGGTAGTTCACGGCTGTGGCTACCTCTGTGTCGGCACTCGGCAGCCCGTCCATAATTGTATATACCACCTAACCGTGTTTTTTTTTCTTTCTTTATACATACATACTAGTTACGGTATACTATCTCTTTATCAACCAGTCTATATATTAGCAGCAGACACAGTACAGTGCGGTAGTTCACGGCTGTGGCTACCTCTGTGTCGGCACTCGGCAGCCCGTCCATAATTGTATATACCACCTAACCGTGGTTTTTTTTTCTTTCTTTATAGTCATACTAGTTACGAGTATACTATCTCTTTATCAACCAGTCTATATTAGCAGCAGACACAGTACAGTGCGGTAGTTCACGGCTGTGGCTACCTCTGTGTCGGCACTCGGCAGCCCGTCCATAATTGTATATACCACCTAACCGTGGTTTTTTTTTCTTTCTTTATACATACATACTAGTTACGAGTATACTATCTCTTTATCAACCAGTCTATATTAGCAGCAGACACAGTACAGTGCGGTAGTTCACGGCTGTGGCTACCTCTGTGTCGGCACTCGGCAGCCCGTCCATAATTGTATATACCACCTAACCGTGGGTTTTTTTTCTTTCTTTATACATACATACTAGTTACGAGTATACTATCTCTTTATCAACCAGTCTATATATTAGCAGCAGACACAGTACAGTGCGGTAGTTCACGGCTGTGGCTACCTCTGTGTCGGCACTCGGCAGCCCGTCCATAATTGTATATACCACCTAACCGTGGGTTTTTTTTCTTTCTTTATACATACATACTAGTTACGAGTATACTATCTCTTTATCAACCAGTCTATATATTAGCAGCAGACACAGTACAGTGCGGTAGTTCACGGCTGTGGCTACCTCTGTGTCGGCACTCGGCAGCCCGTCCATAATTGTATATACCACCTAACCGTGGTTTTTTTTTCTTTCTTTATACATACATACTAGTTACGAGTATGCTATCTCTTTATCAACCAGTCTATATTAGCAGCAGACACAGTACAGTGCGGTAGTTCACGGCTGTGGCTACCTCTGTGTCGGCACTCGGCAGCCCGTCCATAATTGTATATACCACCTAACCGTGGTTTTTTTTTCTTTCTTTATACATACATACTAGTTACGAGTATACTATCTCTTTATCAACCAGTCTATATATTAGCAGCAGACACAGTACAGTGCGGTAGTTCACGGCTGTGGCTACCTCTGTGTCGGCACTCGGCAGCCCGTCCATAATTGTATATACCACCTAACCGTGGTTTTTCTTTCTTTCTTTATACATACATACTAGTTACGAGTATACTATCTCTTTATCAACCAGTCTATATTAGCAGCAGACACAGTACAGTACGGTAGTTCACGGCTGTGGCTACCTCTGTGTCTGCACTCGGCAGGCAGTCCATAATTGTATAATAGTATCCATCTCCATTGTTTACCTGAGGTGCCTTTTAGTTGTGCCTATTAAAATATGGAGAACAAAAATGTTGAGGTTCCAAAATTAGGGAAAGATCAAGATCCACTTCCACCTCGTGCTGAAGCTGCTGCCACTAGTCATGGCCGAGACGATGAAATGCCAGCAACGTCGTCTGCCAAGGCCGATGCCCAATGTCATAGTACAGAGCATGTCAAATCCAAAACACCAAATATCAGAAAAAAAAGGACTCCAAAACCTAAAATAAAATTGTCGGAGGAGAAGCGTAAACTTGCCAATATGCCATTTACGACACGGAGTGGCAAGGAACGGCAGAGGCCCTGGCCTATGTTCATGGCTAGTGGTTCAGCTTCACATGAGGATGGAAGCACTCAGCCTCTCGCTAGAAAAATTAAAAGACTCAAGCTGGCAAAAGCAGCACAGCAAAGAACTGTGCATTCTTCGAAATCCCAAATCCACAAGGAGAGTCCAATTGTGTCGGTTGCGATGCCTGACCTTCCCAACACTGGACGTGAAGAGCATGCGCCTTCCACCATTTGCACGCCCCCTGCAAGTGCTGGAAGGAGCACCCGCAGTCCAGTTCCTGATAGTCAGATTGAAGATGTCAGTGTTGAAGTACACCAGGATGAGGAGGATATGGGTGTTGCTGGCGCTGGGGAGGAAATTGACCAGGAGGATTCTGATGGTGAGGTGGTTTGTTTAAGTCAGGCACCCGGGGAGACACCTGTTGTCCGTGGGAGGAATATGGCCGTTGACATGCCAGGTGAAAATACCAAAAAAATCAGCTCTTCGGTGTGGAGGTATTTCACCAGAAATGCGGACAACAGGTGTCAAGCCGTGTGTTCCCTTTGTCAAGCTGTAATAAGTAGGGGTAAGGACGTTAACCACCTCGGAACATCCTCCCTTATACGTCACCTGCAGCGCATTCATAATAAGTCAGTGACAAGTTCAAAAACTTTGGGTGACAGCGGAAGCAGTCCACTGACCAGTAAATCCCTTCCTCTTGTAACCAAGCTCACGCAAACCACCCCACCAACTCCCTCAGTGTCAATTTCCTCCTTCCCCAGGAATGCCAATAGTCCTGCAGGCCATGTCACTGGCAATTCTGACGAGTCCTCTCCTGCCTGGGATTCCTCCGATGCATCCTTGCGTGTAACGCCTACTGCTGCTGGCGCTGCTGTTGTTGCCGCTGGGAGTCGATGGTCATCCCAGAGGGGAAGTCGTAAGCCCACTTGTACTACTTCCAGTAAGCAATTGACTGTTCAACAGTCCTTTGCGAGGAAGATGAAATATCACAGCAGTCATCCTACTGCAAAGCGGATAACTGAGGCCTTGACAACTATGTTGGTGTTAGACGTGCGTCCGGTATCCGCCGTTAGTTCACAGGGAACTAGACAATTTATTGAGGCAGTGTGCCCCCGTTACCAAATACCATCTAGGTTCCACTTCTCTAGGCAGGCGATACCGAGAATGTACACGGACGTCAGAAAAAGACTCACCAGTGTCCTAAAAAATGCAGTTGTACCCAATGTCCACTTAACCACGGACATGTGGACAAGTGGAGCAGGGCAGGGTCAGGACTATATGACTGTGACAGCCCACTGGGTAGATGTATGGACTCCCGCCGCAAGAACAGCAGCGGCGGCACCAGTAGCAGCATCTCGCAAACGCCAACTCTTTCCTAGGCAGGCTACGCTTTGTATCACCGCTTTCCAGAATACGCACACAGCTGAAAACCTCTTACGGCAACTGAGGAAGATCATCGCGGAATAGCTTACCCCAATTGGACTCTCCTGTGGATTTGTGGCATCGGACAACGCCAGCAATATTGTGTGTGCATTAAATATGGGCAAATTCCAGCACGTCCCATGTTTTGCACATACCTTGAATTTGGTGGTGCAGAATTTTTTAAAAAACGACAGGGGCGTGCAAGAGATGCTGTCGGTGGCCAGAAGAATTGCGGGACACTTTCGGCGTACAGGCACCACGTACAGAAGACTGGAGCACCACCAAAAACTACTGAACCTGCCCTGCCATCATCTGAAGCAAGAAGTGGTAACGAGGTGGAATTCAACCCTCTATATGCTTCAGAGGTTGGAGGAGCAGCAAAAGGCCATTCAAGCCTATACAATTGAGCACGATATAGTAGGTGGAATGCACCTGTCTCAAGCGCAGTGGAGAATGATTTCAACGTTGTGCAAGGTTCTGATGCCCTTTGAACTTGCCACACGTGAAGTCAGTTCAGACACTGCCAGCCTGAGTCAGGTCATTCCCCTCATCAGGCTTTTGCAGAAGAAGCTGGAGACATTGAAGGAGGAGCTAACACGGAGCGATTCCGCTAGGCATGTGGGACTTGTGGATGGAGCCCTTAATTCGCTTAACAAGGATTCACGGGTGGTCAATCTGTTGAAATCAGAGCACTACATTTTGGCCACCGTGCTCGATCCTAGATTTAAAGCCTACCTTGGATCTCTCTTTCCGGCAGACACAAGTCTGCTGGGGTTGAAAGACCTGCTGGTGACAAAATTGTCAAGTCAAGCGGAACGCGACCTGTCAACATCTCCTCCTTCACATTCTCCCGCAACTGGGGGTGCGAGGAAAAGGCTCAGAATTCCGAGCCCACCCGCTGGCGGTGATGCAGGGCAGTCTGGAGCGACTGCTGATGCTGACATCTGGTCCGGACTGAAGGACCTGACAACGATTACGGACATGTCGTCTACTGTCACTGCATATGATTCTCTCAACATTGATAGAATGGTGGAGGATTATATGAGTGACCGCATCCAAGTAGGCACGTCACACAGTCCGTACTTATACTGGCAGGAAAAAGAGGCAATTTGGAGGCCCTTGCACAAACTGGCTTTATTCTACCTAAGTTGCCCTCCCACAAGTGTGTACTCCGAAAGAGTGTTTAGTGCCGCCGCTCACCTTGTCAGCAATCGGCGTACGAGGTTACATCCAGAAAATGTGGAGAAGATGATGTTCATTAAAATGAATTATAATCAATTCCTCCGCGGAGACATTGACCAGCAGCAATTGCCTCCACAAAGTACACAGGGAGCTGAGATGGTGGATTCCAGTGGGGACGAATTGATAATCTGTGAGGAGGGGGATGTACACGGTGATATATCGGAGGGTGATGATGAGGTGGACATCTTGCCTCTGTAGAGCCAGTTTGTGCAAGGAGAGATTAATTGCTTCTTTTTTGGGGGGGTCCAAACCAACCCGTCATATCAGTCACAGTCGTGTGGCAGACCCTGTCACTGAAATGATGGGTTGGTTAAAGTGTGCATGTCCTGTTTTGTTTATACAACATAAGGGTGGGTGGGAGGGCCCAAGGACAATTCCATCTTGCACCTCTTTTTTCTTTTCTTTTTCTTTGCATCATGTGCTGATTGGGGAGGGTTTTTTTGGAAGGGACATCCTGCGTGACACTGCAGTGCCACTCCTAAATGGGCCCGGTGTTTGTGTCGGCCACTAGGGTCGCTAATCTTACTCACACAGTCAGCTACCTCATTGCGCCTCTTTTTTTCTTTGCGTCATGTGCTGTTTGGGGAGGGTTTTTTGGAAGGGACATCCTGCGTGACACTGCAGTGCCACTCCTAGATGGGCCCGGTGTTTGTGTCGGCCACTAGGGTCGCTAATCTTACTCACACAGCTACCTCATTGCGCCTCTTTTTTTCTTTGCGTCATGTGCTGTTTGGGGAGGTTTTTTTGGAAGGGACATCCTGCGTGACACTGCAGTGCCACTCCTAGATGGGCCCGGTGTTTGTGTCGGCCACTAGGGTCGCTAATCTTACTCACACAGCTACCTCATTGCGCCTCTTTTTTTCTTTGCGTCATGTGCTGTTTGGGGAGGGTTTTTTGGAAGGGCCATCCTGCGTGACACTGCAGTGCCACTCCTAGATGGGCCCGGTGTTTGTGTCGGCCACTAGGGTCGCTAATCTTACTCACACAGCTACCTCATTGCGCCTCTTTTTTTCTTTGCGTCATGTGCTGTTTGGGGAGGTTTTTTTGGAAGGGACATCCTGCGTGACACTGCAGTGCCACTCCTAGATGGGCCCGGTGTTTGTGTCGGCCACTAGGGTCGCTTATCTTACTCACACAGCGACCTCTGTGCAAATTTTAGGACTAAAAATAATATTGTGAGGTGTGAGGTATTCAGAATAGACTGAAAATGAGTGGAAATTATGGTTTTTGAGGTTAATAATACTTTGGGATCAAAATGACCCCCAAATTCTATGATTTAAGCTGTTTTTTAGTGTTTTTTGAAAAAAACACCCGAATCCAAAACACACCCGAATCCGACAAAAAAAATTCGGTGAGGTTTTGCCAAAACGCGTTCGAACCCAAAACACGGCCGCGGAACCGAACCCAAAACCAAAACACAAAACCCGAAAAATTTCAGGCGCTCATCTCTACTTTTTTCAGTATTATAAAGACCCTGAACTAGCAAGTTGGACAGTGACACTCCTCAGATCACATCCCTGGGTTGTCTGCCGACATAAGCCATCTACCATCATTTTTGGCTGCTCTGCAATTTTGGCCTTCAATACAGAGGCCAAAAGTTAGACCCGTGTCAAAACAGTGCTGAGATGATTGCTTTTAGTAGACAGGGGACATAGGGGGTCATTCCGACGCGATCGCACACTGCACTTCTTCGCAGCCGTGCGAACGGGTTGGAAATGCACATGCGTGGGGTTGCCTTTATCAATTGCATAGGGGGGTATCCAATTACACGCGGGCACAGGGGTAGGTTAAGTATTACCCAGCTTGGAATTGTACCAGGTGGGTGTGAAAGAGCATCGCAATCTCACAGAACTGCCTTGTGCCACATCTCTGCTCACACTGACCATTTACAAAGACCAGGCTGCTCCATTAGGATCTAATTTAAAGGGGGGGGGGGAGATGTACTAAGCAGTGAAAAGAGTGGAGAAGTTACCCATGACCAGGGCCGGTGCTAGGGTGTTCGGCGCCCCCCTACAAACTTTAAATTTGCGCCTTCCCATACTTTACAAAGGGACAGCGCACATAATGCTTTTACACATAATGCTCCCTGTAGTAGTGCCGCTTACACACGTAACGCCCCCTGTGGTAGTCCCACTTATACACAATGCCACCTGTGGTAGTTCCACTTACACACGTAACTCCCCCTGCAGCAGTGACGCTTACACACGTAACACCCCCTGCAACAGTGACGCTTACATACGCAACTCCCCCTGTACCAGTGCCGCTTACACATGTGACACCACCTGTACCAGTGCCGCTTACACATGTAACGCCCCCTGTAACAGTGCTGCTTACACACGTAACTCCCCCTGCAGCAGTGACGCTTACCCACGTAACACCACCTGCAACAGTGATGCTTATATACGTAACGCCCCCGGCAGCAGTGACACTTACACACGCAACGCCCCCTGTACCAGTGCCGCTTACACACGTAATACCCCCTGTACCAGTGCAGCTTATACATGTAACGCCCCCTGTACCAGTGACGCTTACACAGGCAAAGCCCCCTACAGCAGTGACGCTTACACACGCAATGCCCGCTGTACCAGTGACGCTTGCACACATAATGCCCTGTGTAGCAGTGACGCTTATACAAGACGCAACACCCCCTTTACCAGTGGTGCTTACACACGCAACGCCCCCTGTAGCAGTGACGCTTATACAAGATGCAACGCCCCCTGTAGCAGTGACGCTTACGCACATTATGCTGCACAGTCACACTTATACCACGTACACATATACATACACACACATACTGTACATACATTACACACATACAGTACAAATACACACATTCTGTAGACACACACACACACTTTCTTACAAGTGACGTGCGGTGAGGTCACTGCCTGGTGAGGCACATATGGAGGTGGGTCTGACCATTCCCTGCCACACTGCGCCCACCTGCACCACCACATCCTCCCACACTGAACCCACCTGCAACGCCACCCCCTACCACACTGCATCCACCTGCACTGGCACCCTCTGCCACACTGCACCGCCACCTTCTGCCACACTGCACCCACCGACACTGCCACCCCCTACCACACTGCACTACCACTCTTCCCACACTGTACCCACCTACACTGCCACTCTGCACATACCTGCACTGCTACCCCCTGCCACACTGTGCCCACCTGCACTGCCACCCCCTGCAACGCTGCACCCAGCCGACTAATACAGCAGTGCCGACAGTCCCCACTCTCGCCCCAGCAGCTGCAGGCATCCTCCCTCTTTGTGCCCCCCCTACCCCCGCAGCAGCCTGCCATCCCCCTCTCCCCCCCCTGCAGCAGCCTGCAACCCCCCTCTCTCCCCCCTGCAGCAGCGGCCGGCAACCCTTCTCTCTCCCCCCTGCAGCAGCGGCTGGCAACCTTTCTCTCTCCCACTGCAGCAGCAGCCGGCAACCCCCCTCTCTCCCCCCGCAGCGGCCGGCAACCCTTCTCTCTCCCCCCTGCAGCAGCGGCTGGCAACCTTTCTCTCTCCCACTGCAGCAGCAGCCGGCAACCCCCCTCTCTCCCCCCGCAGCGGCCGGCAACCCTTCTCTCTCCCCCCTGCAGCAGCGGCTGGCAACCTTTCTCTCTCCCACTGCAGCAGCAGCCGGCAACCCCCCTCTCTCCCCCCGCAGCGGCCGGCAACCCTTCTCTCTCCCCCCGCAGCAGCGGCCGGCAACCCCCCCATGCAGAGTGTCTATTTGCTGTGAGCGGTGAGCAAACCTCCGCTCTGTTCCCCCGCAGCAGCGCTCTTTACCTGTAGCGCCCGTATACGGGGTGAAGTTCCAGGGAAGAGAAGTGAGAACATGGCCGGCCTTGGGGTCATCTGGCATTCCGCCCCTTCAGCGCTGTCCAATGAGGTGGGTTGAAGGAACAGCCCCATCAATGAGGCAGCTCTGCTGGTGCCGCTTCGTCTCATTTTTTCCAATGGGCTTTTACGGCCCACGGCTTGGCCCCGCCCCAACTTCAGACACTGTATTATAGTCAGTGGGAGGCAGCGCTCTCGTTGCCTCCCATCTAGATTTGGCAGCATTTTAAACGGCATTAAGGATTACAATAATACAGACAAGATATTTATGACACAGAATATGTGTTATAAATATCTTCTGTGTATTATTTAAATCATTATGACAGGGGAGGCACTGCCTCCCCTGACTGCACGTCCCTGTTTCTCACTCACTCTCCCTCAACTCACCATCTGGCTGGCTGGCTCTGTATTCTGCCTTCTGTCTTCCTCTGCAGCATGGCCATGGTCTTCTGTAGCCCCGCCCCTCAACGACGGTAAGCCCTGCCCCTTTTTGGGTTGGACACACACAGACACTGGACTACTGTAAGGGGGGGGTAGGGGGAAGCTTCATGCTGCCGGCGCCGCTGCCTGTCATACAGTGTGACAGGCACAGCGGCCAGCAGCAGCAGGGGGCCCAGGCGCAGCAGCAGGGATGCAAAGCAGGGAGAGCGCCTCTCCTACCCTGGCGCCTACCTCCTTTGCATCCCTTTGCTGAGTGGGTAGCGCCGGGCCTGTCCATGACAACCAATAAGCTGCTCAGTATAATTTTATAGTATGCAAATTATAAATGTTACTTCAATTCTGATTGGTTGCCATGGGTAACTTATTCACTGGTACCCTTCTCCACTCTTATCACTGATTGGTACATCTCCCCCTAAATAAAATAGGAGCAAAAATTGAGCAAAACCATGTCACACTGCAGGTGACGCAGATTTAAAATGTGCATGGAGATTTAGAGGTAACTGTTATAGCCTGTGAGTGCCAGGTAACTGTGAGTTTGCTGTGATCTAGCAGTTAGGTTTTAAGCTGCAATAATATAATAGGCAAAACCAACCCATACTTGCCTACCTGACTCTCTTCATGAGGGAGAAAATGCTCTGTTCCTGGACTTTCCTGGTAATGTATGATTGCCATCACCTGTGGTTAGCTAGTTAATTGATAAGAAAGGTGTTTCACCACAGGTGATGGCAATCATACATTACCAGGAAAGTCCAGGAACAGAGCATTTTCTCCCTCATGGAGAGGGTCAGTTAGGTAAGTATGAACCAACCTTGTTTTAATTTTTTAATTAATGCTGTGGAAAAGGTTTGCTTCACAAAACACAACTCTTCACTCTGTCAGGTGGCTTATTTATTCATCACAAATGTCACATCACATTTGTTCAGCAAACACGGCTACCCTGACCACTAGCTAAGCCCAAACCGACCCTCTCTGTCACCCAGCCACCAACTGGCATTGGAAAGCCCTGCTCATTCGTTGCCACAAACCTTTATACATTCATACAACTAATTAGTCACACCCACATAGTGCAGCTGTGTGTATTACCTTTACTGTAGCAAGGAGCAGGATTATTAACCCTACATGCTCCGTGTCCCAGGGAGGGGATCCTGTTCTGAGCATCAGAACGTGGCAAAGTACCCTCTTTGCAACAACTGCTTTAAATCTGCAGAGTAAGGGGTTGATATGTAAAGTAGTTAAACGAGTGGAGAAGTGGACCACAGGTTGAGTTATATCATTGGAATGGTCTCCTTTTACTTCTTCAAGGAAAGGTCCTTAAAATGAAGAGCTTTTGGGGGTGCTATCATAGGCAATAGTACAAGATCAGCAACAAGAAGAAAGGGAGATAATTTGCCCCAAAGTGATGCACAATTGCATATATTATCAAAATATAACTTTTAATTGTTTCATATTTTTTTAAAACTTAGCGAAATGTAGAATAAAATAAACCGTAATAAGAATCAGTGAAACAGACAGAAATGTTGCCATAGCAACCAATTAGCTTTAAGCAGTGCCGTAACTAGGCATTTTAGCGCTGTGTGCAAGAAACGACAGTTTGGCCCTCCCCCATGTATGATAGGGGCAGTGCGTGCCGCAGGCGCGCAAAAAAATTATAGGGGCGTGGCCACAAAATAATAGCAATTCATACTACGGTGCACAGTAGTCTACATTATTCAAATTACGCTGCACAGTAGCGCCACTACACCAGGTAGAGCCCCTTTTATACATTACAGCAGACAGCGTCCACCTTTTTACACATTACAGCAGACAGTCTCCCTTTTAACACATTGCGGCAGCCAGTCCCCCTTTTTACACATTGCGGCATCCAGGCCCCCTTTTTACACATTGCGGCAGACGGTGTCCCCCTGAGAGAGAGAGAGAGAGAGAGAGAGAGAGAGAGAAAGAAAGAGAGATATACTTACCATCTCCCCGCTGGCAGTCAGGCTCCTCGTTCAGGTCCCTCGGTGCAGGCAGGTGAGAAGGAGGAGGAGGGAGGGGGAGCAGGGAGCCGCAGCAGCGCTATGTCATTGGTAGTAAGCGCCGCTGCAGCATCCCCCTCTCCTTCCGTATTGGCTGCCCAGCGCTGCTGTGGATGCTGGGATGGAGGAACCGCATCCCAGCATCCACAGCAGCGCCGGGCAGCCAATACAGAAGGAGAGGGGGATGCTGCAGCGGCGCTTACTACCAATGAAATAGCGCTGCTGCGGCTCCCTGCTCCCCCTCCCTCCTCCTCCTTCTCCGCTGCCCGGCGCGGCTGCAGACTTCTCCCTCCACAGCGCGGCGCACGGCGCAGACTTAGAGGCGGCATGTAATGAGTCAATTTGACTCATTACATGCCGCTGGCCGTGCGCCCTCAGGGCAACTGCGCTGTGTGCCAAGCCCACTTGGCACTCACGTAGTTACGGCCCTGGCTTTAAGGCAGCTTTACTTATTGCTGACAAAACAAATAAATGTATTTGCACTTGCCCCTTGCATGCAACATGGTTTGTTCCAGGAGCAAATACCTCCTTTTTAGCAACCAACTATGAATCAGGCTCACAGACTTCAGCTTTACATATTTACACTTCAAATTTATTAAAATACAACATATTCATGCAGATCTGTTATACTATTCAAATGTAAACTTTGAAAATAGGGGGTTGTAAAAAAATACTTACTGTAGTTAAACTTTAACATTACTGATTATTTCCTACTGATTTTTTAAATGACTCATCAATGTTTTTATTATGGATTGTTCATGTTTATTTGATTTTATGTTTATAGGCCCATGTTTTAATTAGCCTATAAACCAATGTAAAAGCAGTATATTTCTCATAATATTTTTTTAAAACAACAAACACTGGCTTATATCATACTTGCCTACCTGACCCTCTCCATGAGGGAGAAAATGCTCTGTTCCTGGACTTTCCTGGTAATGTATGATTGCCATCACCTGTGGTGAGCTAGTTAATTGATAAGAAAGGTGTTTCACCACAGGTGATGGCAATCATATATTACCAGGAAAGTCCAGGAACAGAGCATTTTCTCCCTCATGGAGAGGGTCAGTTAGGCAAGTATGATTTATATTCCACTAGTTCTGATTTCCTGACAATTGGTAGCTATTCCAGAAAGACATGCCTGTACAAAGGGAGCCTGATTAGCCACATTATCTACTAATAACATGCTTTTACTTTAAGTCCAAGAAAAACATGAAAATCGTAGTTGCCTACCCTCCCGCATGCTGCAGGAGACTCCCTGAAATATTAGCAATCTCCCCGACTTCCTGAATAGTCCAGCAATCTCCCTGATTGTACCTTATCTCCATTATGCAGCTGTTTCTTGTAAAGTATCATACATTTTAGACCTTACAGCAGAACAAAACATACAAAAAATGGGGTTTGCAATATTCTTAATATTTTCTACAGTCTTTATGCTTTGTATGCAGGTGCGCTTTAAGAGAGGAGGAGGCCTGTGTTTAGCCTCCTCCGTTCGAGCCCCCTCCTCTCTACCGGCAGCGCTGAGAGTCTGAGCTCTAGAGTGCTCAGACTCTACTGCGCATACTCAGATCTCCGGGGAAATGGTGTGGCGGCCATTTTCCCTGAGATTTCTCTACTGCGTATGCTCAGAACTCTGTGAAAATAGCCGCTGAGCCATTTTCACTTTGTTTTAAGAGCGCTGCATATGCCGGCGCTGGACTTTGGAGGGTTGGGTATTTTTAAAATGGGTGCAGTGTGTGCGGTGGGGGCCCCCTCTGGACTCAGGGGCCCGTGTGCACCGCACACACTGCACCCATTATAGAAACGCCAGTGTTTGTATGGTATATTATGGAACTTCAAAGCAATTCTTGTCACTGTTGAAATACCATTGCAGCTTTCTCTTTATACCCATTTAATGTCTAAGCTTTACCTCTTTCTGGGGTCTATTCATCATCACTTAATCATACCCCCCAACATGACCCTCTCCAGGAGGGACAGAATGCTCTGCTTCTGGACTTTTCCTTAATTTATGATTGCCGGCACCTGTTGTGAACAGGTTAATGGATAAGAAAGGTGTTTCACTACAGGTGATGGTAATCATAAATGAAGAGAAAAATTCAGGAGCAGAGCATTTTGTCCCTCCTGGAGAGGGTCATGTTGGGAGGTATGACTTAATTTCTACAAAAGCAGATGAAAATTAACATTTTGTATAAAGTAAAGGGTCTATTCATGTAGGTTTGCATTAATGAAATGTTACTTTTCACTACATACAGTATCACATCATTTGACTGCAATATGAAGTAGTTCAAATTACCAATTAATTCTGACAAAGTGATCTGAAAAGCCAGTTCTTCCGCGATCCTGGTGAAAAGTGTCGTTCTTCCAGATATTGCATCCTCAACCTTTAGGACCCAATTGTGCATGCACCAGAAATGAGCAGCAGGTCAGTAAGTCGGCCAAGGGGGGAACAAAATATATGCCCTGGCTGGAGGCTGCAGACAGTCATCTGCACAGGAGGTGATCCTGGCAACGCAATGAGGAGGACCAGCCCAGTGTCCACTAGTAACATGGAGGGGAAGGGAAGATGTCTTTCCCAGGCTCTATGCAGCACCTTCACAAGCATCAGCACTGGCAGTGGGGGTCAATGAGAGTCGGCAAAGGGGTGGGGGGCAGTGATCAGCTGGGGGGCAGAGTGCAGCTGTGGGTGTCATGGTCATCAGGGTCATCAAGGGGCAGAGTGCAGGTGTCGGTGATGGCAGGGGTCCAGGGGTGCTGAGAAAAGCTGTGGGGCAGAGCATGGCTGCTGGTGTCAGTGGCGGGAGGCCTGGGTGCAGTGAGCAGCTGGGGGGGGGCAGAGTGTGGGTGTCAGTGGCAGGAAGAAGGAGTGCAGTCGGATTGGCATTCTCAGGTGACTAGCCATCTATGCTTCCCAGCCTAGTAGCACAGGCCACCTCTGACGCTCCTTACGCTATCCTAAGAAGCCATTTTTTGTTTTTTTTTGTTTTAAAGAAGCAAAATGGAAAGCCAGGCTTTCCGTGTTTCTATGAATTGCTCTCCCTATACTAGTGTATGGGGAAGTCATTTCTACATTGATCAGGGGCACCGCTGGAGCAATCTGAGATTTCTCCATGGTAATCTCTTCTGTGAATTAGAGGAAGCAGTAGAAAGCCCTGTTATCGGGTGGTATTCATGTGACCGCCGGTCAGCTGACCGACAGTCACATGACCTCCTCCACCAGCCCGACGGGTCACTATCCCGATGGTCGGCATGCCGACCAACAGGGACTATATCCACTCGTGGGTGTCCACGACACTCATAGAGTGGGAATAGAACCCGTGGCAACCGCTAGTCGCCACCGAGCCCGCAGCGTGGCAAGCGCAGCGAGCCCGCAAGGGGCTTGCTGCACTCGCCCCTCCCCGCCGGGATCCCGGCGTCAGTATGCTGCCAGGATCCCGGCGTCGGTAAGCTGACCGGTGGTCAGGAGACCGCCGGTCAGCAGTACTACACCCCTGTTATCACATGCTGTGCAAATTACTTTTCACTGCTCCATGAATAGACTCCTAAGTGTCAGGCCCATTCATAATTCATGTAACGCAGGAGATAACACAGATATCTCCTGGTTACAATTTTCTGCCTAATAATTTCCCCAAAAGTCCCCATACTTTAGAATGCCATTCATCAAGTTCCAAAAAATCATTTCTTTTGGAATTTTGTAGTACTACTGTACGCTATCCTGAGATGGCATACAGCCCACGAATACCACCACGAGCTGTTGTTGACACTGCAGCTTGTGTGGGAGAGTGATATTTTCAGGTCCCTTTTCAGATCTCTTTCTGCAGTCCAGAGCCATAATTAGACTTTTTGGTGCCCTGTGCCATAAAGAGAATTGTCGCGCCCCCACCATTTTTCCAATAGGGACATAAAGCGCATGCCTCTCAGGGAAGGGGCATGACAAAATTGATCCCAGCAAAAGCCATGCTCGCCACTATTTAGCCACAATACCCCTTTTTAAATAACACATTTTAATATACTGCCACACCCAGGACTTAAACCCACAACCTGCTGCATCCCTGCCAAACACTCCTCCCACAGAACCAGTTGATCACTCATAAAAACTATGAGATTTCTAACTATATGAAGCTACCTGTATCCCGTAAAAAAATAACCAGCACCATAATCGAGCAGATCCATGCAGTGTGCAGCCACACATCTAATCGCTTGCAGCCACACACTGCATACACACACACTGCAACGCTGATCACCCCTTCACAAAGTACAAGGTGAGCTTCAAATAGTTAAAACTCTTCAGCTTGGAATTCTCTAGCTTTCTATGCAAGGGTAGATAGCTAAATAGAGTGCCTGGCTGCAATGTCATAGGCAATGGGTTTAAATCCTGGGAACATCAGAATCCTGAAATGTAGTAAATGACAGTGTGACTGAACAACAAAGAGTCATCAAGTCAAATCTATGAATGCTGTATAGGTATTAGCGACATAAGGGATGAGGGTAGGAGACAGGGGTGGTCAGGAAATGCTGGGCTTCAAAAAATGGGGAAGCTGCAAGTGAAACTTGATTGATAATTGACAAATGCTGCCAACAGCGTCCCCTACCCTGTAGCGCTATGTGCTGAGCACACTCCGCACACACCTAGTTACGGCCCTGCTGCTGTCTCTCCACTGCCTCCATCTCAGTTGCCAAAGTCTACTACCCCCTGTGCCCACAGCCTCCATCCCCTTGGTGCCCAGCTCCTGCCTGTAGACTCCATATCACAATGTGAAGCAAAAGGTTGTGTTTGCCTGCACCGCTAAGGATAATTTTATTTTATAATGTTAAACCAACAGTTTCAAAATAATCATAAACATGATGTAGTTGGAAAAATTTCTATATATGTTGGTGGTGCAACCCCAGAGGTGTTAATATAGATATAAAAAGAGAGAGTAGTCCCTTCAAAGAAATAGGGAACAAAAAGAAAAAATCCTCTTTGTGGGGGCACTCTTTCAAAAAATTAATTTTATTGTTTCAAAATTACATTTTATTTCAATAATTTAAAATAATGTGTATAGAGAAAGGGCAAAAAATATACCTATTGGTATAACCCTAAAAGACAAACAACCATAATTCTGTGGTGAATATAATATAATGTTCTCCTCCAAGCTGGCAATGTATCTCAAATTGAATAGTTTGTAGCAGCCTCTGTATCCAGTGATATGTCTGAGAGTGCAGGTAATAATCCCTGTACTCTTGACACAGGATGCAATTTAATAGAATAATTGCTTTAAGCAATACTTTATGGAGGGAAAATGGTTAATTAGATGCTAGGTGAAAATTATAGGCAAATAATTAGTATATCCATGTTATGCACACCAGTGCCTGCAGGAATGTACTGGTGTCAGAACTGTTATGCACTCCAGTGCCTGCAGGAATGTACTGGTGTTTGAACTGTTATGCACACCAGTGCCTGCAGGAATGTACTGGTGTCTGAACGGATAGGTATGCAAAACAAATGAACTCACAGACAGACTGGGGAATATGACATTACGTACACAGAAGGTGATAGGGTAACAAAATACACACAAAGTGAACAGAGAAGCCCAGAGGCTAAGGAACTGGGTGTCTCCCTAGTATTAGTAATGCTCAGATGGGAAAAGCAAGATGTTGTGTTTTAATACGTAGAGAACCCAAAATGCTGTTGCTAAGGGCAACAGCAAAACCCTAAAGGGTTACCAACGGGTGTGGCAGTAAACTCCTTGGTCAGAGATGGAATGATAGACACAAGGAGAGTCTCCACAATCCTAATTCTCACTTGCAGTGCACAGGTTCAGCTTACTGCCACTAAACTGACACCTGACACCTTGCACAGTGAGACAGGATTTAGGCAGGCAAGTCTTAGAATACAGCCGCAAACTTGCTAAGTTCACAGAGTAGTAAAAGAACCCCAGCAAGCTAAACGACTGACTCCAGTCTTACTGCTAGGTCTGGATTGGCAGAGTGTAGTACCAAATCCCCAGGCCTATTTGCAGTAAGCAACAACAAATACAAAGCTACACAGTACTGGCTAACTTTCAGGAACTGACTAACCAACAAAGATTCAGCAGCATCTGCTTAACATGAGAAGAGGCCTTATAAAGCAGGTGCTGTCCACGCCCCACTCAGACCTCACAGACTGTGAGCACAAAAACCAGCACCGGATCCCCTGCCGTGCACAGAGCCTGTAACCACTGCACAGCAAAAGACCCGAACCGGAGTATCAGCTGCGCTCAGGTTACTCCGCTAGCACTTGTCTCCCGGTTGCCATGACGACGTAGCAGCACAGGGCAGGACACCCTAACAGTACCCCCCCTCTGACGAGGGGTCAAAGAACCCCTACCACCGGGTTTATCGGGGAACTGCGAGAAGAAAGAGCGTATCAGTCTGGGGGCATGAAGATCACAACTGCGCACCCACGACCGCTCCTCCGGGCCATACCCCTTCCAGTGCACCAAAAATGACAGCCGACCCCGAACCATCTTGGAGTCAAGAATCCTTTCAACAACAAACTCCCTCTGGCCACGTATCAGAAGAGGGGAAGGTCTTCCACTGGAAGAAGGATTACTAATCGCCCGTTTTAAAAGGGAACAATTAAATGTTTTATTGATACCCAAAGAACGGGGCAGATCTAACTGAAATGCCACCGGATTGATAACCCTGGTGATCTTATAAGGGCCGATGAACCGGGGGCCTAACTTATGAGATGGCTGTCTCAACTTCAAATTCTTGGTAGACAACCAGACGAAGTCTCCTAATGTGAAGCTGCAGGGTCTTTTCCGCTTATCAAAAACCCTTTTGGTCACTAATGACACAGACACAAGGGCTTTCTTCACTTTCCGCCAAATACCTCTAAGGACCGAAACCACAGAGGAACCACCAGGCGTGGAGTCCAGGGGGTCAAAAGAATTGGCCTTAGGATGATGCCCATACACACAAAGGAAGGGAGAGATCCCTGTAGCAGAGTGAGCCGCGTTGTTATAGGCAAACTCCGCCATGGACAGATGAGCAACCCAGTCAGTCTGACACTTGGAGACATAACACCTGAGGAACTGCTCCAAGGACTGGTTCACCCTTTCAGTCTGCCCATTAGACTGCGGATGGTAGCCTGACGACAAGCTGACAGAAATCTGGAGATCGGAACAAAATGCCCTCCAGAATTTGGCCACAAACTGGGATCCGCGGTCAGAGACCACATCAAGTGGCAACCCGTGGAGACGCACAACATGCAGCATAAATAATTCAGACAGGCATCTGGCCGATGGCAGCCCAACCAGTGGAACGAAGTGCGCCATCTTCGAAAACCTGTCAACGACAACCCAGATGGCTGTCATCCCCGAGGATTTGGGCAAGTCCACCACAAAATCCATTGAAATGTGGGTCCATGGCATAGATGGGATAGAGAGTGGATGTCATGGGCCAACAGGAACCCCTCTAGGAGTCTTATTTCGGGCACAGATGTCACATGCCCGAACCCACTGATCCACATCCTTAGCCACCGAGGGCCACCACACCGCCCTAGATAGCAACTCCCGAGTTCTGGCAATACCCGGGTGACCTGCCGACTTCTTGGCATGGAATTCCAGGAACACTCGCTGTCTTAACCTAGGAGGCACAAACAAAAGACCTACCGGAAGGTCTGGAGGAGCCTGCTCCTGTGCTCTAAGGACTAATGATAAGAGGTCCTGGGTAATGCCCACTTTAATACATGATGGGGACACAATGGGCAATGGCTCCTCGGTGGTCTCCTGGATTGGAGCAAAACTCCGCGAGAGCGCATCAGCCTTGATGTTTTTTGACCCAGGGCGATATGTTATCAAAAAATTAAAGCGAGCAAAAAACAAAGCCCATCGTGCCTGCCTGGCATTGAGACGCTTCGCTGACTCTAAATATGCCAGATTCTTATGGTCGGTGAGAATTGAGACCACAAACTTAGCCCCCTCAAGCCAGTGTCTCCACTCCTCGAGTGCATCCTTAATAGCCAACAATTCCCGGTTACCCACGTCATAATTCATCTCGGCAGGCGAAAATTTACGGGAAAAGTAAGCACAGGGATGAAGGCGATTATCAGACACTCCCATCTGAGAAAGCACTGCCCCAATACCCATCTCAGAGGCATCCACCTCCACCACAAAAGGACGCTCTGGATCTGGGTGTCGCAGCACCTTGGCCGATACAAATGCCCTTTTGAGACGGGCAAAAGCCGCTTTAGCCTCACAAGACCAGTGAGCAACATCCGCCCCTTTCTTAGTGAGTGCCACCAAGGGCGCCACTATAGACGAAAATCCAGCGATAAATCGTCTATAAAAATTCGCAAAGCCCAGGAAACGCTAAAGCGCCTTCAAACTAGTGGGCTGCACCCAATCCAGGACTGCCTGTACCTTGGAACCCTCCATTTGGAAACCTTCTGGGGAGATAATATATCCTAGAAATGCGATTTGCTGAACTTCAAATTCGCACTTCTCCAGCTTCGCCCCAAGCCGGTGGTCTCTGAGTTTCTGGAGGACTAAGCGTACATGCTTCCGATGTTCCTCCAGGGAATGGGAGAAGATTAGGATGTCATCTAAGTATACAACTAAGAATCTATCCAAATATTCCCTGAGCACATCATTCATGAAATCCTGGAAGACTGCCGGGGCATTACAGAGCCCAAAAGGCATCACCAAATATTCATAATGCCCTGAGTGGGTATTAAAGGCAGTCTTCCATTCATCCCCCTCTCTTATTCGGATTAGATTGTATGCACCGCGTAGGTCAATCTTAGAAAAAATGGTGGCAGTACGAAGCTGGTCAAACAAGACCGAAATGAGAGGCAGTGGGTATGAGTTTTTAACCGTGATACGGTTCAATTCCCTGAAGTCGATGCAGGGTCGCAACGAACCGTCCTTTTTACCCACGAAGAAGAACCCCGACCCAACTGGAGACTGTGAAGGTCTGATAAATCCCTTAGCCAAGTTCTCCTGAATGTACTCTGCCATAGCCTGAGTCTCAGGACGTGACAGTGAGTACAACCTGCTCTTGGGAAGCTTAGCATTCGGCAACAAATCAATGGCACAGTCATAGGGGCGATGGGGAGGTAGTACCTCTGCAACTCTTTTGGAGAACACGTCCGCAAAATCTGCATAACATCCTGGCAATCCTGGCAAACTTAGCTGCAAGAGCCTGACTGGAAGGCTCAAGCAACTCCTGAAACAATCAGTACCCCAACTAAGAATCTCCCCAGAGACCCAGTCAAATTAAGGATTGTGGGCCCTTAACCAGGGTAACCCCAACACCAATGGGGCAAAAGTACAGACAGTCACATAAAAGGACAATTTTTCAGAGTGTGTGGCTCCAATAAACAAAGAAATCTGGCTAGTGCAAGAGGTAATTTTACCTTGGGATAATGGTTCCCCGTTTAACCCACAAATCTCAATTTCCGATGCCAAGGGTACTAAGGGGACAGAGTGTTTCAGGACGAATTGGCGGTCCATAAAAACCCCGTCGGCCCCACTGTCCACAAAGGCCTCAGTCTTGACAGTTTGACCGAGGATCTTCAAGGTCACCGGAATGATAAAAGTCTTCTTGGGAAATTCTGACTTCTGGCCTGACAGGATATTTCCCATCACCCTCAGGCCCTGAAGTTTTCCGGCTTTTCTGGGCATGATACTACCACATGACCTTTATTCCCACAGTACAAACACAACCCCTGCTGTCTCCTCCGCGTCTTCTCACGCGAAGAGAGGCGGGTAGCCCCAATCTGCATAGGCTCCTCGGAAAATTCCTCAGAGTCTGAGGTTCCCTTGGGAAAGAAGGAAACCTCAGTCTCCCTTTCAAGCCTACGCTCTCTCAGCCATCTATCCACCCGGATGGATAACTGCATGAGCTGATCCAAGCTATCAGGCAAGGGATATTGTACCAGTTGGTCCTTTATCTGGTTAGAAAGACCTCTTCGGTACTGGTGTCTCAGGGCTGGGTCATTCCACTGGGTATCATGGGCCAACCTCCGAAACTCCGTACAGTAAACCTCAACTGGCCTTCGCCCTTGCTTAAGGATCGAAATCTGAGCCTCGGCTGAGGCCGTCTTGTCAGGGTCATCATACAACATGCCCAGTGCCGTAAAAAAAGCATCAACACTTTTAAGCGACGGACAGTCAGGCTGCAACCCATATGCCCAGACCTGTGGGTCTCCTTGTAGCAAGGAAATCACTATGCCCACCCGCTGAATCTCCGACCCAGAAGACTGAGGCCTAAACCGGAAGTATAGCTTGCAGCTCTCCTTGAAACAAAAGAACTGCGAGCGATCTCCAGAAAAACGATCCGGGAGATTTACTTTCGGCTCCTTAACCCCTGAAGGTGCTGCTGCTGCGGGAGCTCCACCAGCGGCCTGGGAGGTGTACATTTTAATGGACAAATCATTAAATTGTCGAGTCAGGACCAGCACCTGATCGACCACCTGTTGCAACGTATTTTGAGGGGTATGCTCCATATTCCCACAAAATTTCAACAGGAGTATTAGGCTGCTGAATATGTTATGCACACCAGTGCCTGCAGGAATGTACTGGTGTCAGAACTGTTATGCACTCCAGTGCCTGCAGGAATGTACTGGTGTTTGAACTGTTACGCACACCAGTGCCTGCAGGAATGTACTGGTGTCTGAACGGATAGGTATGCAAAACAAATGAACTCACAGACAGACTGGGGAATATGACATTACGTACACAGAAGGTGATAGGGTAACAAAATACACACAAAGTGAACAGAGAAGCCCAGAGGCTAAGGAACTGGGTGTCTCCCTAGTATTAGTAATGCTCAGATGGGAAAAGCAAGATGTTGTGTTTTAATACGTAGAGAACCCGAAATGCTGTTGCTAAGGGCAACAGCAAAACCCTAAAGGGTTACCAACGGGTGTGGCAGTAAACTCCTTGGTCAGAGATGGAATGATAGACACAAGGAGAGTCTCCACAATCCTAATTCTCACTTGCAGTGCACAGGTTCAGCTTACTGCCACTAAACTGACACCTGACACCTTGCACAGTGAGACAGGATTTAGGCAGGCAAGTCTTAGAATACAGCCGCAAACTTGCTAAGTTCACAGAGTAGTAAAAGAACCCCAGCAAGCTAAACGACTGACTCCAGTCTTACTGCTAGGTCTGGATTGGCAGAGTGTAGTACCAAATCCCCAGGCCTATTTGCAGTAAGCAACAACAAATACAAAGCTACACAGTACTGGCTAACTTTCAGGAACTGACTAACCAACAAAGATTCAGCAGCATCTGCTTAACCTGAGAAGAGGCCTTATAAAGCAGGTGCTGTCCACGCCCCACTCAGACCTCACAGACTGTGAGCACAAAAACCAGCACCGGATCCCCTGCCGTGCACAGAGCCTGTAACCACTGCACAGCAAAAGACCCGAACCGGAGTATCAGCTGCGCTCAGGTTACTCCGCTAGCACTTGTCTCCCGGTTGTCATGACGACGTGGCAGCACAGGGCAGGAGACCCTAACAATCCAGTAGGCAAAAACCTGGTACTTATAATCCAGACCATTAGCTAAATCATTACAATAAATTCAAACCATAGCAGAAATATTCTCATTAGTATCCTCATAGAATATAAAACAATATAATTGCTAGATGATACTATTGTTTCAACAAGTGCCTGAAATGGCAGATCCCACAGCAGAAATTTATAGCTGACAATCACTCAGGAAAACAAGTTATTTGTATCAATTGTCTGGCGCACGCATGAAATAAATACAATTGATTAATGACTACGTTTGCTTCAACAGGTGCCAAAAATGGTGAAATTCCACAGCAAAAAAAATTGCTGAAAATAGATTTATATACTGGTTGATTTATACCATTAACCTTGTATTAATGTGGAGAGATAGTGAGAGTACCCATGCCGTTCGTCCACTAACTTCTGCTGCCTTCCCATATGTGAAATTTGCCACAGTGAATGGGAGGTGAGAGAGTCAGCGGCCGGAACGGGTATGAAGAAAGAAAGTGGCGTTACTTGCTGTTGTCGGGAAGCAGGGAGGGGTTACCCTGGTAACAATTTGTAATTGCAGGGAAAAGCCCACTCCCGTCCCGCAATGAGTGCGCGCCGAAATACCTCTGAGAGTCGTATGTGGTCCTACTGTTGGGCTTCGTTACTGCCGTGGGTTAGACACATGTCTCCGGTTTTGCCTACGAGTCCGGGTCCGTGAGCGCTTCACGGGATTCCCGGAAAGGACGTCAGGGTGACGTCAATGTATACTGGATGCTGAACGTACGTTTCACCCTAGCCGGGCTTGTTCACCATGGATCCTATTGTGGTCCTGCTGCTCTTTACCTATATACTGGCCGTAGCCAATCATAATTAAGACTCTATAAATTTAGATCTGATTAAGGATGGGGCAGGGGCACGTTGCCAATTAACCAAGCTTGGTTGGGATAATTACTATGTATGCACTGATTGCAAGTAAGAATGAAATGAAAAAATAATAGTAATAATAATATAGGGATAATAATAATAATTGTAAGGCTAATTTTTGGACGGAGGGAAAGATAAAGATACATAATATAAAAATAAATATAAAAATAAAAATAAAAGTAATAATAATTGAAATGAAATAAAATAATTATATAAAAATAATAAAAATAAAATTAATAAGAATAAAAATTATAAAAATATATATATAATTGATCATTGGAGGTAATATTATAAATCTGAGAATATTGGGATTTAAGAAATGAGATATTAATTATGTAAAATTAATGTATAGTAATGCAATTGTTAATTTAAACTAAATAGTAATTCACAAGGATATCACTGATATGATTGATGAATTGGTTATTAAGGATTTGCATTTTTATAATTTTGTATATAATGTAAAAGGAGGGAATTCTATCCAGTATATATGTATTAATTCATAATGTCTGATTACTCTATGTATAGATGTCTATAGGACATTATTTGAATAACATACATGTTTCTTAAGACAAAAAAAGGGTTAAAAAAAGCTTCAAAAAAAGCTCTTTTAGGTGGTTAGGAAGGCTCCGTAGTTAATATTTTCATTGAGTCCCCTTGGTGAGAGAGATCCGAGCCTAAAGATCCATTTACTCTCTTTTTACAAGAGCTCCTTATTGAGATCTCCACCTCTCAGGCCAAGATGTACCTTTTCCAAACCAAAAATCCTTAGATCATCTGAGGAGCCATGGTGTTCTTTATAAAAATGCTTGGCTACCGTAGTTAAAGGTCTAAGTTTTTTGGCATCAGCTTCAAAGTTCCTAATTGTACCTATATGCTCCAATGCTCGTTGCTTGAGCAGTCTTGAGGTCATCCCTACATAATAAATATGGCAAGGGCAGGTTATACAATAGATGACATTTTTTGTCTTGCAATTAAAGAAGTCCATTATAGGTCGAGTCAACCTGTATTTATCCGTGATTGAATCCTTGTGTAATATATGTCTACAGACTTTGCAATTGCCACACGGAAAACTGCCCTTAATGGTTGGTTGTTTAGGTGGTCTAGCCTCAAAGTGACTATTAACAAGTCTATCCTTGAGGCTTGCAGACCTTCACCAGCTCATCGAGACTTGATCCTTCAGAATTTTATCCAAATCAATATCTGTGTGTAATACAGGCCAATGTTTCTGGATGATACACCTGATTTCACTCAGCACAAAAATTGCCTACAAAGCGGATCTCTGTATCATTAGATGAGACTTTTTTGTTCTTAAAGATTAATGAATCTCTGTCAATCTGTCTAATGTCTCTTCGCGCTTTCTTGATGGACCTGTTGCTGTATCCCCTACTTCGAAGTCTGTTTGATAGTTCTAGACTTTTCTCTAGAAAAGTATTCTCGTCAGAGCAGTTCCTTTTAAGTCTAAGGAACTCCCCTTTGGGGATATTTTTGACCGTGGGTGGGAAGTGGGAACTGGAGTGGTGAAGTATGGAGTTAGTAGCCGTTGGTTTCCTGAACAATTCTTACATTATATACAAAATTATAAAAATGCAAATCCTTAATAACCAATTCATCAATCATATCAGTGATATCCTTGTGAATTACTATTTAGTTTAAATTAACAATTGCATTACTATACATTAATTTTACATAATTAATATCTCATTTCTTAAATCCCAATATTCTCAGATTTATAATATTACCTCCAATGATCAATTATATATATATTTTTATAATTTTTATTCTTATTGATTTTATTTTTATTATTTTTATATAATTATTTTATTTCATTTCAATAATTATTATTTTTATTTTTATTTTTATATTTATTTTTATATTATGTATCTTTATCTTTCCCTCCGTCCAAAAATTAGCCTTACAATTATTATTATTATCCCTATATTATTATTACTATTATTTTTTCATTTCATTCTTACTTGCAATCAGTGCATACATAGTAATTATCCCAACCAAGCTTGGTTAATTGGCAACGTGCCCCTGCCCCATCCTTAATCAGATCTAAATTTATAGAGTCTTAATTATGATTGGCTACGGCCAGTATATAGGTAAAGAGCAGCAGGACCACAATAGGATCCATGGTGAACAAGCCCGGCTAGGGTGAAACGTACGTTCAGCATCCAGTATACATTGACGTCACCCTGACGTCCTTTCCGGGAATCCCGTGAAGCGCTCACGGACCCGGACTCGTAGGCAAAACCGGAGACATGTGTCTAACCCACGGCAGTAACGAAGCCCAACAGTAGGACCACATACGACTTTCAGAGGTATTTCAGCGCGCACTCATTGCGGGACGGGAGTGGGCTTTTCCCTGCAATTACAAATTGTTACCAGGGTAACCCCTCCCTGCTTCCCGACAACAGCAAGTAACGCCACTTTCTTTCTTCATACCCGTTCCGGCCGCTGACTCTCTCACCTCCCATTCACTGTGGCAATTTTCACATATGGGAAGGCAGCAGAAGTTAGCGGACGAACGGCACGGGTACTCTCACTATCTCACCACATTAATACAAGGTTAATGGTATAAATCAACAAGTATATAAATCTATTTTCATCAATTTTTTTTGCTGTGGAATTTCACCATTTTTGGCACCTGTTGAAGCAAACGTGGTCATTAATCAATTGTATTTATTTAATGCGTGCGCCAGACAATTGATACATATAACTTGTTTTCCTGAGTGATTGTCAGCTATAAATTTCTGCTGTGGGATCTGCCATTTCAGGCACTTGTTGAAACAATAGTATCATCTAGCAATTATATTGCTTTATATTCTATGAGGATACTAATGAGAATATTTCTGCTATGGTTTGAATTTATTGTAATGATTTAGCTAATGGTCTGGATTATAAGTACCAAGTTTTTGCCTACTGGATATACTAATTATTTGCCTATAATTTTCACCTAGCATCTAATTAACCATTTTCCCTCCATAAAGTATTGCTTAAAGCAATTATTCTATTAAATTGCATCCTGTGTCAAGAGTACAGGGATTATTACCTGCACTCTCAGACATATCACTGGATACAGAGGCTGCTACAAACTATTCAATTTGAGATACATTGCCAGCTTGGAGGAGAACATTATATTATATTCACCACAGAATTATGGTTGTTTGTCTTTTAGGGTTATACCAATAGGTATATTTTTTGCCCTTTCTCTATACACATTATTTTAAATTATTGAAATAAAATGTAATTTTTAAACAATAAAATTAATTTTTTGAAAGAGTGCCCCCACAAAGAGGCTTTTTTTCTTTTTGTTCCCTATTTCTTTGTAGGGACTACTCTCTCTTTTTATATCCATATCACAATGACCAACTCCAACTAACAGCCTTCATATGCCTGTCTGCTGTCCAATATTTTGTGTGCCACTCACCACAGAGGAACCGTCAACCTCACATCCTTTTGCCACAAACTACTCCTAGGTGCATACAGCATCTCCATGGAAGCAGATCTTACATGCCTGGCTTCTCATTATACTGCTGGCTGCGTCTCAGTATCATTTGAGCAGCAGGGACCATGGAGCAGCAATATTCACTCTACCTCCATCTCTCTGGGTGTCTAAAGGGAGTATTGCCCCTTTGAAATCAGTGTGGAAGAGGATGAGCTGGCAGTTTTACTAGATACCTCAGTTCACCTCAGTCAGCGCTCGTCAGATAGAGTCTGGTGTTCTGGGTTGGTTGGGTGCTACTATAGAGCTGGGGTTAAGGGAACAGCAGAGTCCCTCAACACAGTGCACAGTGCACACCCCGCAGGGCTCTCCCTCCTCCAAGGCACACACCGAGCAGCAGCAGCCAGGTGCCAGATCAACTCTATACACACACTGTATGCAGTGGTATAGGACATCACAATCACCTGCACATACAGTAGGAGCATCTCCCTATGGACGAACCCTTCAGGTAACAGTTAATAGAAAATGTGGATAGGTCAATACGCACACTAGGGGCTGAAAATATGGACTGTGCTAATGTATGCCACCTGTCATTTACCTGCAAATCCAAGGAAAAATTATAATAAAAACACAATCCTTAAACGCGCTCACTAAGATTCAGGTGCAATAAATAAGTCACCGAGTCCATGCAATGGAATATTGACTTTTGCTCGGACTTGGTAACTTATTTATTACTCCTTATTCTTAGTGAGCGCATGTAAGGATTGTGTTTGTATTACTGATTTTTCCTTCTGGTAACAGGACCCCCCCCCTTACCCCAGGTCCCTCTCTCCTCTATGCCAACTCACCTTTCCCGCATCTCTGGCTAGCTGGGGTTCGGGTAACAGCAGAGCACAGGGTAGCCACCACAAGCAGCATTCTGGAGAGCATGCAGCTAGCATGGCACAGGTAATATCACAAAGTTCCTTCTCAGCCCAAGATCTTTTGCCCTTGTCCTTCCCTGTTTCTTAGATCTATTTCCCCTGCCCTTCCCTGCCACTTAGATCTAATGGCCTGTGCCTCCTTGCCACTTAGATCTAATGGCACTGTCCTAACCAAACACCAGAGCAGTAGGTGAAGCATTTCAGTCTTTCAAAAAGCTGTTTATCAAAAAGACTAGCTTTTCAGAAGTGATAATTAAGGTGCGGTATAGCACATAGACAGTTAAAAGATAGACAGTCATTAGGTAGACACCATATGGTCTGCAGTCAAAAATCAGACAGGGTCAAAAGTCAGACAGTCAAAATTCCAACAGGGTCAAAAGTCAGACAGTCAGACAATTTTTTTGAAATTCGGCCCCTCGCCACGCTTCGGGCTCGGTGTCTCGCAAAAAAGCAAGCAACTGGGCAAGACCATGTTGCACTGCAGGTGGGCAGATGTAACATGCAGAGAAATTTAGATTTGGGTGGGGTGTGTTTAAAAATAAAGCTGTCTAACATTTGAGGGCAAATATACATGCAAAAGCAGCCACTATTTACCCTGCACAGTAAAAAAAAATATAACCCACTCAAATGTAAATCTCCCTGCACGTTACATCTGCCCCACCTGCAATGAAACATGGTTTTGCCCAGTTGCTTGCTTTTTTTTTTTTTATATAACAAATTTTATTAATGGTATACATCCATATTACAACACACGTGTACAAAAAAAACATGGAGCATGAATTACCCAAATAATGAGTATGTAGGCTAGACTTGTCTTGTCTTCCTTGGTTTAGAATTGTACACTGATAACAGTATATAATGAAGGAACAGAACAATATATATTGTACTGAAGCCGTATCAAGATGATAAAGTAATATCATGTTATCTTAAACTAGAACCCGTTTAATAATATTATGTAAAGAAGGGTAGAAAATAACAGAGATAAGAACAATTCAACTACCACTATTAATAGCCGGCATATCTACGTATTGCCGACCATTCCTTAACAAGAGCTAGAGAAGTATTAAAATAAAAGGAAGTGATCGCCAAATAGCAAACGGCATTTGTGCAGCATAATAGCCATAAAATGGTACTCCATAGTACAAAATGGAGAGTAGTATACAAATATAGAAGGGATGAAAGAGGAAAAGATAGATAGAGAGAAGAAAGAAATGAGATAGAGAAGAATGAGAGAAAAGAAAGGAGCGGAAAGAAAGGAAAAAAAAGAAAAAAAAAGAGTGATATGGAAAAAAACAAAGATATAAATACAGCTCTACCAAAATGTATTTGCGTGAGAGGATATTCTTAATAATATCACAGTATCAGCGCATTATACTAATCTATCTCTGTCAGAACAATTACTTCAAAGAATGGAAAATGCGAGTATGAGAGAAAGAAAGGAAGAGGGGGTGGACTCTCTGAACCTGGGCGACACATTATAGGGATGAGGAAGAATGCTGTGTAGAGGGTGATGAGTCCTCAGTTATACATTGGATTCTGTCAGTTAGAAAGTATAAGCAATAGTTTAATGAAGAGACCATTGAGCGATATCAAACATTTTGGTTAGCGAGATTCTCTCTTCATCTGGTAGGGACAGAAGATAGTAGTGCCATTTATTCAGAAATTTAGAAAGATTCTCTCCTCTGGCCAGAATCATAGATCTTCTGTCGAAGAGAAATAGCTGTCTAAGTTTCTGCAATACCTCATTGAGGGATGGTGTTGATTTAGTGGTCCAATGGATAAGGATTATCTTTTTTGCTATCGTTACTACGATAGTAAGTAGAGGATTAATCTGAAATGTGTGCGGACCAATATTCCAATTAGTGAAATTTGCATATAGGCATGCTAGAATGTCAGGTTGGACCGTGACATGAAATAGTCTATTAATGTAGGCTATAACTTTGCCAGAATTTTTTGATTTTTCCACAAGACCAAAAGGAATGTAAAAATTTTGCTTGGTGTGCTGAGCATTTTGGGCAGTCTCCTGATTCCTCCAAAACCATATGGCTTCTTTGTGCAGGAGAGATATAGGCCCTATGGATAGTTCTGAAGTGAACCTCCTATAAATAAAAGGAGTTAAGCCATCGCATGGATAAATTAAGAGTAGGGCATAAATCAGTGATTTTAGATATTGTGGGAATATCTTGTGACCAACTAGTAGCATTTAATGATGGGGAGGCAGGGCGCCAAGCGAGCATTAGTTTGGGATAAAGAAGATTAGTCTTGTACGGTTTGTGTACTAGAGATTGGAGTAGTAGTAGTATGAAATCCTGTTTGTCGAGATAGAAAGTGTGTGTAGAGATATTGCGAAATGGCGGACTTGTAAGAACATAAAAAACTGGTTGTTAGGAAGTTGATAAGTTAGTTGGAGGGCAGAGAAAGAAAGTGGTATTCCCCCTGGGTCAAATACTTTTGCAGTTGTCGATAGTCCCTTAGCCTTCCATTCAAGGTAAAGGCGATTGGTTAAGGATGGTGGGAACCCTGGATTGCCCCACAGCGGAATGTATATGGACGAAGAGTGGTCTTGGTGAAAGATTTTGTTTATGGAGATCCAGGCTTTGTACGTATCTGTGAAGATGATATTGTTGTAGATGTGTCGGGATTTCCTGTTTTCTGGAGTGAAGTAATGCACATGGGGAGTACGGTGCGAACATGGCCGTGTCAAGATTTACATCAGTGTATGTGGAGGACTCTAAAATCCAGTCTGAGATGTATCAGAACATGACAGAGTGTGTGTACATGTGGAGGTTGGGGGCTTTGAGACCTCCATATTTAATGGGATTTTGCAATTTGTTCAGAGAAATTCTGGATTTTTTATGTTTCCACAGAAATCTAGAGGTTAACTTATCAAAGGTGGTAAAGTCAGAGGGTTTCAAAGAGAGTGGCAACATTTGAATGAGGTAAAATATTTTGGGGAATATAATACTCTTTACAGCAGCAAGGCGACCCAAGAGTGACAGTGGGAGATCCTTCCAGTTATCATACAGGGTGGCTATTTTTGTTAATAAGGGGGTGTAATTAAGTTTATAGATGTTAGCGGTGGACGGTGGGATTTTGATCCCTAAGTATTTTATGCCTTCCTTAGCTAGATGAAAAGTAGAGAGGGATGGCATGTTTTGAGTAATGGGGGGAGGGCCATTAATTGGTAAGATTTCAGATTTGGATATGTTTATTTTGAGGCCTGCAATTTGGCCAAAAGCTGAGATAAGAGACCTAACTTGAGGGACTGAGGAAGAAGGGTCAGAAAGAAAGAGAATCATGTCATCTGCGAACAGAGAAATCTTTAATTCCATTGACCCAATAACGATTCCAGATATATTGGTCGAGTAACGAATGGCTATTGCGAGAGGTTCAATGGCTATGGCAAATAATAAAGGTGATAGTGGACACCCTTGTCTAGTGCCTATAGCTATAGGGAAGGGGGAAGAAAGAAAACCATTACAGGAAATTTGGGAGGTAGAATTGGAGTATAAGGCTATAATTATATCAATAAATGACTAAGGGAAACCAAATTTATGTAACGTGTGGTATAGGTGGGGCCATAGCACTAAATCGAAGGCCTACTCGGCGTCCAGTGATAGAATAATAGCTGGTTTGGTGGGAGGAGAAGTATTCATATACTGGATGGCCGAGAAGACCTTCCTTAAATTAATCACAGAGTGGCGACCGGAAATAAAGCCAGTCTGATCTTGGTGGATTATGTGAGGTAAAATCGGTTGGAGACGATTGGATAGAATTTTTGTCAAAATTTTGTAATCAAGATTGAGTAAAGATATGGGTCTATAAGAACTAGGGAGAGACAAATCGCGGTTTGGTTTGGGTAGAGTTTTTATTATTGCTGAGGTGAAGTAAAGTGGAGGATTAAGGTTTGTAAGGAAGTGATTATATAGTAGAACTAAAGTGTCTATAATTTTGGGGGCTAGTAGTTTATAGAATTCGCCTGAGAACCCATCAGGGCCCGAGGCTTTGTCTCGTTGGAGGTGCAGGATAACTGAAAGGATCTCCTTAGCCGTGATGGGAGCCAATAGAGTTTCAGAGAGGGATTGCGGAATGGTAGGGAGTGAAGGGTATTCCCATATAGACGAGGGAGGAGGTGAGGTCTGGGATGGGGTATCTGTGTGGGAAGAGGAAGTAGGAGCAGAGTATAGCGATTCATAGAATGATCTCATCACCTCTGAAACTTGTTGGTTAGAGGTAGTTAGTTTGCCGTCATGGGTTTTTAGAGGGTGTATGAGCATAGGAGAGCGAGAACCATGGAGTAAGTTGGTCAAGAGCTTGCCAGTCTTGTTGCCAAATTTGTGAAATCTATAGTTTATATTAAAGAGATGTTTATCACCTAAAAATTGGAGATGATCGTCAAATTTGATTTTTGCTTTCGTGTACAAATCTTTGTTAACAGGTGCAGGTGAAGTCTTGAACTGTTGAAATGAGGACGTCAATTCTGACTGTAACTGTAAGTAGGATGAGGCTAGATGTTTTTTAGATTTAGAGGAATATGAGATGATCATGCCCCGTAAAACTGATTTGGCTGTTTGCCAGAATATGGGGGGATTAGAAGTGAGGTGAGATATATTGTTAGAGGAAAAGTCATCCCATGTCGCCGATATTGCTTCACAAAATAATTGTGAACGTGATAGATGAGTGGGGAATCTCCAGATTTTTGTGACAGGAGAATCATGTGAAAGTTGAAGATCAAACCAAATGAGGGCATGATCTGAAATAGAGATGGCTTCTATATTAGTAGAAATGATATCGGGAATCAAGATATGGGAAATTAAAAAGTAATCTATTCGGGACAGGGTGCCATGAGCTGCAGAGAGGCATGTGTATTCTCTGTCAATGGGATTAAAAGCCCTCCAGACATCAGTGGGTTGGAGTGAGGAGGCAAAGTGGGGTATACCAAATTTTGGTAAAGAAATGGGTTTAGAGGAAGGGTTAGAGCGATCAAGGAGCGAGGAGGAAATTAAATTAAGATCGGCACCAATAATTAATCTTTCTTGTAGGATAGGAGATAATTTAGCTATCAGTGTGGAGTAAAAGGATTTTTTGTAGTTGTTGGGTGCATATATATTACACAGTACATAGGATATGTCTTGTAAGCTAACATGTGCTATGATAAATCTGCCATTAGGGTCAGGTGTAACCCTGATCACCTTTAAAGGTAGAGATGATCTGGCCAAAATTATAACTCCACGAGCTTTCGAGGAAAAAGGAGCTACCGCTATAACTGTCCAGCCCATGGTTCCTAGTTTTTTAGACTCAAGATCCGTTAGGTGAGTTTCTTGTAGGTATGCTAAATCTAAGTGCTGTTTCGTTAGGTATTGCAAGATCCTACGACGCTTGGCTGGGGAATTTATGCCGCCCACGTTCAGAGAGCCCACCTTAAGGTGGGAGGGTGTCATATGTAAAAGTTACCATGTAAAGAGGAGACAGAGAGAGGGAGCTATGTAGGCCATATTTTGAGTAGGGAGAGGTGAATAGATAGAAGGAGAAAAGATAGAAGTGAAAGAAGAGAGATAGCATAATTGTGATAAACAAAACACATTGCAATAATGTCTTGCATAGGACTTCACTAGGGGGTAACCTAGGTGATTTATGACATGGCCAGCATACCAACTTCCGATTCATCATCAGTACAAAGGAAAGTATAGCATTGGGGGGAGCATAGCTGCCCGGGACAAACCCACCAGGATATAACGAGGAGGAGGGAACAAACCATTTATAGTCATAATAAAAAAAATTAAAAAATTTAAAAGGAGAAGTGGAGGTGGGGGGAGGGAGGGGGGATACTGAAAGGAAAATATGAGTATATCGATATCTGAAAACTGGATGTCGCTAGGAACATCAAAATACAGCACACCAACCTATAAGATAGATATTGACTTATATAATAATGCCATGAAAGCTAATGGAACAAGGAAATGCTTATACCTAAGTTGAATTTAGTACTTTCGCTAAGAAAGACCTGAAAGCACTAATAATATGTATGAAACAACTTTAACAGCTAACAGTAATGAAAATCAAAAGAACTGTCATCCGGAGTCTGAGCTCGGGAGGTAAATAGCAGACCATAATAACTATCCAGATTACTATGTGGCATCAGAAATGTCCTCATGGTGTCCTTGAGCTTCATCTTTAAGCAATGCATCGGCATCGCCAGGGGTGGAGAAGTAATAAAATTAATCTCCAATAAATATGCGCAGTTTTGCTGGATATTGGAGGGCGAATTTCCGTTTCATCTGTACCAACTGAGCACAAATAGGTGAGAAGGCTTTCCTGGCCCATGTAAGTTCAGGAGAAAAGTCTTGAAAAATAAGTAACTTATTTTTTTCCCATATCAGGGGGCGCCCTTGTCTAGAAGCAGTCCAAAGGGCTTGCTTGTGAAGGTAATTTAAGCAGCGGAAAATGACCACTCTGGGACGGGTGTCGGCAGGGCGAAGATTGGGGCCGATCCTATGTACCCTTGCTATGACAATGTCTTTACAAGCGTCGGAGACATTTAGCAGCTGCGGTAACGTGTTACTGACAAAGCGTTCCAAGGCTATATCTTTCACTGATTCAGGAATACCAATTATTCTCAAATTGTTTCTCCTGGATCTATTTTCAATATTATCAAGCTTATTTAAAAGATGATAATTTTCCTTTTGCAAGCGGATAATATCGTGCTGCACATCTGCCATGTCATGAGATATTTTCCCCACTTGTGCTTCAGTTGTAGCCACTCTATGAGTGAGTTTTTTAAGCTGTGTAGAAATGTCAGTAACTGCCTGTGACAAAAGAGGCCCCATCGTGGCCGTTATAGCTTGGGCCAAATCAGAGTGTGTAATGGGAGAATCAGGGTGTCTCTGTGAAGCAGACTTATCTGGTTCAGAAGCGGCTTTCTTGTGTGCTGGAGATGCTGGCGGCGAGTCTGTGTCCGGCGCCATCTTTGTTTCTGCTCGGCGCTTCTCCTGCCTAAACAACTGCGTGCGGGCGGAGGTGGACAGAGCGAGAAACTTCTCCATACACTGGGGGAGAAGGGGGAGTTCGTCCCTTGTCGGTGGAGGCTCCGGGGAGCCGTTAAAAGCAGGTTAAAGTGGGTGAGTCCCGGGAGCTGCACGGACACGCTGCTTACAGCATGAACCCGGAACCGGAAGTCCAGTTGCTTGCTTTTTTACTTTTCTGACAAACATGAATTAGGCCTTTGATCTGATCTCCACTCATCAATGTTATCTCCCTAATTCCCCCAATTAGCCATTGCCTCTCTTGTCATCTTCTTACTTTAAATTGTTTCTTACCCCTTGCCTCACCATTCCAAGACTACCTTGAGTTTGTTGATCATGATACTTTCTCTCCCTCATACCCCTTTCACACAGCCCAAAATTTCCCGGGTTAAAACACATGAACGCGCATCAACCCGGGAAATTTCTCGATGTGAAAGGGTACAGGGACAAAAACCCGGGATTTCTGTCCCCGCATTTCAACCCTGCAATCGACCAGGGTTGGTCCCGGGATGATCCCTGGACCCTGGACAGTGTGAATGGTGCAGGGACATGTCCCACCTTCCCGGGTTGCCTATACTGATGCTGATTGGCTCTTCAGGGCACTTCCTGGTCTTGTTTTTTTTCTCTGTGGCACGCAGAGGATGCACAGCAGCGTGGAGGCAGGTACTGTCAGCTCTGTGGCACATCACACCCCTGCTGCGCATTTATACCACTGCTGCCCTGCAATGTCTTGGACAAATGCTGAGGTGAGGGAGCTTTTAAGTATCAGTGGGGAGGAGGAGATCCGGCGCCAAGTCACAGGCACTGTAAAGGATGCCCAGATATACCACAACATAGCGAAGATACTGGTCTCGCGGGGCATAATCCGTACCCAACAAGTGGTAAATAAACTGAAATCGCTGAAAAAGCAGTTTAATCGCATCCATGACCACAGCAGGTACAAAAGTGGTGTTGCAAGGCGCAACTGGATGTTTTATGATCAATGTGCATCTATTTTTGGCAGCACTGTGCTCACTGACCCCATCAGCCTGTCATCCTCCAGCACAGCCACTCCCTCACCCTTTGTGGTTGCTGATGAGAGTGAGTCCAGCATGGAAAGTACCCAATGTGGCCCACCATCATCATCGCCCATACTATTCCCAGATGACCCTGGCCACCCCGATCTGGACTCATCTGTCAACCAGACTGATGACAATATACCCAACATCAGTGCGGAAGCTGTGATTGGGCAGGAAACAAATGTGAATGCGACACTCCAGCCAAATCCCCCTGTGATGCGCACCAATAGTAAGTATATGTGCTTGCTTAGCATCATTTATGCATAAAAAAGCCGTATTGCTTTGAACATTAATTCTGCACTATATGACACCGTAACCACCCACAATTAAGTTTATTCTGTAGAGTTTACAGTGTATCTAGTGAAGGTGGTACGAGGCCCCAAACGCGTACTAAAACAACACTGCTTGTTCTTATATGCCCTTTTATTCCCCTTGCAGTATATACAGTTCACAAAAAGCTGGAATTCTGCACACTCAGAAATCAATATTATAATAATCTGGGTGAATGTATGTGATTCATCACCATACATTCACTCATAAGAAACCCCTATTTAGTATTAAACACATGTTGATTTAATTAGGGGGTGCAGTCAACTACAGTATGTCAGAACTAGAGTGTTTGAAGAAAAGAGAGAAGGAATTATGTATTGTTGACGCACTGTGCGTCGACAATACAGAATTCCTTCTCTCTTTTCTTCAAACACTCTAGTATATACAGTTCCCAAGAGGAGACGCTGAGCCACCGAAGTGGAGCTTGCTGCACGGGCAATGACCTCTGTACTGGTTGCAGAACTGCGCGACGTGGATACCAACATGCAGCACCAGGAGGATGCCCGCCAACTTCATTTTATAGAGGCAGAAAGAGAGCTGCAGCAATCCTTCATTACACAGATAATGGGACACCAAGAACGCATCTTGAGCCAATACCAAGAGCGGCAATTTCAGTTCATGGAACGCTTCTTGCCACACAATCAGGGCCACAATATGTACCCACATAACCACCCCAACCAGGCCCTCCCTGTTCCAGAGCACAGTTATCCATCGTATTCTCAAGGCCACTACTATGACCCCCCTAATCATAACCCCAACCCCACCCCTAACCCGACCCCTAATATTTCATCTCCAGAATACAAAATCTATACGCAACTGCCATAGTCAGTCTTTGGAATGCATACTTGTCATTTTCTTTCACACTTTTGTGCTGTTATAGGCCACAATGTTCATGTTTGGGTGTGTGTGTGTGTGTGTGTGTGTGTGTGTGTGTGGGGGGGGGGGGGGGTGTTTGAAAGTTTCTTTTATTATTTAAAGTTTGCATTGTGCTCCGCACATGTTGGCATTTTATGCCAAGTTGAAACTTATTTATACCTGTGCATTTAACAGGTTACTTTTGCACCATTAAAACAAAGTCAAAAACTTGGCAAAACTTTTGTTTATGTACAATTATTTATATTAGGAATCCAGTAACATTTCTTTATGGGGGGTACAAATGTTTTCACTGTTTGCCACTCATCTTTGTGCCCCTTAAAAAGGGCATTTCTAATGGCATTCTTCCTAACATTAAGGCCCATCCCAGGTTCTGTATGAAAGCTGCAGACCCGGGATGTCTCGGCTCCAAATGCTGGTGTGAAAGGTGCCAACCCGGGAATGTCCCTGCATGAGCCCGTGGCAGAATTCCCGGGTTTTGTCCCTGCATTTCTGGTGTGAAAGGGGTATCAGTGAACTTACTTCTGGCCCCTGTTGCCTTGGATTATGTTGCTACTGCTGTCACAACTAGCATTCGCAGATCTATGCGTCAACCCTTATATTCCAAATACAACAGCTACTATATATGTAAAACTCTGCTTAAGCTGCTTAGCAACACTGAAGAAAATCTTTTGCAGATACCTTCCCTTCAAATTCATGCTCTCTATAGCTATGTCCTTTCTCTTTGAAAGACTTTTATTCAAAAACTGTAATTGATACAGAAACTGTAATTTCCTTCCAGTCCATCAACACCTGGCATCTCTAGCCTCAACTCCCTTTTTCCCTCCCACTCTCTTCAACTGCATCCTTAAAATACTGACTCTTTCCCCTGACACTCTCTCTAACTACTGACCAATTTATTTTCTCCTCTTTGCCTTCACGCTCCATCAGCAAACTATCTACAGCTGTTAAACCACCTTTCTTTCCTCAAACTCCCTCCTTGTCCCACTACAGTCTGGCTTTCATACTCTCCACTTCATTGAAACTGCCTTCCCTAAAGTCAGTAATTACCTTCATTCTGCTAAATCTTAGAAGCATTATTCTTTGCTCATTCTCATTGACTTCTCAGCTGCATTTGAAACTGTAGACTGCTTCCTTCTCCTGCAAATCCTTCATCTTTTGATCTATGTTACAATACTTTTTCCTTGCTATCCTCTTACTTAGAAAAAACACAATATAAAATAGCAGCGCTAATAATTAAAAATAATCAAAAGTAGATGGATAGGATGAAGGGTTCACATTTAATAAAAACAAACATACAACAATGGCTAAAAATTCCTGGATAAAGGTCACCAAATTCAGGTTGCTCAATTAATAGTGTCCATTCCTTTACATATAAACTGGACTGCAGATAGGTGTACAGATAATATGATAGGAGCTGATGGCACAGTCCAAATGTAAAACATTACCACATGAGCACCGCTGGAGGCATAGTCCCTTGAAGGAGTACCTTGTGTATAATTATGGTGTCCAGGGACCTGGGTCCTCACCAGAGTATGGTGTCATTGATGTGGAAGAGACGTTGGAAGTGGCACCAAGAAGCAAATCAGTTTACCAAGAATTAATTCTGCAGAGCTGTTTAGAAGTCCAGTATTGGTTCGGGCACATGAAGAACAGCATCTAATTTTATATACTGTAGGTGACCAGGAATAACCACTGACGCGTTTCACTGCAGGTCCTGCAGCTTTTTCAAAGGTCATCCTCTTACTTGTCTGACTGCTCTTTCATTGGGGGTGATTCCGAGTTGATCGCAGCAGGAACTTTGTTAGCAGTTGGGCAAAACCATATGCACTGCAGGGGAGGCAGATATAACATGTGCAGATAGAGTTAGATTTGGGTGGGTTATTTTGTTTCTGTGCAGGGTAAATACTGGCTGCTTTATTTTTACACTGCAATTTAGATTACAGATTGAACACACCACACCCAAATCTAACTCTCTCTGCACATGTTATATCTGCCCCACCTGCAGTGCACATGGTTTTGCCCAATTGCTAACAAACTTGCTGCTGCGATCAACTCAGAATTACCCCCATTGTCTCTTCTCTTGTCTCAACCTCTACTATCTATTACTACAGTACCTGTTGGTGCCTCTCTAGAATCTCTTCTTTTCTCTTATACCTGGTGACCTTAACAGACATTTTGGCCTCCAATATTAGGGGTGGCAAGGTAGGTCTGAAAATCATTAGCATATAGATGATATTGGAGATGAAAATGTCTGAAACTGCAACAGAGATTCTGTACAAAAGCAATGCGCTATAAAAAAAAACAATGCACAACTATGTCTGACATCGACATACATAGCATGTGATACAGAAACAGGCCCAACAAGTCTAAGACTGAACTTATCTTCTTCCCACCATCCAGTGTCTCCTCACCTCCTTACTATTCACTATCCATTGATTATATCACCATCTCTTCTGTTCCTCTGTCTGAGAGTTGTCCTTGACTCTGCGCTCTCCTTCAAAACTCACATTCAGGCCCTCTCCCATTCAAGTCTTTCATCTTCCTAATATCTCCAGGATCACACCCTTTTCTTACCCTAGAGGTAATACAGGACCTCATCCACTCACAGGTCATATCACAACTGGGCTCTTGCAATGCCCTCTTAACCAGCCTTCACACCCCTCTTCACTCCACTCCAATACATCCTTAATGCTGCTGCTTGCCTCATCTTTCTCTCCAACTGCTCTGTATTTGCTTCACCTTTGTTCCACTACAGTAACTCTACTAACCTTACAGAGACAGTTCAAACTCCTCAGTCTCACCTCTAAAACCCTCACCCGATCCCCTCGCCCAAATTTCTGACCACCTAACTTACTCTGCCAACAACTGTTACATCTATGCCATTGATGTCTGCAGTACCTCTATACCACTATATGCTGCTGCCATGTTTCTTGCCTGCAGTACCTTGGTGCTGCAATCTAATTAGTGTTCTATTTGCATCTAAGCTGCAGTGTGTGTATATGTGCAGCGCTGCAGCTGCATAGTGTTCTCATTAGTTTAAACACTCCCAGGCTGGCTTTCCTAATTGGTTGGTGTCTCTGTTATATGCCAGCCAGTCCTGTTCTCTGTGCTGGTTCTATTACTTGAATGCCTTGTGATACCTGGTCTGGAGATCATAGGCCCTCATTCCGAGTTGTTCGCTCGATAATTTTCTTCGCATCGCAGCGATTTTCCGCTAATTGCGCACAATATTCGCACTGCGACTGCGCCAAGTAAATTTGCTAAGAAGTTTGGTATTTTACTCACGGCATTACCAGGACCGTCTTAACAGCAGTGTGGGCCCCTGGGCACAGCAATGCACTGGGGCCCCTACCCATCCTCCAGGGGGGTGCTATCAGCGGCAGCTTAGATGTCCCGCGGGCGGTAGGGGGTATACTAACTTCCGCTCAGTGTATAGGACCTGGAGCAGTAATTTCTGCTAATTACTCCTTTACTGCACAGATGGGATGGGAGGGAGAACACTGAACTGTAGAAGGTAGCATTGGGCTGACTGAAGGGGCCCCAGTACATGACTTCCAGGGTGGTATGTGGTGTTTAATATGTAAGGGAGGGGTCGATAGTGGAGTGGGCTTAATATTCATCATTTTCTGGTGAGAGAGCAGCTTACTTGACTGCAGATATCTCCAGTTCCTGGAAAAAGATTTCATAGCTTTGAATGGGATAAAATATTAGAGTGTCCCACCTGTCAGGAGGTACAGGGGACTTGGGATTCAGGGTTCAGGAGCCAGAGCAATTCACCAACGAATATATAAAACTGCATATTAGGCGTGTGGAGCTTGAGTAGGGACCAGCTGCTTGAAGGCTGATATCTCTGGTTCTGGGCAGAGCAGAGACAAGTTGCCAGTGTCCACAGAAAGTGGAGAGTCACAGATTTTGCTATATACCCTCAGAAAAACTGGAAATCATACAGAGCCCGAGATATCTTGCTGGGAAGAGCAATTAACAGGCTTGGATGGGGACTACTGCTTTGAAGTCGGATATCTCTGGTTCCCTAGGGCCGATTTTCAAAAATCTGGTACCTCTGGAAAGAGGGGACCCTCAGCTATCAGACTAGGGCCCTTATACTCCTGGGGCCCTTGGGCAAGAGCCCATTGAGCCCATACGAAAATACGGCCCTGGGCATTACAAGGTTTTTTCTTCGTTCTGGTGATCGTAATATGATTGACAGGAAGTGGGTGTTTCTGGGCGGAAACTGGCCGTTTTATGGGTGTGTGTGAAAAAACGCTGCCGTTTCTGGGAAAAACGCGGGAGTGGCTGGAGAAACGGGGGAGTGTCTGGGCGAACGCTGGGTGTGTTTGTGACGTCAAACCAGGAACGAAACTGACTGAACTGATCGCAGTGGCAGAGTAAGTCCCGAGCTACTCAGAAACTGCTAAGAAATTTCTATTCGCAATTTTGAGAATCTTTCGTTCGCAATTTTGCTAAGCTAAGATTCACTCCCAGTAGGCGGCAGCTTAGCGTGTGCAATGCTGCTAAAAGCAGCTTGCGAGCGAACAACTCGGAATGAGGGCCAATGTCTGGATGGATCATGTTGCTGGAGTCTTTTGTGTTGGAGGACTTCTGCCTGGCCAGTATTCTGTATCTCTGCGCTGTTTCCGGCTCTGGACTACCTCAGATACTCCTGCTCCCAGTTTCTTTACCTGATGAACTTTGTCCTTATACCACTAAGACTGCAAGCACTATCCTCCATTCAGTATAATCATTTATGCCAGTAACCAACCACCAGCTATATGTATGTAATGGAATACATAACTTTTACCAGCAGCTGGGATCCCAGCTGTCATGATACCGGCCACCAGTATGCCGGCAGCGGGGCCAGTGCTAGAAAGCCCCTTGCAGGCTCTCTGCACTCGCCACAGGATCTATTCTCCCTCAATGGGTGACGTGGACACCCACAGAGGGAGAAAAGCCTCTGGCGCCAGTATTCCAGCGGCACCATTTTCACCGCATGTCGGGATTCCGGCGTCGGCATTGCGACTGCATTTTTTTTCACATCTATGATCAGGTCTGAATTACAGTAGTCCTATATGTTATGAGTTCCACTGAAGGCTGATCTAATTCATGCAGTGTGGATTCAGAGATTATCTATCCTAAATCTGTATTACATGTTGTTGTTTCTTCAAGGTTTGCTGACCTGATATGCTGTCATGCAATAAACTCCATAGTCACCTGTGCTGTTGTATATTGTTACTTCATTGAACTCTCACTGCTTCCTGGGTTTACTTCACAAACAAAGTCTGCATATCACAACTCTGTTTCAGCTGCTCCAGCATATTATCCTGTCTAGCAATTCACCTGCTAGTCATTTAGGCAGGTGAATCCTAACAACAACTGCTGCCTCAATTCCCATATGATAACCTCTACCTACTTCAGCCTCCATTGCTTCACCGATGCTGCTCCCCACCACTGGAATTCATTCCCTCTCTCTAGCAGACTGTCTACCTCTCTGCAACATTTTAAACAAGCTCTAAATACCTATTGTTATAACAAAACCTCATCCATAGCCTCCCCTTTTGGTCCGAGCACAATTACTCACATCCAGGGCCGGCTCCAGACCTACTAGCACCCTGAGCGAAAAATGTAAAAAGCGCCCCCTACCCCTCTAATGCGCGCGCCGAAGGCGCGTGCGCTCCTGGGGAAGTGGGCGTGGCTTCGCAACTTTATATTATCAAACTATATATTTATTTTCACTAGTGATGTGCACTGGAAATTTTTCGGGTTTTGTGTTTTGGTTTTGGGTTCGGTTCCGCGGCTGTGTTTTGGGTTCGAACGCGTTTTGGCAAAACCTCACCGAATTTTTTTTGTCGGATTAGGGTGTTTTTTTCAAAAAACCCTAAAAAACAGCTTAAATCATAGAATTTGGGGGTCATTTTGATCCCATAGTATTATTAACTCCAGTAACCATAATTTCCACTCATTTTCAGTCTATTCTGAACACCTCACACCTCACAATATTATTTTTAGTCCTAAAATTTGCACCGAGGTAGCTGTGTGACTAAGCTAAGCGACCCAAGTGGCCGACACAAACACCTGGCCCATCTAGGAGTGGCACTGCAGTGTCAGACAGGATGGCCCTTCAAAAAAATACTCCCCAAACAGCACATGACGCAAAGAAAAAAAGAGGCGCACCAAGGTTGCTGTGTGACTAAGATAAGCGACCCAAGTGGCCGACACAAACACCTGGCCCATCTAGGAGTGGCACTGCAGTGTCACGCAGTATGGCCCTTCAAAAAAATACTCCCCAAACAGCACATGACGCAAAGAAAAAAAGAGGCGCACCAAGGTCGCTGTGTGACTAAGATAAGCGACCCAAGTGGCCGACACACACACCTGGCCCATCTAGGAGTGGCACTGCAGTGTCACGCAGGATGGCCCTTCAAAAAAATACTCCCCAAACAGCACATGACGCAAAGAAAAATGAAAGAAAAAAGAGGTGCAAGATGGAATTGTCCTTGGGCCCTCCCACCCACCCTTATGTTGTAAAAACAGGACATGCACACTTTAACGAACCCATCATTTCAGCGACAGGGTCTGCCACACGACTGTGACTGAAATGACTGGTTGGTTTGGGCCCCCACCAAAAAAGAAGCAATCAATCTCTCCTTGCACAAACTGGCTCTACGGAGGCAAGATGTCCACCTCATCATCATCGTCCAATTCATCACCCCTTTCACTGTGTACATCCCCCTCCTCACAGATTATTAATTCGTCCCCACTGGAATCCACCATCTCAGGTCCCCGTGTACTTTCTGGAGGCAATTGCTGCTGGTGAATGTCTCCACGGAGGAATTGATTATAATTCATTTTAATGAACATCATCTTCTCCACATTTTCTGGAAGTAACCTCGTACGCCGATTGCTGACAAGGTGAGCGGCGGCACTAAACACTCTTTCGGAGTACACACTGGAGGGAGGGCAACTTAGGTAGAATAAAGCGAGTTTCTGCAAGGGCCTCCAAATTGCCTCTTTTTCCTGCCAGTATACGTACGGACTGTCTGACGTGCCTACTTGGATGCGGTCACTCATATAATCCTCCACCATTCTTTCAATGGTGACAGAATCATATGCAGTGACAGTAGACGACATGTCAGTAATAGTTGCCAGGTCCTTCAGTCCGGTCCAGATGTCAGCACTCGCTCTAGACTGCCCTGCATCACCGCCAGCGGGTGGGCTCGGAATTCGTAGCCTTTTCCTCGCACCCCCAGTTGCGGGAGAATGTGAAGGAGGAGTTGTTGACGGGTCGCGTTCCGCTTGACTTGACAATTTTCTCACCAGCAGGTCTTTGAACCTCTGCAGACTTGTGTCTGCCGGAAAGAGAGATACAACGTAGGTTTTAAATCTAGGATCGAGCACGGTGGCCAAAATGTAGTGCTCTGATTTCAACAGATTGACCACCCGTGAATCCTGGTTAAGCGAATGAAGGGCTCCATCCACAAGTCCCACATGCCTAGCGGAATCGCTCTGTTTTAGCTCCTCCTTCAATGCCTCCAGCTTCTTCTGCAAAAGCCTGATGAGGGGAATGACCTGACTCAGGCTGGCAGTGTCTGAACTGACTTCACGTGTGGCAAGTTCAAAAGGTTGCAGAACCTTGCACAACGTTGAAATCATTCTCCACTGCGCTTGAGACAGGTGCATTCCACCTCCTTTGCCTATATCATGGGCAGATGTATAGGCTTGAATGGCCTTTTGCTGCTCCTCCATCCTCTGAAGCATATAGAGGGTTGAATTCCACCTCGTTACCACCTCTTGCTTCAGATGATGGCAGGGCAGGTTCAGGTGTTTTTGGTGTGCTCCAGTCTTCTGTACGCGGTGCCTGTACGCCGAAAGTGGCCCGCAATTCTTCTTGCCACCGACAGCATCTCTTGCACGCCCCTGTCGTTTTTTAAATAATTCTGCACCACCAAATTCAAGGTATGTGATAAACATGGGACGTGCTGGAATTTGCCCAGATGTAATGCACGCACAATATTGCTGGCGTTGTCCGATGCCACAAATCCCCAGGAGAGTCCAATTGGGGTAAGCCATTCTGCGATGATCTTCCTCAGTTGCCGTAAGAGGTTTTCAGCTGTGTGCGTATTCTGGAAAGCGGTGATACAAAGTGTAGCCTGCCTAGGAACGAGTTGGCGTTTGCGAGATGCTGCTACTGGTGCCGCCGCTGCTGTTCTTGCAGCGGGAGGCAATACATCTACCCAGTGGGCTGTCACAGTCATGTAGTCCTGAGTCTGCCCTGCTCCACTTGTCCACATGTCCGTGGTTAAGTGGACATTGGGTACAACTGCATTTTTAAGGACACTGGTGACTCTTTTTCTGAGGTCTGTGTACATTCTCGGTATCGCCTGCCTAGAGAAATGGAACCTAGATGGTATTTGGTACCGGGGACACAGTACCTCAATCAAGTCTATAGTTGCCTCTGAAGTAACGATGGATACCGGAACCACGTTTCTCACCGCCCAGGCTGCCAAGGCCTCAGTTATCCGCTTTGCAGCAGGATGACTGCTGTGATATTTCATCTTCCTCGCAAAGGACTGTTGGATAGTCAATTGCTTACTGGAAGTAGTACAAGAGGTCTTCCGACTTCCCCTCTGGGATGACGATCGACTCCCAGCAGCAACAACAGCAGCGCCAGCAGCAGTAGGCGTTACACTCAAGGATGCATCAGAGGAATCCCAGGCAGGAGAGGACTCGTCAGACTTGCATGTGACATGGCCTGCAGGACTATTGGCTTTCCTGGGTAAGGAGGAAATTGACACTGAGGGAGTTGGTGGTGTGGTTTGCAGGAGCTTGGTTACAGATTTAGTGGTCAGTGGACTGCTTCCGCTGTCACCCAAAGTTTTTGAACTTGTCACTGACTTATGATGAATGCGCTGCAGGTGACATATAAGGGAGGATGTTCCGAGGTGGTTAACGTCCTTACCCCTACTTATTACAGCTTGACAAAGGCAACACACGGCTTGACACCTGTTGTCCGCATTTGTTATGAAATAATTCCACACCGAAGAGCTGATTTTTTTTGTATTTTGACCAGGCATGTCAATGGCCATATTCCTCCCACGGACAACAGGTGTCTCCCCGGGTGCCTGACTTAAACAAACCACCTCACCATCAGAATCCTCCTTGTCAATTTCCTCCCCAGCGCCAGCAACACCCATATCCTCATCCTGGTGTACTTCAACACTGACATCTTCAATTTGACTATCAGGAACTGGACTGCGGGTGCTCCTTCCAGCACTTGCAGGCGGCGTGCAAATGGTGGAAGGCGCAAGCTCTTCCCGTCCAGTGTTGGGAAGGTCAGGCATCGCAACCGACACAATTGGACTCTCCTTGGGGATTTGTGATTTCGAAGAACGCACAGTTCTTTGCTGTGCTTTTGCCAGCTTAAGTCTTTTCATTTTCTAGCGAGAGGCTGAGTGCTTCCATCCTCATGTGAAGCTGAACCACTAGCCATGAACATAGGCCAGGGCCTCAGCCGTTCCTTGCCACTCCGTGTCGTAGATGGCATATTGGCAAGTTTACGCTTCTCCTCAAACGCTTTTAATTTTGATTTTTGGGTCATTTTACTGATCTTTTGTGTTTTGGATTTTACATGCTCTGTAATATGACATTGGGCATCGGCCTTGGCAGACGACGTTGATGGCATTTCATCGTCTCGGCCATGACTAGTGGCAGCAGCTTCAGCACGAGGTGGAAGTGGATCTTGATCTTTCCCTATTTTTTTAACCTCCACATTTTTGTTCTCCATATTTTGCGCACAACTAAAAGCCACCACAGGTATACAATGTAGATGGATGGATAGTATACTATTATTACTTATGGACGACAAGTGACGACACAGAGGTAGGTACAGCCGTGGCCTACCGTACTGCTACATATATAATATATACAGAATAATAATAACGGACCTGGTGGACACTGTCAGCAGACTGCTAAACTAGTATGAAGAAAAAAAAGCCACCACAGGTATACAATGTAGATGGATAGATAGTATACTATTATTACTTATGGACGACGAGTGACGACACAGAGGTAGGTACAGCCGTGGCCTACCGTACTGCTATATATATAATATATACAGAATAATAATAACGGACCTGGTGGACACTGTCAGCAGACTGCTAAACTAGTATGAAGAAAAAAAAGCCACCACAGGTATACAATGTAGATGGATGGATAGTATAGTATTATTACTTATGGACGACGAGTGACGACACAGAGGTAGGTACAGCCGTGGCCTACCGTACTGCTATATATATAATATATACAGAATAATAATAACGGACCTGGTGGACACTGTCAGCAGACTGCTAAACTAGTATGAAGAAAAAAAAGCCACCACAGGTATACAATGTAGATGGATAGTATACTATTATTACTTATGGACGACAAGTGACGACACAGAGGTAGGTACAGCCGTGGCCTACCGTACTGCTATATATATAATATATACAGAATAATAATAACGGACCTGGTGGACACTGTCAGCAGACTGCTAAACTAGTATGAAGAAAAAAAAGCCACCACAGGTATACAATGTAGATGGATGGATAGTATAGTATTATTACTTATGGACGACGAGTGACGACACAGAGGTAGGTACAGCCGTGGCCTACCGTACTGCTATATATATAATATATACAGAATAATAATAACGGACCTGGTGGACACTGTCAGCAGACTGCTAAACTAGTATGAAGAAAAAAAAGCCGCCACAGGTATACAATGTAGATGGATGGATAGTATACTATTATTACTTATTGACGACGAGTGACGACACAGAGGTAGGTACAGCCGTGGCCTACCGTACTGCTATATATATAATATACTGTATAATAAATGGACCTGGTTGACACTGTCAGCAGACTGCTAAACTGCTAGTATAAAGAAAAAAAGCCACCACAGGAGTGTTTTTCAGGCAGACAAACGTATACTGGACTGGTGGTCACTGTCAGCAAAACTGTGCACTGTACTCCTGCTATAACTGCTCCCCAGTCCCCACAATTAGGCAGTGTGAGCAGTGCACTCAGCACAGATATATCATGCAGCACACTGAGCACAGATATGGTATGGAGCGTTTTTTCAGGCAGAGAACGATTAAACTCGTGGTCACACTCACTACTATCAGCAAAACCCTGCACTGTACTCCTAACAGCTGCTCCCCGTCCCCAATCCTCCTCACAATTATAACAATGTCACTCTTAGTCTTTTCTATTATGACTATAACGGAGAGGACGCCAGCCACGTCCTCTCCCTATCAATCTCAATGCACGTGTGAAAATGGCGGCGACGCGCGGCTGCTTATATAGAATCCGAATCTCGCGAGAATCCGACAGCGGAATGATGGCGTTCGGGCGCGCTCGGTTTACCCGAGCCACAGGGGAGAATCCGAGCACGGCTCGGACCCGTGTAAAAAGGCTGAAGTTCGGGGGGGTTCGGTTTCCGAGAAGCCGAACCCGCTCATCACTAATTTTCACACACCCCTCTACATACACTCAATTAGCAGCCTTACACATATTGCCCACAGTAGTGTTCCTTATATATTATATACCCAGTATAGTGTCAGATACACAAAACGTTCCAGTAACATGGAACACTGACGCCCCCAAAAGTGCAGTGCCAGATGCACATATGACCCCCGCAGTGCAATGCCAGATACACATTATATGCCCCCAGCAGTGCCATACCAGATACACATTATATGCCCCCACAGTGCTGCCAGATACACTAATGCCCCCACAGTGCTGTTCATGCCAGATACACATTAAATGCCCCCACATTGCTGTGCTACCAGATACACATTAAATGCCCCCACAGTGCTGCACTGCCAGATACACATTAAATGCTCCCACAGTGCTGCGCTGCCAGATACACATTAAATGCCCCCACAGTGCTGCGCTGCCAGATACACGTTAAATGCCCCCACAGTGCTGCGAGATACACATTAAATGCCCCCACAGTGCTGCCAGATACACTAATGCCCCACAGTGCTGCCAGATACACTAATGCCCCCAAAGTGCTGCTAGATACACCAATGCCCCCACAGTGCTGCCAGATACACAAATGCCCCCAGTGCTGCCACATACACCAATGCCCCCACAGTGCTGCAAGATACACAAATGCCCCCATAGTGTTGAGTTGCCAGATACACATTAAATGCCCCCACAGTGCTGCGCTACCAGATACACATTAAATGCCCCCACAGTGCTGCGCTGCCAGATACACATTAAATGCTCCCACAGTGCTGCGCTGCCAGATACACATTAAATGCCCCCACAGTGCTGCACTACCAGATACACATTAAATGCCCCCACAGTGCTGCCAGATACACATTAAATGCCCCCACGGTGCTGCCAGATACACTAGTGCCCCCACAGTGCTGCCAGATACACTAGTGCCCCCATAGTGCTGCCAGATACACTAATGCCCCCAAAGTGCTGCCAGATACACTAATGCCCCCACAGTCCTGCCAGATACACTAATGCTCCCACAGTCCTGCCAGATACACTGATGCCCCCACAGTGCTACCAGATACGCAAATGCCCCCAGTGCTGCCAGATACACCAATGCCACCACAGTGCTGCAAGATACACAAAAGCCCCCATAGTGCTGCGCTGCCAGATACACATTAAATGCCCCCACAGTGCTGTGCTACCAGATACACATTAAATGCCCCCACAGTGCTGCGCTACCAGATACACATTAAATGCCCCCACAGTGCTGCGCTACCAGATACACATTAAATGCCCCCACAGTGCTGCCAGATACACTAATGCCCCCATAGTCCTGCCAGATACACTAACGCCCCCACAGTCCTGCCAGATACACTAATGCCCCAACAGTACTGCCAGATACATTAATGCCCCCACAGTGCTGCCAGATACAAAAATGCCCACAGTGCTGCCAGATACACAAATGCCCCAGTACTGCTAGGTACACCAATGCCCCCACAGTGCTGCAAGATACACAAATGCCCACAGTGCTGCCAGAAACACAAATGCCCCCAGTGCTGCCAGATACACCAATTCCCCCACAGTGCTGCAAGATACACAAATGCCCCCATAGTGCTGAGCTGCCAGATACACATTAAATGCCCCCACAGTGCTGCGCTGCCAGATACACATTACATGCCCCCATAGTGCTGCGCTGCCAGATACACAAATGCCCCCACAGTGCTGCGCTACGGGATACACATTAAATGCCCCCACAGTGCTGCGCTGCCAGATACACATTACATGCCCCCACAGTGCTGCGCTGCCAGATACACATTAAATGCCCCCACAGTGCTGCGCTGCCAGATACACATTAAATGCCTCCATAGTGCTGCGCTACCAGATACACATTAAATGCCCCCACAGTGCTGCGCTGCCAGATACACATTACATGCCCCCACAGTGCTGCGCTGCCAGATACACATTAAATGCCCCCACAGTGCTGCGCTGCCAGATACACATTAAATGCCTCCATAGTGCTGCGCTGCCAGATACACAAATGCCCCCACAGTGCTGCGCTTCCAGATACACATTAAATGCCCCCACAGTGCTGCGCTGCCAGATACACAAAGGCCCCCAAAGTGCTATGCTGCCAGATACACAAATGCCACCACAGTGCTGTGCTACCAGATACACATTAAATGCCCCCACAGTGCTTCGCTGCCAGATACACATTAAATGCCCCCACAGTGCTGTGCTGCCAGATACACATTAAATGCCCCCACAGTGCTGTGCTGCCAGATACACATTAAATGCCCCCACAGTGCAGCGCTGCCAGATACACAAAGGCCCCCACAGTGCTGCGCTGCTAGATACACAAAGGCCCCCACAGTGCTGCGCTACCAGATACACAAATGCCCCCACAGTGCTGCGCTGCCAGATACACATTAAATGCCCCCACAGAGCTGCGCTGCCAGATACACATTAAATGCCCCCACAGTGCTGTGCTGCCAGATACACATTAAATGCCCCCACAGTGCTGTGCTGCCAGATACACATTAAATGCCCCCACAGTGCTGCGCTGCCAGATACACAAAGGCCCCCACAGTGCTGCGCTGCTAGATACACAAAGGCCCCCACAGTGCTGCGCTACCAGATACACAAATGCCCCCACAGTGCTGCGCTGCCAGATACACATTAAATGCCCCCACAGAGCTGCGCTGCCAGATACACATTAAATGCCCCGACAGTGCTGCGCTGCCAGATACACATTAAATGCCTCCACAGTGCTGCGCTACCAGATAGACATTAAATGCCCGCACAGTGCTGCGCTGCCAGATACACATTAAATGCCCCCACAGTGCTGCGCTGCCAGATACACAAATGCCCCCACAGTGCTGCGCTGCCAGATACACATTCAATGCCTCCACAGTGCTTCGCTACCAGATACACATTAAATGCCCCCACAGTGCTGCGCTGCCAGATACACATTAAATGCCCCTACAGTGCTGCGCTGCCAGATAAATTTTAAATGCCCCCACAGTGCTGTGCTGCCAGATACACATTAAATGCCCCCACAGTACTGCACTGCCAGATACACATTAAATGCCCCCACAGTGCAGAGCCAGATGCACATATGACCCCCGCAGTGCAATGCCAGATACACGTTATATGCCCCCAGCAGTGCCATACCAGATACACATTATATGCCCCCACAGTGCTGCCAGATACACTAATGCCCCCACAGTGCTGCGCATGCCAGATACACATTAAATGCCCTCACAGTGCTGTGCTACCAGATACACATTAAATGCCCCCACAGTGCTGCGCTGCCAGATACACATTAAATGCTCCCACAGTGCTGCGCTGCAAGATACACATTAAATGCCCCCACAGTACTGCGCTGCCAGATACACGTTAAATGCCCTCACAGTGCTGCCAGATACACATTAAATGCCCCCACAGTGCTGCCAGATACACATTAAATGCCCCCACAGTGCTGCCAGATACACATTAAATGCCCCCACAGTGCTGCCAGATACACTAATGCCCCCACAGTGCTGCCAGATACACTAATGCCCCCAAAGTGCTGCCAGAAATGCAAATGACCCCAGTGCTGCCAGATACACCAATGCCCCCATAGTGCTGCACTGCCAGATACACATTAAATGCCCCCACAGTGCTGTGCTACCAGATACCCATTAAATGCCCCCACAGTACTGCCAGATACACTAATGCCCCCACAGTGCTGCCAGATACACTAATGCCCCCAAAGTGCTGCCAGATACACTAATGCCCCCACAATCCTGCCAGATACACTAATGTCCCCACAGTGCAGCCAGATACACTAATGCCCCCAGTACTGCCAGATACATCAATGCCCCCACAGTGCTGCAAGATACACAAATGCCCCCATAGTGCTGAGCTGCCAGATACACATTAAATGCCCACACAGTGCAGCGCTACCAGATACACATTAAATGCCCCCACAGTGCTGCACTGCCAGATACACATTAAATGCTCCCACAGTGCTGCACTGCCAGAAACACATTAAATGCCCCCACAGTGCTGCGCTGCCAGATACACATTAAATGCCCCCACAGTGCTGCCAGATACACAATAAATGCCCCCACAGTGCTGCCAGATACACTAGTGCCCCCACAGGGCTGCCAGATACACTAATGCCCCCAAAGTGCTGCCAGATACACTAATGCCCCCACAGTCCTGCCAGATACACTAATGCTCCCACAGTCCTGCCAGATACACTGATGCCCCCAAAGTGCTGCCAGATACGCAAATGCCCCCGGTGCTGCCAGATACACCAATGCCACCACAGTGCTGCAAGATACACAAATGCCCCCATAGTGCTGCGCTGCCAGACACACATTAAATGCCCCCACAGTGCTGTGCTACCAGATACACATTAAATGCCCCCAGAGTGCTGCGCTACCAAATACACATTAAATACCCCCACAGTGCTGCCAGATACACTAATGCCCCCATAGTCCTGCCAGATACACTAATGCCCCAACAGTGCTACCAGATACACATTAAATGCCCCCAGAGTGCTGCGCTACCAGATACACATTAAATGCTCCCACAGTGCTGCCAGATACACTAACGCCCCCACAGTCCTGCCAGATACACTAATGCCCCAACAGTGCTGCCAGAAACACTAATGCACCCACAGTGCTGCCAGATATACAAATGCCCACAGTGCTGCCAGATACACAAATGCCCCAGTACTGCTAGGTACACTAATGCCCCCACAGTGCTGCAAGATACTCAAATGCCCACAGTGCTGCCAGATACACAAATGCCCCCAGTGCTGCCAGATACACCAATTCCCCCACAGTGCTGCAAGATACACAAATGCCCCCATAGTGCTGAGCTGCCAGATACACATTAAATGCCCCTACAGTGCTGCGCTACCAGATACACATTAAATGCCCCCACAGTGCTGCCAGATACATTAATGCCCCCATAGTCCTGCCAGATACACTAAAGCCCCCACAGTCCTGCCAGATACACTAATGCCCCAACAGTGCTGCCAGATACACTAATACACCCACAGTGCTGCCAGATACACAAATGCCCACAGTGCTGCCAGATACACAAATGCCCCAGTACTTCTAGGTACACCAATGCCCCCACAGTGCTGCAAGATACACAAATGCCCACAGTGCTGCCAGATACACAAATGCCCCCAGTGCTGCCAGATACACCAATTCCCCCACAGTGCTGCAAGATACACAAATGCCCCCATAGTGCTGAGCTGCCAGATACACATTAAATGCCCCCACAGTGCTGCGCTGCCAGATACACATTAAATGCCCCCATAGTGCTGCGTTGCCAGATACACAAATGCCCCCACAGTGCTGCGCTTCCAGATACACATTACATGCCCCCACAGTGCTGCGCTGCCAGATACACATTAAATGCCCCCACAGTGCTGCGCTGCCAGATACACAAAGGCCCCCAAAGTGCTGCGCTGCCAGATACACAAAGGCCCCCACAGTGCTGTGCTGCCAGATACACATTAAATGCCCCCACAGTGCTGCACTGCCAGATACACATTAAATGCTCCCACAGTGCTGCACTGCCAGAAACACATTAAATGCCCCCACAGTGCTGCGCTGCCAGATACACATTAAATGCCCCCACAGTGCTGCCAGATACACAATAAATGCCCCAACAGTGCTGCCAGATACACAATAAATGCCCCCACAGTGCTGCCAGATACACTAGTGCCCCCACAGGGCTGCCAGATACACTAATGCCCCCAAAGTGCTGCCAGATACACTAATGCCCCCACAGTCCTGCCAGATACACTAATGCTCCCACAGTCCTGCCAGATACACTGATGCCCCCACAGTGCTGCCAGATACGCAAATGCCCCCAATGCTGCCAGATACACCAATGCCACCACAGTGCTGCAAGATACACAAATGCCCCCATAGTGCTGCGCTGCCAGACACACATTAAATGCCCCCACAGTGCTGTGCTACCAGATACACATTAAATGCCCCCAGAGTGCTGCGCTACCAGATACACATTAAATGCCCCCACAGTGCAGCCAGATACACTAATGCCCCCATAGTCCTGCCAGATACACTAATGCCCCAACAGTGCTACCAGATACACATTAAATGCCCCCAGAGTGCTGCGCTACCAGATACACATTAAATGCTCCCACAGTCCTGCCAGATACACTAACGCCCCCACAGTCCTGCCAGATACACTAATGCCCCAACAGTGCTGCCAGATACACTAATGCACCCACAGTGCTGCCAGATACACAAATGCCCACAGTGCTGCCAGATACACAAATGCCCCAGTACTGCTAGGTACATTAATGCCCCCACAGTGCTGCAAGATACTCAAATGCCCACAGTGCTGCCAGATACACAAATGCCCCCAGTGCTGCCAGATACACCAATTCCCCCACAGTGCTGCAAGATACACAAATGCCCTCATAGTGCTGAGCTGCCAGATACACATTAAATGCCCCCACAGTGCTGCGCTACCAGATACACATTAAATGCCCCCACAGTGCTGCCAGATACATTAATGCCCCCATAGTCCTGCCAGATACACTAACGCCCCCACAGTCCTGCCAGATACACTAATGCCCCAACAGTGCTGCCAGATACACTAATACACCCACAGTGCTGCCAGATACACAAATGCCCACAGTGCTGCCAGATACACAAATGCCCCAGTACTTCTAGGTACACCAATGCCCCCACAGTGCTGCAAGATACACAAATGCCCACAGTGCTGCCAGATACACCAATTACCCCACAGTGCTGCAAGATACACAAATGCCCCCATAGTGCTGAGCTGCCAGATACACATTAAATGCCCCCACAGTGCTGCGCTGCCAGATACACATTAAATGCCCCCATAGTGCAGCTTTGCAAGATACACAAATGCCCCCACAGTGCTGCGCTTCCAGATACACATTACATGCCCCCACAGTGCTGCGCTGCCAGATACACAATAAATGCCCCCACAGTGCTGCCAGATACACTAGTGCCCCCACAGGGCTGCCAGATACACTAATGCCCCCAAAGTGCTGCCAGATACACTAATGCCCCCTCAGTCCTGCCAGATACACTAATGCTCCCACAGTCCTGCCAGATACACTGATGCACCCACAGTGCTGCCAGATACGCAAATGCCCCCAGTGCTGCCAGATACACCAATGCCACCACAGTGCTGCAAGATACACAAATGCCCCCATAGTGCTGCGCTGCCAGACACACATTAAATGCCCCCACAGTGCTGTGCTACCAGATACACATTAAATGCCCCCAGAGTGCTGCGCTACCAGATACACATTAAATGCCCCCACAGTGCTGCCAGATACACTAATGCCCCCATAGTCCTGCCAGATACACTAATGCCCCAACAGTGCTACCAGATACACATTAAATGCCCCCAGAGTGCTGCGCTACCAGATACACATTAAATGCTCCCACAGTGCTGCCAGATACACTAACGCCCCCACAGTCCTGCCAGATACACTAATGCCCCAACAGTGCTGCCAGATACACTAATGCACCCACAGTGCTGCCAGATACACAAATGCCCACAGTGCTGCCAGATACACAAATGCCCCAGTACTGCTAGGTACACTAATGCCCCCACAGTGCTGCAAGATACACAAATGCCCCCAGTGCTGCCAGATACACCAATTCCCCCACAGTGCTGCAAGATACACAAATGCCCCCATAGTGCTGAGCTGCCAGATACACATTAAATGCCCCCACAGTGCTGCGCTACCAGATACACATTAAATGCACCCACAGTGCTGCCAGATACATTAATGCCCCCATAGTCCTGCCAGATACACTAAAGCCCCCACAGTCCTGCCAGATACACTAATGCCCCAACAGTGCTGCCAGATACACTAATACACCCACAGTGCTGCCAGATACACAAATGCCCACAGTGCTGCCAGATACACAAATGCCCCAGTACTTCTAGGTACACCAATGCCCCCACAGTGCTGCAAGATACACAAATGCCCACAGTGCTGCCAGATACACAAATGCCCCCAGTGCTGCCAGATACACCAATTCCCCCACAGTGCTGCAAGATACACAAATGCTCCCATAGTGCTGAGCTGCCAGATACACATTAAATACCCCCACAGTGCTGCGCTGCCAGATACACATTAAATGCCCCCATAGTGCTGCGTTGCCAGATACAAAAATGCCCCCACAGTGCTGCGCTTCCAGATACACATTACATGCCCCCACAGTGCTGCGCTGCCAGATACACATTAAATGCCCCCACAGTGCTGCGCTTCCAGATACACATTACATGCCCCCACAGTGCTGCGCTGCCAGATACACATTAAATGCCCCCACAGTGCTGAACTGCCAGATACACAAAGGCCCCCAAAGTGCTGCGCTGCCAGATACACAAAGGCCCCCACAGTGCTGTGCTGCCAGATACACATTAAATGCTCCCACAGTGCTGCACTGCCAGAAACACATTAAATGCCCCCACAGTGCTGCGCTGCCAGATACACATTAAATGCCCCCACAGTGCTGCCAGATACACAATAAATGCCCCCACAGTGCTGCCAGATACACAATAAATGCCCCCACAGTGCTGCCAGATACACTAGTGCCCCCACAGGGCTGCCAGATACACTAATGCCCCCACAGTCCTGCCAGATACACTAATGCTCCCACAGTCCTGCCAGATACACTGATGCCCCCACAGTGCTGCCAGATACGCAAATGCCCCAAGTGCTACCAGATACACCAATGCCACCACAGTGCTGCAAGATTCACAAATGCCCCCATAGTGCTGCGCTGCCAGACACACATTAAATGCCCCCACAGTGCTGTGCTACCAGATACACATTAAATGCCCCCAGAGTGCTGCGCTACCAGATACACATTAAATGCCCCCTACAGTGCTGCCAGATACACTAATGCCCCCATAGTCCTGCCAGATACACTAATGCCCCAACAGTGCTACCAGATACACATTAAATGCCCCCAGAGTGCTGCGCTACCAGATACACATTAAATGCTCCCACAGTGCTGCCAGATACACTAACGCCCCCACAGTCCTGCCAGATACACTAATGCCCCAACAGTGCTGCCAGATACACTAATGCACCCACAGTGCTGCCAGATACACAAATGCCCACAGTGCTGCCAGATACACAAATGCCCCAGTACTGCTAGGTACACTAATGCCCCCACAGTGCTGCAAGATACTCAAATGCCCACAGTGCTGCCTGATACACAAATGCCCCCAGTGCTGCCAGATACACCAATTCCCCCACAGTGCTGCAAGATACACAAATGCCCCCAAAGTGCTGAGCTGCCAGCTACACATTAAATGCCCCCACAGTGCTGCGCTACCAGATACACATTAAATGCCCCCACAGTGCTGCCAGATACACTAACGCCCCCACAGTCCTGCCAGATACACAAATGCCCCAACAGTGCTGCCAGATACACTAATACACCCACAGTGCTGCCAGATACACAAATGCCCACAGTGCTGCCAGATACACAAATGCCCCAGTACTTCTAGGTACACCAATGCCCCCACAGTGCTGCAAGATACACAAATGCCCACAGTGCTGCCAGTTACACAAATGCCCCCAGTGCTGCCAGATACACCAATTCCCCCACAGTGCTGCAAGATACACAAATGCCCCCATAGTGCTGAGCTGCCAGATACACATTAAATGCCCCCACAGTGCTGCGCTGCCAGATACACATTAAATGCCCCATAGTTCTGCGTTGCCAGATACACAAATGCCCCCACAGTGCTGCGCTTCCAGATACACATTACATGCCCCCACAGTGCTGCGCTGCCAGATACACATTAAATGCCCCCACAGTGCTGCGCTGCCAGATACACAAAGGCCCCCAAAGTGCTGCGCTGCCAGATACACAAAGGCCCCCACAGTGCTGTGCTGCCAGATACACATTAAATGCCCCCACAGTGCTGCACTGCCAGATACACATTAAATGCTCCCACAGTGCTGCACTGCCAGAAACACATTAAATGCCCCCACAGTGCTGCTCTGCCAGATACACATTAAATGCCCCCACAGTGCTGCCAGATACACAATAAATGCCCCCACAGTGCTGCCAGATACACAATAAATGCCCCCACAGTGCTGCCAGATACACTAGTGCCCCCACAGGGCTGCCAGATACACTAATGCCCCCAAAGTGCTGCCAGATACACTAATGCCCCCACAGTCCTGCCAGATACACTAATGCTCCCACAGTCCTGCCAGATACAATGATGCCCCCACAGTGCTGCCAGATACGCAAATGCCCCCAGTGCTGCAAGATACACCAATGCCACCACAGTGCTGCAAGATACACAAATGCCCCCATAGTGCTGCGCTGCCAGACACACATTAAATGCCCCCACAGTGCTGTGCTACCAGATACACATTAAATGCCCCCAGAGTGCTGCGCTACCAGATACACATTAAATGCCCCCACAGTGCAGCCAGATACACTAATGCCCCCATAGTCCTGCCAGATACACTAATGCCCCAACAGTGCTACCAGATACACATTAAATGCCCCCAGAGTGCTGCGCTACCAGATACACATTAAATGCTCCCACAGTCCTGCCAGATACACTAACGCCCCCACAGTCCTGCCAGATACACTAATGCCCCAACAGTGCTGCCAGATACACTAATGCACCCACAGTGCTGCCAGATACACAAATGCCCACAGTGCTGCCAGATACACAAATGCCCCAGTACTGCTAGGTACATTAATGCCCCCACAGTGCTGCAAGATACTCAAATGCCCACAGTGCTGCCAGATACACAAATGCCCCCAGTGCTGCCAGATACACCAATTCCCCCACAGTGCTGCAAGATACACAAATGCCCCCATAGTGCTGAGCTGCCAGATACACATTAAATGCCCCCACAGTGCTGCGCTACCAGATACACATTAAATGCCCCCACAGTGCTGCCAGATACATTAATGCCCCCATAGTCCTGCCAGATACACTAACGCCCCCACAGTCCTGCCAGATACACTAATGCCCCAACAGTGCTGCCAGATACACTAATACACCCACAGTGCTGCCAGATACACAAATGCCCACAGTGCTGCCAGATACACAAATGCCCCAGTACTTCTAGGTACACCAATGCCCCCACAGTGCTGCAAGATACACAAATGCCCACAGTGCTGCCAGATACACCAATTACCCCACAGTGCTGCAAGATACACAAATGCCCCCATAGTGCTGAGCTGCCAGATACACATTAAATGCCCCCACAGTGCTGCGCTGCCAGATACACATTAAATGCCCCCATAGTGCAGCTTTGCAAGATACACAAATGCCCCCACAGTGCTGCGCTTCCAGATACACATTACATGCCCCCACAGTGCTGCGCTGCCAGATACACAATAAATGCCCCCACAGTGCTGCCAGATACACTAGTGCCCCCACAGGGCTGCCAGATACACTAATGCCCCCAAAGTGCTGCCAGATACACTAATGCCCCCTCAGTCCTGCCAGATACACTAATGCTCCCACAGTCCTGCCAGATACACTGATGCACCCACAGTGCTGCCAGATACGCAAATGCCCCCAGTGCTGCCAGATACACCAATGCCACCACAGTGCTGCAAGATACACAAATGCCCCCATAGTGCTGCGCTGCCAGACACACATTAAATGCCCCCACAGTGCTGTGCTACCAGATACACATTAAATGCCCCCAGAGTGCTGCGCTACCAGATACACATTAAATGCCCCCACAGTGCTGCCAGATACACTAATGCCCCCATAGTCCTGCCAGATACACTAATGCCCCAACAGTGCTACCAGATACACATTAAATGCCCCCAGAGTGCTGCGCTACCAGATACACATTAAATGCTCCCACAGTGCTGCCAGATACACTAACGCCCCCACAGTCCTGCCAGATACACTAATGCCCCAACAGTGCTGCCAGATACACTAATGCACCCACAGTGCTGCCAGATACACAAATGCCCACAGTGCTGCCAGATACACAAATGCCCCAGTACTGCTAGGTACACTAATGCCCCCACAGTGCTGCAAGATACACAAATGCCCCCAGTGCTGCCAGATACACCAATTCCCCCACAGTGCTGCAAGATACACAAATGCCCCCATAGTGCTGAGCTGCCAGATACACATTAAATGCCCCCACAGTGCTGCGCTACCAGATACACATTAAATGCACCCACAGTGCTGCCAGATACATTAATGCCCCCATAGTCCTGCCAGATACACTAAAGCCCCCACAGTCCTGCCAGATACACTAATGCCCCAACAGTGCTGCCAGATACACTAATACACCCACAGTGCTGCCAGATACACAAATGCCCACAGTGCTGCCAGATACACAAATGCCCCAGTACTTCTAGGTACACCAATGCCCCCACAGTGCTGCAAGATACACAAATGCCCACAGTGCTGCCAGATACACAAATGCCCCCAGTGCTGCCAGATACACCAATTCCCCCACAGTGCTGCAAGATACACAAATGCTCCCATAGTGCTGAGCTGCCAGATACACATTAAATACCCCCACAGTGCTGCGCTGCCAGATACACATTAAATGCCCCCATAGTGCTGCGTTGCCAGATACACAAATGCCCCCACAGTGCTGCGCTTCCAGATACACATTACATGCCCCCACAGTGCTGCGCTGCCAGATACACATTAAATGCCCCCACAGTGCTGCGCTTCCAGATACACATTACATGCCCCCACAGTGCTGCGCTGCCAGATACACATTAAATGCCCCCACAGTGCTGAACTGCCAGATACACAAAGGCCCCCAAAGTGCTGCGCTGCCAGATACACAAAGGCCCCCACAGTGCTGTGCTGCCAGATACACATTAAATGCTCCCACAGTGCTGCACTGCCAGAAACACATTAAATGCCCCCACAGTGCTGCGCTGCCAGATACACATTAAATGCCCCCACAGTGCTGCCAGATACACAATAAATGCCCCCACAGTGCTGCCAGATACACAATAAATGCCCCCACAGTGCTGCCAGATACACTAGTGCCCCCACAGGGCTGCCAGATACACTAATGCCCCCACAGTCCTGCCAGATACACTAATGCTCCCACAGTCCTGCCAGATACACTGATGCCCCCACAGTGCGGCCAGATACGCAAATGCCCCAAGTGCTACCAGATACACCAATGCTACCACAGTGCTGCAAGATTCACAAATGCCCCCATAGTGCTGCGCTGCCAGACACACATTAAATGCCCCCACAGTGCTGTGCTACCAGATACACATTAAATGCCCCCAGAGTGCTGCGCTACCAGATACACATTAAATGCCCCCTACAGTGCTGCCAGATACACTAATGCCCCCATAGTCCTGACAGATACACTAATGCCCCAACAGTGCTACCAGATACACATTAAATGCCCCCAGAGTGCTGCGCTACCAGATACACATTAAATGCTCCCACAGTGCTGCCAGATACACTAACGCCCCCACAGTCCTGCCAGATACACTAATGCCCCAACAGTGCTGCCAGATACACTAATGCACCCACAGTGCTGCCAGATACACAAATGCCCACAGTGCTGCCAGATACACAAATGCCCCAGTACTGCTAGGTACACTAATGCCCCCACAGTGCTGCAAGATACTCAAATGCCCACAGTGCTGCCTGATACACAAATGCCCCCAGTGCTGCCAGATACACCAATTCCCCCACAGTGCTGCAAGATACACAAATGCCCCCATAGTGCTGAGCTGCCAGCTACACATTAAATGCCCCCACAGTGCTGCGCTACCAGATACACATTAAATGCCCCCACAGTGCTGCCAGATACATTAATGCCCCCATAGTCCTGCCAGATACACTAACGCCCCCACAGTCCTGCCAGATACACAAATGCCCCAACAGTGCTGCCAGATACACTAATACACCCACAGTGCTGCCAGATACACAAATGCCCACAGTGCTGCCAGATACACAAATGCCCCAGTACTTCTAGGTACACCAATGCCCCCACAGTGCTGCAAGATACACAAATGCCCACAGTGCTGCCAGTTACACAAATGCCCCCAGTGCTGCCAGATACACCAATTCCCCCACAGTGCTGCAAGATACACAAATGCCCCCATAGTGCTGAGCTGCCAGATACACATTAAATGCCCCCACAGTGCTGCGCTGCCAGATACACATTAAATGCCCCATAGTTCTGCGTTGCCAGATACACAAATGCCCCCACAGTGCTGCGCTTCCAGATACACATTACATGCCCCCACAGTGCTGCGCTGCCAGATACACATTAAATGCCCCCACAGTGCTGCGCTGCCAGATACACAAAGGCCCCCAAAGTGCTGCGCTGCCAGATACACAAAGGCCCCCACAGTGCTGTGCTGCCAGATACACATTAAATGCCCCCACAGTGCTGCACTGCCAGATACACATTAAATGCTCCCACAGTGCTGCACTGCCAGAAACACATTAAATGCCCCCACAGTGCTGCGCTGCCAGATACACATTAAATGCCCCCACAGTGCTGCCAGATACACAATAAATGCCCCCACAGTGCTGCCAGATACACAATAAATGCCCCCACAGTGCTGCCAGATACACTAGTGCCCCCACAGGGCTGCCAGATACACTAATGCCCCCAAAGTGCTGCCAGATACACTAATGCCCCCACAGTCCTGCCAGATACACTAATGCTCCCACAGTCCTGCCAGATACAATGATGCCCCCACAGTGCTGCCAGATACGCAAATGCCCCCAGTGCTGCAAGATACACCAATGCCACCACAGTGCTGCAAGATACACAAATGCCCCCATAGGGCTGCGCTGCCAGACACACATTAAATGCCCCCACAGTGCTGTGCTACCAGATACACATTAAATGCCCCCAGAGTGCTGCTCTACCAGATACACATTAAATGCCCCCACAGTGCTGCCAGATAAACTAATGCCCCCATAGTCCTGCCAGATACACTAATGCCCCAACAGTGCTACCAGATACACATTAAATGCCCCCAGAGTGCTGCGCTACCAGATACACATTAAATGCTCCCACAGTGCTGCCAGATACACTAACGCCCCCACAGTCCTGCCAGATACACTAATGCCCCAACAGTGCTGCCAGATACACTAATACACCCACAGTGCTGACAGATACACAAATGCCCACAGTGCTGCCAGATACACAAATGCCCCAGTACTTCTAGGTACACCAATGCCCCCACAGTGCTGCAAGATACACAAATGCCCACAGTGCTGCCAGATACACAAATGCCCCCAGTGCTGCCAGATACACCAATTCCCCCACAGTGCTGCAAGATACACAAATGCCCCCATAGTGCTGAGCTGCCAGATACACATTAAATGCCCCCACAGTGCTGCGCTACCAGATACACATTAAATGCCCCCATAGTGCTGCGTTGCCAGATACACAAATGCCCTCACAGTGCTGCGCTTCCAGATACACATTACATGCCCCCACAGTGCTGCACTGCCAGATACACATTAAATGCCCCCACAGTGCTGCGCTGCCAGATACACAAAGGCCCCCAAAGTGCTGCGCTGCCAGATACACAAAGGCCCTCACAGTGCTGTGCTGCCAGATACACATTAAATGCCCCCACAGTGCTGCACTACCAGATACACAAAGGCCCCCACAGTGCTGCACTGCCAGATACACAAATGCTCCCACAGTGCTGTGCTGCCAGATACACATTAAATGCTCCCACAGTGCTGCGCTGCCAGATACACATTAAATGCCCCCACAGTGCTGTGCTACTAGATACACCAATGCCCCCACAGTGCTGCAAGATACACAAATGCCCACATAGTGCTGAGCTGCCAGATACACATTAAATGCCGCCACAGTGCTGCGCTGCCAGATACACATTAAATGCCCCCACAGTCCGGCCAGATACACTAATGCCCACACAGTCCTGCCAGATACACTAATGCCCCCACAGTGCTGCCAGATACACAAATGCCCAAGTTGCTGCCATATATACAAATGCCCCCAGTACTGCTAGATACACCAATGCCCCCACAGTGCTGCAAGATACACAAATGCCCACAGTGCTGCCAGATACACAAATGCCCCCAGTGCTGCCAGGTACACGAATGCCCCCACAGTGCTGCAAGATACACAAATGCCCCCATAGTGCTGAGCTGCCAGATACACATTAAATGCCCCCACAGTGCTGCGCTGCCAGATACACATTAAATGCCCCCACAGTGCTGCGCTGCCAGACACACATTACATGCCCCCACAGTGCTGCGCTGCCAGATACACATTAAATGCCCCCACAGTGCTGCACTGCCAGATACACAAAGGCCCCCGCAGTGCTGCGCTGCCAGATACACAAATGCTCCCACAGTGCTGCGCTGCCAGATACACATTAAATGCTCCCACAGTGCTGCGCTGCCAGGTACACATAAAAAGCCCCCACAGTGCTGTGCTACTAGATACACCAATGACCCCACAGTGCTGCGAAATACACAAATGCCCACATAGTGCTGAGCTGTCAGATACACATTAAATGCCCCGATAGTGCTACGCTGCCAGATACCCATTAAATGCCCCCATAGTCTGGCCAGATACACTAATGCCCCCACAGTCCTGCCAGATACACTAATGCCCCCACAGTGCTGCCAGATACACAAATGCCCAAGTTGCTGCCATATATACAAATGCCCCCAGTACTGCTAGATACACCAATGCCCCCACAGTGCTGCAAGATACACAAATGCCCACAGTGCTGCCAGATACACAAATGCCCCCAGTGCTGCCAGGTACACGAATGCCCCCACAGTGCTGCAAGATACACAAATGCCCCCATAGTGCTGAGCTGCCAGATACACATTAAATGCCCCCACAGTGCTGCGCTGCCAGATACACATTAAATGTCCCCACAGTGCTGCGCTGCCAAATACACATTACATGCCCCCACAGTGCTGCGCTGCCAGATACACATTAAATGCCCCCACAGTGCTGCGCTGCCAGATGCACATTAAATGCCCCCACAGTGCTGCGCTGCCAGATACACATTGAATGCCCCCACAGTGCTGTGCTACCAGATACACATTAAATGCCCCTATAGTGCTGCGCTACCAGATACACATTAAATGCCCCCACAGTGCTACGCTACCAGATACATATTAAATGCCCCCACAGTGCTGCCAGATACACTAATGCCCCCATAGTCCTGCCAGATACACTAATGCCCTCACAGTCCTGCCAGATACACTAATGCCCCAACAGTGCTGCCAGATACACTAATGTCCCCACAGTGCTGCCAGATACACAAATGCCCCCAGTGCTGCCAGATACACAAATGCCCCCAGTACTGCTAGATACACCAATGCCCCCACAGTGCTGCAAGATACACAAATGTCCACAGTGCTGCCAGATACACCAATGCCCCCACAGTGTTGCAAGATACACAAATGCCCCCATAGTGTTGAGTTGCCAGATACACATTAAATGCCCCCACAGTGCTGCGCTGCCAGATACACATTAACTGCCCCCATAGTCCTGCCAGATACATGAATGCCCCCACAGTCCTGCCAGATACACTAATGCCCCAACAGTGCTGCCAGATACACTAATGCCCCCATAGTCCTGCCAGATACATGAATGCCCCCACAGTCCTGCCAGATACACTAATGCCCCAACAGTGCTGCCAGATACACTAATGCCCCCACAGTGCTGCCAGATACACAAATGCCCAAGTTGCTGCCATATACACAAATGCCCCCAGTACTGCTAGATACACCAATGCCCCACAGTGCTGCCAGTTACACAAATGCCCAGAGTGCTGCCAGATACACATTACATGCTCACACAGTGCTGCAAGATACACAAATGCCCCCATAGTGATGAGCTGCCAGATACACATGAAATGCCCCCACAGTGCTGCGCTGCCAGATACACATTAAATGCCCCCATAGTGTTGCACTGCCAGAAACACAAATGCCCCCACAGTGCTGCGCTGCCAGATACACATTAAATGCCCCCACAGTGCTGCGCTGCCAGATACACATTAAATGCCCCCACAGTGCTGCGCTGCCAGATACACAAAGGCCCCCACAGTGCTGCGCTGCCAGATACACAAATGCCCCCACAGTGCTGTGCTACCAGATACACATTAAATGCCCCCACAGTGCTGCGCTGCCAGATACACATTAAATGCCCCCACAGTGCTTTGCTGCCAGATACACATTAAATGCCCCCACAGTGATGCACTGCCCAATACACAAAGACCCCCACAGTGCTGCGCTGCCAGGTACACAAAGGCCCCCACAGTGCTGCGCTACCAGATACACAAATGCCCCCACAGTGCTGCGCTGCCAGATACACATTAAATGCCACCACAGTGCTGCGGTGCCAGATACACATTAAATGCCCCCACAGTGCTGCGCTGCCAGATACACAAATGCCCCCACAGTGCTGTGCTGCCAGATACACATTAAATGCCCCCACAGTGCTGTGCTACCAGATACACATTAAATGCCCCCACAGTGCTGCACTGCCAGATACACATTAAATGCCCCCACAGTGCTGTGCTGCCAGATACACATTAAATGCCCCCACAGTGATTCGCTGCCCAATACACAAAGACCCCCACAGTGCTGCGCTGCCAGGTACACAAAGGCCCCCGCAGTACTGCGCTACCAGATACACAAATGCCCCCACAGTGCTGCGCTGCCAGATACACATTAAATGCCACCACAGTGCTGCGCTGCCAGATACACTTTAAATGCCCCCACAGTGCTGCGCTGCCAGATACACATTTAATGTCCCCACAGTGCTGTGCTGCCAGATACACATTAAATGCCCCCACAGTGCTGTGCTGCCAGATACACATTAAATGGCCCCACAGTGCTGTACTGCCAGATACACATTAAATGCCCCCCCAGTGCTGCGCTGCCAGATACACATAAAATGCCCCCACAGTGCTGCGCTGCCAGATACACATTAAATGCCCCCACAGTGCTGCCCTGCCAGCTACACATTAAATGCCCTACAGTGCTGCGCTGCCAGCTACACATTAAATGCCCCCACAGTGCAGCACTGCCAGATACACATTAAATGCCCCCACAGTGCTGCGCTGCCAGATACACATTAAATGCCACCACAGTGCTGTGCTGCCAGATACACAAATGCCCCCACAGTGCTGCGCTACCAGATACACATTAAATGCTCCCACAGTGCTGCCTACCAGATACACATTAAATGCCCTAACAGTGCTACACTGCCAGATACACATTAAATGCCCCCACAGTGATGTGTTGCCAGATACACAAAGGCCCCCACAGTGCTGTGCTGCCAGATACACATTAAATGCCCTCACAGTGCTGCACTACCAGATACACAAAGGCCCCCACAGTGCAGTGCTACCAGATACAAATTAAATGCTCCCACAGTGCTGCGCTGCCAGATACACATTAAATGCCCCCACAGTGCTGCGCTGCCAGATACACATTACATGCCCCCACAGTGCTGCGCTGCCAGATACACATTAAATGCCCCCACAGTGCTGCACTGCCAGATACACAAAGGCCCCCACAGTGCTGCGCTGCCAGATACACAAATGCTCCCACAGTGCTGCGCTGCCAGATACACATTGAATGCTCCCACAGTGCTGCGCTGCCAGATACACATTAAATGCCCCCACAGTGCTATGCTACTAGATACACCAATGCCCCCACAGTGCTGCAAAATACACAAATGCCCACCTAGTGCTGAGCTGCCAGATACACATTAAATGCCATGACAGTGCTGAGCTGCCAGATATACATTAAATGCCCCCATAGTCCGGCCAGATACACTAATGCCCCCACAGTCCTACCAGATACACAAATGCCCAAGTTGCTGCCATATACACAAATGCCCCCAGTACTGCTAGATACACCAATGCCCCCACAGTGCTGCCAGATACACTAGTGCCCCCACAGGGCTGCCAGATACACTAATGCCCCCAAAGTGCTGCCAGATACACTAATGCCCCCACAGTCCTGCCAGATACACTAATGCTCCCACAGTCCTGCCAGATACACTGATGCCCCCACAGTGCTGCCAGATACGCAAATGCCCCCAGTGCTGCCAGATACACCAATGCCACCACAGTGCTGCAAGATACACAAATGCCCCCATAGTGCTGCGCTGCCAGACACACATTAAATGCCCCCACAGTGCTGTGCTACCAGATACACATTAAATGCCCCCAGAGTGCTGCGCTACCAGATACACATTAAATGCCCCCACAGTGCTGCCAGATACACTAATGCCCCCATAGTCCTGCCAGATACACTAATGCCCCAACAGTGCTACCAGATACACATTAAATGCCCCCAGAGTGCTGCGCTACCAGATACACATTAAATGCTCCCACAGTGCTGCCAGATACACTAACGCCCCCACAGTCCTGCCAGATACACTAATGCCCCAACAGTGCTGCCAGATACACAAATGCCCACAGTGCTGCCAGATACACAAATGCCCCAGTACTGCTAGGTACACTAATGCCCCCACAGTGCTGCAAGATACTCAAATGCCCACAGTGCTGCCAGATACACAAATACCCCCAGTGCTGCCAGATACACCAATTCCCCCACAGTGCTGCAAGATACACAAATGCCCCCATAGTGCTGAGCTGCCAGATACACATTAAATGCCCCCACAGTGCTGCGCTACCAGATACACATTAAATGCCCCCACAGTGCTTCCAGATACATTAATGCCCCCATAGTCCTGCCAGATACACTAACGCCCCCACAGTCCTGCCAGATACACTAATACCCCAACAGTGCTGCCAGATACACTAATACACCCACAGTGCTGACAGATACACAAATGCCCACAGTGCTGCCAGATACACAAATGCCCCAGTACTTCTAGGTACACCAATGCCCCCACAGTGCTGCAAGATACACAAATGCCCACAGTGCTGCCAGATACACAAATGCCCCCAGTGCTGCCAGATACACCAATTCCCCCACAGTGCTGCAAGATACACAAATGCCCCCATAGTGCTGAGCTGCCAGATACACATTAAATGCCCCCACAGTGCTGCGCTGCCAGATACACATTAAATGCCCCCATAGTGCTGCGTTGCCAGATACACAAATGCCCCCACAGTGCTGCGCTTCCAGATACACATTACATGCCCCCACAGTGCTGCGCTGCCAGATACACATTAAATGCCCCCACAGTGCTGCGCTGCCAGATACACAAAGGCCCCCAAAGTGCTGCGCTGCCAGATACACAAAGGCCCTCACAGTGCTGTGCTGCCAGATACACATTAAATGCCCCCACAGTGCTGCACTACCAGATACACAAAGGCCCCCACAGTGCTGCACTGCCAGATACACAAATGCTCCCACAGTGCTGTGCTGCCAGATACACATTAAATGCTCCCACAGTGCTGCGCTGCCAGATACACATAAAATGCCCCCACAGTGCTGTGCTACTAGATACACCAATGCCCCCACAGTGCTGCAAGATACACAAATGCCCACATAGTGCTGAGCTGCCAGATACACATTAAATGCCGCCACAGTGCTGCGCTGCCAGATACACATTAAATGCCCCCACAGTCCGGCCAGATACACTAATGCCCACACAGTCCTGCCAGATACACTAATGCCCCCACAGTGCTGCCAGATACACAAATGCCCAAGTTGCTGCCATATATACAAATGCCCCCAGTACTGCTAGATACACCAATGCCCCCACAGTGCTGCAAGATACACAAATGCCTACAGTGCAGCCAGATACACAAATGCCCCCAGTGCTGCCAGGTACACGAATGCCCCCACAGTGCTGCAAGATACACAAATGCCCCCATAGTGCTGAGCTGCCAGATACACATTAAATGCCCCCACAGTGCTGCGCTGCCAGATACACATTAAATGCCCCCACAGTGCTGCGCTGCCAGATACACATTACATGCCCCCACAGTGCTGCGCTGCCAGATACACATTAAATGCCCCCACAGTGCTGCACTGCCAGATACACAAAGGCCCCCGCAGTGCTGCGCTGCCAGATACACAAATGCTCCCACAGTGCTGCGCTGCCAGATACACATTAAATGCTTCCACAGTGCTGCGCTGCCAGGTACACATAAAAAGCCCCCACAGTGCTGTGCTACTAGATACACCAATGACCCCACAGTGCTGCGAAATACACAAATGCCCACATAGTGCTGAGCTGTCAGATACACATTAAATGCCCCGATAGTGCTACGCTGCCAGATACCCATTAAATGCCCCCATAGTCTGGCCAGATACACTAATGCCCCCACAGTCCTGCCAGATACACTAATGCCCCCACAGTGCTGCCAGATACACAAATGCCCAAGTTGCTGCCATATACACAAATGCCCCCAGTATTGCCAGATACACTAATGCCCCCACAGTGCTGCCAGATACACAAATGCCCAAGTTGCTGCCATATATACAAATGCCCCCAGTACTGCTAGATACACCAATGCCCCCACAGTGCTGCAAGATACACAAATGCCCACAGTGCTGCCAGATACACAAATGCCCCCAGTGCTGCCAGGTACACGAATGCCCCCACAGTGCTGCAAGATACACAAATGCCCCCATAGTGCTGAGCTGCCAGATACACATTAAATGCCCCCACAGTGCTGCGCTGCCAGATACACATTAAATGTCCCCACAGTGCTGCGCTGCCAGATACACATTACATGCCCCCACAGTGCTGCGCTGCCAGATACACATTAAATGCCCCCACAGTGCTGCACTGCCAGATACACAAAGGCCCCCGCAGTGCTGCGCTGCCAGATACACAAATGCTCCCACAGTGCTGCGCTGCCAGATACACATTAAATGCTCCCACAGTGCTGCGCTGCCAGATACACATTAAATGCCCCCACAGTGCTGCGCTGCCAGATACACATTACATGCCCCCACAGTGCTGCGCTGCCAGATACACATTAAATGCCCCCACAGTGCTGCACTGCCAGATACACAAAGGCCCCCACAGTGCTGCGCTGCCAGATACACAAATGCTCCCACAGTGCTGCGCTGCCAGATACACATTGAATGCTCCCACAGTGCTGCGCTGCCAGATACACATTAAATGCCCCCACAGTGCTGTGCTACTAGATACACCAATGCCCCCACAGTGCTGCAAAATACACAAATGCCCACATAGTGCTGAGCTGCCAGATACACATTAAATGCCATGACAGTGCTGAGCTGCCAGATATACATTAAATGCCCCCATAGTCCGGCCAGATACACTAATGCCCCCACAGTCCTACCAGATACACAAATGCCCAAGTTGCTGCCATATACACAAATGCCCCCAGTACTGCTAGATACACCAATGCCCCCACAGTGCTGCAAGATACACAAATGCCCACAGTCCTGCCAGATACACAAATGCCCCCAGTGCTGCCAGATATACAAATGCCCCCAGTGCTGCCAGATACACCAATGCCCAAATTGCTGCCATATACACAATGCCCAAGTTGCCAAGTCCCCTGTGCTGCCAGATACACAAATGCCCAAGTTGCTGCCATATACACAATGCCCCCAGTACTGCTAGATACACCAATGCCCCCACAGTGCTGCAAGATACACAAATGCCCACAGTGCTGCCAGATACACAAATGCCCCCAGTGCTGCCAGATACACTAATGCCCACACAGTGCTGCAAGATACACAAATGCCCCCTTAGTGCTGAGCTGCCAGATACACATTAAATGCCCTCACAGTGCTGCGCTGCCAGATACACAATAAATGCCCCCATAGTGCTGCGCTGCCAGATACACAAATACCCCCACAGTGCTGCGCTGCCAGATACACATTAAATGCCCCCACAGTGCTGCGCTGTCAGATACACAAATACCCACACAGTGCTGCGCTTCCAGATACACATTAAATGCCCCCAAAGTGCTGCCAGATACACTAATGCCCCCATAGTCCTGCCAGATACACTAATGCCCCCACAGTCCTGCCAGATACACTAATGCCCCCACAGTGCTGCCAGATACACTAATGCCCCCACAGTGCTGCCAGATAAACAAATGCCCACAATGCTGCCAGATACGCATATGCCCCCAGTACTGCTAGATACACCAATGCCCCCACAGTGCTGCAAGATACACAAATGCCCACAGTGCTGCCAGATACACAAATGTCCCCAGTGCTGCCAGATACACCAATGCCCCCACAGTGCTGCCAGATACACAAATGCCCCCAGAGTGCTGATTTGCCAGATACACATTAAATGCCCCCACAGTGCTGCGCTGCCAGATACACATTAAATGCCCCCATAGTGCTGCCAGATACATGAATGCCCCCACAGTCCTGCCAGATACACTAATGCCCCAACAGTGCTGCCAGATACACTAATGCCCCCACAGTGCTGCCAGATACACAAATGCCCAAGTTGCTGCCATATACAGAAATGCGCCCAGTACTGCTAGACACACCAATGCCCCCACAGTGCTGCCAGATACACAAATGCCCAGAGTGCTGCCAGATACACATTACATGCCCCCACAGTGCTGCAAGATACACAAATGCTCCCATAGTGATGAGCTGCCAGATACACATTAAATGCCCCCACAGTGCTGCGCTGCCAGATACACATTAAATGCCCCCATAGTGTTGCACTGCCAGATACACAAATGCCCCCACAGTGCTGCGCTGCCAGATACCCATTAAATGCCCCCACAGTGCTGCGCTGCCAGATACACATTACATGCCGCCACAGTACTGCGCTGCCAGATACACATTAAATGCCCCCACAGTGCTGCGCTGCCAGATACACAAAGGCCCCCACAGTGCTGCGCTGCCAGATACACAAATGCCCCCACTGTGCTGTGCTACCAGATACACATTAAATGCCCCCACAGTGCTGCGCTGCCAGATACACATTAAATGCCCCCACAGTGCTGTGCTGCCAGATACACATTAAATGCCCCCACAGTGCTGCGCTGCCCGATACACAAAGACCCCCACAGTTCTGCGCTGCCAGATACACAAAGGCCCCCACAGTGCTTCTCTACCAGATACACAAATGCCCCCACAGTGCTGCGCTGCCAGATACACAAAGACCCCCACAGTGCTGCGCTGCCAGGTACACAAAGGCCCCCACAGTGCTGCGCTACCAGATACACAAATGCCCCCAGTGCTGCCAGATACACTAATGCCCACACAGTGCTGCAAGATACACAAATGCCCCCTTAGTGCTGAGCTGCCAGATACACATTAAATGCCCTCACAGTGCTGCGCTGCCAGATACACATTAAATGCCCCCATAGTGCTGCGCTGCCAGATACACAAATACCCCCACAGTGCTGCGCTGCCAGATACACATTAAATGCCCCCACAGTGCTGCGCTGTCAGATACACAAATACCCCCACAGTGCTGCGCTTCCAGATACACATTAAATGCCCCCAAAGTGCTGCCAGATACACTAATGCCCCCATAGTCCTGCCAGATACACTAATGCCCCCACAGTCCTGCCAGATACACTAATGCCCCCACAGTGCTGCCAGATACACTAATGCCCCCACAGTGCTGCCAGATAAACAAATGCCCACAGTGCTGCCAGATACGCATATGCCCCCAGTACTGCTAGATACACCAATGCCCCCACAGTGCTGCAAGATACACAAATGCCCACAGTGCTGCCAGATACACAAATGTCCCCAGTGCTGCCAGATACACCAATGCCCCCACAGTGCTGCCAGATACACAAATGCCCCCATAGTGCTGATTTGCCAGATACACATTAAATGCCCCCACAGTGCTGCGCTGCCAGATACACATTAAATGCCCCCATAGTGCTGCCAGATACATGAATGCCCCCACAGTCCTGCCAGATACACTAATGCCCCAACAGTGCTGCCAGATACACTAATGCCCCCACAGTGCTGCCAGATACACAAATGCCCAAGTTGCTGCCATATACAGAAATGCGCCCAGTACTGCTAGACACACCAATGCCCCCACAGTGCTGCCAGATACACAAATGCCCAGAGTGCTGCCAGATACACATTACATGCCCCCACAGTGCTGCAAGATACACAAATGCTCCCATAGTGATGAGCTGCCAGATACACATTAAATGCCCCCACAGTGCTGCGCTGCCAGATACACATTAAATGCCCCCATAGTGTTGCACTGCCAGATACACAAATGCCCCCACAGTGCTGCGCTGCCAGATACCCATTAAATGCCCCCACAGTGCTGCGCTGCCAGATACACATTACATGCCGCCACAGTACTGCGCTGCCAGATACACATTAAATGCCCCCACAGTGCAGCGCTGCCAGATACACAAAGGCCCCCACAGTGCTGCGCTGCCAGATACACAAATGCCCCCACTGTGCTGTGCTACCAGATACACATTAAATGCCCCCACAGTGCTGCGCTGCCAGATACACATTAAATGCCCCCACAGTGCTGTGCTGCCAGATACACATTAAATGCCCCCACAGTGCTGCGCTGCCCGATACACAAAGACCCCCACAGTTCTGCGCTGCCAGATACACAAAGGCCCCCACAGTGCTGCTCTACCAGATACACAAATGCCCCCACAGTGCTGCGCTGCCAGATACACAAAGACCCCCACAGTGCTGCGCTGCCAGGTACACAAAGGCCCCCACAGTGCTGCGCTACCAGATACACAAATGCCCCCACAGTGCTGCGCTGCCAGATACACATTAAATGCCACCACAGTGCTGCGCTGCCAGATACACATTAAATGCCCCCACAGTGCTGCGCTGCCAGATACACAAATGCCCCACAGTGCTGTGCTGCCAGATACACATTAAATGCCCCCACAGTGCTGTGCTACCAGATACACATTAAATGCCCCCACAGTGCTGCACTGCCAGATACACATTAAATGCCCCCACAGTGCTGTGCTGCCAGATACACATTAAATGCCCCCACAGTGATGCGCTGCCCAATACACAAAGAGCCCCACAGTGCTGCGCTGCCAGGTACACAAAGGCCCCCACAGTGCTGCGCTACCAGATACACAAATGCCCCCACAGTGCTGCGCTGCCAGATACACATTAAATGCCAACACAGTGCTGCGCTGCCAGATACACATTAAATGCCCCCACAGTGCTGCGCTGCCAGATACACATTAAATGCCCCCACAGTGCTGTGCTGTCAGATACACATTAAATGCCCCCACAGTGCTGCACTGCCAGATACACAAAGGCCCCCGCAGTGCTGCGCTGCCAGATACACAAATGCTCCCACAGTGCTGCGCTGCCAGATACACATTAAATGCTTCCACAGTGCTGCGCTGCCAGGTACACATAAAAAGCCCCCACAGTGCTGTGCTACTAGATACACCAATGACCCCACAGTGCTGCGAAATACACAAATGCCCACATAGTGCTGAGCTGTCAGATACACATTAAATGCCCCGATAGTGCTACGCTGCCAGATACCCATTAAATGCCCCCATAGTCTGGCCAGATACACTAATGCCCCCACAGTCCTGCCAGATACACTAATGCCCCCACAGTGCTGCCAGATACACAAATGCCCAAGTTGCTGCCATATACACAAATGCCCCCAGTATTGCCAGATACACTAATGCCCCCACAGTGCTGCCAGATACACAAATGCCCAAGTTGCTGCCATATATACAAATGCCCCCAGTACTGCTAGATACACCAATGCCCCCACAGTGCTGCAAGATACACAAATGCCCACAGTGCTGCCAGATACACAAATGCCCCCAGTGCTGCCAGGTACACGAATGCCCCCACAGTGCTGCAAGATACACAAATGCCCCCATAGTGCTGAGCTGCCAGATACACATTAAATGCCCCCACAGTGCTGCGCTGCCAGATACACATTAAATGTCCCCACAGTGCTGCGCTGCCAGATACACATTACATGCCCCCACAGTGCTGCGCTGCCAGATACACATTAAATGCCCCCACAGTGCTGCACTGCCAGATACACAAAGGCCCCCGCAGTGCTGCGCTGCCAGATACACAAATGCTCCCACAGTGCTGCGCTGCCAGATACACATTAAATGCTCCCACAGTGCTGCGCTGCCAGATACACATTAAATGCCCCCACAGTGCTGCGCTGCCAGATACACATTACATGCCCCCACAGTGCTGCGCTGCCAGATACACATTAAATGCCCCCACAGTGCTGCACTGCCAGATACACAAAGGCCCCCACAGTGCTGCGCTGCCAGATACACAAATGCTCCCACAGTGCTGCGCTGCCAGATACACATTGAATGCTCCCACAGTGCTGCGCTGCCAGATACACATTAAATGCCCCCACAGTGCTGTGCTACTAGATACACCAATGCCCCCACAGTGCTGCAAAATACACAAATGCCCACATAGTGCTGAGCTGCCAGATACACATTAAATGCCATGACAGTGCTGAGCTGCCAGATATACATTAAATGCCCCCATAGTCCGGCCAGATACACTAATGCCCCCACAGTCCTACCAGATACACAAATGCCCAAGTTGCTGCCATATACACAAATGCCCCCAGTACTGCTAGATACACCAATGCCCCCACAGTGCTGCAAGATACACAAATGCCCACAGTCCTGCCAGATACACAAATGCCCCCAGTGCTGCCAGATATACAAATGCCCCCAGTGCTGCCAGATACACCAATGCCCAAATTGCTGCCATATACACAATGCCCAAGTTGCCAAGTCCCCTGTGCTGCCAGATACACAAATGCCCAAGTTGCTGCCATATACACAATGCCCCCAGTACTGCTAGATACACCAATGCCCCCACAGTGCTGCAAGATACACAAATGCCCACAGTGCTGCCAGATACACAAATGCCCCCAGTGCTGCCAGATACACTAATGCCCACACAGTGCTGCAAGATACACAAATGCCCCCTTAGTGCTGAGCTGCCAGATACACATTAAATGCCCTCACAGTGCTGCGCTGCCAGATACACAATAAATGCCCCCATAGTGCTGCGCTGCCAGATACACAAATACCCCCACAGTGCTGCGCTGCCAGATACACATTAAATGCCCCCACAGTGCTGCGCTGTCAGATACACAAATACCCACACAGTGCTGCGCTTCCAGATACACATTAAATGCCCCCAAAGTGCTGCCAGATACACTAATGCCCCCATAGTCCTGCCAGATACACTAATGCCCCCACAGTCCTGCCAGATACACTAATGCCCCCACAGTGCTGCCAGATACACTAATGCCCCCACAGTGCTGCCAGATAAACAAATGCCCACAATGCTGCCAGATACGCATATGCCCCCAGTACTGCTAGATACACCAATGCCCCCACAGTGCTGCAAGATACACAAATGCCCACAGTGCTGCCAGATACACAAATGTCCCCAGTGCTGCCAGATACACCAATGCCCCCACAGTGCTGCCAGATACACAAATGCCCCCAGAGTGCTGATTTGCCAGATACACATTAAATGCCCCCACAGTGCTGCGCTGCCAGATACACATTAAATGCCCCCATAGTGCTGCCAGATACATGAATGCCCCCACAGTCCTGCCAGATACACTAATGCCCCAACAGTGCTGCCAGATACACTAATGCCCCCACAGTGCTGCCAGATACACAAATGCCCAAGTTGCTGCCATATACAGAAATGCGCCCAGTACTGCTAGACACACCAATGCCCCCACAGTGCTGCCAGATACACAAATGCCCAGAGTGCTGCCAGATACACATTACATGCCCCCACAGTGCTGCAAGATACACAAATGCTCCCATAGTGATGAGCTGCCAGATACACATTAAATGCCCCCACAGTGCTGCGCTGCCAGATACACATTAAATGCCCCCATAGTGTTGCACTGCCAGATACACAAATGCCCCCACAGTGCTGCGCTGCCAGATACCCATTAAATGCCCCCACAGTGCTGCGCTGCCAGATACACATTACATGCCGCCACAGTACTGCGCTGCCAGATACACATTAAATGCCCCCACAGTGCTGCGCTGCCAGATACACAAAGGCCCCCACAGTGCTGCGCTGCCAGATACACAAATGCCCCCACTGTGCTGTGCTACCAGATACACATTAAATGCCCCCACAGTGCTGCGCTGCCAGATACACATTAAATGCCCCCACAGTGCTGTGCTGCCAGATACACATTAAATGCCCCCACAGTGCTGCGCTGCCCGATACACAAAGACCCCCACAGTTCTGCGCTGCCAGATACACAAAGGCCCCCACAGTGCTTCTCTACCAGATACACAAATGCCCCCACAGTGCTGCGCTGCCAGATACACAAAGACCCCCACAGTGCTGCGCTGCCAGGTACACAAAGGCCCCCACAGTGCTGCGCTACCAGATACACAAATGCCCCCAGTGCTGCCAGATACACTAATGCCCACACAGTGCTGCAAGATACACAAATGCCCCCTTAGTGCTGAGCTGCCAGATACACATTAAATGCCCTCACAGTGCTGCGCTGCCAGATACACATTAAATGCCCCCATAGTGCTGCGCTGCCAGATACACAAATACCCCCACAGTGCTGCGCTGCCAGATACACATTAAATGCCCCCACAGTGCTGCGCTGTCAGATACACAAATACCCCCACAGTGCTGCGCTTCCAGATACACATTAAATGCCCCCAAAGTGCTGCCAGATACACTAATGCCCCCATAGTCCTGCCAGATACACTAATGCCCCCACAGTCCTGCCAGATACACTAATGCCCCCACAGTGCTGCCAGATACACTAATGCCCCCACAGTGCTGCCAGATAAACAAATGCCCACAGTGCTGCCAGATACGCATATGCCCCCAGTACTGCTAGATACACCAATGCCCCCACAGTGCTGCAAGATACACAAATGCCCACAGTGCTGCCAGATACACAAATGTCCCCAGTGCTGCCAGATACACCAATGCCCCCACAGTGCTGCCAGATACACAAATGCCCCCATAGTGCTGATTTGCCAGATACACATTAAATGCCCCCACAGTGCTGCGCTGCCAGATACACATTAAATGCCCCCATAGTGCTGCCAGATACATGAATGCCCCCACAGTCCTGCCAGATACACTAATGCCCCAACAGTGCTGCCAGATACACTAATGCCCCCACAGTGCTGCCAGATACACAAATGCCCAAGTTGCTGCCATATACAGAAATGCGCCCAGTACTGCTAGACACACCAATGCCCCCACAGTGCTGCCAGATACACAAATGCCCAGAGTGCTGCCAGATACACATTACATGCCCCCACAGTGCTGCAAGATACACAAATGCTCCCATAGTGATGAGCTGCCAGATACACATTAAATGCCCCCACAGTGCTGCGCTGCCAGATACACATTAAATGCCCCCATAGTGTTGCACTGCCAGATACACAAATGCCCCCACAGTGCTGCGCTGCCAGATACCCATTAAATGCCCCCACAGTGCTGCGCTGCCAGATACACATTACATGCCGCCACAGTACTGCGCTGCCAGATACACATTAAATGCCCCCACAGTGCAGCGCTGCCAGATACACAAAGGCCCCCACAGTGCTGCGCTGCCAGATACACAAATGCCCCCACTGTGCTGTGCTACCAGATACACATTAAATGCCCCCACAGTGCTGCGCTGCCAGATACACATTAAATGCCCCCACAGTGCTGTGCTGCCAGATACACATTAAATGCCCCCACAGTGCTGCGCTGCCCGATACACAAAGACCCCCACAGTTCTGCGCTGCCAGATACACAAAGGCCCCCACAGTGCTGCTCTACCAGATACACAAATGCCCCCACAGTGCTGCGCTGCCAGATACACAAAGACCCCCACAGTGCTGCGCTGCCAGGTACACAAAGGCCCCCACAGTGCTGCGCTACCAGATACACAAATGCCCCCACAGTGCTGCGCTGCCAGATACACATTAAATGCCACCACAGTGCTGCGCTGCCAGATACACATTAAATGCCCCCACAGTGCTGCGCTGCCAGATACACAAATGCCCCACAGTGCTGTGCTGCCAGATACACATTAAATGCCCCCACAGTGCTGTGCTACCAGATACACATTAAATGCCCCCACAGTGCTGCACTGCCAGATACACATTAAATGCCCCCACAGTGCTGTGCTGCCAGATACACATTAAATGCCCCCACAGTGATGCGCTGCCCAATACACAAAGAGCCCCACAGTGCTGCGCTGCCAGGTACACAAAGGCCCCCACAGTGCTGCGCTACCAGATACACAAATGCCCCCACAGTGCTGCGCTGCCAGATACACATTAAATGCCAACACAGTGCTGCGCTGCCAGATACACATTAAATGCCCCCACAGTGCTGCGCTGCCAGATACACATTAAATGCCCCCACAGTGCTGTGCTGTCAGATACACATTAAATGCCCCCACAGTGCTGTGCTGCCAGATACACATTAAATGCCCCAACAGTGCTGCACTGCCAGATACACATTAAATGCCCCCACAGTGCTGCGCTGCCAGATACACATAAAATGCCCCCACAGTGCTGCGCTGCCAGATACACATTAAATGCCCCCACAGTGCTGCCCTGCCAGCTACACATTAAATGACCCACAGTGCTGCGCTGCCAGCTACACATTAAATGCCCCCACAGTGCAGCGCTGCCAGATACACATTAAATGCCCCCACAGTGCTGCGCTGCCAGATACACATTAAATGCCACCACAGTGCTGTGCTGCCAGATACACAAATGCCCCCACAGTGCTGCGCTACCAGATACACATTAAATGCTCCCACAGTGCTGCGCTACCAGATACACATTAAATGCCCTAACAGTGCTACACTGCCAGATACACATTAAATGCCCCCACAGTGCTGTGTTGCAAGATACACAAAGGCCCCCACAGTGCTGTGCTGCCAGATACACATTAAATGCCCCCACAGTGCTGCACTACCAGATACACAAAGGCCCCCACAGTGCTGTGCTACCAGATACACAAATGCTCCCACAGTACTGCGCTGCCAGATACACATTAAATGCCCCCACAGTGCTGCGCTGCCAGATACACATTACATGCCCCCACAGTGCTGCGCTGCCAGATACACATTAAATGCCCCCACAGTGCTGCACTGCCAGATACACAAAGGCCCCCACAGTGCTGCGCTGCCAGATACACAAATGCTCCCACAGTGCTGCGCTGCCAGATACACATTGAATGCTCCCACAGTGCTGCGCTGCCAGATACACATTAAATGCCCCCACAGTGCTGTGCTACTAGATACACCAATGCCCCCACAGTGCTGCAAAATACACAAATGCCCACATAGTGCTGAGCTGCCAGATACACATTAAATGCCATGACAGTGCTGCGCTGCCAGATATACATTAAATGCCCCCATAGTCCGGCCAGATACGCTAATGCCCCCACAGTCCTGCCAGATACACTAATGCCCAAGTTGCTGCCATATACACAAATGCCCCCAGTACTGCTAGATACACCAATGCCCCCACAGTGCTGCAAGATACACAAATGCCCACAGTGCTGCCAGATATACAAATGCCCCCAGTGCTGCCAGATACACCAATGCCCAAGTTGCTGCCATATACACAATGCCCAAGTTGCCAAGTCCCCTGTGCTGCCAGATACACAAATGCCCAAGTTGCTGCCATATACACAAATGCCCCCAGTACTGTTAGATACACCAATGCCCCCACAGTGCTGCAAGATACACAAATGCCCACAGTGCAGCCAGATACACAAATGCCCCCAGTGCTGAGCTGCCAGATACACATTAAATGCCCCCATAGTGCTGCGCTGCCAGATACACAAATACCCCCACAGTGCTGCGCTGCCAGATACACATTAAATGCCCCCACAGTGCTGCGCTGCCAGATACACAAATACCCCCACAGTGCTGCGCTTCCAGATACACATTAAATGCCCCCACAGTGCTGCCAGATTCACTAATGCCCCCATAGTCCTGCCAGATACACTAATGCCCCCACAGTCCTGCCAGATACACTAATGCCCCCACAGTGCTGCCAGATACACTAATGCCCCCACAGTGCTGCCAGATACACAAATGCCCACAGTGCTGCCAGATACGCATATGCCCCCAGTACTGCTAGATACACCAATGCCCCCACAGTGCTGCAAGATACACAAATGCCCACAGTGCTGCCAGATACACAAATGTCCCCAGTGCTGCCAGATACACCAATGCCCCCACAGTGCTGCAAGATACACAAATGCCCCCATAGTGCTGATTTGCCAGATACACATTAAATGCCCCCACAGTGCTTCGCTGCCAGATACACATTAAATGCCCCCATAGTGCTGCCAGATACATGAATGCCCCCACAGTCCTGCCAGATACACTAATGCCCCAACAGTGCTGCCAGATACACTAATGCCCCCACAGTGCTGCCAGATACACAAATGCCCAAGTTGCTGCCATATACACAAATGCGCCCAGTACTGCTAGATACACCAATGCCCCCACAGTGCTGCCAGATACACAAATGCCCAGAGTGCTGCCAGATATACATTACATGCCCCCACAGTGCTGCAAGATACACAAATGCTCCCATAGTGATGAGCTGCCAGATACACATTAAATGCCCCCACAGTGCTGCGCTGCCAGATACACATTAAATGCCCCCATAGTGTTGCACTGCCAGATACACAAATGCCCCCACAGTGCTGCGCTGCCAGATACCCATTAAATGCCCCCACAGTGCTGCGCTGCCAGATACACATTACATGCCGCCACAGTACTGCGCTGCCAGATACACATTAAATGCCCCCACAGTGCTGCGCTGCCAGATACACAAAGGCCCCCACAGTGCTGCGCTGCCAGATACACAAATGCCCCCACTGTGCTGTGCTACCAGATACACATTAAATGCCCCCACAGTGCTGCGCTGCCAGATACACATTAAATGCCCCCACAGTGCTGTGCTGCCAGATACACATTAAATGCCCCCACAGTGCTGCGCTGCCCGATACACAAAGACCCCCACAGTTCTGCGCTGCCAGATACACAAAGGCCCCCACAGTGCTGCTCTACCAGATACACAAATGCCCCCACAGTGCTCCGCTGCCAGATACACATTAATACCACCACAGTGCTGCCCTGCCAGCTACACATTAAATGACCCCACAGTGCTGCGCTGCCAGCTACACATTAAATGCCACCACAGTGCAGCGCTACCAGATACACATTAAATGCCCTAACAGTGCTACACTGCCAGATACACATTAAAAGCCCCCACAGTGCTGTGCTGCCAGATACACAAAGGCCCCCACAGTGCTGTGCTGCCAGATACACATTAAATGCCCCCCACAGTGCTGCACTACCAGATACACAAAGGCCCCCACAGTGCTGCACTGCCAGATACACAAATGCTCCCACAGTGCTGCGCTGCCAGATACACATTAAATGTTCCCACAGTGCTGCGCTGCCAGATACACATTAAATGCGCCCACAGTGCTGTGCTACTAGATACACCAATGCCCCCACAGTGCTGCAAGATACACTAATGCCCACATAGTGCTGAGCTGCCAGATACACATTAAATGCCCCCACAGTGCTGCGCTGCCAGATACACATTAAATGCCCCCATAGTCCGGCAAGATACACTAATGCCCCCACAGTCCTGCCAGATACACTAATGCCCCCACAGTGCTGCCAGATACACAAATGCCCCCAGTACTGCTAGATACACCAATGCCCCCACAGTGCTGCAAGATACACAAATGCCCACAGTGCTGCCAGATACACAAATGCCCCCAGTGCTGCCAGATACACCAATGCCCCCACAGTGCTGCAAGATACACAAATGCCCCATAGTGCTGAGCTGCCAGATACACATTAAATGCCCCCACAGTGCTGCGCTGCCAGATACACATTAAATGCCCCCATAGTGCTGCGCTGCCAGATACACAAATGCCCCCACAGTGCTGCGCTACCAGATACACATTAAATGCCCCCACAGTGCTGCGCTGCCAGATACACATTACATGCCCCCACAGTGCTGCGCTGCCAGATACACATTAAATGCCCCAGAGTGCTGCACTGCCAGATACACAAAGGCCCCCACAGTGCTGCGCTGCCAGATACACAAATGCTCCCACAGTGCTGTGCTGCCAGATACACATTAAATGCTCCCATAGTGCTGCGCTGCCAGATACACATTAAATGCCCCCACAGTGCTGTGCTACTAGATACACCAATGCCCCCACACTGTGCAAGATACACTAATGCCCACATAGTGCTGAGCTGCCAGATACACATTAAATGGCCCCACAGTGCTGCGCTGCCAGATACACATTAAATGCCCCCATAGTCCGGCCAGATACACTAATGCCCCCACAGTCCTGCCAGATACACGAATGCCCCCACAGTGCTGCCATATACACAAATGCCCAAGTTGCTGCCATATACACAAATGCCCCCAGTACTGCTAGATACACCAATGCCCCAACAGTGCTGCAAGATACACAAATGCCCACAGTGCTGCCAGATACACAAATGCCCCCAGTGCTGCCAGATACACCAATGCCCCCACAGTGCTGCAAGATACACAAATGCCCCCATAGTGCTGAGCTGCCAGATACACATTAAATGCCCCCACAGTGCTGTGCTGCAGGGTACACATTAAATGCCCCCATAGTGCTGTGCTGCCAGATACACAAATACCCCCACAGTGCTGCGCTACCAGATACACTTTAAATGCCCCCACAGTGCTGCGCTGCCAGATACACATTACATGCCCCCACAGTGCTGCGCTGCCAGATACACATTAAATGCCCCCACAGTGCTGCACTGCCAGATACACAAATGCTCTCACAGTGCTGCGCTACCAAATACACATTAAATGCCCCCACAGTGCTGCGCTGCCAGATACACATTAAATGCCCCCACAGTGCTGCGCTGCCAGATACACATTAAATGCCCCCACAGTGCTGCACTGCCAGATACACAATAAATGCTCCCACAGTGCTGCGCTACCAGATACACATTAAATGCCCCCACAGTGCTGCGTTGCCAGATACACATTAAATGCCCCCACAGTGCTGCGCTGCCAGATACACATTAAATGCCCCCACAGTGCTGCGCTGCCAGATACACATTAAATGCCCCCACAGTGCTGCGCTGCCAGATACACATTAAATGCCCCCACAGTGCTGCACTGCCAGATACACAATAAATGCTCCCACAGTGCTGCGCTACCAGATACACATTAAATGCCCCCACAGTGCTGCGTTGCCAGATACACATTAAATGCCCCCACAGTGCTGCGCTGCCAGATACACATTAAATGCCCCCACAGTGCTGTGCTACTAGATACACAAATGCCCCCACAGTGCTGCGCTGCCAGATACACAAATGCCCCCACAGTGCTGCGCTGCCATATACACAAATGCCCTCACAGTGCTGCGCCGCCAGATACACAAATGCCCCCAATGCCAGATAACCGGATCCCAGTGCAGCGGGGATGGGCATTGCGCAGTGTGCTGAGGTCTGGGAGCTTAGCTACCGGCACCTCAGCTACATGCAGGCAGAGAGCTACGGCAGCAGGGACAAGCGTCCCGAGCTGCCGTACACTCGTCCCACCCTCAACCCTGGGCTCACTCACCGCAATCTTGATGTTTGGTCCGCGGCGCGGCTCTCCCCTCCATTCCCAGGCTCCAGTCATCTCAAATATGGCTCCGGTCCATGAGCCATTTAAAGCTCACGGCCGGCAGCCAATCACGGGCCGCCGCTGCCAGCCCGCGAGCTGATTCTCTGATGGCTGGCACCATATTAGAAATGGGCAGCCGCCCTTAAATAGCCGGTGCTCTGTTCGTCCGCTCCAGACGAACGTGTCTGGAGCCGGCCCTGCTCACATCTATGTGTCATCCAAGTCTATCTCTTACTCTATAGCTCTCTTGAGCAAGACCCACTTTCCTCATGTACTCTACCTTTACTCACTATTGTCATTTCTTCCCCCATGCTTACAGTGGCCCTTTACCAATCTGCAGGACACTAATTTGTTATGATTTTTTGTAAAATGTCTAATGTGCATTTTAATTTTTATCCTGCTTTATTCTGCTTTTTTGTATTGTAACTAGGGTGGTGCCACCCATCTCACATGTCACCCCACCGCTAGCTATAGCACTGCCCACTTTAATGTACTGTGGGCCTAATTCAGACCTGATTGCAGTAGAAAACTTTTCCTCTAATGGGCAAAACCATGGGCCTAATTCAGACCCGATCGCTGCAGAGGCAGCAGTTGTAGCCTGATGCCCTATGTCTAGTGTGCACCTAGTGAGATGCAAAAGAAGGCAGAGGTGGTCGCAGGGTGGGAGGGGCATGTCAATGGCGTTAGAACACCACTGGGGGGACGCAGTCCAGACAATGCAGACGTTTCTGGTCTGTTGCTGGGGTGGGCGGCAGCTGCGTGATGCCACACGCAGCTGATGCGACCCAGAACATGGCGGGTAGCTGCCTGCCAGCTACTTAGCGGGTGCGAAAGCATTGCCGCTGTGCGATACTTTCACACCTGTTTGTGTGGGGGGAGGGCCTGACATGCAGGGCGGACTAGCCCTATACTGGGTGACCCCGCATGTCAGACAATCTGATCGTAGATGTGCTAAATTTGGCACCTCTGTGATCAGTTTACAAGAGAGTATCCCGCACCTGAACTAATAGTAATTAATTTTAATATTAGGGATTATATGTTAAATTCTTAATGTGCATAACACATATACATATAAATATCAGTGCTACCCACTAATCCAAAAGTATATATAGAAGAAAAGAATTGTAGCAGGGATCAGTTTCTTAGGGTGCACTCCATCCCATTCATGAATATATATCTGTAATATTTTATAGTTTCATGAATTTGCTGCTGAGTGTACATTCTCAAACATAAATAACCAATACCCACGTGGAATACTTCCCTTGCTTTTATTCCACATGTGATATTATTATGGCCTGGATATTTGACCATACAGAAGCTAAATATTTAAAAACAATATAGAGATAGAAAAACGTGAAGAAAAGAAAATCTTTATTAGACAGATTTCTGTCTTGTGTACAAATAAAATATTGTTAAAACCAAATTGTGTGCCGCCTGTTATTTCTTATATATTCAATGTACTCTTATGATGAGTATAAATGTTTAACGCTCCAGATGTTTATATATATCTCCTATAAATAGTATTGTATTATTATCCTTGCCATAGATTTCTATGCACAATACATAGCTGCATCTATACCCGAATTGTATACTGCATACAGTATTCAATATGATCTATGTTGATCTCAATGAATTATAAGAAGAAGAAAAGAGGAGTATATATGAGATTTAATGTTTCAATCACAGCCTTGGTATTTGTAATGTATCTACTCACTTTATTGTACTAGCAACAATTGTTTCAAATATTGTATTGCTTTATGTACAGAGACTGGCAACAAATGTTGCCGTCTAAGTTTCAATGAGAGTTCTTGGCAGTCTGCCTTTATTTCTGTACCAGGGACACTAAGCAGGCATTACACATGCCAGATTTTTTGGCTGTTCGTAATGTTTTGCCCAAAATATTTATTGTCTCAATCTGTGTCCCTCTGATACTATCCAGCAACAAGGGAAATATGTCCCAGGTAATATACCAGTCAATTTATATAGATCATATTAGATGTTCCAGTATATTTCCAGATACATCTACTCCTGTGCTTTTATGCACGGAGTTCTATAGTTCCCCATGCATCATGTGCACTAGATGTAATGATTGCTGCAGGGATTGCTGTCTGCTCCTAATGCAAATAAATAGTAATAGGATATATGAGAGTCAGTGATTAATATATATATTAGATCATTTGCGGTAGTGTTTTAAGCTCAAAATATACTGACTCTACTTCTTATAGATATATTTTATTAGGCATGGCAGTGTGTCTGAAAACAATGGTACATAAATGACTAGCACATTTTTAATATAAGTACATAACTAGGCTTCCTGTCACTAAATCTCCTTCACACAGTACACGGCATATAGGTATACAGTAATGGCAATTCACTTATGAGCTATAAACATTTAACATAGCACTGGTGGCACACGGCTAACCAATGCGCATTTCGCTCTATGGTAGAGCTTCCTCTGGGCTCTAGCGTGCGGCGCCCGCCTTCCATCGAGATTTATATGGACCATATATAGGATAATACAGTTTTTGTCTTAAGACTTAAAAGGTGGCCACATTACAGTACATAAGAAAATCAAGAAAAACAAGAGAAACATCTGTCTGTATGTACTGGAACCATTTGATATACATTAAAATGATTTCAAGGACTGGTGAAATATTAAAATATAGTGATATGAAAATAAAGTGTGATAATAAAACTATAAGACTCTGGTTAATGTTTCTCACTGTGAACCTTTTATTTATGGCATCCGGTCTCTAGGTTAACAAGACTTAGGTCAGCAGTGTCTAGGTCACCACTATTGGTCGACAATAACTGAGTCAACAGGGTTTCTAGGTCTACAGGGTCTCTAGGTAAACATGTTCTAGGTTGACAGGTCAAAAGGTCGACATGAGTTTTTAACTTTTTTTTTTTACTTTCTCACACTTTACGATCCACGTGGACAACGATTGGGAACGGTAACCTGTGCCGAGTGCAGCGGAGCGAGGCACCTTGCCCAAAGCATGGCGAGCGAAGCGGTGCACTAATTGGGGTTTCCGGTCACTGTACAGCGAAAATGACACCAATTTTTTTTTAAACCTCATGTCGACCTTTTGACCTGTCGACCTAGACCAAGTTGACCTAGAGACCCTGTCGACCTAGAATCCCTGTCAACCTAGTTACTGACGACCAATAGTGGTCGATCTAGACACTGTCGACGTAAGTGTGGTCAACCTTCAATACCACGTTCTTTATTTATTATAAATGCTGTTTTGTCTATAAGATCTGTGTATACTAGTATTTCAATTATAATGTCCTATACATTTACCCTCTCGAGTTGCATCAAGGTATCTCTTGTTATGACACTCATTTTTTTATTTTCACCTCCATACAGCAGGCATGTGTTATAATTGTAACATTCCCCACAAATATCTTCACATATAGCAACAAAGTATCTTTTATCCTTACACTTAGGGGCAGATGTATTAAGCTGGAGAAGGCATAAGGAAGTGATAAACCAGTGATAAGTGCAAGGTGATAAATGCACCAGCCAGTCAGCTCCTAACTGTCAATTTTCATATTAGAGCTGATTGGCTGGTGCGTTTATCACCTTGCTTTTATCACTGGTTTATCACTTCCTTATGCCTTCAACAGGTTAATACACCTGCCCCTGTGTTCTTAATGTAACATTTATTTTGTTGTTATACACTAAAGATATACAGTCATTTCTGCCTTCAGTATAATATAGTAGAGAAAGACCACCTTTCTGTCAAAGTGACAGTTACTCCACCCCCTTTCTCCTAGACCCCACCCCTTTAATATTAAATGATAGTGTTTGATAACGCTTTATATAAATTTTATATAAAATTTATAGTGTTCGATATTAAACCGTATTAAAAGATAATTACTTTGAAAAGAGTGTCACGTAACAGCAGTCGCAGAATGCGCAATAAAACTGTGTCACAAACCAGCTTGTGATGAAAAAATTGACTTTAACAGGCTGTACAATTTCAAAACATTACAGTGTTATAGTTCACATGTTATAGTTCACACATTCCAACAATTTAAACGTCACGCTTGGTACACATGGTACAGCTTTAAAAAGCATAATGACTAATGACCATGTCCATTTTCTTAGATGCACGGATGCATCACACATGGCACTAATTTAAAAAACATATTGATTTTAATGACCATGCATGATTAATGATGACAGCACAATTTAAAAATCCACAGATCTACGGACTACCGTGACAAAACAAATTCAAAAGTCTTAGAACTACAGAATACAAAACTTGTATCAAAGACATCTGGTTATTAAATCAGCGTGTTATCTCTGTAGAAGAACATTAGCGCCACCTACAGGGCTATGTGTTGACTCAAAATGACAGTGCTTTTAAATAAATATATATATATCCCTTATCCAAAATGCTTGGGACCAGAGGTATTTTGGATATCCGATTTTTCCGTATTTTGGAATCATTAGATACCATAATGAGATATGGTGATGGGACCTAAATCTAAGCACAGAATGCATATATGTTACATGTACACCTTATACACACACACACAGCCTGAAAGTAATTTTAGCTACAAATCAGTAATCCAGTTGAGGATAATGCTCCCTTGTACCAAGTTTACACCTTGTTAAGGTGAGGGAGTTCGTACATCCATATCACCTACTGGATATTTATGGAATCATAAAATAATTTGTTTTCATGTACATTAGTTCATAAGAACTTCTGTATAAGGCTTTTTATGAATTAATTTTGTTATTAAATAATTTTATTCTAATTGTTTGTTTGGGTGACTTTTTGGTGATTGGTTATCCACTGTAGGAATCCAGAAAACCTCATCTTCTACAGTATAAGATATATCCATTTGGAAGGACTTCCGTTCAATCTATACAAGAACTTTAGAGCACTCAGGAATTGTTTTTTCTGTATATATATATATATATATATATATATATATGTATTTGGTATGTTTTTTAAGCGCTGAGTACGGCGTGTAAGGTACCACTAACAGATTATAGCTTCATTGTAACTGAAAAGAATTATCACATTTACTAATTTATAAACCAAAGTTTATATGCTTAAAAACCCCGCCCCAGCATCTTGGAAATGTAGGACGGCATACCACAGGTTGGTGGCGGCCATTTGGCTCACAGCCATGACTATAAGAATAGGACACAGCTCTGAAGTGGGACAGAGCTCTGAGAAGGAATTTCAACCGAAGTTGCATCGCTATACACGCGTGAAGGCATTATGGTAAGTAATAATAATAATAATAATAATAATAATAATAATAATAATTTTATTTATATAGCGCTCTTTCTCCAATAGGACCCAAGGCACTTAATTGTTATTATTATTATTATTATTATGCAGGGTTGCAGATTAAATATTTGGTAATAGTGTCATCTAACGGGGCATTATCATGTTGCAGGTGTGGGTCATGCAGATGCAATAGGCTATCTCATATTTATACAAATTGCATATTTTTTATTTTACAAATATAGCTGTGAATTATGTGACTGCCTGAATGGTGTTTAAATATGTGGTAATAGTGCCATTTAGCGGCGCATTATCATGTTGCAGGTGTGGGTCATGCAGATGCAATAGGCTATCTCATATTTATACAAATTGCATATTTTTTATTTTACAAATATAGCTGTGAATTATGTGACTGCCTGAATGATGTTTAAATATGTGGTAATAGTGCCATTTAGTGGCGCATTATCATTTGCAGGTGTGGGTCATGCAGATGCAATAGGCTATCTCATATTTATACAAATTGCATATTATTTATTTTACAAATATAGCTGTGAATTAATGTGACTAAAGTGCAAAAAAAAGGGATATAAAATATCAGGAAGCGCTTCCTGATATTTTATATCCCATTTTTTTTTTGCACTTTAATCTACAATTGGTATTTAGTAAGTACCATTGGGAACAGCTTAGTATTGATTCAATTAATTAATTTTGTGTATGATAAAATGAGCAGGATAGTTGACCATACGAGCGCCAGGGATTTCTTTTGGTTTTTAATTAATGTGACTGCCTGAAGGTTGTTTAAATATGTGGTAATAGTGCCATCTAGTGGATCATTTTGGGAATGCACCGACACTGTATTTCATGTAAATCATTTGACTGATATTAAATGTATCTCATTTTCATTATTGGTTCAGAGACAGACAATGCAGAACATCAACAATAAAGATAATTTCATGTGTACATCCGGATCCGATGATGATGATGATTTGCCAAGTTATCAAACGAGCCATGGTAAGCTATGTCTATAAATACCATTGACACGTTTTTATTTATTTTTAAAAGTTTAAATAGTTCGAAATTATAGTCAAGGTCTACAATTTGTTCATTTTTACTTATTTTTAAAAGTTTAAATAGTATGAACGTACAACAGTCTGGATACATTGATAAGTAATTAAATAATTATTTTCTCATTTTTATTTCTCACAATTTAATGACAGGCACCACAAACACAGAGAATTTCGATGATGTTGGAGATAGTCCATTTGGTTTAGATTTCAGCATTATATCCGATTTTACTAATATTTTGGAATTTCCAGCCTGTGAGTAACATGATATTTTTATTTTATTTTTATTTATTTTTATTTATTTTTTATTATTTTTTTTAATTTTTTTATTTTTTTTTTATGTATTTTTTCCACGGCTAAAGAATTAAAAATAACCTTGTACAGTTGTGTTGATTTGTTGTCAACTGTACACACTTTATATTCTCAATAATACAACTCTTTTTCATGTTATTCTAATTTTATACCATATGTAATATTTATTTTTTCATTTTTTCACTGGCTAAAGATTCCACAAAAATGGATGATGCGACGGCTGACAGTATTCTACGGGACATATTGAACAAACCTGAATATTGTCACAACACTGCTATACAGACCGGCAATGCTGTTGATGAGCGACCGTTTTTCCCCCACTCGATAGGGGGCCGGGCTCAAACATTCGAATATAAAGCAGGTGTGTATTAAAACACTGTTATATGGTATATTGTTATGCAGTGATTTAAATGCTGATTTACGTGCATCGATGTTTATATTTATTTTATAATATATGTATTACAGATGATGCTGTAGCAAGACGATATGATCCTACGATACCAGCAGGCCGTGATACAGTCGCGCAAATACACAGGCCTAGTGCAAGCTGGAAAACATCAAAACACACAACCCCTGCTGAAACGGAGAACCTTCAATTCGCAACACCGTCGATTGTACATAACAGCCTAAAGGAGGTTGCTAGGTCATCGGTTATGGTGGTGCATAACGGTTGTATCAACTCGAACAAACGAAGGCCGGCTCGACCAAGAACGAATGAGAGAAGTCATAATTCAGCATTTACAGATCTTAAAAGAAAATTGTCGTATTCCGAAAATGATAAGCTGCAACGGAGAAGGATCGCGTTACAAACTGTATCAAGCGTAAGTAACGATGTTGCTGTAACATCAAAACACACAGCGTTTAACACTGCAGACAGGGATGTCGCTGGAAATACAAAGACTGTAAAGGTTAAGAGGGCATCGCGTCTCTCAAGAAGTAATGTTAAGCAATTGCCGCAATCAGCTGTAATCACAATTCCAGATACACAGGGTTGTTCTGAAACAGAAACAAGGCACATAGCAGGCATTGTTGTGTTATCAAATGTTGACTCAAGAAGTAATGTTAAGCAATTGTCGCAATCCGATGTCATCACTATTCCCGATACACAGGATTGCTCTGAAACAGAAACAAGACACATAGCTGGTAATCCTGTGATATCAGATATTGATGACATAAATGGGCAAGAGCTTATTACAAACTGTGTAGAGTCAACGACACAAGAACCGCAGAATAGTTCTGATGAAGTAATATCAGCCGTTGCAGGAATTCCTGGTAATACTACAACGGTTGATTGTGTAACATCAATGCCCAATATTTTTGCAACGGCAGCCGTGGTACACGCATCGGCTGATGCTTGTGCACCGGCGCGAGGGATAGCGCCCGACATAGTTGATGAATGTCAAAATACAGAACAATTAGGCCAAGACGCCGAAATACAATTTTACGCGTTGTTGGGTAAGATACGGGAAGATGTTGAGAACATGGGCGTAAAAGCCGGATATTTGTTAAAACACATTAAAGGTGTGAGCCACGGTAGTAAATGTAAACAAGACATTGTTAAAGAAGTTGTTGAGACGTATATGTATGTCATGTCAAAATACATAGATCGGTCAGTTAAGACAACTGAATTTATTAAAGCCAACATACATCATTTTGCAGAAATAAATGAAACTGAGCCGTGACTAGGCATGTTAGGCAATGGTTTGAAACGTGTTTTAAATTTAAATGCCTGTAAAAAAAAATCCACGAATTAAACCTTGTTTAACATACAAGATCTCACAGTTATTCCGACGTGCAAGGGTGAAACAGGCTGTAACAACATTAACCAGATTGAGAAAGCGCAAGCGGCATAGGGAACATGTGGTAGGCGGGACGCAGAGTGCGAGGTATGTAGATTTAGATCAATTGCCACCCCAAGAATTACCGATTGACGAATCACAGCCTGACAATATTGAGCGCATTGCAAGCCCCATATATGATGATGCAAGCGGTGTTGAGTCACCCGGTAATGACGAAGGTCAGCAACATGTATACTTAGAAGCAATTAACAGTTATGAACGACAACGACCTAATTTCAGAGCCGTTGAGTACCACAATCACTATCGGTTTGTTAATTTGGACAGGGTTACATCATTTGTAGAGGGAGTTCGAGCCGTTCATACTGCTATACAGGCCATGCTCGATGGCGTCCTTGCGGGCGTGGATCCTGCCGACCGCGTTCAGCTTAGATTGGAGGGGGGTGGGTTACACAACGCCATCTATTCGCATCGTAAGCCGCAAGAAACATTAGACGCTACCAGTTTTTTGAACCAGATTACAAACGCGCTTCAAAGTAACGCTGAATTCTTATTATCCACAGGCTTAAGATTTGTGATCAGTATTTTTAGGAACAAGCAGGAAGTGGTTTGACCGGTAGAAGTTTACACCGCTTACCCCATAGTTTAATAATAAATAAGAGAAAAAGATATCTCTATGACTTCAGACGCATCGGTAATAACCTGTGTTTGGCCGCTAGCGTCTGTAAACTTCTGGATAAAGGTAACAATGCCAATGACCATGTAATACAGGAGAGAGCGATCCAACTACATAAAGCTTTGAATCTGCTGCTTGATAAAGTGGTCAGCTTTAGCGATGTTGCAATTTTTAAAAATTATTTAAATGTTTCGATCAATCTCCTCTATTACAATCAAGGGGATTGGAAATACTACTGTACGGACAGCCGTTACAAAGACACGCTGTTTGTGCTATATCACGATTGTCACTTTTATGGGATACTCGATATCAAAGCGTTTCTTGGATCCCGATATTATTGCATCCGTTGTCATAGCGCTTATCATCATAGAAATAATCACGATTGTCTTTTCTTTTGTAAGGCTTGTCACAGGCCGGATTGTATTGACGACGGTGTGACTGCGTTAAGGTGTTCGGTGTGTAGGGTATTTTGTCGATCAAACGAGTGTTTAGAGCTACACAAAGCTTTAGCTCTTGATCACAAAATATCCTGTCTTGAACATGTATATTGTGACAAGTGTTGTCTCTACAGGCGAACAGATCATAACTGCCGAGGCCTAAAGTGTCCCATTTGTAAGGTGTTCGTTGATGGGTTTTCGAACCATTTGTGCTATATACAAACCATCAAGCCGGAAGAGCCCACAAAGAAATACATCTTTTATGATTTTGAGTGTATGCAGGAGACGGGTGTGCACATACCAAACTACTGTTACGCTTTAACATTAACGGGGGAGAAAGACTGGGAGTTTAAAGGTGTTGCGTGTATCGAAGACTTTGTAAAGACGTTCATGAAACCCAAATTTGCGCATTACACATTCATAGCCCATAATGCAGGTCGCTATGATGCGTATTTTGTGCTGCGCCAGCTGATTAAGGAGAAATTAAAGATGGAATTATTATCTAGAGGCGGCAACATAATGTGCATCATGGTAAAAGATTTGAAGATAAGATTTATCGACTCTTTAAATTTTTTACCCATGCGGCTTAGCAAGTTACCAAAGGCGATGGGGTTTGACGGTACCAAAGGTTATTTCCCGCATTTTTTTAACACAGCTGATAACCAAAATTACATAGGGGCTATGCCGTCAATAGAGTATTTTGGTCCACAATACATGATGCCTGATGAATTATCTGAGTTTACAGCCTGGTATAAACAGTGTGTACACAAACCGTTTAACTTTCAAAAAGAGCTCGTACGATTTTGTATATTGTAAAGACGATGTGAAAATATTACAAAAAGCTTGTGATGCTTTCAGATCGGCTGTTATAGCCATGACAGAACAGGAATTTCTAATAACAAAGGGGAAAAAAAAGGTTGTGGTTAAACGTCACATCGAGGCTTTTCAATTAGTCACGTTGGCTTCCGTCTGCATGTCCATGTACCGTTGTAAATTTTTACAGGAAAAGACACTGGCTCTTGTACCGGGTGATAACTATCACAAGACTCAGAAGCGTTACTCAATGCCAGCCATACAGTGGTTAATGTACATAGAACACAAAGAAGGTGTGAGTATAAGACACGCTTTACAAGGGGGTGAGAAGAAAGTTGGTAAATACAGCCTGGATGGTTACGCCGTGATTGACGGCACACCTACTGCTTTTGAATTCCAAGGTTGTTTTTATCACGGCTGTGGTGCTTGTTACAACGCCGATGATAAAAACAAACTGACTAAAACGGCCTACGGTCAATTACACCACAAGACACAGGTAAAGTTGCACTACCTTAAACGTTGTGGATTTCAGATACGTGAAATCTGGGGTTGTGAATGGAAGTCTATGCTAAACTCTGATGGGGATCTACAGGCTTTTCTGAAGGGTAAAGAATTACCCGAACCCTTGGAGCCACGTGATGCTCTTTATGGCGGGCGCACAAACGCCATGAAGCTGTATCACAAAACAGGCTGTGATGAAAAAAATCACTATTTTGATTTCACCAGCCTGTACCCGTATGTTAACAAAACCAAAACGTATCCTATACAGCACCCACGCATTATTTATAAGGATTTTGGTGATGTCACAAAGTATTTAGGTTTTGCCAGGGTTAAAGTTTACCCGCCTCGTGGTCTATTCTTTCCGGTTCTGCCGGTTAAAATGGGCGGCAAGTTAATGTTTCCATTATGTCGCACATGCGCTGAGTCTGGACAGACTGAGCCGTGCGTTCATGATTCTGAAAAACGTGCACTCATCGGTACATGGTGTACCGTGGAACTAAACTTAACTGTAGAAATGGGGTACATGGTGTGTAAAATCTATGAGGTGTGGCATTTTGATGAGAGATCTGACAAATTGTTTTCAGGTTACATTAAAACGCACCTCAGGGATAAACAAGAGGCCTCTGGTTATCCCGAATGGTGTACAGACGCCGAGAAACGCCAAGAGTATATAGACGCCTATCAAAAAAATGAAGGCGTGTCTTTACGACCTGATCACATAGAAATCAACCCCGCTAAAAGACAAATTTCAAAATTGTTTTTAAATTCCTTATGGGGTCAATTTGGTCTACGTAGCAACATGCCCAATACGTGTCTAGTGACCGATCCCGACAAACTTTTTGAATACGCGTTCTTACCGTACTATGATGTGTCCGCTTTGGACTTTGTTGACGATGATACAGTTATGGTAATTGGAAGTATGCCAAAGACCATTACACCAGGGGCGCAATTTCAAATGTAACTATAGCCATCTTTACAACTGCTTATGCACGTGTTGAACTGTACAAACTACTGTATAGATTACAAGATAGATGTCTTTATCACGACACAGATTCTGTAATTTTTGTCAGTAGACCCGGTGACTGGAGCCCGCTATTGGGTGATTATTTAGGCGAGTTGACCAGCGAACTACCCACAGGCACCCATATAACAGAATTTGTCTCAGCCGGTCCCAAGTCATACGGCTATCGACTAAACAACGGAAAGACCTGTTTAAAAGTTAAAGGTATAACGCTCAATGTTGATAATGCGCAGCACGTTAACTTTGACAGCCTGAAAGAACTGGTCTTAGATTATCCTTTAAACCCCGAAGGCGACGACCAGAAAAAGGTTGTGATCCGTCAACCCGGTATAGAACGTGTGAAAAAGTGCTGGCAGATAGAGACGCGTACTTTGCAGAAGACGCAAAGGTGTGTTTATACTAAACGGTCTCTTACGGACAACTTCACAACACTGCTGTTCGGCTATTAAGATGGACACCAGATTTCAGCACCCTTTCTCATGTATTTTAGCGGGTCCGTCCAATTCGGGTAAAAGTTATTTTGTGAAAACGCTGTTGCAACACGCTGCAACACATATGACTCATGTACCTGATAATGTTGTTTGGTTTTACACCTGTTGGCAACCTATATACGACCAACTTCTGTGTGATTACCCCGGTACGCGTTTTATAGTGGGTTTACCAGAGTCTTTTAGCGATGATCAACTTTTTCCCCCTGATAAGATTCATTTAACAGTGATTGATGATCTGATGGACGCAGCAAGTAATAATTCTGAGGTTGAGAAAGCTTTCACAAAGTATGTACACCATCGTAATCTCAGTATCCTGTACCTTGTCCAAAACATATTTTGTCAAGGTAAAAAGAGCAGAACTATACATTTAAACACAAAATATATGGTCCTGTTCAAAAACCCCAGGGATAAAATGCAGGTGGGCATTCTGGCTAGACAAATGTACCCATCGAAACATCGTTTTTTTCTCGAATCCTATGAATCCGCGACGGCTGCCCCTAATGGGTATTTACTGGTTGATTTAAGAAACAACGCTCTTGACGATTATCGTTTACGAAGCGGCTTATTCCCACCAGACACGCCTGTCGCTTTTGTCATTAAGAAACGCGGTTCTATAAAGCTATAACCGTACAACCTTTAGTCATTTGCTGTCATTCTAACAACTGTGAACATGTCGGGATGGATAAGACGTAATTGGGTGCTTTTAAAAACGTTAATTAAAGCAACACCAATCCAAAGAAATGCTATTTTATCCAACGCTTCAAACGATTTAGTCACGGCTATTTGTGAGATAGCGCTCAACACGCTTAAAGGTAAAATACCGCTGTCTCAACGACAGTTGAACTACCTTAAAAAGAAGCGAGCGCTTATAAAATCACTTTGTAATAAGAAATGTGCCATTGGAAAAAAGAAGAGGTTGGTTAAACAGTCGGGTGGTTTTAGCGGTTCGCTGCTTGGTTTTGCTATACCGCTAATTACAGGACTATTGTCTAATCGCTGATGGAGTACGCTGAGAAAATGTATCTGGTGCCTCAGAATCAGATAGACCGTTTACATAACAAACCGAACAGCGACGACATACGTAAAACAGCAACACACGGTCTAGATGTAGAGATCGTGAAATACTTCAGAATAATGATTTATCAGAATATGAAAAAGCAAAGCGATATGCAATGTTGTTGCAGAGATATCTGGTGTTGAGTAAACAGACTGATAGTGAAATGTCAACTTTAGCTCTTTTATCCCCCGTTGCAAAATCTGTTGATGAATCAAATAACACGACACAACCTGTTGCGCCCGATGCTGTTTATCATGAGCTTTTGAGCGGTGTTAATGCCCAGTATAAGAAAAACTGTGAAATACTATTGAGTAAAATGACACGCTCTAAACACATCACAGACTGGAACAGTTAAGGGGAGTTTCTGTACAAAGGCATCGCTGTGCCTGGTTCCAACATGTTAGATTTAATAAGAAGCATCACGCAAAGCCACGGTGTGTCGATCCGAAATATACCGAACGGGTGGCCTGAATTTATGCGGGCAATGTCTGAATTAAATATTCCCTCAACCGTCATAGCCAATGCTGCAAATAGAATGTGCTTAGAACGCTTAAAAGCTGAGAAGCAGGAGGCCTCTGATAGTGCTGTGACATCGCCCATGTCGTTACAAACCCTTAACAAAGGTCGAATAAATGTTTTAAGTCCCCCAGGGTTAACAACCCCGCACGGTTACTTACTGCCTAGGAAAAGATCCGTAAATCTATTTCAGGATTCACAGTGGCTGAAACTATAACATATAACTAATTTATAATATTTTTATACACTGTATTTTGTGTTGGCATTTTGCGCCATAATGTTTAACTTATGTCAATAATATTTTATGTAATGTTTTAAATGCGTCTTTACCGTGTTTTTTATATATATATATATATATATATATATATATCAATAAAATATGCTTATGATTTATAAAACAACGTTTTGTTCTTTGTTTCTATTGCTGTAAACGGAAGAAATTTCAAGCACGCGATATAAAGTTTAATAAACAACGTTGTTTATTAGAAAAACATCATAGATATGATGCGTTGTACATAAAACGTATCAAACAGAATGTTGATTACAAGTTACACAAACAATACAACGTTGTACGTAACACGCTTCACACACAACGTTGTGTGTGAAATGTTTTATGTACAACGTGCCATAGTTATGCCGCGTTGTACATAAAACGCTTCACACACAGCGTTGGTTACAAGTTACACAATTCTGTATATATCTATATGCATAATGACTCAGACAATGGCTTCTTGGGAGCCGTCTTACAAAATTTGAAACAAAACAATCATTACGTTTTGTGTCATCACTAAAACGGGCCAGTACATCCACATATTTGTATTTTTTACACATGTAAAATATAAAGTATATGCAATATTGACCGCAAACGGTGCTGTTAAAATTGTGCAACTGCTTATTTTGGTGATAAACACTTTTTGAATTCAAGTTTAAAAAATTTATTATTGCTTTTGGGAATAGGGGGCTGTCAGGGGCTAACCCGTAAGAATCAAAAAAGTAACATTCACGCTGTTCATTAAAATAAGCGGCCAACCAGTGCTCACCCGGCTGCCCGCTGCTATGCGTATTGATTACAAATGCGCAGGGGTATTGCGCCAGTTTACTGACCGGTAACATATCGCACGGATACGTTCCTTTAAAAATATGCCTTGTGCTTTGCACAGCGTACAGAATACAGTTTATCTGTATTGTGTTCATTTTTTCAGCAGAGTAGTGTTAGTTTATTTCATTTATAGATAATCGTACAGCACATCGCGCCTTTGATTAATCTCGATGATGTTATCAAATAGAGCGTATATTATCACATTGACTGTCCGGTCCAACGCTTCTGCAAAGCGGAATTCGGCATGTAGATTGCCTGTTCTTATCAGAGAAAGGTGTTCTCCACACTCCTGTTCTGGTGAAAGGTCAAAAGCAAATAGCGTGTAGCCCCTGAGGTACTCTTCGCGGTCAATCAGTATACCATTGTCAGATTTCTGCTTATTTGTGATCTGTATGAGTGACATATACTCTCTTACAGCATTACCGCGTTCAAAGTCGGGTTGAAATGGCTTGGCGGGGTGCGGTGTTCCATCCAGATAAAGGGACGCAAAACTTACATTTTTATGTTCAAAGCAAAGGGGGTTCCGGCTATGGATTCCTGAAAATGATTCGTTATCCACAAAACAGGCTATAACTGTTTTCGGCACTTGCCCTAAAAATAGATTTTCTAGATTAAATACTCTACTGCCTGTTGGTACGCTGTATATTTTCATCCCAACGCGGTCAATCGCGTATTTCGCGTTACCGTTTAACAGGGCCTGCGCGTGCCCAATCCGCACGGCCGGTGAGACCTGAACTCTTTTCACGAACAGGGATGCCGCTGTGATCTGTATTTTAAAGGCATCCGCTTCAGACGACATTAAGCAGAATGCGTCTTTGTTTCTGGTTAGTTTAATCTTCAGATCAACGGCATTTAAAATTAGTTTATGTTGATGGAAAAGGTTGCAGTGAAGCGGTCCTAGCAGTTCAACCGTGCGACTCTGCTCTGTTGCTCCTGCTCGTTTTTTGAACCCCGTATTCGGCCCGTCCAGCGCCGTGTTGTTAAATTCACCAGCCGAATCTTTGTAAAATAATCCTGTTGTGTGTTTTGTTGACAATGCATCCGAGCTGTAATTCAATATAGTCTCAATGTACGCGCGGTATGCGTAAAGATTGTTGGATTGTGATATGAGCTCGTCACCCAAAGTTACATCCTCTTGGTTGAATAAAGTCGCTATTGGGTAATTAATAAGTGTGACCCGCGCACCTTGCGGTATCGGCGTGTTATCGGTTCGTACGATCTTGCATGTGCCAGTACAACAGCGTGTTGTTCAGATCGTAGTAGTGTTCACCGCTGGCTGCTATATAAAATTCAAGCGGAGCTGTGTCGGATAACGCCGCTAAAGGTTGAACTTCGACGTATAGACTTTTCTCTATGCTAGTTTGTGTCGGTGGAACGTCAAAAAGATCCAGCTCTGTTTTTGCACATTCAACGGACTCGTGGTGTATGAAAGACATGTTTAAAAAATATCACCAACGGCGCTCTTCGGCTTTCTCTTCTTCTTTGAGTTGTGTCGTCTCTGTTTTTTATTTAAAAAGGGTATGTCCCAAGGCGGAAGCGCTATCATACGCTTCCGTTTTCTTTTAGACACACCTTTTCTTGTATATATTAGTCCTGAACCGTCTTGCTTTGCTTGGTTCGCCTCATGTATCTTATTCAACACGGCCGTTGTGGCTTGCCCGATAACATCTTTCGCTATATTACGAGCCGCTGTCTTCATATGCGGTTTAGCCAACTCTAAACCTCTCCGGAAAAGAGGAACAGCTTTTCTGAAAAGACTTCGAAAAATAACGCCTAAACCGCAGCTGTACATGTATGCGCTGCCGTGAAAACCTGGTAATCCATTACCGGCTTGAGATTTATAATATTGCGCGTAGAGGCCCGGATCGCCATAATTTTTAACAGCGACCATTCTGCTTAGTTAATAAAATTCAGTTTTGCGGCGTCTGAAGTGTAGCTTCACGATCGCTTTCCCAAACTTAAATGCCATGTTCTCATTTTGGTCATTCTTTATCTCTATGGCTATCGTGTCAAAATGTGTTTTGCACAATGGTACGTAATCGGGCTTCTCGTATCGTATTGTGACAACCTCATTGTTATAACCCTTCATTTCAACAGTGCAAAGTAGCGGTACATAACTATCCCCGACCCGTTGGTGTTCGATAATGTCTGTGTACACGTACATCGTATATTGGCCGCCTTTGATGTCTGCGCATGGTTTAGAAATATTAGTTTTAGGTTGTAAACCCAGTATCCATGTCAGCTTAGAACCGGCGTGTATTTGATACAACAGCTTACTGTCGCATGTTACAACGCGTGCAAACGGATCATACGTTAGTCTTAATCCAACATCCAGTTTCAGTTGTACAATTTCAGCGTTGATTACGTTCAGTAACGCTTCAATTGTTTCATAAAAACCCGGTTTAATGCACAAACTCGCGACTCTCGCCACCGGCTGGTCCGCCGTTCCATCCCATGATAATTGCAGTCTACAATCTTGTAAATCCAATGTATTCCACGTATGCGGATATTGTATCTCAGTAAGTGCTACTTCCCATTCGCCATTTAAGTCTATCGGTTTAGCCAACTTTGTCGTATAGTTAGAAATCTTATTTTGCGGGAAAGTAATAGCTGATGCGTTGTTGGGTAAGGTTATGTAGAACGCCTTGTCATCCATCGCTCGTCTTGTTTAGATAGTGATGAGATTTATATGTCTTTTATCACCGATGCCGCGACCCAACTGTTACATTTTGTGGGGTACCCGCGCCACTTGACTAACGCGTATTTACGGCCTCTGATCGTCTTATTTTTTAAAATCTTTTCCACTTTGTAAACTCTGTTATAGTTTTTTGGTATGCTTTGAAGCTCTTCGGGGTAAAAACTACCTGTTATAACTTCACCGTACAGATCTGCCAACTTATAAAGCGGTTTAAGCCCTTTAGTGTTCACACTATGTACAACAAATATCTCCTCAGAAAAGCTCTGTTCGTAACCTTTCTGAAATATGTCCTTATATTTAGAAATACGGATGTGGTCACCGATTCCTAAACAAACGGGGGGTTTCTTACTTCTAAAGTAATCACCGTAGGTCGTTTTGAAGACACTCAATGCGTTAGAGTCATTCACATCGTTTGGAGCGCACTTAATCGTTCTATGGTATGTGTTATTATAGCTGCGTATGAAGTCTTGTAAAACGTCTATATATCTGTAGGTATTCTTTGCCGTGAAATAGCGCCACATGCGTGTTTTTAAAGTCCTATTGAAGCACTCTATAACAGCAGCTTTCACATCGTTATTGGTCGTGAAATGATTTATACCGTATTTTTCTAACACCTTTTTTAGTTTTCTGTTTAGAAACTCTTTACCATTATCGGTTTGTAGCTTCATCGGCACAACACCCCGCTGGAATATTATTTCAAAAGCATTAGCGACTGTTGCGGCATTCTTAGCGGTCAGACTTTCAGCCCACACCCTCTTACTGAATATATCGATGACTGTTAATATGTATTTAACACCATCGTTGTATTTTGACAGATCTATCAGCGAGACCAAATCGCATTGCCACTGTTGGTTTATACCCGATACACAAATCATGTTCCTTTTATAGTTTTTTCTTGCTGGCTTGTGCAACGTGTATGCATCTTGTTCTTGTAACCACTTTCTTACGTCGGATCTTTTAAATTAATTTCTAACCGACCCATAATATTTATCAATGCCGCTAAAACTACCTGGTTTAATACTGTGTAATATACATCTTTCATCCGCTTGATTTGACGCGCTGCGTTGCGTGACATTCTGCAACTGGTGTTACGTGACACTCTTTTCAAAGTCATTATCTTTTAATACGTTTTAATATCGAACACTATAAATTTGATATAAAATTTTATAGAAAGCGATATCAAACCGTATTAAAAGATAATGACTTTTAATATGGTTTGATATCGAACACTATAAATTTTATATAAAATTTATATAAAGCGATATCAAACACTATCATTTAATATTAAAGGGGGTGGAGCCTAGGAGAAAGCGGGTGGAGTAACTGTCACTTTGACAGAAAGGTGGTCTTTCTCTACTTAATATAATAAATTTCCACTGGAGTAATTCCTTATTAACTGAAGCACCTAATAAGTGGGGTATATTCAACACCTTAATCTATAGCATTTAGAGACTTCCCATATGTATCACTGAATTATAGGTTCTTTCAATTAAAATAAGGATTCATGTAATTGCTGTTACCATTTGTTGTTACCATTCATATTAATAAGTAGGGGTAAGTAGGGGTAAGGACGTTAACCACCTCGGAACATCCTCCCTTATACGTCACCTGCAGCGCATTCATCATAAGTCAGTGACAAGTTCAAAAACTTTGGGTGACAGCGGAAGCAGTCCACTGACCACTAAATCTGTAACCAAGCTCCTGCAAACCACACCACCAACTCCCTCAGTGTCAATTTCCTCCTTACCCAGGAAAGCCAATAGTCCTGCAGGCCATGTCACTGGCAAGTCTGACGAGTCCTCTCCTGCCTGGGATTCCTCCAATGCATCCTAGAGTGTAACGCCTACTGCTGCTGGCGCTGCTGTTGTTGCTGCTGGGAGTCGATCGTCATCCCAGAGGGGAAGTCGGAAGACCACTTGTACTACTTCCAGTAAGCAATTGACTGTCCAACAGTCCTTTGCGAGGAAGATGAAATATCACAGCAGTCATCCTGCTGCAAAGCGGATAACTGAGGCCTTGGCAGCCTGGGCGGTGAGAAACGTGGTTCCGGTATCCATCGTTAATTCCGAGCCAACTAGAGACTTGATTGAGGTACTGTGTCCCCGGTACCAAATACCATCTAGGTTCCATTTCTCTAGGCAGGCGATACCGAAAATGTACACAGACCTCAGAAAAAGACTCACCAGTGTCCTAAAAAATGCAGTTGTACCCAATGTCCACTTAACCACGGACATGTGGACAAGTGGACAAGTGGAGCAGGGCAGACTCAGGACCATATGACTGTGACAGCCCACTGGGTAGATTTATTGCCTCCCGCAGCAAGAACAGCAGCGGCGGCACCAGTAGCAGCATCTCGCAAACGCCAACTCGTTCCTAGGCAGGATACGCTTTGTATCACCGCTTTCCAGAATACGCACACAGCTGAAAACCTATTACGGCAACTGAGGAAGATCATCGCAGAATGGCTTACCCCAATTGGACTCTCCTGGGGATTTGTGACATCGGACAATGCCAGCAATATTGTGCGTGCATTACATCTGGGCAAATTCCAGCACGTCCCATGTTTTGCACATACCTTGAATTTGGTGGTGCAGAATTATTAAAAAAAAAACAGGGGCGTGCAAGAGATGCTGTCGGTGGCCCGAAGAATTGCGGGCCACTTTCGGCGTTCAGGCACCGCGTAAAGAAGACTGGAGCACCACCAAAAATACCTGAACCTGCCCTGCCATCATCTGAAGCAGGAGGTAGTAACGAGGTGGAATTCAACCCTCTATTTGCTTCAGATGATGGAGAAGCAGCAAAAGGCCATTCAAGCCTATACATCTGGCCACGATATAGGCAAAGGAGGTGGAATGCACTTGTCTCAAGCGCAGTGGAGAATGATTTTAAAGTTGTGCAAGGTTCTGCAACCCTTTGAACTTGCCACACGTGAAGTCAGTTCAGACACTGCCAGCCTGAGTCAGGTCATTCCCCTCATCAGGCTTTTGCAGAAGAAGCTGGAGACATTGAAGGAGGAGCTAAAACAGAGCGATTCAGCTAGGCATGTGGGACTTGTGGATGGAGCCCTTAATTCGCTTAACCAGGATTCACGGGTGGTCAATCTGTTGAAATCAGAGCACTACATTTTGGCCACCGTGCTCGATCCTAGATTTAAAACCTACGTTGTATCTCTCTTTCCGGCAGACACAGTCTACAGGGGTTCAAAGACCTGCTGGTGAGAAAATTGTCAAGTCAAGCGGAACGTGACCCGTCAACAGCTCCTCCTTCACATTCTCCCGCAACTGTGGGTGCGAGGAAAAGGCTAAGAATTCCGAGCCCACCCGCTGGCGGTGATGCAGGGCAGTCTGGAGCGAGTGCTGACATCTGGTCCGGACTGAAGGACCTGCCAACGATTACTGACATGTCGTCTACTGTCACTGCATATGATTCTCTCACCATTGAAAGAATGGTGGAGGATTATATGAGTGACCGCATCCAAGTAGGCACGTCAGACAGTCCGTACGTATACTGGCAGGAAAAAGAGGCAATTTGGAGGCCCTTGCAGAAACTGGCTTTATTCTACCTAAGTTGTCCTCCCTCCAGTGTGTACTCCGAAAGAGTGTTTAGTGCAGCCGCTCACCTTGTCAGCAATCGGCGTACGAGGTTACTTCCAGAAAATGTGGAGAAGATGATGTTCATTAAAATGAATTATAATCAATTCCTCCGTGGAGACATTCACCAGCAGCAATTGCCTCCAGAAAGTACACGGGGACCTGAGATGGTGGATTCCAGTGGGGACGAATTAATAATCTGTGAGGAGGGGGATGTACACAGTGAAAGGGGTGATGAATCGGACGATGATGATGAGGTGGACATCTTGCCTCTGTAGAGCCAGTTTGTGCAAGGAGAGATTGATTGCTTCTTTTTTGGTGGGGGCCGAAACCAACCAGTCATTTCAGTCACAGTCATGTGGCGGACCCTGTCGCTGAAATGATGGGTTCGTTAAAGTGTGCATGTCCTGTTTATACAACATAAGGGTGGGTGGGAGGACCCAAGGACAATTCCATCTTGCACCTCTTTTTTCTTTCATTTTTCTTTGCATCATGTGCTGTTTGGGGAGTATTTTTTTGAAGGGCCATCCTGCCTGACACTGCAGTGTCACTCCTAGATGGGCCAGGTGTTTGTGTCGGCCACTTGGGTCGCTTAGCTTAGTCACACAGCTACCTCATTGCGCCTCTTTTTTTCTTTGCATCATGTGCTGTTTGGGGACTATTTTTTTCAAGTGCCATCCTGTCTGACACTGCAGTGCCACTCCTAGATGGGCCAGGTGTTTGTGTCGGCCACTTGGGTCGCTGAGCTTAGTCACACAGCTACCTCATTGCGCCTCTTTTTTTCTTTGCATCATGTGCTGTTTGGGGACTATTTTTTTCAAGTGCCATCCTGTCTGACACTGCAGTGCCACTCCTAGATGGGCCAGGTGTTTGTGTCGGCCACTAGGGTCGCTCAGCTTAGTCACACAGCTACCTCATTGCGCCTCTTTTTTTCTTTGCATCATGTGCTGTTTGGGGACTATTTTTTTCAATTGCCATCCTGCCTGACACTGCAGTGCCACTCCTAGATGGGCCAGGTGTTTGTGTCGGCCACTTGTGTCGCTTAGCTTAGCCATCCAGCGACCTTGGTACAAATTTTAGGACTAAAAAATAATATTGTGAGGTGTGAGGTATTCAGAATAGACTGAAAATGAGTGGAAATTATGGTTATTGAGGTTAATAATATTATGGGATCAAAATGACCCCCAAATTCTATGATTTAAGCTGTTTTTTTTAGTGTTTTTTGAAAAAAACACCCGAATCCAAAACACACCCGAATCAACAAAAAATTTCCGGTGAGGTTTTGCCAAAACGCGTCCGAACCCAAAACACGGCCGCGGAACCGAACCCAAAACCAAAACACAAAACCCGAAAAATTTCCGGTGCACATCACTACTTAATTCCAGATGCCACTTTACCTAAGGGGAGATTATATGCCCTGTCTGGGCCAGAAACCACGGCTATGGATAATTACATTCAGGAGAGCCTGAAAAAAGGTTTCATTAGGCCCTCGAAGTCTCCATTGAGTGCAGGGTTCTTTTGTGTTGAGAAAAAAGATGGGTCGCTCAGACCATGTATTGACTTTCGGGCTCTGAATAAAATTTCTGTTAAGAATACCTATCCCTTGCCATTAATTTCAGTGCTCTTTGATCAGTTACGCTCTGCCGTCATCTTCTCTAAGATCGATCTTAGAGGAGCTTATAACCTCATCCGAATAAGATCTGGGGATGAGTGGAAGACGGCTTTCAGCACTCAGTCAGGTCATTATGAATTACTGGTGATGCCATTTGGGCTGTCTAATGCGCCTGCGGTATTTCAAGACCTTATTAATGATGTGCTTCGTGACTTTCTTGGGAAGTTTGTAGTCGTTTATTTAGACGACATCTTGATCTACTCCGAGTTTTTGGAACAACATGTTTCCCATGTGCGTCTGGTTCTTCAAAAGCTACGGGAGAATAATTTATATGCTAAACTTGAGAAATGTGATTTCCACATCACGGAAGTGTCTTTTTTGGGGTATATTATTTCTCCCCAGGGGTTTTATATGGAACCGAAAAAACTCCAGGCCATCCTTAATTGGGCGCAACCCACGAATTTAAAAGCAATTCAGCGCTTTTTAGGGTTTGTAAATTATTATAGGTGTTTCATTCATGCCTTTTCTGGTTTGGTCGCTCCAATTGTAGCCTTGACTAAAAAAGGAGCAGACCCTTCCAATTGGTCGCCAGAAGCTGAGTCTGCCTTTCTGGCCTTGGAGCAGGCCTTTGTCTCGGCTCCTATTCTCAGACATCCTAACCCGGAGCTCCCCTTTATAGTCGAGGTAGATGCCTCAGAGGTTAGAGTGGGGGCTATCCTTTCTCAGGAAGATCCGGAGTCTCAGGAGTTACACCCTTGTGCCTTCATGTCCAGGAAATTCTCTTCCGCAGAATCCAACTATGATGTTGGTAATCGAGAATTGTTGGCAGTTAAATGGGCTTTCGAGGAGTGGAGGCATTGGCTGGAAGGTGCTAGGCATACCATTACAGTGTTTACTGACCATAAGAACCTGCAATATATTGAGTCAGCTAAACGACTTAATGCTCGGCAGGCACGTTGGGCATTGTTTTTCACTCGTTTCAGGTTTATTATCCCCTTCAGGCCCGGTTCCAAGAATACGAAAGCTGACGCTCTGTCACATTGTTTTCTTCCAGTTCACAATAACCATACTTCCACCACCCCCATAGTTCCATCATCTATCATCCGGGCAGGCCTCACACAGGATTTATTTACACAGCTGGTCCAGCTTCAACAGCAGGCTCCCAAAGCTACTCCTGCTGATCGTCTTTTTGTCCCTGAATTTCTGAGAGGCTCTGTTCTAGCTGAGTTCCATGACAACAAAGTGTCTGGTCATCCGGGTATCACTAAGACCTTGGAACTAGTATCTCATTCGGTGTGGTGGCCTAGTCTCTCTAAAGATGTTAAAGAATTTATCTGTTCCTGTCAGGTTTGTGCTCAGTTCAAGGTTGATCGAGCGTTGCCAGTCGGGCAACTCATGCCTCTAGCCATTCCTCTCAGGCCATGGTCACATATATCCATGGATTTCGTGGTGGACCTTCCTCTTTCTGCAGGCCTTCGAGTCATTTGGGTGGTGGTAGACCGTTTTAGTAAAATGGCTCATTACATTGCTCTCCCCCGGTTACCCTCTGCTCAAGGGTTAGCAGTTTTGTTCCTCCGCCATGTGTTCAGACTCCATGGTTTACCCACGGATATTGTCTCTGATCGGGGTCCGCAATTAATTGCACGATTCTGGAAACGTTTTTGTGCCTCATTGAATATGAAACTTTCTTTAACATCTGGATGTCATCCCCAGTCTAACGGACAAACTGAACGTGTAAATCAGTCATTAAAACAGTACTTACGGTTATATTCGGCCAAACTTCAGAATGATTGGTCTGAATTTCTGCCGTTGGCTGAGTTTGCTTATAATAACTCTTGTCATTTCTCCACCAAGGAGTCTCCGTTCTTTTCAGTGTTGGGTTTCCATCCTAGAGCAAATTCTTTTTACCCTCATGTTCCAGTCTCTTCGTTGACCTTAACTTCCTGTCTTAGAATTATTTGGAGAAAAGTTCACCTTGCCCTCAAGAAGGCTGCCTTCCGAGAAAAGATTTTTTCGGACAGGTCCCGGCGCCCATGCACGTTTAAGGTGGGAGATAAGGTGTGGTTGTCAACCCGCAACATCAGGCTCCGACAGCCCTCGGCTAGATTAGGACCCAAATTTATTGGACCGTTCCTTATCATTAAAAAGATCAACCCAGTTGCTTTTCGATTACGTTTACCGAGATCACTAAAGATTGGCAATACGTTTCACTGTTCCCTTCTGAAACAGTATTTTTCCTCCAGGAGATTTCTTCGGAAGGCTTCCCGGAGTAGACTTCCGGTGAATGTGCAGGGGCAGCAGGAGTACTTGGTGGAGAAGGTTTTAGATTCTAAGATGTCTCGGGCCGACTTTATTTTTTGGTCCACTGGAAAGGCTATGGCCCTGAAGAAAGGTCTTGGGTGTTGGATAAAGATTTACATGCTTCAAGACTTAAGAGGGTATTTTTTCAGGAGTTTCCTCAGAAACCCGGCTCTAGGGGTTCTGTAACCCCTCCTCAAGGGTGGGTACTGTTAGGCGCGGCGGTGCACCCGCTCGCTGACAGAGCAGCGGTCACGGGCGCCGCGCCTCTCTTCTTGTTTCTTCTGCACGGCGCCTAGCAACGCCGGGACGCTAGGCGCGCGCAAGCCGGTGGCTCCCTGGCAACGCTAGGACGCCGTGCGTGCAGGGCCGCCGGGTCCTTAGCAACGGGGACGCCACAGGCGGACCGCGTTCCCCGTTGCACTAATCAGCATTCACCTGTTTTCCCCTGCTCGTGCAGCAAAGCAGCTGCACGGCATTTGTTCATTAGCCTTTGTGTTTCTATTGGAGGGTTCCCTGTTATATGCCTCCTCAGTGCCTCACACTAACGCCGGTGATAGCTTCCTGCATGCTGCTCATGTTTGGTGAACGTCTGTTCTTGGTCTGTCGTATCCGGTCCGTCCTGCTCCCTGAGTTCCTGTATCTTGGAGTTCATTACCCGGTCCTGGGAATCCTTCTGGTCCTCATTTACCTGTGGCAGTCGGTTGGGGTTCTCACCCGGGTTTCGTGAGTGGCGGCCTTGCCGCGTGTTGCGGCCTAGGCCGCCTTAGTATTGTTTTGTTTGTACTGGAGCATTGCGGAGGTTTCCGCTTCCATTGTCCTCCCCGGAGCTCGGCGGTGCCGTGTAGGGGAGTGGACAAGTGGTATCTTTGGTTGTCCTTTTCCTTGGCGGCAAGCCGCGCATACTTTTTGTTTTAGGTTAGCCAGTAGCCCCTGGCCTTGTTGTTTCAGTTAGAGGGCCCCTTGTTATTACCCTGTCTCAGTTCACTCTTTGTCTCTCCTTAAGACCTGAGGGGGCATCGGAGTTGGGCAGACTTAATACGCCCTTCAAACGCGGCTGCCATGGGCCCAAGAAACCATAGTCTCGCAAGAGTGAATTGACAGCACGGGTAAAACAACGGAGGTAGGGTGCCAGGGGCTATTCCAATTCCGTTTCCCTTTTCCCTGCATTACAACCTGCCGCTCTGGACTACTGTATAAGATCTCTCCAGTCCTGAGCCTCCAGGTAGTAACATTTCCCATTCCATTTCCCTTTCCCAGCATTACGTCCTGCTGCTCTGGACCACTGTATAAGATCTCTCCAGTCCTGAGCATCCGGGTCGTAACACCGTAATGTGTGATACGGGTGTGCTGTCTGCATTATGTGTAATAAGGGGGACGCTGTCTGCCATAATGTGTAAGAAGGGTGACGCTGTCTGCCGTAATGTGTAATAAGGGGACGCTGTCTGCTATAATGTGTAATAATGGGATGCTGTCTACCGTAATTTGTAATAAGGGTACGCTGTCTGCCGTAATGTGTAATAAGGGGACGCAATCTGCCGTAATGGGTAATATGGGGACGCTGTTTGCCGTAATGTGTAATAAGGGGAAGCTGTCTGCTGTAATGTGTAATAAGGGGGACGCTGTCTGCCGTTATGTGTAAAAAGGGGGACGCTTTCTGCTGTAATGTATAATAAGGGGACGCTTTCTGCCGAAATGTGCAATAAGGGGACGCTGTCTGCCGTAATGTGTAATAAGGGTGGCTCTGTCTATCGTAATGTGTAATAAGGGGACGCTGTCTGCCGCAATGTGTAAAAAAGAGGACTCTGTCTGCCGTAATGTGTAAAACGGGGACTATGTTAAAATGGGGACTGGCCCGTATGTGTAAAAAAGGGACTCTGCCTGTCGTAATGTGTAAAAAGGGGGACTCGCTGCCGTAATGTGTAAAAAGGTAGACTGGCTGCCGTAATGTGTAAAAAGGGGGACTGTCTGCCGTAATGTGTAAAAGGGGGACTGTCTGCCGTAATGTGTAAAAGGGGGACTTTGTCTGCCGTAATGTGTAAAAATGGGGACTGGCTGCCGAATTTGTAAAAAGGGGACTCTGCCTGTCGTAATGTGTAAAAAGGGGGACTGTCTGCCATAATGTGTAAAAATGAGGACTCTGTCTGCCGTAATGTGTAATATGGGGACGCTGTTTGCCGTAATGTATAATAAGGGGAAGCTGTCTGCCGTAATGTGTAATAAGGGGATGCTGTCTGCCGTAATGTGTAAAAAGGGGGACGCTGTCTATCGTAATGTGTAATAAGGGGACGCTGTCTGCCGCAATGTGTAAAAATGAGGACTCTGTCTGCCGTAATGTGTAATATGGGGACGCTGTTTGCCGTAATGTATAATATGGGGAAGCTGTCTGCCGTAATGTGTAATAAGGGGATGCTGTCTGCTGTAATGTGTAAAAAGGGGGACGCTGTCTGCTGTAATGTGTAATAAGGGGACGCTTTCTGCCAAAATGTGTAATAAGGGGACGCTGTCTGCCGTAATGTGTAATAAGGGGACGCTGTCTACAGTAATGTGTAAAAAGGGGGGCGCTATCTATCGTAATGTGTAATAAGGGGACGCTTTCTGCCGAAATGCGTAATAAGGGGACGCTGTCTGCCGTAATATGTAATAAGGGGACGCTGTCTACCATAATGTGTAAAAAGGAGGGAGCTGTCTATCGTAATGTGTAATAAGGGGACGCTGTCTGCCGTAATGTGTAAAAAAGAGGACTCTGTCTGCCGTAAAGTGTAAAAGGGGGACTTTGTAAAAATGGGGACTGGCCTGTATGTGTAAAAAGGGGACTCTGCCTGTCATAATGTGTAAAAAGGGGGACTCGCTGCCGTAATGCATAAAAAGGTGGACTGGCTGCCGTAATGTGTAAAAGGGGACTGTCTGCCGTAATGTGTAAAAGGGGGACTTTGTCTGCCGTAATGTGTAAAAATGGGGATTGGCTGCCGAATGTGTAAAAAGGGGACTCTGCCTGTTGTAATGTGTAAAAAGGGGGACTGTCTGCCACAATGTGTAAAAATGAGGACTCTGTCTGCCGTAATGTGTAATACGGGGATGCTGTCTGCCGTAATGTGTAATAAGGGGGATGCTGTCTGCCGTAATGTGTAATAAGGGGGACGCTGTCTGCCGTAATGTGTAAAAAGGGTGACACTGTCTGCCGTAATGTGTAATAAGGGATCGCTGTCTGCTCTATGTGTAATAATGGGACGCTGTCTACCGTAATGTGTAATAAGGGGACGCTGTCAGCCGTCATGTGTAATAAGGGGACGCTGTCTGCTATAATGTGTAATAATGGGACGCTGTCTACCATAATGTGTAATAAGGGGGACGCTGTCTGCCGTAATGTGTAAAACGGGGACTATGTAAAAATGGGGACTGGCCCGTATGTGTAAAAAAGGGACTCTGCCTGTCGTAATGTGTAAAAAGGGGGACTCGCTGCCGTAATGTGTAAAAAGGTAGACTGGCTGCCGTAATGTGTAAAAAGGGGGACTGTCTGCCGTAATGTGTAAAAGGGGGACTGTCTGCCGTAATGTGTAACAGGGGGACTTTGTCTGCCGTAATGTGTAAAAATGGGGACTGGCTGCCGAATTTGTAAAAAGGGGACTCTGCCTGTCGTAATGTGTAAAAAGGGGGACTGTCTGCCATAATGTGTAAAAATGAGGACTCTGTCTGCCGTAATGTGTAATAAGGGGACGCTGTCTACCGTAATGTGTAAAAAGGGGGGCGCTATCTATCGTAATGTGTAATAAGGGGACGCTTTCTGCCGAAATGCGTAATAAGGGGACGCTATCTGCCGTAATATGTAATAAGGGGACGCTGTCTACCATAATGTGTAAAAAGGAGGGAGCTGTCTATCGTAATGTGTAATAAGGGGACGCTGTCTGCAGTAATGTGTAAAAAAGAGGACTCTGTCTGCCGTAATGTGTAAAAGGGGGACTTTGTAAAAATGGGGACTGGCCTGTATGTGTAAAAAGGGGACTCTGCCTGTCATAATGTGTAAAAAGGGGGACTCGCTGCCGTAATGTATAAAAAGGTGGACTGGCTGCCGTAATGTGTAAAAGGGGACTGTCTGCCGTAATGTGTAAAAGGGGGACTTTGTCTGCCGTAATGTGTAAAAATGGGGATTGGCTGCCGAATGTGTAAAAAGGGGACTCTGCCTGTTGTAATGTGTAAAAAGTGGGACTGTCTGCCACAATGTGTAAAAATGAGGACTCTGTCTGCCGTAATGTGTAATACGGGGATGCTGTCTGCCGTAATGTGTAATAAGGGGGATGCTGTCTGCCGTAATGTGTAATAAGGGGGACGCTGTCTGCCGTAATTTGTAAAAAGGGTGACACTGTCTGCCGTAATGTGTAATAAGGGATCGCTGTCTGCTATAATGTGTAATAATGGGACGCTGTCTATCGTAATGTGTAATAAGGGGACGCTGTCAGCCGTCATGTGTAATAAGGGGATGCTGTCTGCTATAATGTGTAATAATGGGACGCTGTCTACCATAATGTGTAAAAAGGGGGACGCTGTCTGCCGTACTGTGTAATAAGGGGACGCTTTCTGCCGAAATGTGTAATAAGGGGACGCTGTCTGCCGTAATGTGTAATAATTGGACGCTGTCTACCGTAATGTGTAAAAAGGGGGCGCTGTTTATCGTAATGTGTAATAAGGGGACGCTGTCTGCCGTAATGTATAAAAAGAGGGACTGGCTGCCGTAATGTGTAAAAAGGTGGACTGGCTGCCGTAATGTGTAAAAAGGGGGACTGGCTGTCGTAATGTGTAAAAGGGGCTCTACCTGGTGTAGTGGTGCTACTGTGTGGCGTAATTTGAATAATAGAGACTACTGTGCACTGTAATATGAATTGGTATTATTTTGTGGCCACACCCCTTCCCCATGAAGCCACGCCCATATATATTTTTTGCGCGTCTACGGCGTGCACTGCCCCTGTTTACATAGAGGGGAGGAGCCGCCGAGGCCGTTTCTTGCACACAGCGCTAAAATGTCTAGTTACGGCACTGTGCTCCTCTATTCTTATCCTCCAATGCACACAGCACAGGCGGCTTGTAATGAGTCAATTTGACTCATTACAAGCCACTGACATGGAATGCTGGCCGTTGAGCCCTCAGGTCAACTGCGCTGTGTGCCAGGCACACCTGGCACACACGTAGTTACTGCTCTGTCCAAAGCAGGAACAGAGCTTTCCCTGGCTGTGGTGGTTACTGGCTTAGAAAGCACTGGGAACGAGATCCTGCACATGCGCAGTGGAGCCGGCCGAGCAGGGAGACATAGCACATCAGCAATAAGCTAAAGCGATGTGTGCTCAGGGAGGCATTGTCGGAGGGGAGAGCTTTTGCTCCCCCACTCTGGCAGACAAGATGTTCTTACATCTTGTTGATGTCCCTTCCTGCTTTGCCTCGGTAATGAGGCAAAGCAGAAAGTGTTATAGCGGCACAATTCGTTCCGCTATAATACATTTACTAGTAAGTATCTCTATACCCCTGAGTAGCTCACAGTCACTTTTTGAAATGCTGATAATAATAATTTTTTAGGGAGGATATATTAATCTCACTGGACTACAATACAATTGTGAGAAAGGGGAGCAGACGACAAGTGTTATATGCATATATTATCCCATTTAATGGGCATCAGTATGAGAAAATCACAGGAATAGCATTGTGATCTCAAATTCATATATTTACTGTACATCATCTAAGGACACACCTGACGCGATTATATTATGATTATATTTGCTTTGCAGTACAGTATAAAATTGTCACCTTTTAGATGAACAATAATGAAAAAGTTATTTTAACATGTTTGTTAGCAAGAGTCCTAGTGCACCCATCATGCATCTGATATCTATTTTTCTTTTGATTTGTGTCTGTAATACTGAATGAGGAGGTACAGTAGCACCCAGTGAAGTTGAATTAACATAATACAATCGTGAATTTGTGTATGTATATATATATATATATATATATATATATATATATATATATATAATTCTGCTGGTATTCTCTTGCTATATAATTTTCACACAATATATCAGACTAGTTTGTCATTAGTGCAGGTTATTTTTCCATTTCTTTAATCTCCATGCAGTTTCCATCTGCAACTGTTGGCGATGACCATTGGGACCCATGCATAGTACATCTTGGATGCATGCGCATACCTCCCAGCTGTCCCTGATGTGGGCCGCAGTGTCCAGCGGTGGGGGGGGAATTTCAGAGCAGAGCAGCGGTAAATAGACGCTGTGTGCATGCATCTATTCCTGGGAGGCAGAGGGACTGGGGGGCATGCCAGCAGCTCACAGAACACTGGCCATGCTCCCACTGTGACTAAAATGTGAGGCGTGGCCCACAATCGCGGCATCCCTGCAAAGTCACCCCCCCTTTCTCAGAGGTCAGCACCCCTGTCTCTATCTAGTGCAGCATTCATGATATGTAGTAGACATTGTGTGCGATACATGACAGCTATTGTGTGAATGACACTTACCAGTATAAATGCCCATAAGAGTGTAACGTAGGTTGTCTGATACACCGGTTGATGATACAGTAATGTTGCTAGATCCAACAGAAGAAGCAGGACAATTAGTTGCCCCACAATGAGAGTAACTAGCATTTTCAGATACCACTGCAATGGAAAATAAAACGTCATTACACTTTTTGATACAAACATAAAGTGATTAATTTTGGATATGATTCTGATTTGGGAATTAAACAAGAAAGAGCAAGTGACAATACCATGTTGCACTGCAGATGTGGCAAATTGATTAATGTGCAGAGAGATGTAATTATTAGAGGCCATGTCCAAGCTGAAATCCAAATTGCTGTGCAAAAATCAAGCTGTCCACTGCCCAGTATTTGTAGGATACAGTACATGCAACAGCAGACATTATTTTCCCTGCATACAAAACATTTATGTATTTGCACCCCTTGCATTGTAGCATGGTTTGTCCAGCTGCACAGTTACAGTACTTGCTCTTTCCTACTTTATTCCCAAATCAGAATCAGGCCCTTAGTTGTTTTATGTGAAGGTAAGTGACTGACAAGCAACATTATAACATTTTTCCAAAGCAGTGCAGCAAAAACATAACTTTTAAAACAGTATTTAAGTGTAAAATTGTGCTCTTACTAATATATTTTGATATCTTAAGAAATGTCCAATTGAAAATACAAAATATTCTTCTGCATCATGATAAGCTCTAAGCATACCTTGGTGCAGATGGAGTGAATATACATGGTGATAATTACTTCAATTTCAAAATTAAAATAAATAAATAAATGGTCTCACCCTGTGAAATAAGTAACCAGTACCACTGCAATAGCTTGGGCTGCTTACCACTAAAGCATGCCTCTCAACATTATCAGAGGGGCTCATGGGGACATCTCACTAAAGGTGGTGGGCCATCATGCCCACGAAGCCATGCCCCTTTGTGTATAACATATTGTCAGTGTGAAGGCCCTCCAATAAAAGTGTCAGTACACACTGATACTATGCATCAGAATTTCCTAGGGGACATAGGTCCCCCAAAAAGCATGTGTCGTCCCCCCACAAGGGCATTCCTGCTCCATTCTGAATACCAGTGGGGCTCTTCCTGGTGCCACTTGACCGATTGTTGTCAGGGTAATATAAAATGATTTTGTACTTTTGTAGAGCTATAAGTTTCAGTAATACCTAACAGACATTAATTGTGTATGCTTGTGCTTGACTACGAAAGCATGCTGGGGCATGTAGAAGTAGCACTGTTGCTGTCCCATGGCCCTTTCTTCTGGATAGCAGGGTGCCTGTAATGGCACCCTGTCGCCAGTAGCATTGCATGCACCCTGCGCAGGCTCTCAAATCTCAGGTGCTGCTCCCGGCAGCCTGGAAGACTATTCAAGTTGAGTCGGAGCTGATGCTTAATTTGGTTGGTTTCTAGTTTAAAAAATTGGTATGCCTTTGTGGGCTAACATATTACTCTTACATGTTTCCAAATGGCAGGGGGTTGATTCTGCACAGGACCAAAATAATTGCATATGATTCTGAATGACCAACCAATCTTGAAAATAATAACCTATAATTAGGAGAACTATGTTATAACTATAAGCTTGTGGTGCAGCTTGGATTGGGGTACAGTTATACACTGAGAACGTGGCCCATAAGAGTGGCCCAAAAGCTAACTTCTTTGTGTGGAGCATTGTTGGGGGTAATCCAATTGCGGGGGAAATTTAAAAAACCTGCAGGCACTAGATTTTAGTAATCAATTGCGGGAGAGAAAATATGACATAGTAATTTCTATAAATGTTTGCACCTCCAGAGAAAGTCAGATTTTTCCTAAAATTAATAATTTTAGAAATAATTACCAGGACTCGCTCTGGGACCCCAGCGACACCCCCACTGAGGACTAAGTAAGGACTTGGAAGTTTCAAATTAAATGAGCTTAATTAGTCAGTTATTACTTAATTGGGGTCTTCTGTATCCAGCGTCGGAAGCCGGGGTCCTCTGCAGCAGGGTGAATATATACCGTTATGGTAAGAACTTACCATTGATAACGGAATTTCTCCTATGTCCACAGGTATCCACAGGATAACATTGGGATATGCGACAGCGGAAATGGCGCCAAATAGTCACAAGCTTTCTGGCCTCCCAGGATGCATCGGGCTCCTCCATATAATCCCGCCCACGACTCAGTCAAATCAGTTGTTTTCACAGAAATTAGGCAGGACTCTCATGTAGAACCCTATTCAGGCGATAAGAACACACATGCACACCCTTTCATACAAGAGGGTAGAGGTTTAGTGATTGTCAAGATCCTCAAATCAGGTGCGTCAGGGTGGGATCCCTGTGGATATCTGTGGACATAGGAGAAATCCCGTTATCAACGGTAAATTCTTACCATAACAGTATATTTCTCCGGCTGGGTCCACAGGTTATCCACAGGATAACATTGGGATTCCCAAAGCCATTATTAGTGGTGGGGATGCTCCTGATTAGCCAGGAGAACCTTTCGCCCGAATTCTGCGTCATGAGAGGCAAAAGTATCCAAGGCATAATGTCTAATGAATGTGTTAATGGAAGACCATGTGGCTGCCTTACAAATCTGTTCTGCTGAAACACCATGCTGTGCTGCCCATGAAGGACCTACCCTACGTGTAGAGTGTGCAGACACATTAGCCGAAACAGGGAGATCAGCACGAGAATATGCTTCTAAAATTGTCATTCAAAGCCATCTTGCTAGCATCTGTTTAGTAGCAGGCCATCCTCTTTTGTGAAATCCGTAAAGAATGAAGAGAGAATCTGTCTTTCTGATGGCACTAGTACGATCCATGTAAATTCTTAATGCACGGACTACATCCAGTGACGCTTCTCCCGCAGACAGTCCCGATACCTGAAAAGCCGGGACTACAATTTCTTAGTTCAGGTGAAACTTTGAGACCTCCTTCGGAAGATAACCAGATCTAGTTATGAGAACTGCTTTATCTGGATAAAAGATCAGAACAGGAGACTTACACGATAGTGCCCCTAAATCTGACACTCTTCTAGCTGACGCCATTGCCGGTAGAAAAAGAACTTTAGCCGTTAACCATTTAAGATCTGCTCTCTTAAGTGGTTCAAATGGAGCCCCCTGAAGGGGTGGTATTCATGTCACCGGCGGTCGGAAGACCGACAGTCACATGACCTCCTCCAGCATCCTGGCCCCTCACTATCCCGATAGTTGGCATGCCGACCAACAGGGACTATTTCCACTCGTGGGTGTCCACGACACCCATAGAGTGGGAATAGAACCCATGGCGACCATAGGTCGCCACCGAACCCGCAAGGGGCTTGCTGCACTCACCCATCCCCGCCGGGATCCCAGCGTCGGTATGCTGCCGGGATCCCGGCGTCGGTAAGCTGATCGCCGGTCAGCCATATTACACCCCCCTGAAGGAATTTAAGAACCAGATTTAAATCCCAGGGAACTGCAGGAGGAACAAATGGTGTTTGAATGTGGAACATTCCCTGAAAGAAATAACGCACATCCTGCAGGTTCGCAATCTTTCTCTGAAACCATATAGTTAATGCTGATACTTGAACTCTCAAAGAAGCCGCTTTTAAACCCTTATCCTTTCATGCTTGTCGAAAATCCAAAATCCTGGATACTTTAAAAGATCTTGGATTCATACCTCCCTTGTTACACCAAAGAATATAGGCCTGCCATATTCGATGATAAATTCGAGCTGAAGAAAGCTTTCTTGCTCTAAGCATGGTTTGAATTACCTGTTGTGAAAAACCTCTTGATTTCAGGATAGAGGTTTCAACAGCCACGCCATCAAAGACAGCCGTTCCAGATGGCTGTGACAACAAGGCCCCTGCGTCAGTAGATCTGGACGTTGAGGAAGCAGTATTGGAGCTTCCAGGGACATCCTTAGCAGATCTATATACCAATGTCTTCTGGGCCAGGCTGGAGCTATTAGAATTATGGCTCCCCTTGCCTGCTTTACTTTCCTCACTACCCTGGGCAACAGGGAGATAGGAGGAAATAGATATGCCAGATGAAATTCCCATTTCACTGACAGTGCGTCTACACGGATCGCCTCGGGATCCTTTGTTCTCGACCCATATGCTGGAACTTTGTTGTTCCAACGGGATACCATGAGATCTATCTCTGGCAGACCCCATCTGTCTACTAGAGTTTGAAATACCTCCGGGTGTAATGCCCATTCGGTCTCCTGAATGGTGTGTTGACTGAGAAAATCTGCTTCCCAGTTTAGCACTCCCGGTACAAACACTGCGGACAATGCCGGAAGATGAAGTTCTGCCCACCTTAGTATGTGAGTTACTTCTTCCATCAGTCCTTTGCTGTGAGTTCCTCCCTGATGGTTGAGGTATGCTACTGCTGTTGCATTGTCTGAACGGATCTGGACTAGTCTTCCCCGCAGAAGGTCCTTTGCCTGAACTAGAGCCATATATATGTCCCTTATTTCTAACAAATTTATTGACAGGCAACTTTCCTTCGTGGTCCATTTTCCCTGAACCAAACATTTTTGAACACTGCTCCCAAGCCTTGAAGACTGGCATCCGTTGTCAGTACTTGCCAATCTGCTATCCCAAAGGGTCTCCCCTTGTCTAGATGGTCCGTCTGTAGCCACCAAGCTAGTGACCTTTTTACGCTTACTGGAAGCTTTATCATCTGTCTCTTTAATGTCTGATGTCTTCCATCCCATCTGGTTAGAATGAGGTGCTGTAAGGGTCTGGAGTGGAATTGCGCATATTCCACCATGTCGAATGTTGACACCATCAGACCCATCAGTCGCATTGCTGTATGGACTGAAACTGTCTGACTGTGCAACAATTCCTGAGTCATTACCTGTACCTTGGAGATCTTCTTCTCCGGTAAGATAATACTTTGTAGACTTGAATTCAATATGGCCCCCAAGTGAACCATCCATTGTGATGGATTCAGGGACGACTTCTCCCAATTTATGAGCCATCCGTGTCTTTGTAGACAAGCTATTGTCTGTTGGAGATGGCCCAAGAGTAACTCCTGGGATTGAGCAAGGATTAACAGATCGTCTAGGTATGGAAAAATTCTTATTCCCTGCTTGCGGAGATAAGCTGCCATAACCACCATAATCTTGGTAAATACCCTGGGGGCTGTTGCTAGCCCAAAGGGCAAAGCCTGGAACTGATAATGCTGCTGGAGGATGGCAAACCTGAGGTAACACTGATGTGACCGTGCTATGGGCACATGCAGGTAAGCATCCTGTACATCCAGAGATACCATGTAATCTTCTGGTTCCATGGCCAATTCTATGGAGCGCAACGTCTCCATGTGAAACTTTGGAACCCAAATGTATTTGTTTAACCCTTTGAGGTTGAGAATTGGTCGGAATGATCCATTTGGCTTCTGGATCAAAAACAGGTTTGAGTAAAACCCCCGTCCCATTTGTGTCAGGGGTACCGTGATAATTACCCCAGACTGAAGCAATTTCTGAACTGCTTCTTGCAAAGCCCTGGCCTTCGACTCTATACGAGACGGGCTGGTGCAAAAGAACCTTTGAGGAGGCTGCTTCCTGAAAGGGAAACCATAACCGAGAGATACCACCTTCTGCACCCAAGCATCTGTCATCGACTGGTGCCAAATGTGTGCAAAGTGAAGGAGTCGGCCCCCAACCCTGGAATCCTCCAGGCGGAGGTCCGTACCCTCAAACTGATGGCTTCTGCTCTGGTTTGGAAGCTGGCCGTCTACTGGCCCACTGCTTCTTGCCCCTAGCTGATTTATTTTACTAGGGTTGGTTAGTCTCAACCTTTCCTTTAGATCTACCTTGCCATCGAAACGGCCAAAATTTTGCTCCCCTCGATTTAGGGGCATAGCTAGCTGGAAACTTAACTTTCTTGGATTCAGCTTCCGACTCCAGGATATCTGTCAATTGCTTTCCGAACAGAATATTCTCCTGAAAGGCAACGCTCAAGAGCTTTCTTGGATTCTGCATCCGCTTTCAAAGTACGTAGTCAGACTGCTCTACGAGCGGCTACCGTTAAGGCTGATGCTTTAGAAGCAATCGTACCCATATCAATTGCTGCTTCTTCCCAATATTGCGCAGCTTGTTTTATATAGCCTAGCTGAGACTCCTGCTCCCTGGTAGGAATGGCGAGGCGACTCTCTAATTCCTCCACCCATTCTACCACTGCTTTCGCCATCCAGGCTGAAGCCATAGCTGGCCTTACCACAGCCCCTGAGAGAGAAAAAATATTTTTCAAGAAACCATCTACTCTTCTATCTGTGACATCATCCAGTGAAGAAGACAGTAATGGTAAAGCAGACTTACGCACAAGTCGTACAACATGTGTATCTACCTTAGGAGGAACCTCCCACTTTGAACAGATCCCAGCTGAAAAAGGATAATAAGAATCCCATTTCTTCGGAATCTTGTACTTTTTATTAGGAGTAGCCCACGGTCCTTCCATAATTTCCGTCAGATCCTCTGACTCCGGAAACTCAGTCTTAACCGATTTTGGACGTTTAAACTTAGGTGCCTTAGATTTTGACACTGCCTTGGCTGGTTCCTCCAGACACATAATAGCTTTCATGGCATCAATGAGCTCAGCTATATCCTCTGTGCTGAAGCCCTCTGACTGGTCGTCATATGGGGTATTTGAATATACTGTATCCTCATCTGTTGTATCATCTTGTGTAGTCTTTAACATGGATGTATCTACCCTGGTATTAGTAGCCTGGCAACTTGTAGAAGCTGTTGGCATCAAACCATAAGGAGGGCGCTGCATGTATGGGTTAATAGTGTAACCTATTCCCGAGGGTGGAACTGCAGGTGCTAATCTGTTAGCTATTGTAGACAAGGTCTGTGCGACCACACCCCTTCTTGCAGGGCGTTGCCCCTCATAAGTAAGATACTGGGCTATTCCATTCAAAATCCTTTTACCAGATAAGCATGTTAAGGGTGTCCCTGATAAAGTATCCTCGTCTTTTGCCGCTCACAGACATGGTAAATAATCCGTTTTTTTTTTACAAATACTACACTCTCTGTGACTGAAAATCACCTATATAGATATAGAAGTGATATCAATCTGACCAAAATCCGAGCACCTGAATGGAGTATCAGAAACCATGCTTGACAAACATATAAAAGTCAGCAATCACACTGGCAGTCAGTCACATGTTAATTATTAGACATTGTCATATGAGAATATAATCAACCACAGAATACTTTTCTAGTATGTAGGATTACAATTACTGCACTTCTGTTTTTAAACAGCTATTATCACAAGTTTTCTCAGACATGTTATGCAGAAAACAACAGTACTGTACAGGTCTCATATGCATTGCGTACCAAAATTAACTATTCATACTAAGGTAACCGGACTCCAGATCGACAGCGAAAAGGTCGACAAACCTTAGGTCGACGCCAATTCGTCGACAAACCTTGGGTCGACATGGACAAAAGGTCGACAGGAACAAGGTCGACATGGAAAAAGGTCGATATGAGTTTTTCACGATTTTTTTCTTTTTTGGAACCTTTTCATACTTAACGATCCACGTGGACTACGATTGGAACGGTAATCTGTGAAAAGCGAAGCGGTAGCGGAGCGAAGGCACCATGCCCGAAGCATGGCGAGCGAACGCGGTGCACTAATTGGGTTCCCGGTCACTCTACGAAAAAAACGAAAAAAAAACCCCTCATGTCGACCTTTTGTCCATGTCGACATTTTGTCCATGTCGACCTAAGGTGTGTCGACCAATTGGCGTCGACCTAAGGTTTGTCGACCTTTTTGCTGTCTATCCTCAGTCCCAGACCCCATACTAACAAGTAGAAAGAATTTTAGTACTGTATAATCCTTACTCAGCTAGAGTGGGATACAGGGAGATTCACCCCACTTCCAGAATCAATCAATACGCCCGACAGACGCTGAGTGGATTCAGACGCTCCTGGTGTACATTGCTGCTCCGGTAACTGATGAGAGACACAGACGCTCAATGACGGACCCAGACGCTCAGTAAACGATGAGTGTATGCAGACGCTCGTGTCTGCGACCCGGTCTCGGCGGCAACTCTAGTGTACACAATCGCAACGTCTAAGCTGCGACCGAGTACCCTCATGGTAGCATCTGAGACGGAAGTGAGGTCATCAGTTCATGGACGGGAGACGCACGGAAACTGGTCATGAACTGGGGGGAGGGGCGACCAGGAGAGCGTCTGACCCCCCCTGCTGACATAAACCACAAGGATCGCGGCCTCAGCCTAGTCTTGGCACCTATGATCCCTGCAGCATAGCGCTGTTGCACTTAAGAGTGGCGGCGCATCAGCCACTGTTTGGTAGTCTCCTCCAATACAATGCGAATGTGTCCGAATTCCTCTAGTAAGTGGAATCGATGCCTTACCTTCTCCCCATGGTCCGGGCACAGCCTGGTAACGTCTGCTGGACCTGCTAGAACATCCGACACAGACGCCCGTCGAGACAGCACTAATACCCGCGGGTAAGCGCTGTTGCGATCCAGTGGGGAGTTGTAGGAGCAACTCTTTTCAGCATGCGTTTAAGACGCTGTTAGGAAAGATCACTGAAAACTTATTAAGACTATAAAAATAAAATAACAAAAGCTTAGGGCTGCCTTAGCAGCAGCCCTGTGACCATGGTCCGGCTCCTGCCGCACCAAACAAAAAACTGATTTGACTGAGTCGGTGGGCGGGATTATATGGAGGAGCCCGATGCATCCTGGGAGGCCAGAAAGCTTGTGACTATTTGGTGCCATTTCCGCTGTCGCTCCGGCATATCCCAATGTTATCCTGTGGATAACCTGTGGACCCATCGGGACAAATGTGAGGTTTGTGGAGTGTCAGTGTGTGTGAGTATGTATAAGTAAGTATGGGGTGTGGTATGAGTGGCCGGCGGCCGGGATCCCAGGGGCCAGCATACTGGAGCCGGGATCCTCACCGCCGGCATACCGACAGCTGGGCGAGCACTAATGAGCCCCTTGCGGGCATGGTATTTTCCCTCCAGGTGGGTCGTGGACCCCCAAGAGGGAGAATAAGTGTCGGCATGCCGGCGGTCAGGATCCCGGCGTCGGTATGCTGGTCACCGCGATCCCGGCCGGCGGCATACTGAAGACCACCCGTATGTATGAGTATGTGTATATTTTTGCATGTGTATGTGAGTGACCCCAGTGTATGAGACCCCCTGCGTGTGTGCATGACCCAGGGCCTTAACTAGGTGTGTGCAGATGGTGCTCAGCACACAGCGCATTTGCCCTGCGGGCACAGCATCTGCATCCGCCTTGTGTATGTATGCGCCACTGCCCGCTTTAATGTCTCATATTAGTGGTGCGCCCAGCTCCTTCTCTGCCAAATTCACCACTGTTAATATACATTACAGAGGGCAGTGCTGAATAGTCTCTAACCCATGTGCTGTGCCCCCCCCCAGTCTGCTGCTGTGGCTGGGAATGAGGTTATCCCTGGCTCTCACGGTGCCCCATCAGTGAGTAGTTACAAGATTAACCAACGTGGTATAAGGGGGGGGGGGATGCGCACACCCTGTATGGACTCAGCAGCTGACGTGATGGGAGAGGCACGGGAAAAAGTGATGCCGACTTCCAGCGCTGGATCAGGGAGGATTCTTGGCCACCTCTCTCTTCCGTCCGCTACCCAGGACATGGCTGCCCAGTCTGTAGGAATGGGAGAGCGCACTCTGATACACAGATCCCAGGATCTGCAGCCCTGGTGAGCTGCTGCTACTGTCATTTCTGTGCACACTTCGGCTCCTGTCCTTCTTCTTCCTCCCTCATGTTCAGTCCTTTCCCTGCAGGAAGTGGCTGGGCACACACAGAACAAGGGGCTGACTGCAGGGTTGGGCTGGGACTCCAAACATCTGATACCCTGGCTCCAGTGTACGCTGACATGTCAAGAGGTAAGGGTATGAGCAGCGGGCACAAGAGTGTGTAGGGGAGTTTGCCATAGCCTCAGTAATTGTGATCTGCAACAAATGAGGTAGGAAGATCCAGAAGCCGGATCCATGCTGCCTGCTGTCAAATACATAGCTTGTGGGGCTTCATCCAGGGCCGTAGCTATGTGTCTTCTGAGTGTGCTCAGCCCACAGAGCATAGGCACTCCCCTTCTGCCTTCCACTCGATGCACACATGTAGGAGGGAGATTCCAGCGCACTACCATACAGTGGCAGCAGTATGGAAAGTGATAGAGGGGGGGGGGGAGGTTACAGTGGGTAGCAGGAACACACACTGGGCTCAGCAGCTCTACACTGATCACCCCTCACTGTTCCCTACACACACCCTCATTTAACCCTACACTCAGCTCACTGGTCCTACTCCCACCCTCTCTTACTGCTCTCTAATACACCCTTCACTCATTGCTACCTACACTCACCCTCACTGCTCCCTACACCCACTTTCTCTGCTCCCTACACTCGTGCTCACTGTTCCCTACACCAACTCTCTCTGCTCCCCTCACCTTTCCTCATTGTTCCCTACACTAACCCACCCTCACTGCTCCCTACACCCACCCTCACTGCTTCCTACTTCCCCCCTCCCTTACTGCTCTCTATAACAACCTTCATTCACTGCTCCCTACACCCTTCCTCAATGTTCCCTACTCTCACCCACCCTCACTGCTCCCTGCACCCACCCTCACTGCTTTATAAACTCACCCTCCTTCACTACTCCCTTCACCCTTCCATAATGTGGGCTCTACCTGGCATAATGTGCATCAGGGGTTCTACATGGCATAATGTAGGCTCTACCTGGCATATTTGTATCAAGGGTTCTACCTGGCATAATGTGGGCGCTACTTGGCATAATGTACATCAGGGGCTCTACCTGCCACAATGTGGGCTCTACCTGGAATAATGTATATCAGGGGCTCTACCAGGCATAACGTGGGCTCTACCTGGCATAATGTGTATCAGAGGCTCTACATGGCATAATGTGGGCTCTACATGGCATAATGTGAATCAGGGGCTCTGCCTGACATAATATGTATCAGGTACTGTACCTGGCATAATGTATTTAAGGGGCTCTACCTTGCATAATGTGTATCTGGGGCTCTACCTGGCATAATGTGTATCAGGGGCTCTACCTGGCATGTGTATCAGGGGCTCTACCTGGCATAATGTGTATATGGGGCTCTACCTGGCATAATGTGGGCTCTACCTGGCATAATGTGTATCAGGGGCTCTACCTGGCATATGTATCAGGGGCTCTACCTGGCAAAATGTGTATCAGAGGCTCTACCTGGCATAATGTGGGCTCTACCTGGCTTAATGTGTATCAGGGGCTTTACCTGCCACAATGTGGGCTCTACCTGGCATAATGTATATCAGGAGCTCTACCGAGCATAATGTGTATCTGGGGATCTACCTGGCATAATGTGGGCTCTACCTGGCATAATGTGTATCAGGGGCTCTGCCTGGCATAGTGTGTATCAGGGGCTCTACCTGGCATAATGTGGGCTCTACCTGGCATAATGTGTATCAGGGGCTCTACCTGCCACAATGTGGGCACTACCTGGCATAATGTATATCAGGGGCTCTACCTAGCATAATGTGTATCAGGGGCTCTGCATGGCATAATGTGTATCAGGGGCTCTGCCAAGCATAATGTGTATCAGGGGCTCTGCATGGCATAATGTGTATCAGGGGCTCTGCCAAGCATAATGTGTATCAGGGGCTCTACCTGGCATAATGTGTATCTGGGGCTCTACCTGGCATAATGTGGGCTCTACCTGGCATAATGTGTATCATGGGCTCTTCCTGGCATGATGTGTATCAGAGGCTCTACCTGGCACAATGTGGGCTCCACCTGGTATAAGGCCTAATTCTGAGTTGATCGCAGCAGCAAATATTTTAGCAGTTGGGAAAAACCATTTGCACTGCAGGTGTGGTAGATATAACATTTGCAGAGAGAGTTAGATTTGGGAGGGGTGTGTTCAAACTGAAATCTAAATTGCAGTGTAAAAATAAAGCAGCCAGTATTTACCCTGCACAGAAACAAAATAACCCACCCAAATCTAACTCTCTCTGCAAATGTTATATCTGCCCCACCTGCAGTGCACATGGTTTTGCCCAACTGCTAAAAAATTTCCTGCTGCGATCAACTCAGAATTACCCCCATAATGTATATCAGGGGCTATGCCTGGCATAATGTGTATCTGGGGCTCTACCTGGCATAATGTGGGCTCTACCTGGCATAATGTGTATCAGGGGCTCTACCTGGCATGTGTATCAGGGGCTCTACATGGCATAATGTGGGCTCTACATGGCATAATGTGAATCAGGGGCTCTGCCTGATATAATGTGTATCAGGTACTGTACCTGGCATAATGTATTTAAGGGGCTCTACCTGGCATAATGTGTATCTGGGGCTCTACCTGGCATAATGTGGGCTCTACCTGGCATAATGTGTATCAGGAGCTCTACATGGCATGTGTATCAGGGGCTCTACCTGGCATAATGTGTATCTGGGGCTCTACCTGGCATAATGTGGGCTCTACCTGGCATAATGTGTATCAGGGGCTCTACCTGGCATAATGTGTATCAGGGGATCTACCTGGCATAATGTTGGCTCTACCTGGCTTAATGTGTATCAGGGGCTCTACCTGCCACAATGTGGGCTCTACCTGGCATAATGTATATCAGGGGCTCTACCTAGCATAATGTGTATCTGGGGCTCTAACTGGCATAATGTGGGCTCTACCTGGCATAGTGTGTATCAGGGGCTCTACCTGGCATAATGTGGGCTCTACCTGGCATAATGTGTATCAGGGGCTCTACCTGCCACAATGTGGGCTCTACCTGGCATAATGTATATCAGGGGCTCTACCTAGCATAATGTGTATCAGGGGCTCTGCATGGCATAATGTGTATCAGGGGCTCTGCCAAGCATAATGTGTATCAGAGGCTCTACCTGGCATAATGTGTACATGGAGCTCTACCTGGCATAATGTGGGCTCTACCTGGCATAATGTGTATCATGGGCTCTTCCTGGCATGATGTGTATCAGGGGCTCTACCTGGCACAATGTGGGCTCCACCTGGTATAAGGCCTAATTCTGAGTTGATCGCAGCAGCAAATATTTTAGCAGTTGGGAAAAACCATTTGCACTGCAGGTGTGGTAGATATAACATTTGCAGAGAGAGTTAGATTTGGGAGGGGTGTGTTCAAACTGAAATCTAAATTGCAGTGTAAAAATAAAGCAGCCAGTATTTACCCTGCACAGAAACAAAATAACCCACCCAAATCTAACTCTCTCTGCAAATGTTATATCTGCCCCACCTGCAGTGCACATGGTTTTGCCCAACTGCTAAAAAATTTCCTGCTGCGATCAACTCAGAATTACCCCCATAATGTATATCAGGGGCTATGCCTGGCATAATGTGTATCTGGGGCTCTACCTGGCATAATGTGGGCTCTACCTGGCATAATGTGTATCAGGGGCTCTACCTGGCATGTGTATCAGGGGCTCTACATGGCATAATGTGGGCTCTACATGGCATAATGTGAATCAGGGGCTCTGCCTGATATAATGTGTATCAGGTACTGTACCTGGCATAATGTATTTAAGGGGCTCTACCTGGCATAATGTGTATCTGGGGCTCTACCTGGCATAATGTGGGCTCTACCTGGCATAATGTGTATCAGGAGCTCTACATGGCATGTGTATCAGGGGCTCTACCTGGCATAATGTGTATCTGGGGCTCTACCTGGCATAATGTGGGCTCTACCTGGCATAATGTGTATCAGGGGCTCTACCTGGCATAATGTGTATCAGGGGATCTACCTGGCATAATGTTGGCTCTACCTGGCTTAATGTGTATCAGGGGCTCTACCTGCCACAATGTGGGCTCTACCTGGCATAATGTATATCAGGGGCTCTACCTAGCATAATGTGTATCTGGGGCTCTAACTGGCATAATGTGGGCTCTACCTGGCATAGTGTGTATCAGGGGCTCTACCTGGCATAATGTGGGCTCTACCTGGCATAATGTGTATCAGGGGCTCTACCTGCCACAATGTGGGCTCTACCTGGCATAATGTATATCAGGGGCTCTACCTAGCATAATGTGTATCAGGGGCTCTGCATGGCATAATGTGTATCAGGGGCTCTGCCAAGCATAATGTGTATCAGAGGCTCTACCTGGCATAATGTGTACATGGAGCTCTACCTGGCATAATGTGGGCTCTACCTGGCATAATGTGTATCATGGGCTCTTCCTGGCATAATGTGTATCAGGGGCTCTACCTGGCACAATGTGGGCTCCATCTGGTATAATGTATATCAGGGGCTCTGCCTGGCATAATGCGTATAAAGTGCTCTACCTGGCATAATGTATTTCAGGGGCTCTACCTGGCACAATGTGGGCTCTACCTAGCATAACGTATATCAGGGGCTCTGCCTGGCATAATGTGTATCAGGTGCTCTACCTGGCATGATGTATTTCAGGGACTCTACCTGGCATAATGTGAATCAGGGGCTCTACCTGGCATAATGTGGGCTCTACCTGTCATAATGTGTATCTGGGGCTCTACCTGGCATAATGTGGGCTCTACCTGGCATAATGTGTATCAGGGGCTCTGTCTGGCATAATGTGTATCAGGTGCTCTACCTCGCATAATGTATTTCAGGGGCTCTACCTGGAATAATGTGTATCAGGGGCTCTACCTGGCATAATGTGGGCTCTACCTGGCATAATGTGTATCTGGGGCTCTACCTGGCATAATGTGGGCTCTACCTGGCATAATGTGTATCAGGGGCTCTGCCTGGCATAATGTGTATCAGGTGCTCTAACTGGCATAATGTATTTCAGGGGCTCTACCTGGCAAAATGTGTATCAGGGGCTCTACCTGGCATAATGTGGGCTCTACCTTGCATAATGTGTATCAGTGGCTTTACCTGGCATAATGTGTATCAGGGTCTCTACTGTGGTGTAATGTGTGTAAGGGATATTACTGTGTGGTGTAATGTTAATAATGGACACTACTGTGCCATGTAATGTGAATTGGTATTATTATGTGGTCACGCCCCTTCCACATAAAGACACTCCCCTATATTTTGTGTGCACTATCCCTATTTGGAATATGGTGGAAGAGGGGGCCCCAATTCTTTTTCTGGCATAGAGCACCAAAATGCCTAGTTACAGCACTAAAATGAACCGCCCCTTGAACCGGAAGCTGGGAAAACTACATCTTCCAGCAGCCCTTGCACCTCCCTGCAGCCCCAGAGCCAACCAGCAGTCCCCGGGACTCCCAGTAGCCCCCTCCACAGTCAGCAGATGGAGGAAAGACCATTTGGAGCTGCGGAGACCACTGGAGACCTCAGGACAGGTGAGTATAATTGATTCATTTTATTTTTTTAATGCGTCGCAGAGTTTTCAGTGCTCAAAAACCCTGCAACCACTTTTTTTAAATCCAAAATTAGTCATACAAAATTTGGTGTGAGGTAAGCAAGATTTGAGAGTTTTTTTTACCTTGCTAAACCCCACTCCCCTTGTACTAGTTATTACATTAAAACACAGCTTTTAATTGGTATTCACTAAAAATATATAATATATACAAATAATTGTTACATTAAAATATAATATATTGTATATAGTCAAAATCCAATATTGAACAGCTTGCCCTTTGGGCAATGTTCTCCAAGAGCAAGTAAATGTATTTATTGTGTTCAAATCTCTATAATGAGTGTGCTTGCGATCCTGGTTCTGTGCGATTTTGGCTAAGTGTCAATCCTGACTATCTCTTCAATAGAGATGGTCAGGATTGACTTGCCTGCACTAGAGATGAGCGCCGGAAATTTTTCGGGTTTTGTGTTTTGGTTTTGGGTTCGGTTCCGCGGCCGTGTTTTGGGTTCGACCGCGTTTTGGCAAAACCTCACCGAATTTTTTTTGTCGGATTCGGGTGTGTTTTGGATTCGGGTGTTTTTTTCCAAAAAACCTAAAAAACAGCTTAAATCATAGAATTTGGCGGTCATTTTGATCCCAAAGTATTATTAACCTCAAAAACCATAATTTCCACTCATTTTCAGTCTATTCTGAATACCTCACACCTCACAATATTATTTTTAGTCCTAAAATTTGCACCGAGGTCGCTGTGTGAGTAAGATAAGCGACCCTAGTGGCCGACACAAACACCGGGCCCATCTAGGAGTGGCACTGCAGTGTCACGCAGGATGGCCCTTCCAAAAAACCCTCCCCAAACAGCACATGACGCAAAGAAAAAAAGAGGCGCAATGAGGTAGCTGTGTGAGTAAGATTAGCGACCCTAGTGGCCGACACAAACACCTGGCCCATCTAGGAGTGTCACTGCAGTGTCACGCAGGATGTCCCTTCCAAAAAACCCTCCCCAAACAGCACATGACGCAAAGAAAAAGAAAAGAAAAAAGAGGTGCAAGATGGAATTGTCCTTGGGCCCTCCCACCCACCCTTATGTTGTATAAACAGGACATGCACACTTTAACCAACCCATCATTTCAGTGACAGGGTCTGCCACACGACTATGACTGATATGACGGGTTGGTTTGGACCCCCACCAAAAAAGAAGCAATTAATCTCTCCTTGCACAAACTGGCTCTACAGAGGCAAGATGTCCACCTCATCATCATCCTCCGATATATCACCGTGTACATCCCCCTCCTCACAGATTATCAATTCGTCCCCACTGGAATCCACCATCTCAGCTCCCTGTGTACTTTGTGGAGGCAATTGCTGCTGGTCAATGTCTCCACGGAGGAATTGATTATAATTCATTTTAATGAACATCATCTTCTCCACATTTTCTGGATGTAACCTCGTACGCCGATTGCTGACAAGGTGAGCGGCGGCACTAAACACTCTTTCGGAGTACACACTTGTGGGAGGGCAACTTAGGTAGAATAAAGCCAGTTTGTGCAAGGGCCTCCAAATTGCCTCTTTTTCCTGCCAGTATAAGTACGGACTGTGTGACGTGCCTACTTGGATGCGGTCACTCATATAATCCTCCACCATTCTTTCAATGGGGAGAGAATCATATGCAGTGACAGTAGACGACATGTCCGTAATCGTTGTCAGGTCCTTCAGTCCGGACCAGATGTCAGCATCAGCAGTCGCTCCAGACTGCCCTGCATCACCGCCAGCGGGTGGGCTCGGAATTCTGAGCCTTTTCCTCGCACCCCCAGTTGCGGGAGAATGTGAAGGAGGAGATGTTGTTGACAGGTCGCGTTCCGCTTGACTTGACAATTTACTCACCAGCAGGTGTTTGAACCCCAGCAGACTTGTGTCTGCCGGAAAGAGAGATCCAAGGTAGGCTTTAAATCTAGGATCGAGCACGGTGGCCAAAATGTAGTGCTCTGATTTCAACAGATTGACCACCCGTGAATCCTTGCTAAGCGAATTATGGGCTCCATCCACAAGTCCCACATGCCTAGCGGAATCGCTCCGTGTTAGCTCCTCCTTCAATGTCTCCAGCTTCTTCTGCAAAAGCCTGATGAGGGGAATGACCTTACTCAGGCTGGCAGTGTCTGAACTGACTTCACGTGTGGCAAGTTCAAAGGGCATCAGAACCTTGCACAACGTTGAAATCATTCTCCACTGCGCTTGAGACAGGTGCATCCCACCTCCTATATCGTGCTCAATTGTATAGGCTTGAATGGCCTTTTGCTGCTCCTCCAACCTCTGAAGCATATACAGGGTTGAATTCCACCTCGTTACCACTTCTTGCTTCAGATGATGGCAGGGCAGGTTCAGTAGTTTTTGGTGGTGCTCCAGTTTTCTGTACGTGGTGCCTGTACGCCGAAAGTGTCCCGCAATTCTTCTGGCCACCGACAGCATCTCTTGCACACCCCTGTCGTTTTTTAAAAAATTCTGCACCACCAAATTCAAGGTATGTGCAAAACATGGGACGTGCTGGAATTGGCCCAGATTTAATGCACACACAATATTGCTGGCGTTGTCCGATGCCACAAATCCACAGGAGAGTCCAATTGGGGTAAGCCATTCCGCGATGATCTTCCTCAGTTGCCGTAAGAGGTTTTCAGCTGTGTGCGTATTCTGGAAAGCGGTGATACAAAGCGTAGCCTGCCTAGGAAAGAGTTGGTGTTTGCGAGATGCTGCTACTGGTGCCGCCGCTGCTGTTCTTGCGGCGGGAGTCCATACATCTACCCAGTGGGCTGTCACAGTCATATAGTCCTAACCCTGCCCTGCTCCACTTGTCCACATGTCCGTGGTTAAGTGGACATTGGGTACAGCTGCATTTTTTAGGACACTGGTGACTCTTTTTCTGAGGTCTGTGTACATTTTCGGTATCGCCTGCCTAGAGAAATGGAACCTAGATGGTATTTGGTACCGGGGACACAGTACCTCCAACAAGTCTCTAGTTGGCTCTGCAGTAATGATGGATACCGGAACCACGTTTCTCACCACCCAGGATGTCAAGGCCTCAGTTATCCGCTTTGCAGTAGGATGACTGCTGTGATATTTCATCTTCCTCGCAAAGGACTGTTGGACAGTCAATTGCTTGGTGGAAGTAGTAAAAGTGGTCTTACGACTTCCCCTCTGGGATGACCATCGACTCCCAGCAGCAACAACAGCAGCGCCAGCAGCAGTAGGCGTTACACGCAAGGATGCATCGGAGGAATCCCAGGCAGGAGAGGACTCGTCAGAATTGCCAGTGACATGGCCTGCAGGACTATTGGCATTCCTGGGGAAGGAGGAAATTGACACTGAGGGAGTTGGTGGGGTGGTTTGCGTGAGCTTGGTTACAAGAGGAAGGGATTTACTGGTCAGTGGACTGCTTCCGCTGTCGGCCCAAGTTTTTGAACTTGTCACTGACTTATTATGAATGCGCTGCAGGTGACGTATAAGGGAGGATGTTCCGAGGTGGTTAACGTCCTTACCCCTACTTATTACAGCTTGACAAAGGGAACACACGGCTTGACACCTGTTGTCCGCATTTCTGGTGAAATACTTCCACACCGAAGAGCTGATTTTTTTGGTATTTTCACCAGGCATGTCAACGGCCATATTCCTACCACGGACAACAGGTGTCTCCCCGGGTGCCTGACTTAAACAAACCACCTCACCATCAGAATCCTCCTGGTCAATTTCCTCCCCAGCGCCAGCAACACCCATATCCTCCTCATCCTGGTGTACTTCAACACTGACATCTTCAATCTGACTATCAGGAACTGGACTGCGGGTGCTCCTTCCATCACTTGCAGGGGGCGTGCAAATGGTGGAAGGCGCATGCTCTTCACGTCCAGTGTTGGGAAGGTCAGGCATCGCAACCGACACAATTGGAGTCGGACTCTCCTTGTGGATTTGGGATTTCGAAGAACGCACAGTTCTTTGCGGTGCTACTGCTTTTGCCAGCTTTAGTCTTTTCATTTTTCTAGCGAGAGGCTGAGTGCTTCCATCCTCATGTGAAGCTGAACCACTAGCCATGAACATAGGCCAGGGCCTCAGCCGTTCCTTGCCACTCCGTGTGGTAAATGGCATATTGGCAAGTTTACGCTTCTCCTCCGACAATTTTATTTTAGGTTTTGGAGTCCTTTTTTTACTGATATTTGGTGTTTTGGATTTGACATGCTCTGTACTATGACATTGGGCATCGGCCTTGACAGACGACGTTGCTGGCATTTCATCATCTCGGCCATGACTAGTGGCAGCAGCTTCAGCACGAGGTGGAAGTGGATCTTGATCTTTCCCTAATTTTGGAACCTCAACATTTTTGTTCTCCATATTTTAATAGGCACAACTAAAAGGCACCTCAGGTAAACAATGGAGATGGATGGATTGGATACTAGTATACAATTATGGATGGGCTGCCGAGTGCCGACACAGAGGTAGCCACAGCCGTGTACTACCGCACTGTACTGTGTCTGCTGCTAATATAGACTGGTTGATAAAGAGATAGTATACTCGTAACTAGTATGTATGTATAAAGAAAGAAAAAAAAACCACGGTTAGGTGGTATATACAATTATGGACGGGCTGCCGAGTGCCGACACAGAGGTAGCCACAGCCGTGAACTACCACACTGTACTGTGTCTGCTGCTAATATATAGACTGGTTGATAAAGAGATAGTATACTCGTAACTAGTATGTATGTATAAAGAAAGAAAAAAAAACCACGGTTAGGTGGTATATACAATTATGGACGGGCTGCCGAGTGCCGACACAGAGGTAGCCACAGCCGTGAACTACCGCACTGTACTGTGTCTGCTGCTAATATAGACTGGTTGATAAAGAGATAGTATACTCGTAACTAGTATGTATGTATAAAGAAAGAAAAAAAAACCACGGTTAGGTGGTATATACAATTATGGACGGGCTGCCGAGTGCCGACACAGAGGTAGCCACAGCCGTGAACTACCGCACTGTACTGTGTCTGCTGCTAATATAGACTGGTTGATAAAGAGATAGTATACTCGTAACTAGTATGACTATAAAGAAAGAAAAAAAAACCACGGTTAGGTGGTATATACAATTATGGACGGGCTGCCGAGTGCCGACACAGAGGTAGCCACAGCCGTGAACTACCGCACTGTACTGTGTCTGCTGCTAATATATAGACTGGTTGATAAAGAGATAGTATACTCGTAACTAGTATGTATGTATAAAGAAAGAAAAAAAAAACACGGTTAGGTGGTATATACAATTATGGACGGGCTGCCGAGTGCCGACACAGAGGTAGCCACAGCCGTGAACTACCGCACTGTACTGTGTCTGCTGCTAATATATAGACTGGTTGATAAAGAGATAGTATACTCGTAACTAGTATGTATGTATAAAGAAAGAAAAAAAAACCACGGTTAGGTGGTATATACAATTATGGACGGGCTGCCGAGTGCCGACACAGAGGTAGCCACAGCCGTGAACTACCGCACTGTACTGTGTCTGCTGCTAATATATAGACTGGTTGATAAAGAGATAGTATACTCGTAACTAGTATGTATGTATAAAGAAAGAAAAAAAAACCACGGTTAGGTGGTATATACAATTATGGACGGGCTGCCGAGTGCCGACACAGAGGTAGCCACAGCCGTGAACTACCGCACTGTACTGTGTCTGCTGCTAATATAGACTGGTTGATAAAGAGATAGTATACTCGTAACTAGTATGTATGTATAAAGAAAGAAAAAAAAACCACGGTTAGGTGGTATATACAATTATGGACGGGCTGCCGAGTGCCGACACAGAGGTAGCCACAGCCGTGAACTACCGCACTGTACTGTGTCTGCTGCTAATATAGACTGGTTGATAAAGAGATAGTATACTCGTAACTAGTATGACTATAAAGAAAGAAAAAAAAACCACGGTTAGGTGGTATATACAATTATGGACGGGCTGCCGAGTGCCGACACAGAGGTAGCCACAGCCGTGAACTACCGCACTGTACTGTGTCTGCTGCTAATATATAGACTGGTTGATAAAGAGATAGTATACTCGTAACTAGTATGTATGTATAAAGAAAGAAAAAAAAACCACGGTTAGGTGGTATATACAATTATGGACGGGCTGCCGAGTGCCGACACAGAGGTAGCCACAGCCGTGAACTACCGCACTGTACTGTGTCTGCTGCTAATATAGACTGGTTGATAAAGAGATAGTATACTCGTAACTAGTATGTATGTATAAAGAAAGAAAAAAAAACCACGGTTAGGTGGTATATACAATTATGGACGGGCTGCCGAGTGCCGACACAGAGGTAGCCACAGCCGTGAACTACCGCACTGTACTGTGTCTGCTGCTAATATAGACTGGTTGATAAAGAGATAGTATACTCGTAACTAGTATGACTATAAAGAAAGAAAAAAAAACCACGGTTAGGTTGTATATACAATTATGGACGGGCTGCCGAGTGCCGACACAGAGGTAGCCACAGCCGTGAACTACCGCACTGTACTGTGTCTGCTGCTAATATAGACTGGTTGATAAAGAGATAGTATACTACTAATATTATATATACTGGTGGTCAGGTCACTGGTCACTAGTCACACTGGCAGTGGCACTCCTGCAGCAAAAGTGTGCACTGTTTAATTTTAATATAATATTATGTACTCCTGGCTCCTGCTATAACCTATAACTGGCACTGCAGTGCTCCCCAGTCTCCCCCACAATTATAAGCTGTGTGAGCTGAGCACAGTCAGATATATATATACATTGATGCAGCACACTGGGCTGAGCAGTGCACACAGATATGGTATGTGACTGAGTCACTGTGTGTATCGTTTTTTTTCAGGCAGAGAACGGATATATTAAATAAAACAAACAACTGCACTGTCTGGTGGTCACTGTGGTCGTCAGTCACTAAACTCTGCACTCTCTTCTACAGTATCACAGCCTCAGGTCAATCTCTCTCTCTCTCTCTCTCAACCCTAATCTAAATGGAGAGGACGCCAGCCACGTCCTCTCCCTATCAATCTCAATGCACGTGTGAAAATGGCGGCGACGCGCGGCTCCTTATATAGAATCCGAGTCTCGCGAGAATCCGACAGCGTCATGATGACATTCGGGCGCGCTCGGGTTAACCGAGCAAGGCGGGAAGATCCGAGTCGCTCGGACCCGTGAAAAAAAACATGAAGTTCGGGCGGGTTCGGATTCAGAGAAACCGAACCCGCTCATCTCTAGCCTGCACATCCTATTTTTTCGGCCGATGCCGACCGCGCGGGGCCGCGCATCGGCATCGGATCGGGATCGCAAGGTGACTGTCACCTTGCGATCTGCACTATCTTTTCTTCCGATTCTGACTATATAGTCAGAATCGGAAGAAAAGATCTTACCATGTGTACACACCTTAACAGTGCAGGTTTTAGTGATATCCAGGCTTCAGCACAGGTGACTTAATTAGTAGCTCAGTTATTTTGATTTAACCATCTGTGCTGAAGCCTGGATATCACTAAAACCTGCACTGTTGGTGTGCCTTGAGGACCGTGGTTGGGAATGCCTGCTCTATAACCTCTATAATGTGATTTGGTTAGACCAGAGGTTCTCAAACTCGGTCCTCGGGGGCCCACACAGTGCATGTTTTGCAGGTCTCCTCACAGAATCGCAAGTGAAATAATTAGCTCCACCTGTGGACCTTTTAAAATGTGTCAGTGAGTAATTAATACACCTGTGCACCTGCTGGGTTACCTGCAAAACATGCACTGTGTGGGCTCCCGAGGACCGAGTTTGAGAACCTCTGGGTTAGACTCTATATGGGTCTCAGATCAGAAAATGTGGTGCTCTATGAATCTCCCAAAGGGCTAATTACTGTAGGTAAACATTTTTTGTTATAATTCAGTTATCAACAAAACACGTCCAATTTGTTTCAGTTTTCGTTTAATATATATAAATAATTTATGACTAGTGTTTTGTTATAGGTTCGCAGTATCCACTGTTTTCCAATAGAATATCATCATTTTAATTTGGTTCCAATACCATGTAGGGGCGGATTGGTACGCCGGGATGCTGGGACTGTTTGCCGGTGGGCTGAGCTCTGTCCTCTCCGTGGTGGCCATGCTCTCCCTCCCCCACAACGCCGAGCCGATTCAACAATTCTACTGCTGCCGCATGACTCGATGGAGCCGCGGCTATGATAAGTTGCTGGATGCCGCCCACTGTGCAAATAACCCAGCCGCAGCCAGCGCAGTGAGAGGCCAGGCATCACACATATCCAGGCTGGTGGCCTCTTACTGCGCTTGCTGCGGCTGGGTTATTTGCATAGTGGGCGGCATCCAGCATCTTATCATAGCCGCAGCTCCAGCAAATGTCTGCTGTGGAGTGTGGAGTTTGCGGGTATGATGGTTCTCTACCTGCTGCTGACTTCAGCTCCTTCACAAAGACACCAGCGCAAGGAAGCAGGACCTTCGTAAGCGGGAGGGGGGCTGGCCGGTGGTGCTGCTGGGAGGCAGCCCATTACTCACTACCCTAGCTCTCGCCAACTCCACACTCACACACTGACACACAGTCCCATATACACACACACAGCACCTCACACACTGCCCCCTGTACCCAGCACTACACACACTGTCCCCTGTATCCAGCACCACACACACTGCCCCCTGTACCCAGCACCTCACACACTGCCCCCTGTACCCAGCACCTCACACACTGACACACAGCCCCCTGCACTCAGCCTTTCACTCGCATTTCACACACTGCCCCCTTTACCCAGCACCACACACACAGCCCCCTGCACCCAGCCTCTCACCAGCATCTCACACACTGCCCCCCATACCCAGCACCACACACAGCCCCCTGATCCAGCCTCTCACCAGCATCTCACACACTGCCCCCTGTACCCAGCACTACACACTGACACTGCCCCCTGTATCCAGCACCACACACACTGCCCCTTGTACCCAGCACCTTGAGCACTGCCCCCTGTACCCAGCACCACACACACTGCCCCCTGTACCCAGCACCACACACACTGGCCCCCTATACCCAGCACCAAACACACTGACACACTGCCCCCTGTACCCAGCACCACACACCATGGCCCCTGTACCCAGCATCTCACACACTGTCCCCATGGGGGAGATGTACTAAGCCTGAAAAGTGATAAATTTCACAGTGATAAACTGCCAGCCAATCAGCTCCTAACTACCATGTCACTGGCTGTGTTTGAAAAATGACAGTTAGGAGCAGATTGGCTGGTACTTTATCACTGTGATATTTATCACTTTTCAAGGCTTAGTACATCTGGCCCCATGTACCTCGAACCTCACACACTGTGCTCTGTACCCAGCATTCCACACACTGACACACAGCCCCCTGCACCCAGCCCTTCACCAGCACTACACACATTGTCCCCTTTAAGCAGCACCACACACACTGCCCCCATGTACCCAGCACCACAAACACTAATACACACACACAGCCCCTGTACACCCAGCACCACACACACTGCCTCCCTGTACCCAGCACCACACTAGCACCTCACACACTGACACAGATCCCTGTACCCAGCACCTTACACACTGACACACAGCTCCCTGTACCCAGCACCTCACACACTGACACAGATACCTGTGCCCAGAACCTCACAAACAACTGACACACAGCCCCCTGCACTCAGCAGCTCACACACTGACACTTTGCCCCCTGCACACAGCCCCTCACTAGCACATCACACACTGACACAGATCCCTGTACCCAGCACCTCGCACGCTGACACACAGATCCCTGTACTCAGTATCTCACACACTGACACACAGCTAACTGTACACACAGCCAGAGGCGTCAGAACTGGGGGGGCAAGGGGGCAGCACGCCCCCCCAAGCATAGAGAGGCGCCGATCAAGATACAGGAGGAGCGGAGGAGCAATGTGCTGTCACTTGAAAGACCGCACATTACATCCTCCGCTACGTGCAGTGAGCGTCCCAGGTCCGGTGCGGCCCCTCTCCCGTCATTGTTAGGCATTTTTTTTAATTGTTATTGCTGCCGCTGCGCTGCTAGTCACACAGCAGCAGCATGACTGCAGCATGACTGCAGCCAGAGGAGCTCCGCCTCCTTGAGCTCTGCTCTGTGAGGTGCGAGCTATCCGGCCGTCAGCATGAGGGAGGAGGATCTCTCCCGGCGCGATGGATGAAGGCGGTGGATCTACAGAGCCCGGAGCCAGAAAGGTGAGTGGGACTGTGCGGCTGGCTGTGGACTGTGCGGCTGGAAGCATCCCCGGGGACAGCGTGGAGGAGAGAGGGAAGAGGCGGCCGGACAGCGGGGGAGTAAGCTGTCACCCTCACCATGTCACCCACTATCCACCCATCACCCTTACCATGTCATCCGCTATCCCCCCATCACCCTCACCATGTCACCAGCTATCCCCCTGTCACCTTCACCATGTCACCCGCTATCCCCCTGTCACCCTCACCATGTCACCCGCTATCCCCCTGTCACCCTCACCATGTCACCCGCTATCCCCCTGTCACCCTCACCATGTCACACACTATCCATCCGTCACCCTCACCATATCACCCGCTATCCACCCGTCACCCTCACCATGTCACCCGCTATCCCCCCGTCACCCTCACCATGTCACCCGCTATCCACCCGTCACCCTCACCATGTCACCCTCTATGCACCCGTCACCCTCACCATGTCACCCACTATACCCCTGTCACCCTCACCATGTCACCCGCTATCCACCCGTCACCCTCACCATGTCACCCACTATCCCCCTGTCACCCTCACCATGTCACCCGCTATCCACCTGTCACCCTCACCATGTCACCCCCTATCTCCCTGTCACTTTCTCTCCCTGTCACCCACTATCTCCATCACCTAGTACCTCCGTCTCCCTCACCATGTCACCCACTAGTTTTATGTCACCCAATGTCTTTCTGTCACCCACTATTTCCCTGACACTTTCTGTCTCTCTGTCACACCTCCTTGCTGAGAAGTGCTGCTGTTGCTGCTGGCTGCAAGCGCTTGTCACTGAGACAGGCAGCAGCTGCTCCGGCAGCATAAAAAGTAGCTCCCCCCTCTCTGCCTCCTTACTGAGGGAGCCGCACTGTCCTGCCTGTTGCTGCCAGAGCCTGTCTCACTTACCACAGGCAGCTCAGCAGCGGCGCCGGCGGCATGAAGAGATGTGCCGCCCACCCGCCCAGGTCTCCGAGTCCCGAGCTCCGCCTCCCTAGCGGGCTGCTCTAAATCAAAGGGATCTCCGCAGCACACAGACAGAAACCAACGTGTGACAGGCTGCTGCCTTTTCCTAAAGAAGAGAGGAGGCACTTACACTCCAAATATATGGAAATCGGCAGGGGGGGGGGGGGGGGTGGGGGTGGCTCTCCTCTAATAAAGCTATTTTTATAGGCCCCTTCCCTCACCCTCCCTGTAACTCCCCCCTCAGCATTCCTACTCTCACCCTCCCTGTAACTCCCCCCTCAGTGCCCCTGCCTTCACCCTCCCTGTAACTCCCCGTCAGTGTCCCTGCCCTCACCCTCCCGGTAACTCCCCCCTCAGTGTCCCAGCCCTCATCCTCCCTCTAACTCCACCCTCAGTGCTCCTCACACTCCTTCTAACTCCCTGTCAGCATCCCTGCCCTCAGCCTCCCTGTAACTCCCCCCTCAGCATCCCTTCCCTCATCCTCCCTGTAACTCCCCCTCAGTATCCCTGCCCTCACCCTCCCTGTAACTCCCCCTCAGCATCCCTGCCCTCACCCTCCCTGTAACTCCCTCTCAGCATCCCTGCCCTCACCCTCCCTGTAACTCCCCCTCAGCATCCCTGCCCTCACCCTCCCTGTAACTCCCTCTCAGCATCCCTGCCCTCACCCTACCTGTAACTCCCCCTCAGCATCCCTGCCCTCACCCTCCCTGTAACTCCCCCTCAGCATCCCTGCCCTCACCCTCCCTGTAACTCCCTCTCAGCATCCCTGCCCTCACCCTCCCTGTAACTCCCCCTCAACATCCCTTCCCTCACCCTCCCTGTAACTCCCCCTCAGCATCCCTGCCCTCACCCTCCCTGTAACTCCCATGGCCACTACTAAAAGTCACCTTGACGCCAGCACTGCTAGTGCTTGACCTACTCTCCCTGAAACATGGGGCACATGGTGGGAAACTAGAGTGACATGGGAGAGCTGAAGTGCTAATTTTACTGTTATGTGTTCAAATAGTCGCCACCTCCAAGGGGAGTGTATATTTGCTGCTAAAATCCACAAAAATCCACTGTGTGCAGTGTGTGCGCAGCCCAGGACTTACTCCTACAGTGCGATCACATCAGGCTGATCGGGGCCGGAGCTAACGTCAGACACCCTCCCTAAAAATGCTTAGGGACACCTGCGGTTTCCGGACACTCCCAGTAAACGATCAGTTACCACCCACAAACGGCCTCTTTCTGTCAATCACCTTGCGAACACCAGTGCCAATGGATTTTTCGCATCATTCCCTCCCTGACCAGAGATGCCCTTTGTTGCTGTCCAATGCGCAGTTAATACCTGATTGCCCGCTGTGCGAAAACATACAGCAGCTATCAGATCTGAATGATTAGTGTGGATCTGGCCTTCTCAATGTATTTCAGGTGGATATGGCCTTTAGCGATTCAGCAATTTAGGGGCGCCAAAATGAGATTATATCTTGCCCCCCCAACCTAAAAACGTTCTGACACCCCTGCACACAGCACATCCCACACTGACACACTGCCCCTGTACCCACAGCACAACATACACTGCCAGTATTGCTGTTGGGAGTTATAGGCGGTTGTCTAATCAGACGCAGTTGTAACATATGTTATAGGAGTAACACAAGGCATGTTGCTAATAGTGGTTACATATAGAGACACTGAATTGCTCACATGGGAGGCCATAATCAGATGCATGATCTGCACTTAACGTAGAGCTGGTGACAGGGTTATACTGGACCACAGGGGAAGAGGGGAAACACCCGGTGGGCCCCACTGCCGGGGCCCCACCTCCTCCTGTAGGGATCAGGTTCCAGACTATGCACTTGAATTATATATTATACATATGTGACATTATACTGCACACAGAGGTAGATTTAGACCTCACGGGGCCCTAAGCAAAATACCGATTTAGGGCCCCCTTCCTCAAACAATCCATAGCACTATTGTATATTTTCATTCCTGATTTATGCCTCTTACATTTGTTGTTTTTCCTCCTTATATCCTATTAAAGTATATTAATGTCCCCTCACTTCTAACTTCCATTATTACACCACCCAGTTACTGCATTTTAGATCAGTGCTACCTTCACTGAATGCAGCATGTCCCCATGCACCATATTACCCCTGCACTCACTGACCGCAATGTATATGAGTGATCGAGGCTTACAACACTGCAGGACTGGAGACACAGGCATGCGCTGTATCCAGCATCTAACAGCTGTCTAAACCCTGACGTCCTGCCGGGACTCGAGTATTCAGCCAGCCCAGTGCTCTGACATTTTTGACGGAGGTCGCGGTCCGATGGAAATAACCACCATACAGCCTTATCAGCAGGCCCCCTGATCTCAAGGGAGCTAAACATGGCGTTACATCGCTCAGCAATTTCTAAGGCACTGATAGGGGAAGAAATTGACCAACCGGTGACACAACACTACAAACAGTGTAAACATTCATTATCCCAATTACGCTATCAAATAATTAATCAAGTCCCCCAGATGCCTAGAGGAGGGGATAAATTTACAGCCCTAAAACACACTTAAATCAAAATGGATACATAGTCTAGGAACAATCCAACCAGGAGGACTGAACGAAAAGATAAACTGGAACACACTGTGATTTATGTATTATCATATAGATCAGTGCTATGGGGGTCATTCCGAGTTGTTCGCTCGTTATTTTTTTGTCGCAACGGAGCGATTAGTCGCTAATGCGCATGCGCAATGTCCGCAGTGTGACTGCGCCAAGTAAATTTGCTATGCAGTTAGGAATTTTACTCACGGCATTACGAGGTTTTTTCTTCGTTCTGGTGATCGTAATGTGATTGACAGGAAGTGGGTGTTTCTGGGCGGAAACAGGCCGTTTTATGGGAGTGTGTGAAAAAACGCTACCGTTTCTGGGAAAAACGCGGGAGTGGCTGGAGAAACGGAGGAGTGTCTGGGCGAACGCTGGGTGTGTTTGTGACTTCAAAACAGGAACGACAAGCACTGAACTGATCGCAGATGCCGAGTAAGTCTGGAGCTACTCAGAAACTGCTAAGAAGTGTCTATTCGCAATTCTGCTAATCTTTCGTTCGCAATTTTAATATGCTAAGATTCACTCCCAGTAAGCGGCGGCTTAGCGTGTGCAAAGCTGCTAAAAGCAGCTTGCGAGCGAACATCTCGGAATGACCCCCTATATTTCTTGCATAATATGACAGTTTGTTCAATTTAGCTATTTATGGTTCATAAGAGTCCTTTATCATGTGTACATCATTTTGCCTCACTATGTTATAGAGTCACAACTACTGCTATATGTTTTTACATAGTCTCAGTCAGCACATCAGTTGACAGTCTCTTCACTTTGTTTACTTTACACAGAGCTGCAGCGCTGGAGCCCGGGGAAGGCTTCCCCCATTGCACGGACACGCCCTCCCCGACCTCCGGACGCGGCTTCTCATACACATGCTGTGGCACTATAAGGTGAGGGGGCGTTTCTCTTCACTTTTTTCTGTTTTTTCTTTTATTTACCCACTAAGTGGTCATGCCAGACCACAGCAGCACTGTATCCATCCTGATGACAGGACCCTAACAGGTCCAGAAACGAGCCGTTGATATATGACAGGCTGCATGAAACTGATTTGTAATTTTTTACATATGCACATGATTTATGTATCCTATTTCATTTAATGAAAAGGACATTGATCCACTGGAGTGATGTGCTTATTGCAACCATTGCAATAGGGGGACTATCAGAGGCGGACTGGCCATAGGGCCTACAGGGAAGATTCCCGGTGGGCCGACGCACCCCCGGGGCCTGTTTTGTTTGAGGACGTGGTCCTATTTATAGACATAATGAATAAGATGCCAAACAATTTGCATATATGAAAATGACTTTGCCACTTAGCCTGTGATTGCAGATGATATAGTGTATGCTCTGTCTGCCTGCTTGGCTGAAATATAAGATTGAGTGAATAGTGATTGGGATACGGTTGGTGTAATAAGCAAGAAAATATATCTTTCTAAAGAATTATATAGTTTCCTAAATTCTAAAGGTGTATCATATAATGTGCTCATAACATTTAATTTTATTTCCCTTTAACTTCCCCTTGATGCTGGACATCCCCACTATCTGGAAAGTCTTGGGGGGGAGGGTGCTGCTGCCATAGCCCATGGCTAGACCTTACACCTCTGGTGCTGCCCAAGTGGGGCCACTACTACAAATTTTTCCAGGGCCACATTTTGTTCCCAATCCGTCCCTGGGGACTATCCTAGTTCAGCACGAGCACACAGTTTTTTGCAACAATTATTTGGGAGTGCCGGATTATAAGGTACATATATAGGTACAACCCTTGGTTGTGCTAGAGCTCTTATCCTAGCTTTTGTTGCCATATAGGTAATTGTCCGCACTCAATATAATATTAGGGCAATGGATGTTGTCTGAATCAAAATATAATTCATTATAAATAGGCAATGTAACCATAGTGAACAGTATACTGGATATATATAGTAAGGAATAGATATGAAATAATTTTGAATGTATGAGGTAATGTGTAGCTAATTTAAGAAATTAGGTTTGTATATGTGTTTATATATTTAACTGTATATTTGTGTTTTACTGCAAGATGGTAAAATATAGTGTAGGAAACAGGTTTATTCTGCTCTAGCCATAAATAAGGCTAGAGAGGTCACAGTATAACAAAGAATGCATTTACAATCAAATGGACACTGGAATCCACAGGTGTACATTTAGATCAGAATCAAGATTTGCAATACCTCTGGCAATTATAAAACTAGCTGGTCAATGGTCCAGTTGTAGGTCAGATCATGGGTCATAAAACAGTAGCTTACATTAGCTACTATGAAAAGAGATCACATCCATTGATAAAACATGGTGTAACCCACCCCAGGAAAACTTGTCAATACAACAGAACTTTGGATGAAAAGACATTCCAGATTTTACAAAACTATATTTGCTTAAGGCAGTGTGTACACCACACTTTTATGACACCATGCCTCTGTGAACAGGACACGACAGCCCAGTTCAATGTTTGTTTTATTACACCTTGGAATCTGACAAACCTATAATTATCTATTCCATTGGAAACTATGAGAATATGATAGTTTGAATTGGTAAAATATGGGATAAAAGGAGCAGGCTTTTTAGTTAGGAGTTAGAAGAAGGAGAAGGAGAGAAGGAAGGAAGTCAGTCAGGAGGAGGAGAAGTCATGGAGAAGATGCAGAAGGAATGATCCTTGGGAAGGCAATCTTTAACTTGCAAGTATACACTTTATGTTAGCAATTGAAACTGTTTGTGAAACTTATGTCATGTTGTTTTATGTTATATAACGAAGGAAGCATTAGATAAATAATTAGTATATATATCACTACTGTGTATATCTTATTCTGTACGATTTGATCTGCCTGTAAATAAATAATCATATAAAAAGAGCGGTAATATTCAAGCTTGAACTCTCTTTAAGGAATCTTAACTTCATAATTTCATAAGTCATATATATAAGGACTGCATATATTTTTCAGCCACTTAGTAAGCCTGACATAATATATTTGCGGATATATATGATAAACGCATATTAATTAAAATATATCCATATATTAAATACCATATATGATATATTAAATATTAATATTCATAAATATGATTCCATAAATCAATACTTTCATTAGTAAATCATTAGGGTAACCCTTAGCTAAGAAACGTTCTGTCATTTTATGCATCTGTTCTATTTCATCATCTTTCTCATTACAGATGCAATGTACTCTAAGATATTGTGAATAAGGTAAACCTATTTTTAGAGGCTCTGAGTGATGCAGGGACGTGCGGTGAGCTAAATGGCTCAGGTGGCACTGGCTAGCATCAGAGCCAGATTTACACACAATATATGAGCCAAAGTGTACATCTGGGCATTATACACAGTTGCAACAGTATAAACTCCTGGGAATTTGGTGAGTTTTGATCAGAGATGTGCGGAACACTGCCTCACCTGTCATAGACTTTTTACTCCAGAGTTTTGGCTATAAAAATTATTAGAATAATGCAAAGAAGATATTTCAAACAAATTCTTTGTATTTTTCATATACTTTATACAGTCAAAACTCCGGCACAAACGTTAGTGTCAAAGTCAGAAAAATGTCTTAGTGCACACTGCCATATTTGCACCGCACACTGGTCCGTGCTGCGCATGCGTACGCTCTCCCGTGGAAGCGCATACCCGCAATAGCGTGCACTCGCACGCGCAGTATGCGCATTTACGGTAGAGTTTATGTGATCGTAGCGTGCGACTCATTCGTTACAAAAGTTCACAATTAATGTAGTTTATAGATCATGTTCCCCTCAATAGTTTCTGTAAGTTTGGTTTAGATAGAATGTCCCTGAGCGGAGGAATCCCTCTTTGTATTGCACGAAGGGTCTAACAGGAGTCATACAGCAGTGTTTGGTACCCATCGGAAGAGTATTTAATTAGCAATATTCCGGTGTTGGTTTGGAGCGTATTAATCGCTCGTGCGAATAGTTATGGACATAAGAAGTTTATGTCCATTTCTATGATTTGCACATACTCAGGTATGCGGCGGGAAACCCAGTTCCCCACCCACCTGAGCTGTTGGAAATCAGCACAGCCCACCTGTATGAATCAACCTATGACCTTTGGTTACAGTACAGGGCCGAATTCCTGTGTCCAATAAACTGTAGGATTGTAGGGACTAGGAGATTGCATTGTGTGTGGGGCATAAATAGGCAGACCGACCACATCCAGCTCTCACTCTCTCATCAACGGTTATCTGCTGATAATCGGGAGCTGGATATCGAGGCGCAGGCGATCATACCCTTTGTGCGTAAGTTCTCTCCATAATCATTGTCTTTCTGCGAGCAAATCTCTCTCTCTCTCTCTCTATCTCTCTCTCTCCTCTTTTTCTCTTAAATACCTTATAGTATTATAGTATTGTATCGTATTGCATTTAGGTCAGTGTAGTATTGTCTTTTTGTATTTATTGTTTAGTTCTGTGGTTAGGAAGTCTCTGTTATATTGTAGTGTATCATATGTACTGTTATCCCCTTTTACAAGTATATTTAGACATAATACAGTTAATAGGCCTTGGAAACCTAAACCAGTATCTGTGTATTTCCTATAGTGATAAGTGTTCACTTGAGCGTCGGTGACGCTCAAACAGCTTTGTAGATAGTCAGGTTACACAAGGTTGCATTTACACCCTGTACTCACGTTAAGGTATTCTGTGTGTTTCATCGGTATAAGGTTTAATATCAAGGTATAGTGTTGTGAGCGTCTGCACCGCTGGTGACCTCCTCGTGGTCTCTAGCGTATGCTACGTTACAGCGAATCTTTCCCCTAGACATAACCAATAACGTGTCCTGTGATCACTAGGCCGTGAGCGAACGTGACGCTTGAGCGTCTCGCTTACCGCTGAGCGATCGTTACGCAGATAGCGTACCATTACGGTACTTCTTAAGTAAACAGCGTACAGTGTTCTTAGCTTCATAAAGGGTTGTTTATACGACAAAGGAATTTAGCATTGTCAATTGCGGGCTCGTCCGGTCCTTTTCACATCTGCACTAGGTAGATCAGCAGACGTTATCCCCCAGCAAAAGGGTGGGAGGTTGTCTCGCAGTTGCTGACGGGATAAGCGTCTGCTTCGCTTAGGTAAAGAGTGCTGAAGGAATCCGGTAACCGGAAGTAAGAACAAAACGCTTGTGTCTTTTAAAACTGTTTATTTTTCTTTTGTCTTGCGTACGCACGCATATATCTGCATTTCTATTTCATTTTTTCGTATATCACTATTCCTGTTTGCCAAATTTTATAGTTGATAGAAAGGGCTAAAAGGAGATTTGCTGTTATTTAATAGTAGAGGTAATAGTTAAAGTATAGAACAACACACGGGTTGTCTGGAAAACAAGGCAGTCAGTGTGGATTGCGGTAGATGATCAGGGATCATCTACATTGATAAATAAATATATTGTGTTACGGTGGATCCTTTGCATTGCGTACACGTGTCGCTAACAAAGACTAGCGTACGCAATCCAAAAGGCAGACGCACGCAGCGTACACTACGCAACGTAGCGTCTGGTTACGCCCACGTAGCCCAAGTCACGAAAAGTTGAATTAGCGCAAAGCGATAATTAGCGCAAAAGCGATAAGTAACGCACAGCGGTAAGTAACGCGACGCGGTAAATAACGCAAATCTATTTTTTGGAAAATCTGAAATTTAGTTTAACAGATCCTGCTCCTAATTGGTAACACTTTTGGCCTGAAGACAATTTCTGCGCAGAAATAGATATAGAAACAAAAGTGTACATGTGTTGAGTGAGTGTGTTTTGTATACAAAAGTTTATACAATTTTAAAGGTGGAACCAAAAGGAAAGTCGGGTACTCGTTAAGGAACATACGTGTAAGTGACATATACGGTGGCCAGGGAGGCATCTCTGGTTAAATAATATTTGAGCATTAGAGTATAGCGGACCATAAGGTAACAAGACCAGGAGGTCATAAGGAACAAGACCAGGAGGTCGTAAGGTAAAAGGTCCGCTATAAAAGTCCAGTGGCACAACGCCTGGGGTGTTGGTGCAGAACCCATATAGGCCATACAAGCTCTGGTTGAAGGAATCGCAGCCGAAAACATCGATTCCATTGATCTTTCAGTACATGACAAGTAGTGCTCGTATACTGAACGATTGGACCGCACGTTATTGTGTGCAGTAGTTAGTAATCTGACCTAATACCATTAGAGTAAAGTGGTCACAAACGCTATCTGTACATTCTGACGTGATTTGTGTAATTTTTTTATTTTTGGAAGGGAAGTTCGCTGGTCACTCAGGAACTATCTAACAACCCCAACTTTACTGGAAAGAGTAAGTGTCCTGCGGGTAACCCTCATATGTTCCAGTAAACTAAAGGTTCACAGGGGCCCTGGGTTGGGTACCACAGCTCTGGTTTACAGTGATTGCGGCATAGGCCAACGTGGGCGAGAAGTAAGTGGGGTACTTGATAAACCACCACCGCCGGCCTGCCCAAGGACATCTTGGTTTGTTTGTAAGGGTGCGCTGAAAGCCTTGATATTCAAGGAGGAATAAGCAACGCCTGCAGATTATGGGGGCCATTTGTTCAGGTAGGGGGCGATCAACCCAGGTTCAGGTTGATTCAGAGAACCGATCCATCGGGTCGGCACGATATGTGATGTGTAAGAAATATGGAAATCACGCTGAAGTTTTTTGTGATGAATGGGAGAGAATGACTGTACAAGACAGGGACAAGTTCCCAAGAATAGGTAGCTTCAGTCCAGAGGTGTTACAAAATTTAAGGAGGAGGATAAGTCTCGTTGAACTAACGAAGAGACAAAATAAACATTATGAATATTTACAGTTATGGCAACAGGAAAGTGAATTACAAAGAGAGTCTATTGACTTTTCTGACTCTTATCTTGAGAGGAGAGACATGGCATCGGGAGAGGAGTTGATTGCGGAGAGAAAAGCACAAGGGTGGAACAATAAAAACGCTCTTAGCAACTGTAATATAGATTATAAGAATAAGTGTAATAAATGTAACAATGATTATTGTAATACTGTTGAATGTACAACTATTAACCTGTGCCAGTTGCACCCCATGTCAAACCTCCCTCAGGAATACAAACAAGACAGTGAGCCCAGAACGATGTCAGCACCTCTTCCAACAACCATCACAGAAGCCATCCAGGTGGACACGACCAAATGGGTAAAGGCAATAATCGAACCCCCTAACGGAGGGTCAGGTGAGGTCGTGTCCACAGGTACGTACAATGTTTCATATCACGCACAAACAGATGTACCCCATATTGTAAGGCCAACACAAGATGATGGAACTGAGCTCAATCTGGCCAGGGTAATCTCAGTCCCCAATGGGAAGACTGACGATCAGGGAATCATTCCCGTCAAGGACAGTGCAATGCGCTGTCTCTTGTCCCGGACCGAATTGAGATCAATTGTGTCTGAATTTCCTGATCCTAGGAAAAATCTAGCCAAATGTCAAAGGTTTATAAAAGAACTAGGAAACGCCACAGAACCCACCAACAAAGAGTGGCGGACAGTGCTGAGGGCATGTTTGCCCTCCAGGGTTGACCCTGAAAAGTTCATTGCTGATTGTAAATTAAACACAGAGGTACCTTGTACGGAGGAACACAATCAGGAATGTATTAGGCAGATTAACCGACAGTTAGGAATATATTTCCCAACCACTGTCAAGTGGAGTGAAATTTTCTCCATAAGGCAAAACGAAAAGGAAAATGTTTCTAATTATTTCAATCGAGCACTGCAAATAATGGCTAGGAACACTGGGATCGCAGACATCAAGACAAATGCACAACATAAAGGAATAGCGGTTAAGGTATTAATGAATGGTTTAAAAGATGAATTAAAAACAAGGGTACAGACCACCAACCCAAACTGGAGAGATATCTCGGTGACTGCACTAAGAGAGGCCGTCATCAATCAGGATCAGAATATCACCAGATACAGAGAGTCACAAAGAGATAAGTTAATGGCAGCAAAAATACAGGCCCAAACCACAAGACCACCCCAACAAAAGCCCCACACCCCTGCGAGAAATCCAGATATGGTAGTCTGTTACCATTGTCATAGAAAGGGACACATTGCAAGAGATTGTAGATCACGAGAAAGACCACACCATAATCATAAAAACCAAGGAACCAGGGAAGCACAGGGGAAACGATTGATGATGATGAGCATCCGAGCGTTTGAGGAGGCATCAAATCAGCCAAGACCCCATTTCACTGACACTTGGAGGAAGCCCAGGATTTGTTACCATTGTAGGAGAGAAGGGCATTATGCCCACAACTGCAACAGCCCACATAAAGTTAGACCCCCTAGACCAAGAAATGAGCAAAATTACAACACACACCATTATAATCAAGAATCACATAGGCAGGAAAGGTGATTGTTAGGAATGGAGGCAAGCCTGAGGTAACGGTTAATGAAGTGGGAGGTCATTCACTGAAGACACGGGAATGACCAGGTTAAACGTTGTAAATGTATTTGTGAAAAATGTTTTTCCCTTTTCTCTCTCTATCCCCATCTCTGACGATTATTGGTAAGAATTCAAACATTGCATATTCGCTTGGTCCTTGCAGAAGTCTACCAAACCCCAGCATGACCTATCCACCACAATGTATTCTGGCCAGATACAGACAGTGGAATAATGCAAGTGCTGGTGGGGAGGGACTGCTCAAGGAAACCATTAGACACGTAGATACGACAGCCAAATAGTCTGACAATGTTTTCTTAATGTTGACAATGTTTAAAAATGCTTTGTTTCTCTTCTCTTATTGGTGGTTATTGTCGGGTTATGTAATGTATATATGCACATGAATTGTTCTCTATCTCTTTTGTTTTTTTATTTTCTCTCTCTCCTCACTCATGTTTCCATGATTTAAAGATGGTATGCCACCCCTAAGTGTTAACCAATGGTAATGCCAGATTTTGCTCCACACAGAAAGATCGCTAGTTAGGAAGAAAGATTACATCACCAGAAGGTTCATTCGGAAGACTGAAGAGACAGCACCTTTTGAGAGGACAGCAGAACAAAAAGAACAACAAAACGAGAGAACTTATTATCGTAACGAGTTCTCTCCCCCTCAAACTGATTTTCTTATACCCCCTTTACAAATTTCTTCTTTTCTCCTCCTGTAAGATGGACTTGCCCCAAGAGACTGTGACATGGATTTTCCCGCTAACCATGATGTTGACCAGAGCAGTCTGTTTCGGTGAGAGTACCAGTGAGGTCGAGAAAGGATCCAGAAAGGTCCTGATGACTGAGACGGAGGTGTAAATTTCCAATAGCAACCCAATCACCAAGCAAAGGCGAGTACCGGGCACGATCTAACAACCATGTTATTTGTAAACAACTGTGAAGGAATGTTAGTTCAAAAAGAAAGTTGTATCTGTAGGCTCTGTAACAAAGTAATGCCAATCCAGTTTTAATATCCATATGGACCGGCATCCATTGAGTGACTATCACTCCTTAGTGGGTAACGTGTTGAACCAAACAGATTGTTGGGTATGCTCTCAAGTACCTCAGGGTCACAGCAAATCAGGGCTAGTACCATTTCCTTTAACGTTAGGGGAGGTACTTGAGCTAAGTGGTGGGAGACCGGTGGACCGGAGGTTTAATATCTCCAGCCCTCCTAGTTTAAAGCTCCACCAATACCATGTGGATAGGTCCCTCATATGTTTTAACATCTCCAATCCCAGAAAACCGGGAAATTGGGAAGTGTCATGGAGCAACCTTACCATGACCTTTTCACACAGAGCAGATAGAATGCCTACAGATACAGAACTCGTACGCCACATAGCCAGTAGAGGAAAATCATTCCGGTATCGATATACCTTAAGAAATAGGATTACTAAAGTTGGAGAGGTATCACCAGGATACTGTGCACATATCGTACAAACCGATACGTGCATTAGGCAGATGGAAGAATTAGGGTCAGGAGATTTCACCTGGAAGGTTTGTAACATGGTCATGTCCTTCTCCGTCCCTTATGTTCTCCCCGATGATGCATATTTCATATGCGGGAGAAAGGCGTACAAGTGGCTTGCCCCAAACTCTGAAGGATTGTGTTATATTGGAAAAGTATTGCCTGAAGTGATGACTGTTACACATGACAAAATGAAGGACATACACCGTGGTGCCCAAGCTCCTTATACTCACACTCACTACGAGCACCTTGTTAAAAGACAACTGTCAGAAAGGTTAGAGCATCCGGCCTCTGATCTTATCCATGAATCCACCGGGATTCAGGTTCTGGTAGCGTTAGATTTCACTCGCACCGCTCGAGGTGTGATGAATTATAGATACATTTCCACACTCGCCAATTTGTTAGATAATATCACTGAAATGTATGATGACACGTTTAGATACACTGGAAGAGAACTTCAAGCTTACAAAACAGAACTAGTTCAGCATAGGATGGTTCTTAATTATCTTACAGCAGTAACAGGCGGATATTGTGTTACATTGGCAACACAGTACGGCATAAAGTGTTGCACGTATATCACAAATAGCACCGAGGATCCGGTAGAGGTCATAGACCAAAAGATGGATGATATTCTGCAATTAAAGTGGGAATTTCGTCGAAAACACAATCTCACCCTTGCTGCTGTAGGTAATGAGCTGACTGGTTGGGTGTCATGGTTGAACCCGCGAAATTGGTTCTCCGGTTTGGGAGAGTGGGCTCAAGGAGTCATAATGGATGTTGGAAAGTTTCTCCTATGTATTTTGGGTGTCGTTATATCTATTGGATTGATATTTAGATGCGGGCAGGCTTTGATGAGGTGCAAGCAAAGTACGAAAGTGATGAGCTTAAGGAGTGAGGAAACTGTAATTAACCTGGATTTGATTTATGACCCAATGCTAGAAACCATGACGTAATGATGTAATGAGTATACGGTCCGTCTTTCACCCATTTCTATGTTTTCCTCCGAGGTACAAAGACCCACGTAGACGAAGGATTTGATAAGCCAAGGGGCCGACAACGGAAAGATGGAAAGAAGAAGAGCAGTCGACCTGATATCCAAGATTTTGATGGACAATGCCATGGGTACCCCAGTTTCCCTAGGAACTTTAAAATCACGATAGCCCAACATTTTTTGTAAATCCATGGACGTTGTTTGCTTTACTCACGATTTATGAGCAAAAGCACAAAGAAGAAGACTCCAATCAACCGACACCAATCAAGACCTCAATCGACGAATGTACATTTCCCTGACATAGAATGCCATTGCATTTTTCATAAGTGTTCTCTATCTTCATCTCTACAACCCTCAGGTAATGACACACATAGACGATAGGGAATTCAGGCACAGATATCAGCAACCACATACCTCCCCCATTCATGTATCATCAACTAAAATGTGCATCCCCATTTTGTTACAACTACAGCCGAAATGAGCTCGGTAAAGTTTGACAGCCCATCCACAGACCTGTACCACAGGATAAGAAGGAATTCAAATGTATACTTCGCAATACCTCGAAGCTTGATCTACCACACGTACGGCACGATGATACATGACCCTCCAAACATGGACTCATACACACATGCTCCTGCTTTCTCACTAGGTCATACCCTCTTCACACCTTCTCCTCTCTCCTCCCCTACCCAACCATGGAAATCAATTAACCCCTGACTTACATTTTTCTCCTTAAATATTTTGTGGCAGTTATTATTGACTGCCAAAGGGTGGACTGTCAAAGTCAGAAAAATGTCTTAGTGCACACTGCCATATTTGCACCGCACACTGGTCCGTGCTGCGCATGCGTACGCTCTCCCGTGGAAGCGCATACCCGCAATAGCGTGCACTCGCACGCGCAGTATGCGCATTTACGGTAGAGTTTATGTGATCGTAGCGTGCGACTCATTCGTTACAAAAGTTCACAATTAATGTAGTTTATAGATCATGTTCCCCTCAATAGTTTCTGTAAGTTTGGTTTAGATAGAATGTCCCTGAGCGGAGGAATCCCTCTTTGTATTGCACGAAGGGTCTAACAGGAGTCATACAGCAGTGTTTGGTACCCATCGGAAGAGTATTTAATTAGCAATATTCCGGTGTTGGTTTGGAGCGTATTAATCGCTCGTGCGAATAGTTATGGACATAAGAAGTTTATGTCCATTTCTATGATTTGCACATACTCAGGTATGCGGCGGGAAACCCAGTTCCCCACCCACCTGAGCTGTTGGAAATCAGCACAGCCCACCTGTATGAATCAACCTATGACCTTTGGTTACAGTACAGGGCCGAATTCCTGTGTCCAATAAACTGTAGGATTGTAGGGACTAGGAGATTGCATTGTGTGTGGGGCATAAATAGGCAGACCGACCACATCCAGCTCTCACTCTCTCATCAACGGTTATCTGCTGATAATCGGGAGCTGGATATCGAGGCGCAGGCGATCATACCCTTTGTGCGTAAGTTCTCTCCATAATCATTGTCTTTCTGCGAGCAAATCTCTCTCTCTCTCTCTCTATCTCTCTCTCTCCTCTTTTTCTCTTAAATACCTTATAGTATTATAGTATTGTATCGTATTGCATTTAGGTCAGTGTAGTATTGTCTTTTTGTATTTATTGTTTAGTTCTGTGGTTAGGAAGTCTCTGTTATATTGTAGTGTATCATATGTACTGTTATCCCCTTTTACAAGTATATTTAGACATAATACAGTTAATAGGCCTTGGAAACCTAAACCAGTATCTGTGTATTTCCTATAGTGATAAGTGTTCACTTGAGCGTCGGTGACGCTCAAACAGCTTTGTAGATAGTCAGGTTACACAAGGTTGCATTTACACCCTGTACTCACGTTAAGGTATTCTGTGTGTTTCATCGGTATAAGGTTTAATATCAAGGTATAGTGTTGTGAGCGTCTGCACCGCTGGTGACCTCCTCGTGGTCTCTAGCGTATGCTACGTTACAGCGAATCTTTCCCCTAGACATAACCAATAACGTGTCCTGTGATCACTAGGCCGTGAGCGAACGTGACGCTTGAGCGTCTCGCTTACCGCTGAGCGATCGTTACGCAGATAGCGTACCATTACGGTACTTCTTAAGTAAACAGCGTACAGTGTTCTTAGCTTCATAAAGGGTTGTTTATACGACAAAGGAATTTAGCATTGTCATTAGTATGACAGGAAAGGCTCTGCCTCACCTGCCTCACCCCACCGCACGTCACTGGGGTGATGACTACATGATTGAAGTAGGTTGTTACAATCTGTCGGTTTGCTATATAAAGATGTTTGTATCTTATGACCTCAAAGTTTTACCTGTACATCCTGAAAATGTATCTCCTGTTACTGTATGTCATATGTAAATTTAACGTTAGGGTCCAAGCCATTAATGTTCTGCATCATATCACAAAACTCCTGTTTAGTACCTGACCACAAGAAAAACAAATCATCTATATAATGGGTAAAGAAAGTGATTTTAGAGCAGGGGTGGCCAACCAGTCAGTGACAAAGAGCCAACAAACCTTGTTAGGTACGTCAAAGAGCCGACATCGAGCCGATGGCGCGCATGCAAAAATGGAATGTGGCCTTGTGCCTGCTAGGCCACACCCCTGGTATAAAATATATTGAAAAAGCCAGAACGACATAAAATACATTTTTTAAAGCCAGATCCATTGAAAAAGCCAGATTCACATAATAAACTTCAGCTCCCCCATATGTCATTCCAGCCAGCACCCTCCTGTCACTCCAGCCAGCACCCTCCCGTGTTACTCCTGCCAGGACCCTCCTATGTCACTCCAGCCAGCTCCCCCATGTGTCACTACTTCCAGCACCCTCCCGCGTCACTCCTGCCAGGACCCTCTCCTGTGTCACTCCAGCCAGGTCTCTCATGTGTCACTACTGCCAAGACCCTGCTGTGTCACTCCAGCCAGCTCCCCCATGTGTCACTCCTACTACCCCCCTCCTATGTCACTCCAGCCAGCTCTCCCATGTGTCACTACTTCCAGCACCCTCCTGTCACTACAGCCAGCTCCCCCATGTGTCACTCCTGCTACCCCCCTCCTGTCACTCCAGCCAGCTCTCCCATGTGTCACTACTTCCAGCACCCTCCTGTCACTACAGCCAGCTCCCCCATGTGTCACTCCTGCTACCCCCCTCCTATGTCACTCCAGCCAGCTCTCCCATGTGTCACTACTTCCAGCACCCTCCCGCGTCACTACAGCTAGCTCCCCCATGTGTCACTCCTGCTACCCCCCTCCTATGTCACTCCAGCCAGCTCTCCCATGTGTCACTACTTCCAGCACCCTCCTGTCACTACAGCCAGCTCCCCCATGTGTCACTCTTGCTACCCCCCTCCTATGTCACTCCAGCCAGCTCTCCCATGTGTCACTACTTCCAGCACCCTCCCGCGTCACTACAGCTAGCTCCCCCATGTGTCACTCCTGCTACCCCCCTCCTGTCACTCCAGCCAGCTCTCCCATGTGTCACTACTTCCAGCACCCTCCTGTCACTACAGCCAGCTCCCCCATGTGTCACTCCTGCTACCCCCCTCCTGTCACTCCAGCCAGCTCTCCCATGTGTCACTACTTCCAGCACCCTCCTGTCACTACAGCCAGCTCCCCCATGTGTCACTCCTGCTACCCCCCTCCTATGTCACTCCAGCCAGCTCTCCCATGTGTCACTACTTCCAGCACCCTCCTGTCACTCCAGCCAGCTCCCCCATGTGTCACTACTTCCAGCACCCTCCCGCGTCACTCCTGCCAGGACCCTCTCCTGTGTCACTCCAGCCAGGTCTCTCATGTGTCACTACTGCCAAGACCCTGCTGTGTCACTCCAGCCAGCTCCCCCATGTGTCACTCCTACTACCCCCCTCCTATGTCACTCCAGCCAGCTCTCCCATGTGTCACTACTTCCAGCACCCTCCCGCGTCACTACAGCTAGCTCCCCCATGTGTCACTCCTGCTACCCCCCTCCTGTCACTCCAGCCAGCTCTCCCATGTGTCACTACTTCCAGCACCCTCCTGTCACTACAGCCAGCTCCCCCATGTGTCACTCCTGCTACCCCCCTCCTGTCACTCCAGCCAGCTCTCCCATGTGTCACTACTTCCAGCACCCTCCTGTCACTACAGCCAGCTCCCCCATGTGTCACTCCTGCTACCCCCCTCCTATGTCACTCCAGCCAGCTCTCCCATGTGTCACTACTTCCAGCACCCTCCTGTCACTACAGCCAGCTCCCCCATGTGTCACTCCTGCTACCCCCCTCCTATGTCACTCCAGCCAGCTCTCCCATGTGTCACTACTTCCAGCACCCTCCCGCGTCACTCCTGCCAGGACCCTCTCCTGTGTCACTCCAGCCAGGTCTCTCATGTGTCACTACTGCCAAGACCCTGCTGTGTCACTCCAGCCAGCTCCCCCATGTGTCACTCCTACTACCCCCCTCCTATGTCACTCCAGCCAGCTCTCCCATGTGTCACTACTTCCAGCACCCTCCTGTCACTACAGCCAGCTCCCCCATGTGTCACTCCTGCTACCCCCCTCCTGTCACTCCAGCCAGCTCTCCCATGTGTCACTACTTCCAGCACCCTCCTGTCACTACAGCCAGCTCCCCCATGTGTCACTCCTGCTACCCCCCTCCTATGTCACTCCAGCCAGCTCTCCCATGTGTCACTACTTCCAGCACCCTCCTGTCACTACAGCCAGCTCCCCCATGTGTCACTCCTGCTACCCCCCTCCTATGTCACTCCAGCCAGCTCTCCCATGTGTCACTACTTCCAGCACCCTCCCGCGTCACTCCTGCCAGGACCCTCTCCTGTGTCACTCCAGCCAGGTCTCTCATGTGTCACTACTGCCAAGACCCTGCTGTGTCACTCCAGCCAGCTCCCCCATGTGTCACTCCTACTACCCCCCTCCTATGTCACTCCAGCCAGCTCTCCCATGTGTCACTACTTCCAGCACCCTCCCGCGTCACTACAGCTAGCTCCCCCATGTGTCACTCCTGCTACCCCCCTCCTGTCACTCCAGCCAGCTCTCCCATGTGTCACTACTTCCAGCACCCTCCTGTCACTACAGCCAGCTCCCCCATGTGTCACTCCTGCTACCCCCCTCCTGTCACTCCAGCCAGCTCTCCCATGTGTCACTACTTCCAGCACCCTCCTGTCACTACAGCCAGCTCCCCCATGTGTCACTCCTGCTACCCCCCTCCTATGTCACTCCAGCCAGCTCTCCCATGTGTCACTACTTCCAGCACCCTCCTGTCACTACAGCCAGCTCCCCCATGTGTCACTCCTGCTACCCCCCTCCTATGTCACTCCAGCCAGCTCTCCCATGTGTCACTACTTCCAGCACCCTCCCGCGTCACTCCTGCCAGGACCCTCTCCTGTGTCACTCCAGCCAGGTCTCTCATGTGTCACTACTGCCAAGACCCTGCTGTGTCACTCCAGCCAGCTCCCCCATGTGTCACTCCTACTACCCCCCTCCTATGTCACTCCAGCCAGCTCTCCCATGTGTCACTACTTCCAGCACCCTCCTGTCACTACAGCCAGCTCCCCCATGTGTCACTCCTGCTACCCCCCTCCTATGTCACTCCAGCCAGCTCTCCCATGTGTCACTACTTCCAGCACCCTCCTGTCACTACAGCCAGCTCCCCCATGTGTCACTCCTGCTACCCCCCTCCTATGTCACTCCAGCCAGCTCTCCCATGTGTCACTACTTCCAGCACCCTCCTGTCACTACAGCCAGCTCCCCCATGTGTCACTCCTGCTACCCCCCTCCTATGTCACTCCAGCCAGCTCTCCCATGTGTCACTACTTCCAGCACCCTCCCGCGTCACTCCTGCCAGGACCCTCTCCTGTGTCACTCCAGCCAGGTCTCTCATGTGTCACTACTGCCAAGACCCTGCTGTGTCACTCCAGCCAGCTCCCCCATGTGTCACTCCTACTACCCCCCTCCTATGTCACTCCAGCCAGCTCTCCCATGTGTCACTACTTCCAGCACCCTCCTGTCACTACAGCCAGCTCCCCCATGTGTCACTCCTGCTACCCCCCTCCTATGTCACTCCAGCCAGCTCTCCCATGTGTCACTACTTCCAGCACCCTCCCGCGTCACTCCTGCCAGGACCCTCTCCTGTGTCACTCCAGCCAGGTCTCTCATGTGTCACTACTGCCAAGACCCTGCTGTGTCACTCCAGCCAGCTCCCCCATGTGTCACTCCTACTACCCCCCTCCTATGTCACTCCAGCCAGCTCTCCCATGTGTCACTACTTCCAGCACCCTCCTGTCACTACAGCCAGCTCCCCCATGTGTCACTCCTGCTACCCCCCTCCTATGTCACTCCAGCCAGCTCTCCCATGTGTCACTACTTCCAGCACCCTCCTGTCACTGCAGCCAGCTCCCCCATGTGTCACTCCTGCTACCCCCCTCCTATGTCACTCCAGCCAGCTCTCCCATGTGTCACTACTTCCAGCACCCTCCTGTCACTACAGCCAGCTCCCCCATGTGTCACTCCTGCTACCCCCCTCCTATGTCACTCCAGCCAGCTCTCCCATGTGTCACTACTTCCAGCACCCTCCCGCGTCACTCCTGCCAGGACCCTCTCCTGTGTCACTCCAGCCAGGTCTCTCATGTGTCACTACTGCCAAGACCCTGCTGTGTCACTCCAGCCAGCTCCCCCATGTGTCACTCCTACTACCCCCCTCCTATGTCACTCCAGCCAGCTCTCCCATGTGTCACTACTTCCAGCACCCTCCCGCGTCACTACAGCTAGCTCCCCCATGTGTCACTCCTGCTACCCCCCTCCTATGTCACTCCAGCCAGCTCTCCCATGTGTCACTACTTCCAGCACCCTCCCACGTCACTCCTGCCAGGACCCTCTCCTGTGTCACTCCAGCCAGGTCTCTCATGTGTCACTATTGCCAAGACCCTGCTGTGTCACTCCAGCCAGCTCCCCCATGTGTCACTCCTACTACCCCCCTCCTATGTCACTCCAGCCAGCTCTCCCATGTGTCACTACTTCCAGCACCCTCCTGTCACTACAGCCAGCTCCCCCATGTGTCACTCCTGCTACCCCCCTCCTATGTCACTCCAGCCAGCTCTCCCATGTGTCACTACTTCCAGCACCCTCCTGTCACTACAGCCAGCTCCCCCATGTGTCACTCCTGCTACCCCCCTCCTATGTCACTCCAGCCAGCTCTCCCATGTGTCACTACTTCCAGCACCCTCCTGTCACTACAGCCAGCTCCCCCATGTGTCACTCCTGCTACCCCCCTCCTATGTCACTCCAGCCAGCTCTCCCATGTCACTACTTCCAGCACCCTCCCGCGTCACTCCTGCCAGGACCCTCTCCTGTGTCACTCCAGCCAGGTCTCTCATGTGTCACTACTGCCAAGACCCTGCTGTGTCACTCCAGCCAGCTCCCCCATGTGTCACTCCTACTACCCCCCTCCTATGTCACTCCAGCCAGCTCTCCCATGTGTCACTACTTCCAGCACCCTCCCGCGTCACTACAGCTAGCTCCCCCATGTGTCACTCCTGCTACCCCCCTCCTATGTCACTCCAGCCAGCTCTCCCATGTGTCACTACTTCCAGCACCCTCCCACGTCACTCCTGCCAGGACCCTCTCCTGTGTCACTCCAGCCAGGTCTCTCATGTGTCACTACTGCCAAGACCCTGCTGTGTCACTCCAGCCAGCTCCCCCATGTGTCACTCCTACTACCCCCCTCCTATGTCACTCCAGCCAGCTCTCCCATGTGTCACTACTTCCAGCACCCTCCTGTCACTACAGCCAGCTCCCCCATGTGTCACTCCTGCTACCCCCCTCCTATGTCACTCCAGCCAGCTCTCCCATGTGTCACTACTTCCAGCACCCTCCTGTCACTACAGCCAGCTCCCCCATGTGTCACTCCTGCTACCCCCCTCCTATGTCACTCCAGCCAGCTCTCCCATGTGTCACTACTTCCAGCACCCTCCTGTCACTACAGCCAGCTCCCCCATGTGTCACTCCTGCTACCCCCCTCCTATGTCACTCCAGCCAGCTCTCCCATGTGTCACTACTTCCAGCACCCTCCCGCGTCACTCCTGCCAGGACCCTCTCCTGTGTCACTCCAGCCAGGTCTCTCATGTGTCACTACTGCCAAGACCCTGCTGTGTCACTCCAGCCAGCTCCCCCATGTGTCACTCCTACTACCCCCCTCCTATGTCACTCCAGCCAGCTCTCCCATGTGTCACTACTTCCAGCACCCTCCCGCGTCACTACAGCTAGCTCCCCCATGTGTCACTCCTGCTACCCCCCTCCTATGTCACTCCAGCCAGCTCTCCCATGTGTCACTACTTCCAGCACCCTCCCACGTCACTCCTGCCAGGACCCTCTCCTGTGTCACTCCAGCCAGGTCTCTCATGTGTCACTATTGCCAAGACCCTGCTGTGTCACTCCAGCCAGCTCCCCCATGTGTCACTCCTACTACCCCCCTCCTATGTCACTCCAGCCAGCTCTCCCATGTGTCACTACTTCCAGCACCCTCCTGTCACTACAGCCAGCTCCCCCATGTGTCACTCCTGCTAGCACCCTCCTATGTCACTCCAGCCAGCTCTCCCATGTGTCACTACTTCCAGCACCCTCCTGTCACTACAGCCAGCTCCCCCATGTGTCACTCCTGCTACCCCCCTCCTATGTCACTCCAGCCAGCTCTCCCATGTGTCACTACTTCCTGCACCCTCCCACGTCACTTCTCCCAGGACCCTCCTGTGTCTCTCGAGCCAGCTCTGCCATGTGTCACTCTAGCCCACCCTCATGTATCACTACAGCCCCCCCCCCCATCAACATGTGCCATAGCAGCAGTCCCTAATGTGTCCTCTGTTTGCTTGTGGATGTCTCACCTCTAGTATCTGACTCCTTCAGTTTTCAGTCCCTGTAGTGCTGCTGCGTGTCTGGCTGGAGTGCAGCGGTTTCTGTATCTGTTGTGGTTTAGATTTAGAGTGCTGGGAGCCACATTTGAATAAAGAAAGAGCCACATGTGGCTCAAGAGCCACAGGTTGGCCACCGCTGTTTTAGAGCATCACTCGTTATGTGGTCTATTATATTCGTTGACCATGTGGATTTTATTGTGTGGGTAAAAACACTTGTTTGTTTATAGGAAGGATGGCCCAGCACAGTGTTATTAAACAGTGCTTGACCTATGAGTGCGATTAAACATTCGATTGAAGGAAAGTCAGTCGATCAGCCGGTAGCAAAGCACTTCAGGCTGCATGGACATAATCTAGCAAGTCTGTATTATAAAATGATAGATCACATACCAGATAGCAAACGAGGAGGTGATAGGAATAGAAAGTTGTTACAAAGAGAAGCAATGTGGATTAACCGACTTAATACAGTGACCCCGTATGGGCTTAATGAGACGTTGTCCCTTAGTTGTTATTTTTAATACATACATTTTTTAAGTGAGATACATCTGTGAAGGTAACTGTGAATTTTAATGGCTGTATTGATACCAGGCACAACTGGAAGACTTAGTGTGTGTACGCTTATTAGGTGTCTGTTCATCTGTATATAAAAGTTCATTACTGTTTGAGTTACAAAGTGTTAATCGAAACATGAAGCATCAATTCTCAGGAATGTAAAATTGCTGTTTTTTTTACATTGTAAAGCTCTTTTGTATAACGGTTTCTATGGTGATGGAAGTAATTATTCACATGTGTTTGTAATTGATGAAGTCAGCAGGAAATCAATTGCTGATGACACTTAGGGGCATTTCACATGAGGTGGATGTTGGTTATAAAAGGTTAAAAAGAAAAAGTTTTTGTATTTGGCATGCCTGACGACGGTTGAGTAAACCGAAACGTAGCAGTACAGATGATTGTCATTGTGGTCATTTTCTGAAGAATCCGTAGAGTGCCTCTTCTTCCTGTGATGTATCTTTTTGAATGAAAGTTCAATGTTGATGGCACCCGGTGAGCTGTTTGCACTTTTGATGAGGAGTGCCGAGTATCTACTATTGTTATATACCTGATTAAGTGTGTAAGCTTGAGCATTGACTAAGACACCTGACTGGTTAAAGAAAATTTGAACATAGCAAAGTGTTCTAAAAGTTGGGACATCAATTTTATTAATACTCTTACACGTTTGGTGGAATGGATACCATACAAGAGGATCCGATGGGGTTCCGGTTTTCTGTGTTCCCTCAAGGAGAGCAGCTTTCATTCTCTGACATAGATGCGGATAGGATCCTATTCAAGGACAATTTAACAAGAGCTAAAGGAGCGGATACCACTGAACAATTATTTCTACAACTACTGAAACAAAAAAAACATGAGGTGGACTTTTATCTCCATGGGGTATCGTTGTCTGACTATTTAAAAAAAAAAGAGAATACCCAGGTGCTTTCATATTCATAATGCACCCACCATAGGCAGGAATAATCAAGAATTCTGCAGACGCTGGGTTGCAATACTAAATAAAGCTTGATTTGATTTGATTCTCCTAGTCATTGAAGAATCGGCGCGAGAATTGACATCAATACGTGAAAAGATTAATATCATGGAAACAGCATGTAAAGAGGTGTTTGAAACGGATACCAGTGAAGAGTGGGTTAATAAATTGAAAACACAAATGGATAAGTATCGTGATGATCTTGTCAGATTTAAGACCAATAAATTTACCACTGTGGTCCAGGACTATGAGCAAAATAGAGTTTACTTGTGGGCTAGTAAGCAAACTCTTCGCCCTAAATGGTTCCATACTAAATACAACAAGAGGACATGGTTTCCATTGGAGACGGAAGCATCAAGTGGCAACTCACTAGAGATGAGCGCCTGAAATTTTTCGGGTTTTGTGTTTTGGTTTTGGGTTCGGTTCCGCGGCCGTGTTTTGGGTTCAAACGCGTTTTGGCAAAACCTCACCGAATTTTTTTTGTCGGATTCGGGTGTGTTTTGGATTCGGGTGTTTTTTTCAAAAAACACTAAAAAACAGCTTAAATCATAGAATTTGGGGGTCATTTTGATCCCAAAGTATTATTAACCTCAAAAACCATAATTTACACTCATTTTCAGTCTATTCTGAATACCTCACACCTCACAATATTATTTTTAGTCCTAAAATTTGCACCGAGGTCGCTGTGTGAGTAAGATAAGCGACCCTAGTGGCCGACACAAACACCGGGCCCATCTAGGAGTGGCACTGCAGTGTCACGCAGGATGTCCCTTCCAAAAAACCCTCCCCAAACAGCACATGACGCAAAGAAAAAAAGAGGCGCAATGAGGTAGCTGTGTGAGTAAGATTAGCGACCCTAGTGGCCGACACAAACACCGGGCCCATCTAGGAGTGGCACTGCAGTGTCACGCAGGATGGCCCTTCCAAAAAACCCTCCCCAAACAGCACATGACGCAAAGAAAAAAAGAGGCGCAATGAGGTAGCTGACTGTGTGAGTAAGATTAGCGACCCTAGTGGCCGACACAAACACCGGGCACATCTAGGAGTGGCACTGCAGTGTCACGCAGGATGTCCCTTCCAAAAAACCCTCCCCAAACAGCACATGACGCAAAGAAAAAAAGAGGCGCAATGAGGTAGCTGTGTGAGTAAGATTAGCGACCCTAGTGGCCGACACAAACACCGGGCCCATCTAGGAGTGGCACTGCAGTGTCACGCAGGGTGTCCCTTCCAAAAAACCCACCCCAATCAGCACATGATGCAAAGAAAAAGAAAAGAAAAAAGAGGTGCAAGATGGAATTATCCTTGGGCCCTCCCACCCACCCTTATGTTGTATAAACAAAACAGGACATGCACACTTTAACCAACCCATCATTTCAGTGACAGGGTCTGCCACACGACTGTGACTGATATGACGGGTTGGTTTGGACCCCCCCCAAAAAAGAAGCAATTAATCTCTCCTTGCACAAACTGGCTCTACAGAGGCAAGATGTCCACCTCATCTTCACCCTCCGATATATCACCGTGTACATCCCCCTCCTCACAGATTATCAATTCGTCCCCACTGGAATCCACCATCTCAGCTCCCTGTGTACTTTGTGGAGGCAATTGCTGCTGGTCAATGTCTCCGCGGAGGAATTGATTATAATTCATTTTAATGAACATCATCTTCTCCACATTTTCTGGATGTAACCTCGTACGCCGATTGCTGACAAGGTGAGCGGCGGCACTAAACACTCTTTCGGAGTACACACTTGTGGGAGGGCAACTTAGGTAGAATAAAGCCAGTTTGTGCAAGGGCCTCCAAATTGCCTCTTTTTCCTGCCAGTATAAGTACGGACTGTGTGACGTGCCTACTTGGATGCGGTCACTCATATAATCCTCCACCATTCTATCAATGTTGAGAGAATCATATGCAGTGACAGTAGACGACATGTCCGTAATCGTTGTCAGGTCCTTCAGTCCGGACCAGATGTCAGCATCAGCAGTCGCTCCAGACTGCCCTGCATCACCGCCAGCGGGTGGGCTCGGAATTCTGAGCCTTTTCCTCGCACCCCCAGTTGCGGGAGAATGTGAAGGAGGAGATGTTGACAGGTCGCGTTCCGCTTGACTTGACAATTTTGTCACCAGCAGGTCTTTCAACCCCAGCAGACCTGTGTCTGCCGGAAAGAGAGATCCAAGGTAGGCTTTAAATCTAGGATCGAGCACGGTGGCCAAAATGTAGTGCTCTGATTTCAACAGATTGACCACCCGTGAATCCTTGTTAAGCGAATTAAGGGCTGCATCCACAAGTCCCACATGCCTAGCGGAATCGCTCCGTGTTAGCTCCTCCTTCAATGCCTCCAGCTTCTTCTGCAAAAGCCTGATGAGGGGAATGACCTGACTCAGGCTGGCAGTGTCTGAACTGACTTCACGTGTGGCAAGTTCAAAGGGCATCAGAACCTTGCACAACGTTGAAATCATTCTCCACTGCACTTGAGACAGGTGCATTCCACCTACTATATCGTGCTCAATTGTATAGGCTTGAATGGCCTTTTGCTGCTCCTCCAACCTCTGAAGCATATAGAGGGTTGAATTCCACCTCGTTACCACTTCTTGCTTCAGATGATGGCAGGGCAGGTTCAGTAGTTTTTGGTGGTGCTCCAGTTTTCTGTACGTGGTGCCTGTACGCCGAAAGTGTCCCGCAATTCTTCTGGCCACCGACAGCATCTCTTGCACGGCCCTGTCGTTTTTTAAAAAATTCTGCACCACCAAATTCAAGGTATGTGCAAAACATGGGACGTGCTGGAATTGGCCCAGATTTAATGCACACGCAATATTGCTGGCGTTGTCCGATGCCACAAATCCACAGGAGAGTCCAATTGGGGTAAGCCATTCCGCGATGATCTTCCTCAGTTGCCGTAAGAGGTTTTCAGCTGTGTGCGTATTCTGGAAAGCGGTGATACAAAGCGTAGCCTGCCTAGGAAAGAGTTGGCGTTTGCGAGATGCTGCTACTGGTGCCGCCGCTGCTGTTCTTGCGGCGGGAGTCCATACATCTACCCAGTGGGCTGTCACAGTCATATAGTCCTGACCCTGCCCTGCTCCACTTGTCCACATGTCCGTGGTTAAGTGGACATTGGGTACAGCTGCATTTTTTAGGACACTGGTGACTCTTTTTCTGAGGTCTGTGTACATTTTCGGTATCGCCTGCCTAGAGAAATGGAACCTAGATGGTATTTGGTACCGGGGACACAGTACCTCCAACAAGTCTCTAGTTGGCTCTGCAGTAATGATGGATACCGGAACCACGTTTCTCACCACCCAGGATGCCAAGGCCTCAGTTATCCGCTTTGCAGTAGGATGACTGCTGTGATATTTCATCTTCCTCGCAAAGGACTGTTGAACAGTCAATTGCTTACTGGAAGTAGTACAAGTGGGCTTACGACTTCCCCTCTGGGATGACCATCGACTCCCAGCGGCAACAACAGCAGCGCCAGCAGCAGTAGGCGTTACACGCAAGGATGCATCGGAGGAATCCCAGGCAGGAGAGGACTCGTCAGACTTGCCAGTGACATGGCCTGCAGGACTATTGGCATTCCTGGGGAAGGAGGAAATTGACACTGAGGGAGTTGGTGGGGTGGTTTGCGTGAGCTTGGTTACAAGAGGAAGGGATTTACTGGTCAGTGGACTGCTTCCGCTGTCACCCAAAGTTTTTGAACTTGTCACTGACTTATTATGAATGCGCTGCAGGTGACGTATAAGGGAGGATGTTCCGAGGTGGTTAACGTCCTTACCCCTACTTATTACAGCTTGACAAAGGGAACACACGGCTTGACACCTGTTGTCCGCATTTCTGGTGAAATACCTCCACACCGAAGAGCTGATTTTTTTGGTATTTTCACCTGGCATGTCAACGGCCATATTCCTCCCACGGACAACAGGTGTCTCCCCGGGTGCCTGACTTAAACAAACCACCTCACCATCAGAATCCTCCTGGTCAATTTCCTCCCCAGCGCCAGCAACACCCATATCCTCCTCATCCTGGTGTACTTCAACACTGACATCTTCAATCTGACTATCAGGAACTGGACTGCGGGTGCTCCTTCCAGCACTTGCAGGGGGCATGCAAATAGTGGAAGGCGCATGCTCTTCACGTCCAGTGTTGGGAAGGTCAGGCATCGCAAACGACACAATTGGACTCTCCTTGTGGATTTGGGATTTCAAAGAACGCACAGTTCTTTGCGGTGCTTTTGCCAGCTTGAGTCTTTTCAGTTTTCTAGCGAGAGGCTGAGTGCTTCCATCCTCATGTGAAGCTGAACCACTAGCCATGAACATAGGCCAGGGCCTCAGCCGTTCCTTGCCACTCCGTGTGGTAAATGGCATATTGGCAAGTTTACGCTTCTCCTCCGACAATTTTATTTTAGGTTTTGGAGTCCTTTTTTTTCTGATATTTGGTGTTTTGGATTTGACATGCTCTGTACTATGACATTGGGCATCGGCCTTGGCAGACGACGTTGCTGGCATTTCATCGTCTCGGCCATGACTAGTGGCAGCAGCTTCAGCACGAGGTGGAAGTGGATCTTGATCTTTCCCTAATTTTGGAACCTCAACTTTTTTGTTCTCCATATTTTATAGGCAGAACTAAAAGGCACCTCAGGTAAACAATGGAGATGGATGGATTGGATACTAGTATACAATTATGGACGGACTGCCACGGTTAGGTGGTATAAAAAAACCACGGTTAGGTGGTATATATTATAATAATAATACAATTATGGATGGACGGACTGCCTGCCGACTGCCGACACAGAGGTAGCCACAGCCGTGAACTACCGCACTGTACACTGGTTGATAAAGAGATAGTAGTATACTCGTAACAATTAGGATGACACTATGACGGTATAAAGAATGAAAAAAAAACCACGGTTAGGTGGTAGGTATATAATAATAAATAATACAATTCTGGTCGGACGGACTGCCTGCCGTGTGCCGACACAGAGGTAGCCACAGCCGTGAACTACCGCACTGTACACTGGTTGATAAAGAGATAGTAGTATACTCGTAACAATTAGGATGACACTATGACGGTATAAAGAATGAAAAAAAAAACCACGGTTAGGTGGTAGGTATATAATAATAAATAATACAATTCTGGTCGGACGGACTGCCTGCCGTGTGCCGACACAGAGGTAGCCACAGCCGTGAACTACCGCACTGTACACTGGTTGATAAAGAGATAGTAGTATACTCGTAACAATTAGGATGACACTATGACGGTATAAAGAATGAAAAAAAAACCACGGTTAGGTGGTAGGTATATAATAATAAATAATACAATTCTGGTCGGACGGACTGCCTGCCGTGTGCCGACACAGAGGTAGCCACAGCCGTGAACTACCGCACTGTACACTGGTTGATAAAGAGATAGTAGTATACTCGTAACAATTAGGATGACACTATGACGGTATAAAGAATGAAAAAAAAACCACGGTTAGGTGGTAGGTATATAATAATAAATAATACAATTCTGGTCGGACGGACTGCCTGCCGTGTGCCGACACAGAGGTAGCCACAGCCGTGAACTACCGCACTGTACACTGGTTGATAAAGAGATAGTAGTATACTCGTAACAATTAGGATGACACTATGACGGTATAAAGAATGAAAAAAAAACCACGGTTAGGTGGTAGGTATATAATAATAAATAATACAATTCTGGTCGGACGGACTGCCTGCCGTGTGCCGACACAGAGGTAGCCACAGCCGTGAACTACCGCACTGTACTGTGTCTGCTGCTAATATAGACTGGTTGATATTTAAAGAGATATTAGTAGTATACAACAATACTATACTGGTGGTCAGGCACTGGTCACCACTCCTGCAGCAAAAGTGTGCACTGTTAATTAATATAATTGTACTCCTGGCTCCTGCTAACAACCTGCAGTGCTCCCCAGTCTCCCCCACAATTAATTATAAGCTTTTAATTTATACATTGATGACTGTGCAGCACACTGGGCTGAGCTGAGTGCACACAGACTGAGTCACACTGTGTGACTGACTGTGCTGTGTATCGTTTTTTTTTTCAGGCAGAGAACGGATATAGCAGAGAGAAGTGAACGGATATATTATATTAAATAAAAGTTAACTAGCAACTGCACTGGTCACTGACTGTGGTAAACTAACTCTGTCTGCGACTCTGCACAATCTCTCTCTCTCTATCTAATCTATCTCTATTCTAATGGAGAGGACGCCAGACACGTCCTCTCCCTATCAATCTCAATGCACGAGTGAAAATGGCGGCGACGCGCGGCTCCTTATATAGAATCCGAGTCTCGCGATAGAATCCGAGCCTCGCGAGAATCCGACAGCGTCATGATGACGTTCGGGCGCGCTCGGGTTAACCGAGCAAGGCGGGAAGATCCGAGTCGCTCGGACCCGTGAAAAAAAACATGAAGTTCGGGCGGGTTCGGATTCCGAGGAACCGAACCCGCTCATCTCTACAACTCACAGAGTGATTCGGACATTGCCATAGCCGGTACCAGTTCAGCACAAAGACATTTCCCTTTAGGGGTAAGGACTCGTGCGCAGAGAGAGCCCCGCGTAGAACGAGAACCAGACGGGGCAGGCAATGTGAGCACCAAGGCAAAAAAGCCAGTAAAAGCCAAGAAATAGTACATAATTTATCTTCCAGGACATTTACAGATGTAGAATTGTGTGTTTTGCAAAAAGGTTTATCATTTGTACCTACAAATACCTTTGATGATTTGTCTAGTAAGGTTGATCTGGCAAGATTTGGTAAGCAACTACACCTGAGAGAACACTTTGATAAACAGAAAGACACACCGGTTTTAGCTGATGCATGCCCTATTAAAGCTACAGTAAGTCATATTTTGATCCAGTCTCGGTAAATGCAGCTATTAAGTTGTTTACCCAGTGTCACGATCCGGGTATCTGGACGCCATTTCTTACCCATCGGATGCCTCCTGGGGCTGGCTCGGCGCTCCGGGACCGGATCCCGTCTGTTGTCCTGATGTGTACGTTCCTGTATCCTCTCCTGTCACTCTGGGACGCTGTCACAGTAAACGCCATATTACACCTGGCATGGCGTCTCCCGCGGCCTCCGCCGCCGTCCCTGAACTTCTGCATGCAGAGTGTCTGAGTGGCGATTACGTCAGCCGCCGCCTCCGCTGTGTCCGCATGGTTGGATGTGCATCTGTCAGCCTGGCGCCTCCTGTCTCCGGTGGCCGGCGCCGCCATTACTGTTTTCATTACCACATGGATTACAAACCAAACTTCCCTCCAAGTGTCTGCATGGGCGCAGCCATCTTGGATTCTGTCAGCTGATCATTTCCACCAATCTGTTCTCAGTATTGATAATCTGCATAATTGCCTAGCCAATCCCTTCCTTGCTGCAGGTATAAATACACTGTGCCTGAGCAAGGAAGGCGTCAGTGCTTTGGTTGTCAAACCTAGTTCCTGTTTGTCTCTCTCCTGTGATTGTCTTCCAGGTTCCAGCTCCTGTCTCAAGACTTCCACCATAGAGACCCGCACCAGCATTCCACCTGCGGTGTAGCCTGACTCTCCAATCCATTGTGGATTCATCTGTTTACAGCTACAACATTACCTGCTTCCAGCTCAGCTTCCAGCAGAGTACAGCTTCCCTTAAAGGGCCGGTGTCCTTTCTACACTTTACCACTCTCCACCGGTATTATTATTTCTCCGCTCTCAAGTTCTACATTTCAGTTCATATTTCATCGCTCCCAAGTTCATTTATTATTTAACTGGTTCCAGCCAGTATCCACTCCGTGCTAACAACAGTCTGGTTCCAGCCAGTATCCACAGCAGCTGTTTTATCTTCAGCAACCCAGCTTTTCCTGGAACACCAGCTGGCACAATCCTGGGTTATCTCCATTGCTACAGTCGGGCCTGGTAAGGACTTTCCATCTAGAAGATCATAAGAACTATCTCACACTACCAGTGCCCTGTGGCTCCTGCCATCCTGTAGTACCCAGGAACTGTATTTATTCTTTGCTGACTTTTACGTTTTCTTTTACTGCTGCTGTGTTGCGGAGTTGTCATAATAAACATCATTGACTTTTATCCAAGTTGTCGTGGTCACGCCTTCGGGCAGTTATTATTCATGTTACTTACATGTCCAGGGGTTTGATACAACCTCCCAGGTTCCGGTACATCTCAGCCCCTACAACTGAGGCTGCCTCCCGTCAGCTCAGGCCCTCAGTTGTGACAGTAAGCACTGACCTAATGAATCCAGCCGGAGACCAGGATCAAGCGGCTAGGCCGATGCAAGAACTGGCAGCCCGACTAGAACATCAGGAGGCTGCACAGGGCCACATCATCCGCTGTCTCCAGGATCTCTCTACTCGGCTGGATGGGATTCAGACAACTCTCCGTGGATCAGGCGCGTCTGGTGCGTCAACCACAGTGACTCCAGCTATAACCCCACCCACCTTACCCATTTCTGCTCCACGTCTTCATCTTCCAATGCCAAAATTTGACGGATCTCCAAGATTCTGCAGGGGATTTCTCAACCAGTGTGAGATTCAGTTTGAGCTACAACCTGGCAATTTTCCCAGTGACCGTACAAAAATTGCCTACATTATTTCTCTTCTCAGTGGCTCAGCCCTTGATTGGGCATCACCGTTATGGGAGAGGTCCGACACCCTGCTATCTTCCTACACTGCCTTCGTGTCAACATTCAGGCGCATCTTCGACGAGCCAGGCCGGGTAACCTCAGCTTCATCCGAGATTCTCCGTTTACGCCAGGGGTCACGTACTGTAGGACAATATCTGATACAGTTCCAGATCCTGGCATCCGAACTGGCATGGAACGACGAGGCCCTGTATGCTGCATTCTGGCATGGCTTATCTGAGCGTATTAAAGATGAGTTAGCTACCAGAGACTTACCTTCTAAGTTAGATGAGCTAATCTCACTCTGCACGAAAGTTGATTTACGTTTCAGAGAGAGAGCAACTGAGCGTGGAAGATCATCTGCTCCAAAATCTTCTGCTCCTCCTCCTCGTCAACTGTCACCATCTAAAGATGAGCCCATGCAACTTGGCCGTTCCCGTTTAACTCCTGCTGAGCGCCGAAGACGTCTCTCCGAGTTTCTCTGTCTCTATTGTGCAGCTCCGTCTCACACCATTAATGCCTGTCCCAAACGTCCGGGAAACTCCAAATCCTAGCTCGCCAAGGAGAGGGCCGGCTAGGAGTAATGATCTCCTCTTCATCTCCTCAAGATTGTAATTTCCCAGTCTCGCTTCAAGTTGCTCAACGTTATCGGAACGTCATTGCCCTCCTTGATTCCGGAGCAGCTGGGAACTTTATTACCGAAGCCTATGTTAAACGGTGGTCCCTACCCACCGAGAGACTTCCTTCGTCCATTTCTTTAACTGCCGTGGATGGCAGCAAAATTTTTGATGCAGTTATTTCTTTAAGGACTCTACCAGTTCGTCTGAGAGTGGGAGTTCTTCATTCCGAACTTATTTCTTTTTTAGTGATTCTAAGAGCCACACATCCTGTGGTCCTGGGCCTTCCATGGCTCCGTCTTCACAATCCTACAATTGATTGGACGCCTACGCAAATCCTGGCATGGGGTTCCTCCTGTGCTGAGACATGTTTGTTTAAAGTATTGCCTGTCTGTTCTTCCTCCCCCAGGTCGTCTGATGTTCCACCTCCTCCATATCAAGATTTCACGGATGTGTTCAGTAAAGCTTCTGCTGATATCCTTCCTCCTCATAGAGAATGGGACTGTCTGATTGATCTCGTTCCAGGGAAGGTTCCACCTCGAGGCCGAACTTATCCGTTGTCTCTGCCTGAGACGCATTCTATGGAGGAATATATTAAAGAGAACCTAGCAAAGGGGTTCATTCGACCTTCTTCTTCTCCAGCCGGCGCAGGCTTCTTTTTTGTAAAAAAGAAAGATGGTGGTCTGCGGCCGTGCATCGACTACAGAGGTTTGAACGACATTACCATCAAGAACCGTTATCCTTTACCCCTGATTACTGAGCTCTTTGACAGAGTTAGCGGAGCTACCATCTTTACAAAGCTGGACTTGCGAGGTGCATACAATCTCATCCGGATCCGTGAGGGTGACGAGTGGAAGACCGCCTTTAACACCCGTGACGGACATTATGAGTACCTCGTCATGCCCTTCGGATTGAGCAATGCTCCAGCTGTCTTCCAGCATTTTGTCAATGAGATCTTCAGAGACATTCTATACCGTCATGTCGTGGTCTATCTAGACGATATCCTCATTTTTGCCAACGATTTAGAGGAACATCGTTTTTGGGTTAAAGAGGTTCTGTCCCGTCTCCGTGTCAATCATCTCTATTGCAAATTAGAAAAATGCATCTTTGAAGTCAAGTCCATTCCGTTTCTAGGGTACATTGTGTCCGGTTCCGGACTAGAGATGGATCCTGAGAAACTACAAGCAATCCAAAATTGGCCGGTACCCTTAACCCTCAAAGGGGTCCAGAGGTTCTTAGGGTTCGCCAACTATTACCGAAAGTTTATACGAGACTTTTCCACCATTGTGGCGCCTATTACTGCTTTCACTAAGAAGGGTGCTAACCCGTCCAAGTGGTCTGAAGAAGCCATGCAAGCATTTCATCTTTTAAAACAAAGGTTCATCTCTGCGCCTGTTCTGAAACAGCCTGACATCGACTCTCCTTTCATCTTAGAGGTGGATGCCTCCTCCGTTGGAGTAGGAGCGGTGTTATTTCAGAGGGCTAAAGATGGCCATTTACACCCTTGCAGTTTCTTCTCCCGGAAGTTCTCCCCAGCTGAGCGCAACTATGCCATTGGCGACCAGGAGTTGCTAGCCATCAAGCTCGCTCTAGAAGAGTGGAGGTATCTGTTGGAGGGAGCTTCTCATTCAATCACCATACTTACAGACCACAAGAACCTTTTATACCTGAAGGGCGCACAATGTCTCAACTCTCGTCAGGCCAGATGGGCACCTTTCTTTTCCAGGTTCGACTTTAAACTCCAGTTCTGTCCGGGCTCTCAGAATCGCAAGGCCGATGCCCTTTCCCGCTCATGGGAGCAAGAAAATGAGTCAGAGTCTTCAGACAAGCATCCTATTATAAATCCGTTGGCATTCTCCACGGTAGGGATGGACTCTACGCCCCCATCAGGGAAAAGTTTTGTGAAGCCGATGCTAAGGAAGAAGCTCATGCATTGGGCCCATGCTACCCGTTTTGCCGGACATACAGGTATCCAAAAAACCCTGGAGTTTATCTCTAGGTCCTATTGGTGGCCAACTCTGAAAAAGGACGTCTTGGAGTTTATTGCATCTTGCCCAAAGTGTGCCCAACATAAAGTATCCCGCCAGTCGCCTGCGGGGCAACTGGTTCCACTATCCGTTCCCCGTCGACCATGGACCCACTTGTCGATGGATTTCATTACAGACTTACCCATGTGCAACAAGTTCAATACCATCTGGGTGGTAGTTGACCGGTTCACCAAGATGGCACACTTCATTCCTCTCACCGGTCTTCCGTCAGCTTCCAAGTTGGCTCAAGTATTCATACAAGAGATCTTCCGACTCCACGGTCTTCCTGAAGAAATTATCTCAGATCGAGGAGTTCAATTCACAGCCAAATTCTGGCGAAGTTTATGTCAAGTCCTCCAAGTCAAGCTAAAGTTTTCCACGGCTTACCATCCTCAGACCAATGGTCAAACCGAGAAGGTGAATCAGGACTTGGAGGCCTTCCTCCGCATCTATGTGTCCTCCTCTCAAGATGACTGGGTTCAATTACTTCCCTGGGCCGAGTTCTGTCATAACAACCAGTATCATTCTTCATCTGCTTCAACACCATTCTTCACTAACTTTGGATTCCACCCTAAAGTCCCTGAGTTCCAACCGCTTCCAGCAACTTCTGTTCCCGCAGTGGATATCACCTTGCATCAGTTTGCCAATATCTGGAAGAGCGTACGATCAGCTCTGCTCAAGGCATCGTTCAGGTACAAGAAGTTTGCGGATAAGAAGCGTCGAGCAGTTCCTGCTCTCAAGGTGGGTGATCGGGTATGGTTATCCACGAAGAATTTGAGGTTAAGAGTTCCCAGTATGAAGTTTGCACCTCGCTATATCGGTCCTTTCAAGATTGAACAAGTCATCAATCCTGTTGCTTACAGACTCCAGTTGCCTCCCTTCTTAAAAATACCCAGGACATTCCATGTTTCCCTGTTGAAACCGCTGATCTTGAATCGGTTTCATTCCTCACTTCCTCCAACTCCGAAAGTCCAAACTGAACGAGGCGTTGAGTATGAAGTGGCCAAGATCCTGGACTCACGTCACCGTTACGGTCAACTACAATATCTTATTGACTGGAAGGGTTATGGTCCTGAGGAACGTTCATGGACCAATGCTTCTGATGTCCATGCTCCTGCCTTGGTCCGGAGATTCCATTCCAAGTTTCCTCAAAAGCCAAAGAAGTGTCCTGGGGCCACTCCTAAAGGGGGGGGGTGCTGTCACGATCCGGGTATCTGGACGCCATTTCTTACCCATCGGATGCCTCCTGGGGCTGGCTCGGCGCTCCGGGACCGGATCCCGTCTGTTGTCCTGATGTGTACGTTCCTGTATCCTCTCCTGTCACTCTGGGACGCTGTCACAGTAAACGCCATATTACACCTGGCATGGCGTCTCCCGCGGCCTCCGCCGCCGTCCCTGAACTTCTGCATGCAGAGTGTCTGAGTGGCGATTACGTCAGCCGCCGCCTCCGCTGTGTCCGCATGGTTGGATGTGCATCTGTCAGCCTGGCGCCTCCTGTCTCCGGTGGCCGGCGCCGCCATTACTGTTTTCATTACCACATGGATTACAAACCAAACTTCCCTCCAAGTGTCTGCATGGGCGCAGCCATCTTGGATTCTGTCAGCTGATCATTTCCACCAATCTGTTCTCAGTATTGATAATCTGCATAATTGCCTAGCCAATCCCTTCCTTGCTGCAGGTATAAATACACTGTGCCTGAGCAAGGAAGGCGTCAGTGCTTTGGTTGTCAAACCTAGTTCCTGTTTGTCTCTCTCCTGTGATTGTCTTCCAGGTTCCAGCTCCTGTCTCAAGACTTCCACCATAGAGACCCGCACCAGCATTCCACCTGCGGTGTAGCCTGACTCTCCAATCCATTGTGGATTCATCTGTTTACAGCTACAACATTACCTGCTTCCAGCTCAGCTTCCAGCAGAGTACAGCTTCCCTTAAAGGGCCGGTGTCCTTTCTACACTTTACCACTCTCCACCGGTATTATTATTTCTCCGCTCTCAAGTTCTACATTTCAGTTCATATTTCATCGCTCCCAAGTTCATTTATTATTTAACTGGTTCCAGCCAGTATCCACTCCGTGCTAACAACAGTCTGGTTCCAGCCAGTATCCACAGCAGCTGTTTTATCTTCAGCAACCCAGCTTTTCCTGGAACACCAGCTGGCACAATCCTGGGTTATCTCCATTGCTACAGTCGGGCCTGGTAAGGACTTTCCATCTAGAAGATCATAAGAACTATCTCACACTACCAGTGCCCTGTGGCTCCTGCCATCCTGTAGTACCCAGGAACTGTATTTATTCTTTGCTGACTTTTACGTTTTCTTTTACTGCTGCTGTGTTGCGGAGTTGTCATAATAAACATCATTGACTTTTATCCAAGTTGTCGTGGTCACGCCTTCGGGCAGTTATTATTCATGTTACTTACATGTCCAGGGGTCTGATACAACCTCCCAGGTTCCGGTACATCTCAGCCCCTACAACTGAGGCTGCCTCCCGTCAGCTCAGGCCCTCAGTTGTGACACCCAGATGCTTGTCTGGGTAAACGACATATAATTTGACTCGTGCTGAGCATAAAGCTCTGAAAGATATTGCTGCTTATAGAGATTTAGTATTTCGTGCACCTGATAAGGGAGGTGCCCTAGTAATTCAAGATCTTGCAGATTATAAAGATGAGATATATGGTTAGTTGTCTGATGTGTCTATTTATGTTAAACTAGCCCATGATCCTACAGAGGAATATTTATGCTCTTTGGAAGGTGTACTTGATACAGCTATATCTAAGGGCATTATTGGTGCAGATGTTAAACAAGCTATTTTTAATTCAACTCCTTGTGTGCCAATTTTTTATACCATTCCTAAACTGCATAAGAATTATAGCAAACCACCTGGGCGTCCGATAATTTCCACCCGGGAATCTGTGTTTTATCAGGTTTCTAGATATGTGGATTTTTTTTCTGCAGCCTGTGATACAAAATGAAAGTACCTATTTGAAAGATACTACTACGTTTCTGCACAAATTGAATAATTTGCAGGGTGTTACTTACAACGTCTGGCTGTGCACAGCAGACGTCCGTTTATACACCAATATACCACATGAAAGAGGTATAGAGGCAGTTAAGGAGTTAATTATGGATAATCCCCTGTATAAGGGGCCAGATTTAGATTTTTTCTTAAGTCTATTACATATGATTCTTACAATTAATTATTTATTGTCCAATGATTAATTTTTCTTGCAAGTTCGGGGCTGTGCAATGGGTTCTTGCGCAGCTCCGGCGTATGCTAATTCTTTTATGTTCATTGTTGAAAATTTTTTATTTTTTCGAAATCAGGATTATTGCTCTATAATCACTTTCTTTACCCATTATATAGATGATTTGTTTTTCTTGCGGTCAGGTACTAAACAGGAGTTTTGTGATATGATGCAGAACATTAATGGCTTGGACTCTAACGTTAAATTTACGTATGACATACAGAAACAGGAGATACATTTTCTGGATGTCCAGGTAAAACTTTGCGGTCGGGAAGAATACCAAATAAGAAAAATGGAAAAAGAAGTAGACTCTTGTTTGGGAGCACTCTTAACTCAGAGGAACTAAGTTGTATACATGTCTTAGGCTGGTAAAATCATGAGTTTAATAAATTCTTATTAAAATATATAGAATTAACGGAGTTCAAAATTTTTTTCGTGTGATTCAAGACTATTGTGCAAAAATATCTATGTCAATTTAATAAATAATTAGCAAAAATTGCTATAGTATAATGTAAGTCGGAAAAACTTTAGAATTCACAAAAAAGGGGGGGAAAGGGGGGAAAAAAAGAAGAACACCTACTAGTCTCAAAGGTGTCTGTCAGATGAATATATGACCATCATTCATACTGCAAAAATCCCAAATGGAAAAAGTAGTTGCAGGGAATTAAATCATGGGTCATATGAATCCGAGTACCCATCTGTGACTTAGGATTGGGCAGCAAAATTTATTTGCAGTACCAGGATGTTCCAAGGTGGTCTCCCATCCGAGTACTGGTCCGGCCCTCCACTGCTTAGCTTCCAAGATCGGAAGAGATTGGGCATCTCCAGTGGGGTATGTCCGCAATTTCTTAAGCTAGCCCTTTCATTTGTCACTTAATATTGGAAATGGAATCGTTCATATTTTCAACAAGAAAAATGAAAGAAGGGGACAGACACACATGTTGACGGCAGGATCAAAAAGTGTAGATTAGATATGACAATTATATGGCACGGGAATATCAAGGCCATAAATATCCAATCACAGTGAATCCTTCATTATTTGTATTGTACTATACACCAGTCAATTGTATATATATAACAAAATCATTCTTGGTCGTGCTGTCTAAATAGGACAGCAATAAGCATAAATTAATCACCAAGAAAGAACAGGGTATTAACTACAAAGAATCCTTTATAGTTAGTGGGTTAACATCTGTGCTTTTCTCATAACCAAAGATCCACCATTGGTATACAAAATCTCTGAAGTGAACAAAAATGAGAACAGATATTGCAATATCAGGAGTGGTCTCTCATCCAAGTACCACCCTGTCCGCCGCTATGTAGCATTAATGCTCGGATGCAATTAAGCACCATTCGTGGAATACAACTGCAATTAGATGCTTGTGGTATGGTCACCTTCAATCAAAGTTTTTGAAAAAAACATATGTTGGAAGGGCAAATAATTAGATAAGTATACCATCTATGTGTACCCATGCAGGATATGCAGTAGGTTACTTATCACAGCATATAGCATATTATCCTGCAAAGGAGTATATGGTCAGAATACAACAGATGTAAGCTTATATGGCAGAACTATCATAAGTCATACTATAATGAGCAGCAGACACATATTAATCCAAGCCAAACAGACTTGGTAATGTGAGAATATTCTTACCACTAACCAATAATGTAGCAGAGCACTTATTTGCTAATCACCCTAAGTAAAAGATGTTAAATAAATAAAGCATGACAGGTGCTAGTGTAGTTGAACCAGATACTTGGTTAGTTTCATACAATACCAATCTGTAGATTTTGGTATCCCAGGTTTTCTGGTGCAGGCAGTGGGAATGTAAAGCGGGATAAGTGCAGCTAAACCCCGCAGCTTCTGCCCGAAATCGAGCTCCAGCAGATGGGGGAATATTGCTGCGTCCCGTCGTGTTTCCCTGTTAGCGGGTTCCAGACACAAGGGTGAAAGATGTGTGTCAGTGTCCGCCTCTCTTGTGCCCGTAATCGAGCTCCGGCGGGTGAGAGTAGCCGCTAACTTCTGCGGCTAGTGTGGTTGCCTGGTAACAGGCTGTGAAGATCCGGCTTCCAGGTCACGTGTGCGCACCACGTGACCAAAAGGGTCCTGACGTACGTTTCGCTGGTAGGCTTGATTACAGGACTTTGATTGAAGGTGACCATACCACAAGCATCTAATTGCAGTTGTATTCCACGAATGGTGCTTAATTGCATCCGAGCATTAATGCTAGATAGCGGCGGACAGGGTGGTACTTGGATGAGAGACCACTCCTGATATTGCAATATCTGTTCTCATTTTTGTTCACTTCAGAGATTTTGTATACCAATGGTGGATCTTTGGTTATGAGAAAAGCACAGATGTTAACCCACTAACTATAAAGGATTCTTTGTAGTTAATACCCTGTTCTTTCTTGGTGATTAATTTATGCTTATTGCTGTCCTATTTAGACAGCACGACCAAGAATGATTTTGTTATATATATACAATTGACTGGTGTATAGTACAATACAAATAATGAAGGATTCAATGTGATTGGATATTTATGGCCTTGATATTCCCGTGCCATATAATTGTCATATCTAATCTACACTTTTTGAGCCTGCCGTCAACATGTGTGTCTGTCCCCTTCTTTCATTTTTCTTGTTGAAAATATGAACGATTCCATTTCCAATATTAAGTGACAAATGAAAGGGATAGCTTAAGAAATTGCGGACATACCCCACTGGAGATGCCCAATCTCTTCCGATCTTGGAAGCTAAGCAGTAGAGGGCCGGACCAGTACTCGGATGGGAGACCACCTTGGAACATCCTGGTACTGCAAATAAATTTTGCTGCCCAATCCTAAGTCACAGATGGGTACTCGGATTCATATGACCCATGATTTAATTCCCTGCAACTACTTTTTCCATTTGGGATTTTTGCAGTATGAATGATGGTCATATATTCATCTGACAGACACCTTTGAGACTAGTAGGTGTTCTTCTTTTTTTTTCCCCTTTCCCCCCCCTTTTTTTGTGAATTCTAAATTTTTTCCGGCTTACATTATACTATAGCAATTTTTGCTAATTATTTATTAAATTGACATAGATATTTTTGCACAATAGTCTTGAATCACACGAAAAAAAATTTGAACTCCGTTAATTCTATATATTTTAATAAGAATTTATTAAACTCATGATTTTACCAGCCTAAGACATGTATACAACTTAGTTCCTCTGAGTTAAGAGTGCTCCCAAACAAGAGTCTACTTCTTTTTCCATTTTTCTTATTTGGTATTCTTCTCAATACATTTTTGACTCATGGGAGCACCACTGAATGGTAACTACATTTAGTGCACCCTAAAAGATATACTATCTTCCTATATGCACAGTTACCTTAATCTGAAGCAATTCTATAACATAAATTTCAGTTTCTCAGAGGACATTACTCAGGTTGCTTTTCGTACAAAAATTGTTGCTAGACCAGTGCGGCTCCCACAAACCCCTTTTTTGAATACAAAACTTTGCGGTCATAAGATACAAACATCTTTATATAGCAAACCGACAGATTGTAACAATCTACTTCAGTCATGTAGTCATCACCCAGAGCTTCTAAAAAGAGGTTTACCTTATTCACAATATCTTAGAGTACATTGCATCTGTAGTGAGAAAGGTGATGAAGTAGAACAGATGACAGGACATTTCTTAGCTAAGGGTTACCCTAATGATTTACTAACGAAAACTAGGATAAAAGCTCTAGCACAACCAAGGGTTAAAGCCAATATGGGTTCTGCATCAGATTCACAATTCCTGACATTTATCAATTCATTTACTATAGGTAGCCGACGTTTGATCACAAAGGCTAAAATAATTTTTCCAGTTGTGCAAAATGACCGCAATTTGAAATCATTGATGAATACGGAAATGCTCCCGTGTTATAAGGCGCCCATAATTTTATTGCGATTGACATAAACACTTCTTTAAGCTAGCTTACCACTAAAATAACGACACACTAAAATAACGACATGGACACGGTTAGCTGTAGTTAAAGGTCAGACGATATTTATTGATCGCTGACCTGTTCTTTGTACTATAATTGTAATTGAATTGGTTTTATATTGGAGGATGGCAAAGGAAAAAATCGCTACCAGACACCAGCTCCAGTCATTTAGATTGAAACACAAAAACTGAGGAGGGGACTAAACCACAACACCGCCTCCTCCCTGCATAACCCGCATTGTGCAGGACTCACCACTCTTTTCTCTGGCAAACGTTCGGTTCCCGCAGGGGAACGTCTAAATGTCCAACCGCAAGGTAAGGACACACCTGCCGTCCTTCTAAAGAGGGTGCCCCACAATGACCACTTATGCCCATCTGACCGCTGGTTGGTAGCGACTTCCCGCCACAAAGGTTTAACAAACCGCCCCGCCATCCAAACCAATAAAAACCAGGAAAACAAGAAAGCTAACTGAAAGGACCAAAACCCCAGGTAAGAAAAACCTGCAAAACTCCAGCCGGAGAAGACTAACCCCTTCCTCCTTGTCGAAACTGCGGCTGACGCAGTACAAGCAGAGGATGCCTGACCACCTAAAAGCCATAACCCAAAACATCAGCTGTCCTAAGCGCCAAGTAATGCCCTGCCGCCCAAAAATGTAAGAGTGGCCAAACCAGCCATTCCTGTTCAAACCATCGATGGCTGCAAAAGAAAAACACCCTAAAATCATCACACTGACATACATCACATATGAAAACCAAGTGACAGATAACAGAATTAACCCAAGTGAAGGAGAAAACTCAAAAAACCTCCCGTGGACCTTTGATGAGCCAATTGTAATTAGGCCCCCTCGGAGGAAAATTTAAAAATTCACTTCACACCCTCGATTCCTGAACGCTACCCGTTCAAAAACCGACGGGTAAACAAGTTTTTGGGTTAGCGCAACAGGCGCAACTAAACATTATCCACATGCAGAAGGCTTACAGTAAGCATCCCTCCATGGAGCACCTCCTGAATAGCTGCCGTGGAGGACCCTGTGGCTGCCGCATGGTAGCCACCCCCATCCTCAAGGAATAGGACCTAAAAAGTATACCTCCAACGGCCCACCTCCTGAATTGCCGCCGTGGAGGAACCTGTGGCTTCCGCATGGTAGCCACCCCCATCCGTATGGAATAGGACCTAAGAAGTATACCTCCAACGGACCACCCCTTGAATAGCTGCCGAGGAGGACCCTATGGCTGCCGCACGGCAGCCACCCCCATCCGCAAGGAATAGGACCTAAAAAGTATACCTCCAACGGACCACCTCCTGAATAGCTGCCGCGGAGGACCCTGTGGCTGCCGCATGGTAGCCACCCCCATCCGCAAGGAATAGGACCTAAGAAGTATACCCCCAACGCCCCAGCTCCTGAACCGCTGCCGTGGAGGAACCTGTGACTGCCGCACAGCAGCCACCCCAATCCGCAAGGAATAGGACCTATAAGGAGTAAACCTCCAACGCCCCAGCTCCTGAACAGCCGCCGTGGAGGACCCTGTGGCTGCCGCATGGCAGACTCCCCAATCCGCAAGGAACAGGACCTAAGAAGTATACCTCCAACGGCCCAGCACCGGAACAGCTGCCGAGGGGGACCCTGTGTCTGCCGCATGGTAGCCTCCCCAATCCGCAAGGAATAGGACCTGCAAGAAGCTTACCCCCAACGACCCTGCTCCTGAACCGCTGCCGTGGAGGACCCTGTGGCTGCCGCATGGTCAGCTGCCCCATTCCGCAAGGAATGGGTACTGAACCCAAACACAGCAGCAACACTGCACATTAGTGAGAGGACCAGCGAGCGCCTGTATCAGCAACTGGTCGCCCCCCGGAGGCCCATCTATACTCATGCGCCAGGCGCACCGGGCAGACACCCATCACCTCCTGGGCCTCCAAGGACACATAGCGACCCCCAGCTGCTTGATCCGATTTGGATCACACCATCCTGCAGAGCAACCGACCACCCTGCAACCCGCGTTACAGAGAAAGGCCCCGGAATCCCGAAATGCCTGCTGCTCGCCACCCCTCGCTTACCCGCAAAACCCAGAAGAAAGTCAAAGCAAAGGCTAATCTAAACAGGGGCCACCTCCAACACCGACTCGGCGACAGGAGGCAGCACACCCAGCAACTCCGCCAAAATTTGCCACGTAGCAGGCCTACGTGTATCCGCAGGCGCGGGGCGCACCCTAGCCCCATCCCTAAAGTGCTAGCGAAAAACCAGGCGGGGTCCACCAGCCGGCTAGCCTAGAACGGAAGGAAATGCCCGCAAAGGCAGGATACATGGCCGCCTAGGACCTACCTCCCAAATAACGCTCGAACAGGAAAACCATCAAACCGTCTACCAGGGACACACCCGCTGTATCCAACCTAATGAAAAAACACCAGGACGCAGCAGACGCCCCAAACGAGGAAGGAGCCAACGCATGCCTAGTCCGAGTAGCCAACCCGCCTGGACAATCCACCCGACAGAAGACGAGCATGAGAAACCCTATGTCGCCACCCAAGGAACCCACTCACGGCACTTATAAAACTGAAAATGAGACAAAGCATCCGCAAACCCATCCCGACTCCGGGAGCGTGATGGGAAAACCGCGCTGCCAGCAGACAAGCAGATGTCGCAACGGTCACAAAACCTGAGGGGACCTGAGGAAACAAGGAGGAGGAGGCCCAAAAACCTCCCCGTAAAAAGACCATAGGAATGAAGACCAAATCCACCAAAACATCTCCGATCTCGCGGGAAGGGAAACCTGGCTGCCCCGCAGCGGCCTGTAGGTGTCCTGCAAACTACGCCACCCATGGGTATAAACTTGCTGACAAAAGGGGGGGAGCTAACCACGACTGCGCCCGCCTAAGCCGAATGTCGCGTTACCTCCAGCAGTCGTTACTAAAACTCAAAAGTGACGGTACCCTGTCAGCGGGGAGGCGACAGCAACCCGCAATTGTGCCCAGCGCCAACCCCCGAAAACTCGGACCCCGAACAAAGACCTGGCAACCTACAGAAGGATAGCTGCAAACCGAAAATGCCTCCCAATTTCTCAAAAGAGGCACATGAGACAGAAAAACCCAGGGGCACCCACCTGTCAGCCTAAAACTGGCAACTAATCGAGGCCCGAAAACTTGCCGGGGATAGGGGCGCAGGGGAAGCGGGGAAAAACACGATAAAAAAATGGCATAGAGCCCACACGAGCCGCAAGTCGGATCTGCGTCTACCTTCCGCCGGACCTGACGCGGGACAGCGGGACCGTACATAAAACGCCGGCGCACCACCATGGGCAGGTTACCCGCTCGTGGCTGTGGCACCGTAACTGGAAGGGCAACAGGCCTCACAAATTTGCATGAGTGACGAAAACGGGAGTGTACGTCTATGGTGGACTTGCCCCTGCCATAAGCGAAAAAACCCCACCCCAACAAGGAGCGCAAAACAGAAGCGCCAACTGCGAGGGGCCTGCGACCTGGGCCCCCACTGTGCGGTCCGGCCTGCCGGGTGACCCCCAACCACAACCCCAAGGAAAACGACGTTACCACCCCGATCACTATGGACTTAACGTCGTAATCTCCCCAAGCGTAAACAAAAACTTTCTGGCCTCACCAGGATTCTAACACGGGGTGCACGCATTGCAGGCGGACACTGTAACCGTTATGCCACTGCTGACCACCTAGAATAAAATTGCGTGCTCTGACACAAAACTGCACCATGTGAGGATACGGGGCAGGTCGCGACCCGATGCCACAAACCGTAAGACCCAAAAACCGTAACCACAGATGAAAGTACGGGCGAACCGCAGGGGGAGGAGGGAACAGCAGCCGCCAGCGCCCTGCCTTTCCGAGACGCCTAACGCCACGTGCCACGCAATGAGCCTAGCCAACTAACGCGGGCGCCAAGGGGAACCAGAGGAACACTACAGAAGCTAAAAGTACTGTAACAATAAGGAGAAACAACAGCATGCTCACTGTTGCCTGAAGGACCTGGAACACCATCAGCTGCCGCCACCGATCTCGGCGGTGCGTCTTCCGCTGCCGAAGCATCCCTCCTCGGCCTCCGGTTCCTCCGTGCTGACGCCCCGACTCCCCCGGACCCGCAGACACCTGCGCAGACAAAACAGAGGGGACAACAAGCGCAGGGAGCACCAGCGCTCCAAAGGCGAAACAGGAGGCACAGGCGGGGGGCGGGGTTGCAAGTGGAAATAGTGCAGGGGGGCTGCCTTGACCCACGGGGCATCCTAATGGTGTAGGCTGGAAGCCATGGGGGGGGGGAATTGCCCGCAGCCCGGGAAAACATAAGAGGAAAGGTGGGGAAATGAGCGGCAGCTGGGAGGCTGCAAAAATTGTCCAGGAGGGGCCGTCGCGGGGGAATTCCCGAGATGGCCGACCATGTGGGCTGAACCCCATGGGCCAAAACTGAGCAAAAAAGGGGGCAAAGTGAGGGGAGGCATACGGAAGGCCCGGGAAGCGCGACATGGAAGACGCGGTAACCGACCGAGCAACGGGCCAGGTACGAGCTCCGGGGAAAAATGGAGGGACCTGACCCCCGGCAAACCCTGCCGGCGCCGAAAAACCAGAAGGAGGGCCAGGCAGGCGGAACGAGGCTGCCGAAGACGACCGCGCCGCCACAATCCGCACTGTCCCAGCCTGCAATATGGGGGCACCTGCCAGCCGAGAAACGGGAGGGGAGAGGACGGAGCAGCCAAGCGTGAGAAGAGGAGGGGGGGGGCAAAGCAGGTGAGGCCACGCAGGTGAGGCCTCGCCGCGAGCACCGTGGCCGGAGGCCCCCACTAAAAAGGGGGGGGGGCAACCAACGCACTCAGGAAAAGGCGCCCGCCAGCGGAAACCTGCGCCAAACCCAGGGGGCCCAGGTCGGGCTATCCCACCCACATCCAGCGAGGGACCCCAAAAACCAGAGCCCACCGCCTGAGGGAGCACCACAGCTGCCCCCAGCGCAGCAGAAAGCCGTGGGGACGCTGCAGAGCCGCTGCCCCAGCAACACCCCACTCACCAGAAACACACAGCGCTCCCTCCCCCCCCCCCGCAGCCAACCCCGGGACGCCAGGCCCCCATGTGCGCTGGAGCCGTCAGCCGGGGCCACAACGGGGAGGAGGCAGCAGACGCGCCGGGAGAAGCAGGACCGGCGGGGGGAGCCCCGCAGCCCTACGGGCGCCGGGGACGACTCCCCGTGACCGCGGCTGCTCACACCAGCGATCTCCGTGACAGGGGCACCGCGCCGCTCGGCCAAGCAGCAGGGGGAGAAGCGTGGGATGCAGTGGTCCGACCCCGCTGCGCTCCAGCAGGCGCCGTGATGGAGACCGGGGAGGACACGCTACACCCCCGAGAGCGCTGGAATCCCATGCCCGCAGACAAGCGACGGGGGGGGGACCCACAGGGATGCTGCACATCGGGGGGGCACAGCAGCCACAATACCAAGAGTAATAAAGAACATCACGTAGGAAGGAGAGAATGGGGAGGGGGGGGGGATAGAAACAGCGTGATGGGTACAAACATACATATATTTAGAAGTGGAATAAGAACCCACACAAAAGGCAACAACTATGAACAATATATAATGCCAGCAGTACTCAGCCTTCCTGGGCCATTCCAAAATGGCAAGAGGAAGTCTGAGGCCCATGACCATGGCTTATATATTATTACAAGACCAACCCCTAAACCCTTGACGGACAGCCCTATAATCCTATAGGAAAAATACCCGAGAAAACACTAATCTACCTAGCAACTGCTTAGTCATAAACAACCAATCACAAAAAATTGGGCTCTTATATGGCCTCAGGCTTATGCAGCTTTCAGCTTATCTAAACGTGGGCATAACATTCGGGATCAGATTGTACATGCAGATATTTCAGGATTCTCTGATCATCATGTGGAACATTTTATGACAAAAAAACAGGAAACTACAAATGTTTAGGCTACAACACTTGTGTGTACCTGGAAACAGGAGACACAATGGTGCATCCTCATACGAATAAATTCAAGATTCAGCATATACTTACCTGCACCACTCGTTATGTGGTCTATTATATTTATAGCCCATGTGGATTTTATTATGTGGGTAAAACCACTTGTTTGTTTAAAGAAAGGATGGCCCAGCACATGAGTGCTATTAAACAGTCGACTGAAGGAAAGTCAGTCGATCAGCCGGTAACAAAGCACTTCAGGCTGCATGGACATAATCTGGCAAGTCTGCATTATAAAATGATAGATCACATACCAGAGAGCAAACGAGGAGGTGCTAGGAATAGAAAGTTGTTACAAAGAGAAGCAATGTGGATTAACCGACTTGGGGGGTCATTCCGAGTTGATCGCTAGCTGCTGTTCGCAGCGCAGCGATCAGGATAAAAAATGGCATTTCTGCACATGCGTATGCACCGCAATGCGCGTGCGTGATGTACGGGTACAAAGGCTTTTGTGGTTTTGCACAGGTTCTAGCGACATTTTTTTCCGCACTGGCGGGCGCAAGAAGATTGACAGAAAAGGGGCGTTTTCTGGGTGTCAACTGACTGTTTTCAGGGAGTGCTTAGAAAAAATTCCTCATGTCGACCTTTAGACCTGTCGACCTAGCACATGTCGACCTAGAAACCCTGTCGACCTTCCATCCATGTCGACCTAGTGACTGTCGACCTATAGTGGTCGACCTAAACATTGTCGACCTAGACACTGTCGATCTTCAGACCGGATCCCATATCTGTGAAGGTAATTGTGAATTTTAATGGCTGTATTGATACCAGGCACAATTGGAAGAATTAGTGTGTGTGTGTACGCTTATTGGGGGTAATTCCAAGTTGATCGCAGAAGGAAATTTTTTAGCAGTTGGGCAAAACCATGGCCCTCATTCCGAGTTGTTCGCTCGGTATTTTTCATCGCATCGCAGTGAAAATCCGCTTTGTACGCATGCGCAATGTTCGCACTGCGACTGCGCCAAGTAACTTTACTATGAAGAAAGTATTTTTACTCACGGCTTTTTCTTCGCTCCGGCGATCGTAATGTGATTGACAGGAAATGGGTGTTACTGGGCGGATACACGGCGTTTCAGGGGCGTGTGGCTGAAAACGCTACCGTTTCCGGAAAAAACGCAGGAGTGGCCGGGGAAACGGTGGGAGTGCCTGGGCGAACGCTGGGTGTGTTTGTGACGTCAACCAGGAACGACAAGCACTGAAATGATCGCACAGGCAGAGTAAGTCTGGAGCTACTCTGAAACTGCTAACTCGTTTGTAATCGCAATATTGCGCGTACGTCGGTCGCAATTTTAAGAAGCTAAGATTCACTCCCAGTAGGCGGCGGCTTAGCGTGTGTAACTCTGCTACATTCGCCTTGCGAGCGAACAACTCGGAATGAGGGCCCATGTGCACTGCAGGGGGGGCAGGTATAACGTGCAGAAAGAGTTAGTTTTGGGTGGGTTATTTTGTTTCTGTGCAGGGTAAATACTGTCTGCTTTATTTTTACACTGCAAATTAGATTGCAGATTGAATACACCACACCCAAATCTAACTCTCTCTGCACATGTTAAATCTGCCTCCCCTGCAGTGCCCATGGGCCCTCATTCCGAGTTGTTCGCTCGGTAAAAATCTTCGCATCGCAGCGATTTTCCGCTTAATGCGCATGCGCAATGTTCGCACTGCGACTGCGCCAAGTAAATTTGCTATGCACTTAGGAATTTTACTCACGGCTTTTTCATCGTTCTGGCGATCGTAATGTGATTGACAGGAAATGGGTGTTACTGGGCGGAAACAGGCCGTTTTATGGGCGTGTGGGAAAAAACGCTACCGTTTCCGGAAAAAACGCGGGAGTGGCCGGAGAAACGGAGGAGTGTCTGGGCGAACGCTGGGAGTGTTTGTGACGTCAAACCAGGAACGACAAGCACTGAACTGATCGCAGATGCCGAGTAAGTCTGAAGCTACTCAGAAACTGCTACGAGGTGTGTAATCGCAATATTGCGAATACATCGTTCGCATTTTTAAGATGCTAAGATTCACTCCCAGTAGGCGGCGGCTTAGCGTGAGCAACTCTGCTAAAATCGCCTTGCGAGCGAACAACTCGGAATGACCTCCATGGTTTTGCCCAATTGCTAACAAAAATCCTGCTGCGATCAACTTGGAATTACCCCCATGGTTTTGCCCATCTGCTAACAAATTTGATGCTGCGATCAACTCAGAATTAGGCCCATTAGGTGTCTGTTCATCTGTATATAAAAGCTCATTGCTGTTTGAGTTACAAAGTGTTAATTGAAACATGAAGCATAAATTCTCAGGAATGTAAAATTGCTGTTTGCTTGTCTGTGTGGTCACTTTCTGAAGAATCCGTAGAGTGCCTCTCCTTCCTGTGATGTGTATGTGTATGTATATATATATATATATATATATGTGTGTGTATGTATTGCACATATTTAGACCCTCACTACTATGCAAATAAGTTTGTGTGTATATTAAGTCAATTTGTTAAAGACACCCTCCTTCTCAACTCTCTGCCCCTGCCCCATGCAGATACACAGCTGAAGCTATCAGGACACCCGGCCCCCTCTCACCACCCTTCACCTCGGCACCCGCCACCTCACCCCCTTCCCCCGGCATGCAAGATTCACACAACCTGCTGTCAAAGTCCGAGCCTCAGCCAGCCAGCTTGGTCTCCCCCATATGGAGCTGCCTGAGAGGAGAGCCGTGTGCCGCAGCACCCACTACATTCAGCCTCTCAAAGGAAATATAAGGACACCGCAGCTACAGCTGCCGCAATGGAGGTGCTCCTCTGTATATAAAAAAAAGCATTGGTCAGCTACACTAATGGAACGGCGGGCAGAGGGGGTTTCCAGGTACTTGGAACCCCCCCCCCCCCCCGCGTGCATGTATGCAGTTCTCTGTCCCTCAACACCCGAGATAACTTCTGCTGAGATACCGCATCCACACAATCAGCCTGATAAGTACCGCTACCACTGCTGTGTTACCTTGTATGATATAAGGGGGTCAGTTACCTATATCATACTTGCCTACTCTCCCGGAATGGCCGGGAGGCTCCCGAAAATCGGGTGACCCTCCCGGCCCCCCGGAAGAGCAGGCAAGTCTCCCGATTCGTGGGGTCCCCCCTGCCCGTCCGCCCACTTAGTGTGTAAAGTGGGCGGTCCGGGCAGTTGATGACGCGATTCTTGCTGAATTGCGTCATCATAGCCATGCCCCCTGCAGTGTAATGCCGGTGATCGCGGCATTACAGAGCGGGGGCGTGGCTTAAAAGAGGCATCGTCATGACCCCGCCCTTGCTCCGCCCCCACTTCGCCCTTTCTCCGCCCCGTCCTGCCTCCGGCCCACCCCCTCCACGACGTCACAGCCTCCCCTGCCCGCCCTCTGAGCTGACCTGGCTGCTCTCTCCCGCAGAGAGCAGCCAAAATGTAGGTAAGTATGACCTATATCAATAATACATCCAAACCACCTGTGTGTTTACTGAATAACCCTGCATTGCTGTTTAAGTTCATTAAGTGTGCAGACTGATGTCACTGCACCAGGCAATCCAATACACTCTGCCAACAGGTTATGGGCCCAGTCCCGTGCCCCAGACCCACGTGTGCCTGAAGATTAACCCTCTGAGTGCTTTTGAGTAATCACACTGACAAAGATTAAAGTGACATTTTATACAAGTGCAGAAAGGATGTATAGCACAGGACACAGCATGAACTTTGCTAAACTGAAAGGCTCAGAGAACTATGCTACATGGAAGTTTGCCATGGAGATGCAGCTTAAGCGGGAAAAGTTGTGGAAGGTTACTATAGACCCAGTAGCAGGTCCAAACCCAGATGATGTAGACAGAGCCATTGGGACGATACGTTTAGCTGTGGTGCAGCATGAATGATTACATTGACAAGTTATTGTCAATACTCAGCAGTTGGCATCTGTGGGGGGCACAGGAGGACGAGGAAGAAGTGGCAATGGCTATGTTACAGAATCTGATGCCAGAATTAGATATTTTGGTGGTTGCGTTAGAGTCAAATGACACTAAACTGACAATGGAGATTGTAAGGGCCAAGTTGCTGCAGTTCCAAGAATGTATTCCTGTCAAGACCATAGCTGAGGGTTCTGCCTTGATAAGAAAGGGCACAAAGTCCAAACAGCACAAATTCAAATGTTTTGTATGCCACAAGATAGGACATAAAGCTTCAGATTGCAGAATGAGAAATTCCAGTGGTGCGCAGAAGCAGCGTGACAAGCCAAACAAGTCAGCACTGAATGTAGCAGTCATAGGAAGGATTGCTGGTACATAGACTCGGAGGCCACTAGACATTTCAGTTGCAATAAGCATTGGTTCAATTCTTTAACACTGTGTGTTCCCACTACAGTTACAGGGATTGGAAATAAGGTTCTTACTGCTTTACAAGCTGGGATAATCACAGTACGTTTAAAAATTGGAGGAGAAACAGTTGTTACAGACAGGCCCGGCGCTACCTGCTCAGCGAAGGGATGCAGTGCAGGGAGGTGCTGGGACGGAGAGGCACTCACCCTGCTCTGCATTCCTTCCCTGCTGCGCCATCCTGTCCCCCCTGCTGCTGCTGCTGTGCCTGTCACTGTATGACAGGCACTGGCAGCGGCGCTTGCAGCATGAAAATCCTCCTCCCTCCCCTCCCCTCACCTGTGTGACTGGACATCGCTATGTACGGGACAGAAGGGGGCAGGGCTAAACGGGACCAAAGGAAGCGGAGCTACACGGACCAGGCTGCTGTAGTGTACAGACTCAGTGGGAGACTGGCTTAGGTAAGTGAAGGGTGAGAGGGAAATGTGTGTGTGTGTGTGTGTGTGTGTGTGTGTGTGTGTGTGTGTGTGTGTGTGTGAATTGTGTGTGTGTGGTATGTCTGTGTGTGTTTATGTGTGCTTTAAGGACGCTACTACTACAGGGGGGGCATTACGTGTAACGATGCTACTAATGGGGGGCCATTACGTGTAATGACGCTACTACTGGGGGGGGGTCATTACGTTTAAGGACGATACTACTACTTGGGGGCATTATGTAAAGGATGCTACTATTACTGGGGGGGCATTACGTATAACAATACTACTACTACTGGGGGGAGAGCATTACATATAAGGATGCTACTACTGGGGGGCATTATGTATAAGGACGGTACTACTACTGGGGGCGCATTATGTATAAGGACGCTTCTACTACTGGGGGTGCACTACGTATAAGGACGCTACTACAACTGGGGAGGGCATTACGTATAAGGACGCTACTACTACTAGGGGGAATTACGAATAAAGACGCTTCTACTACTGGGGTGCACTACGTATAAGGACGCTACTACAACTGGGGGGGGGGCATTACGTATAAGGACGCTACTACTACTAGGGGGAATTACGTATAAGTACGCTACTACTACTGGGGGGGCATTACGCATAAGGATGCTACCACTACTGGGGGGGGCATTATGCATAAGGATGCTACTACTACTGGGGGGGCATTATGTATAAGCATGCTACTACTACTGGGGGGCCATTATGTATAAGGACGCTACTACTACTGGGAGTGCACTACGTATAAGGACGCTACTACTACTGGGGGTGCACTATGTATAAGGACGCTACTACTACTGGGGGGGCATTATGTATAAGGATGCTACTACTACTGGGGTGCATTACATATAAGGACGCTACTACTACGGGTGGGGCATTACGTATAAGATTAATAAGATTGTGCTACATTGTGGCGTAATTTTGAATGGGGGTACTATTGTGTGGCCATGCCCCTTACTTGTGAGACCACACCCCTTTTACCGGCGCGGGCCAAAGGAATATGGGAGGGCCCAAATTTATAGTTTGCAGGGGGGCGCCGAACTCCCTAGCACCGGCCCTGGTTACAGATATCCAAGATGTGTTTTGTACGTGTCTGATTTAGGAAGTAATCTCATTGCTATCAATGTCCTAGAGAAAAAAGGCTACAATGTCCAATTTCAGAAGGGCAAGTGTATGGTGCAGAATAAAAGAGGGACTGTTATTGCTTCAGCAACCTGGTGCAACCAACTATGCAACCAGGTGCAACCTGGACACTGATGAGTGTACTGCAATGATGGCTACTGATGAAAAACAGTCAATGGAGCTGTGGCACTAAGACTTGGGTCATCTGGGATATGACAACGTCCAGAAACTGCTAGATGGAATGGTAACAGGGATCACCGTGAGCAACGCTGAAAGACCCATGTGTGAGAGTTGCATAAAAGGCAAGCAAACTCAAAACCCATTTCCAAAGTCAGTTAATAGAGCAGAGACACCGCTAGCTCTAGTGCACACACACGTGTGTGGTCTGATGTAGGAAGAATCAATCAGTGGCTACAGGTAATTCATGACTCTCATTGATAACGCCACAAGAATGACACATGTGTACTTCCTTAAAGAAAAGAGTGAAGTGGTCAACAAAATTGTGGAATACAAAAACCTGGTGGAGAAACTAGAGATGAGCGGGTTCGGTTTCTCTGAATCCGAACCCGCCCGAACTTCATGTTTTTTTTCACGGGTCCGAGCGACTCGGATCTTCCCGCCTTGCTCGGTTAACCCGAGCGCGCCCGAACGTCATCATGACGCTGTCGGATTCTCGCGAGGCTCGGATTCTATCGCGAGACTCGGATTCTATATAAGGAGCCGCGCGTCGCCGCCATTTTCACACGTGCATTGAGATTGATAGGGAGAGGACGTGGCTGGCGTCCTCTCCATTTAGATTAGGGTTGAGAGAGAGAGAGAGAGATTGACCTGAGGCTGTGATACTGTAGAAGAGAGTGCAGAGTTTAGTGACTGACGACCACAGTGACCACCAGACAGTGCAGTTGTTTGTTTTATTTAATATATCCGTTCTCTGCCTGAAAAAAACGATACACACAGTGACTCAGTCACATACCATATCTGTGTGCACTGCTCAGCCCAGTGTGCTGCATCAATGTATATATATATCTGACTGTGCTCAGCTCACACAGCTTATAATTGTGGGGGAGACTGGGGAGCACTGCAGTGCCAGTTATAGGTTATAGCTGGAGCCAGGAGTACATAATATTATATTAAAATTAAACAGTGCACACTTTTGCTGCAGGAGTGCCACTGCCAGTGTGACTAGTGACCAGTGACCTGACCACCAGTATATATAATATTAGTAGTATACTATCTCTTTATCAACCAGTCTATATTAGCAGCAGACACAGTACAGTGCGGTAGTTCACGGCTGTGGCTACCTCTGTGTCGGCACTCGGCAGCCCGTCCATAATTGTATATACCACCTAACCGTGGTTTTTTTTTCTTTCTTTATAGTCATACTAGTTACGAGTATACTATCTCTTTATCAACCAGTCTATATTAGCAGCAGACACAGTACAGTGCGGTAGTTCACGGCTGTGGCTACCTCTGTGTCGGCACTCGGCAGCCCGTCCATAATTGTATATACCACCTAACCGTGGTTTTTTTTTCTTTCTTTATACATACATACTAGTTACGAGTATACTATCTCTTTATCAACCAGTCTATATTAGCAGCAGACACAGTACAGTGCGGTAGTTCACGGCTGTGGCTACCTCTGTGTCTGCACTCGGCAGCCCGTCCATAATTGTATATACCACCTAACCGTGGTTTTTTTTTTCTTTCTTTATACATACATACTAGTTACGAGTATACTATCTCTTTATCAACCAGTCTATATATTAGCAGCAGACACAGTACAGTGCGGTAGTTCACGGCTGTGGCTACCTCTGTGTCGGCACTCGGCAGCCCGTCCATAATTGTATATACCACCTAACCGTGGTTTTTTTTTCTTTCTTTATACATACATACTAGTTACGAGTATACTATCTCTTTATCAACCAGTCTATATATTAGCAGCAGACACAGTACAGTGCGGTAGTTCACGGCTGTGGCTACCTCTGTGTCGGCACTCGGCAGCCCGTCCATAATTGTATATACCACCTAACCGTGGTTTTTTTTTCTTTCTTTATACATACATACTAGTTACGAGTATACTATCTCTTTATCAACCAGTCTATATATTAGCAGCAGACACAGTACAGTGCGGTAGTTCACGGCTGTGGCTACCTCTGTGTCGGCACTCGGCAGCCCGTCCATAATTGTATATACCACCTAACCGTGGTTTTTTTTTCTTTCTTTATACATACATACTAGTTACGAGTATACTATCTCTTTATCAACCAGTCTATATATTAGCAGCAGACACAGTACAGTGCGGTAGTTCACGGCTGTGGCTACCTCTGTGTCGGCACTCGGCAGCCCATCCATAATTGTATATACCACCTAACCGTGGTTTTTTTTTCTTTCTTTATACATACATACTAGTTACGAGTATACTATCTCTTTATCAACCAGTCTATATATTAGCAGCAGACACAGTACAGTGCGGTAGTTCACGGCTGTGGCTACCTCTGTGTCGGCACTCGGCAGCCCGTCCATAATTGTATATACCACCTAACCGTGGTTTTTTTTTCTTTCTTTATACATACATACTAGTTACGAGTATACTATCTCTTTATCAACCAGTCTATATTAGCAGCAGACACAGTACAGTGCGGTAGTTCACGGCTGTTGCTACCTCTGTGTCGGCACTCGGCAGCCCGTCCATAATTGTATATACCACCTAACCGTGGTTTTTTTTTCTTTCTTTATACATACATACTAGTTACGAGTATACTATCTCTTTATCAACCAGTCTATATATTAGCAGCAGACACAGTACAGTGCGGTAGTTCACGGCTGTGGCTACCTCTGTGTCGGCACTCGGCAGCCCGTCCATAATTGTATATACCACCTAACCGTGGTTTTTTTTTCTTTCTTTATACATACATACTAGTTACGAGTATACTATCTCTTTATCAACCAGTCTATATATTAGCAGCAGACACAGTACAGTGCGGTAGTTCACGGCTGTGGCTACCTCTGTGTCGGCACTCGGCAGCCCGTCCATAATTGTATATACCACCTAACCGTGGTTTTTTTTTCTTTCTTTATACATACATACTAGTTACGAGTATACTATCTCTTTATCAACCAGTCTATATATTAGCAGCAGACACAGTACAGTGCGGTAGTTCACGGCTGTGGCTACCTCTGTGTCGGCACTCGGCAGCCCGTCCATAATTGTATATACCACCTAACCGTGGTTTTTTTTTCTTTCTTTATACATACATACTAGTTACGAGTATACTATCTCTTTATCAACCAGTCTATATATTAGCAGCAGACACAGTACAGTGCGGTAGTTCACGGCTGTGGCTACCTCTGTGTCGGCACTCGGCAGCCCGTCCATAATTGTATATACCACCTAACCGTGGTTTTTTTTTCTTCTTTATACATACATACTACTACGACATCTCTTTATCAACCAGTCTATATTAGCAGCAGACACAGTACAGTACGGTAGTTCACGGCTGTGGCTACCTCTGTGTCTGCACTCGGCAGGCAGTGCGTCCATAATTGTATACCACCTAACCGTAGTTTTTTTTTCTTTCTTCTTTATACATACATAGTTACATAGACATCTCTTTATCAACCAGTCTATATTAGCAGCAGACACAGTACAGTACGGTAGTTCACGGCTGTGGCTACCTCTGTGTCTGCACTCGGCAGGCAGTCCGTCCATAATTGTATACCACCTAACCGTGGTTTTTTTTTCTTTCTTCTTTATACATACATAGTTACATAGACATCTCTTTATCAACCAGTCTATATTAGCAGCAGACACAGTACAGTACGGTAGTTCACGGCTGTGGCTACCTCTGTGTCTGCACTCGGCAGGCAGTCCATAATTGTATACTAGTATCCATCTCCATTGTTTACCTGAGGTGCCTTTTAGTTGTGCCTATTAAAATATGGAGAACAAAAATGTTGAGGTTCCAAAATTAGGGAAAGATCAAGATCCACTTCCACCTCGTGCTGAAGCTGCTGCCACTAGTCATGGCCGAGACGATGAAATGCCAGCAACGTCGTCTGCCAAGGCCGATGCCCAATGTCATAGTACAGAGCATGTCAAATCCAAAACACCAAATATCAGAAAAAAAAGGACTCCAAAACCTAAAATAAAATTGTCGGAGGAGAAGCGTAAACTTGCCAATATGCCATTTACGACACGGAGTGGCAAGGAACGGCTGAGGCCCTGGCCTATGTTCATGGCTAGTGGTTCAGCTTCACATGAGGATGGAAGCACTCAGCCTCTCGCTAGAAAAATGAAAAGACTCAAGCTGGCAAAAGCAGCACAGCAAAGAACTGTGCATTCTTCGAAATCCCAAATCCACAAGGAGAGTCCAATTGTGTCGGTTGCGATGCCTGACCTTCCCAACACTGGACGTGAAGAGCATGCGCCTTCCACCATTTGCACGCCCCCTGCAAGTGCTGGAAGGAGCACCCGCAGTCCAGTTCCTGATAGTCAGATTGAAGATGTCAGTGTTGAAGTACACCAGGATGAGGAGGATATGGGTGTTGCTGGCGCTGGGGAGGAAATTGACCAGGAGGATTCTGATGGTGAGGTGGTTTGTTTAAGTCAGGCACCCGGGGAGACACCTGTTGTCCGTGGGAGGAATATGGCCGTTGACATGCCAGGTGAAAATACCAAAAAAATCAGCTCTTCGGTGTGGAGGTATTTCACCAGAAATGCGGACAACAGGTGTCAAGCCGTGTGTTCCCTTTGTCAAGCTGTAATAAGTAGGGGTAAGGACGTTAACCACCTCGGAACATCCTCCCTTATACGTCACCTGCAGCGCATTCATAATAAGTCAGTGACAAGTTCAAAAACTTTGGGTGACAGCGGAAGCAGTCCACTGACCAGTAAATCCCTTCCTCTTGTAACCAAGCTCACGCAAACCACCCCACCAACTCCCTCAGTGTCAATTTCCTCCTTCCCCAGGAATGCCAATAGTCCTGCAGGCCATGTCACTGGCAATTCTGACGATTCCTCTCCTGCCTGGGATTCCTCCGATGCATCCTTGCGTGTAACGCCTACTGCTGCTGGCGCTGCTGTTGTTGCTGCTGGGAGTCGATGGTCATCCCAGAGGGGAAGTCGTAAGCCCACTTGTACTACTTCCAGTAAGCAATTGACTGTTCAACAGTCCTTTGCGAGGAAGATGAAATATCACAGCAGTCATCCTGCTGCAAAGCGGATAACTGAGGCCTTGACAACTATGTTGGTGTTAGACGTGCGTCCGGTATCCGCCGTTAGTTCACAGGGAACTAGACAATTTATTGAGGCAGTGTGCCCCCGTTACCAAATACCATCTAGGTTCCACTTCTCTAGGCAGGCGATACCGAGAATGTACACGGACGTCAGAAAAAGACTCACCAGTGTCCTAAAAAATGCAGTTGTACCCAATGTCCACTTAACCACGGACATGTGGACAAGTGGAGCAGGGCAGGGTCAGGACTATATGACTGTGACAGCCCACTGGGTAGATGTATGGACTCCCGCCGCAAGAACAGCAGCGGCGGCACCAGTAGCAGCATCTCGCAAACGCCAACTCTTTCCTAGGCAGGCTACGCTTTGTATCACCGCTTTCCAGAATACGCACACAGCTGAAAACCTCTTACGGCAACTGAGGAAGATCATCGCGGAATGGCTTACCCCAATTGGACTCTCCTGTGGATTTGTGGCATCGGACAACGCCAGCAATATTGTGTGTGCATTAAATATGGGCAAATTCCAGCACGTCCCATGTTTTGCACATACCTTGAATTTGGTGGTGCAGAATTTTTAAAAAAACGACAGGGGCGTGCAAGAGATGCTGTCGGTGGCCAGAAGAATTGCGGGACACTTTCGGCGTACAGGCACCACGTACAGAAGACTGGAGCACCACCAAAAACTACTGAACCTGCCCTGCCATCATCTGAAGCAAGAAGTGGTAACGAGGTGGAATTCAACCCTCTATATGCTTCAGAGGTTGGAGGAGCAGCAAAAGGCCATTCAAGCCTATACAATTGAGCACGATATAGTAGGTGGAATGCACCTGTCTCAGGCGCAGTGGAGAATGATTTCAACGTTGTGCAAGGTTCTGATGCCCTTTGAACTTGCCACACGTGAAGTCAGTTCAGACACTGCCAGCCTGAGTCAGGTCATTCCCCTCATCAGGCTTTTGCAGAAGAAGCTGGAGACATTGAAGGAGGAGCTAACACGGAGCGATTCCGCTAGGCATGTGGGACTTGTGGATGGAGCCCTTAATTCGCTTAACAAGGATTCACGGGTGGTCAATCTGTTGAAATCAGAGCACTACATTTTGGCCACCGTGCTCGATCCTAGATTTAAAGCCTACCTTGGATCTCTCTTTCCGGCAGACACAAGTCTGCTGGGGTTGAAAGACCTGCTGGTGACAAAATTGTCAAGTCAAGCGGAACGCGACCTGTCAACATCTCCTCCTTCACATTCTCCCGCAACTGGGGGTGCGAGGAAAAGGCTCAGAATTCCGAGCCCACCCGCTGGCGGTGATGCAGGGCAGTCTGGAGCGACTGCTGATGCTGACATCTGGTCCGGACTGAAGGACCTGACAACGATTACGGACATGTCGTCTACTGTCACTGCATATGATTCTCTCAACATTGATAGAATGGTGGAGGATTATATGAGTGACCGCATCCAAGTAGGCACGTCACACAGTCCGTACTTATACTGGCAGGAAAAAGAGGCAATTTGGAGGCCCTTGCACAAACTGGCTTTATTCTACCTAAGTTGCCCTCCCACAAGTGTGTACTCCGAAAGAGTGTTTAGTGCCGCCGCTCACCTTGTCAGCAATCGGCGTACGAGGTTACATCCAGAAAATGTGGAGAAGATGATGTTCATTAAAATGAATTATAATCAATTCCTCCGCGGAGACATTGACCAGCAGCAATTGCCTCCACAAAGTACACAGGGAGCTGAGATGGTGGATTCCAGTGGGGACGAATTGATAATCTGTGAGGAGGGGGATGTACACGGTGATATATCGGAGGGTGATGATGAGGTGGACATCTTGCCTCTGTAGAGCCAGTTTGTGCAAGGAGAGATTAATTGCTTCTTTTTTGGGGGGGGTCCAAACCAACCCGTCATATCAGTCACAGTCGTGTGGCAGACCCTGTCACTGAAATGATGGGTTGGTTAAAGTGTGCATGTCCTGTTTTGTTTATACAACATAAGGGTGGGTGGGAGGGCCCAAGGACAATTCCATCTTGCACCTCTTTTTTCTTTTCTTTTTCTTTGCATCATGTGCTGATTGGGGAGGGTTTTTTGGAAGGGACATCCTGCGTGACACTGCAGTGCCACTCCTAAATGGGCCCGGTGTTTGTGTCGGCCGCTAGGGTCGCTAATCTTACTCACACAGTCAGCTACCTCATTGCGCCTCTTTTTTTCTTTGCGTCATGTGCTGTTTGGGGAGGGTTTTTTGGAAGGGACATCCTGCGTGACACTGCAGTGCCACTCCTAGATGGGCCCGGTGTTTGTGTCGGCCACTAGGGTCGCTAATCTTACTCACACAGCTACCTCATTGCGCCTCTTTTTTTCTTTGCGTCATGTGCTGTTTGGGGAGGGTTTTTTGGAAGGGACATCCTGCGTGACACTGCAGTGCCACTCCTAGATGGGCCCGGTGTTTGTGTCGGCCACTAGGGTCGCTAATCTTACTCACACAGCTACCTCATTGCGCCTCTTTTTTTCTTTGCGTCATGTGCTGTTTGGGGAGGGTTTTTTGGAAGGGCCATCCTGCGTGACACTGCAGTGCCACTCCTAGATGGGCCCGGTGTTTGTGTCGGCCACTAGGGTCGCTAATCTTACTCACACAGCTACCTCATTGCGCCTCTTTTTTTCTTTGCGTCATGTGCTGTTTGGGGAGGGTTTTTTGGAAGGGACATCCTGCGTGACACTGCAGTGCCACTCCTAGATGGGCCCGGTGTTTGTGTCGGCCACTAAGGTCGCTTATCTTACTCACACAGCGACCTCGGTGCAAATTTTAGGACTAAAAATAATATTGTGAGGTGTGAGGTATTCAGAATAGACTGAAAATGAGTGTAAATTATGGTTTTTGAGGTTAATAATACTTTGGGATCAAAATGACCCCCAAATTCTATGATTTAAGCTGTTTTTTAGTGTTTTTTGAAAAAAACACCCGAATCCAAAACACACCCGAATCCGACAAAAAAAATTCGGTGAGGTTTTGCCAAAACGCGTTCGAACCCAAAACACGGCCGCGGAACCGAACCCAAAACGAAAACACAAAACCCGAAAAATTTCAGGCGCTCATCTCTAGGAGAAACAGACAGGTCTGAAACTAAAGATCTTGAGATAAGACAATGGTGGAGAGTATGATAAAAAAGTCTTTGCTGCATTCCTTAGGAAATATGGCATAAAGCATCAGCTAACAATTGCTTACACACCGGAACAGAATGGCATGAGTGAGCGGGCAAACCGCACAATTGTTGAGAGAGCACGACCTATGTTTAGTGATGTTGGCCTGGAAAAGAAGTTTGGGCAGAAGCAGTATCTACTGCAGTATAATTAAAGAATCGTGCACCTATAGTGGCCTTTAAAGGTAAAACGCCACTGGAGGTGTGATCCAGGAAAAAGCCAAGTGTCAGTCATCTTTGTGTCTTCAGGAGCAAAGCTTTTGCACATATACCAAAGGAGAAAGGAGAAAGCTAGATCCAAAAGTCATAGAATGTATAATTCTCGGATACTGCGAGGAGAGCAAAGGATACAGACTTTGGGATGTTACAAGCAAACGTCTTCTTAAATCCAGAGATGTGGTATTCTACAAGACAGCACCACTAACTGGAGCAGTGGAGCAACAAGAAAATGTATCATTGAATGAACAGGCAGCAGAAAGCGTGTCTGAATCTGAGTGTGTCAAAGCAGACAACAAGTCAGGGAACAGAAGTTCCATGAGGAGCAACAAAGGTGTTCCAGCCAAGAAATACATTGAGGAGTATACAAACATTGCTTACTGTGAACCTCAAAACATACAAGAAGCAAAGTCAAGCAGTGATTGGACAGAGTGGAAGTCAGCAATTGATACAGAACTATCAGCACTAAATGATAACAGTACATGGACTATGGTTATTAGACCAAGTGTCCGTAAAACAATTAAAAACAAGTCTGTTTTCTGCAAGAAGTTGAATGCAGATGGGACAGTATCTCGCTATAAAGCCGCCTTGTTGCCAAGGGACATACCCAGAAGTATGGAATCGATTAAGGAGAGATCTACTCACCAGTCACAAGGTATAGCACCTTAAAGTTAGTGATTGCTATTGCTACACTACATGATCTAGTGTTATATCAGCTAGACTTTGATTCTGCATTTTTGAATGGAGAGTTAGTTAAGGAAATTTACATAGACCCACCTGAACACTATGATATGGATATATTCCAAACTGGGAAGGTTTGTCTCTTAAAGAAGTCCCTGTACAGCCCCAAGCAAAGTGGTCGTTTCTGGTATGTGAAGTTGGATGCAGTGCTTTTAGAATTTAACTTTGGGGGTAATTCAGAGTTGATTGCAGCAGCAAATTTGTTAGCAGTTGGGCAAAACCATGGGGGTCATTCCGAGTTGATTGTAGCTGTGCTAAATTTAGCACAGCTACGATCAGGCACTCAGACATGCGGGGGGACTCAGTGAGAGAGACTTACAGTGTTTCCATGCATGTACCATGGCTCTGGAGCTATCACAGAGCTGGGCACCACACCTTATCTACAGCGGGAGTCAGACTGCACGGTTGTACAGACCTCCATCCCTCCCCACCGGAGATAACTTCTGCTGAGATACCACAGCCACACAATCAGACTGATAAGTACTGCTACCACTGCTGTGTTACCTTGTATGATATAAGGGAGCCAATTACTTATATCAATATTACATCCAAGTCACCTGTGTGTTTACTGAATAAACCTGCATTGCTGTTTAAGTTCATTAAGTGTGTGGACTGACATCACTGCACCAGGCAATCCAATACATGCTGCCAAAATGCCTGAGTTAGAATTTCTAGTTGTGGTGCTGGAGGCGGGATGGGTATGTGTGACTGCCGGTCAGGAGACCGCTGGTCACCATACCAATGCTGGGATCCCGGCTTCGAGATGCCCGGAGTAGAGGGGAGCGCAACAAAGCCCCTTGTGGGCTCGGTGGATTGCCACAGGTTCTATTCCCATTCTATGGGTGTCGTGGACACCCACGAGTAGGAATAGTCCCTGTTAGTTGCTGACAATTGGGATTGTTAGGGGGAAGGATCCCGGGTCGGTTTTGTGACCGCCGATCACACAACTACTGTACATCCTGCTGAAGGCAAAAACAGCAAACACAGCAGTTAACCACAAACTCAGAGCAATGTTTCAAGAACCTGTGACTCAGATGCTGAGATTGTCAAGGCCCATGAGCAGATGAACTTGAAAACTTGAATAGTAATTACAGTAGCAAACAGTTATTGTTAGTCAAACAGACACTCCACATATCCCACATACCTCACATACTCACCCTGCTGCAGAGGACACGGCTCCTATGACGGATTCAATAAACAAAATGCAGAATAGTAACCTGATTAATGGCAAAGTTCCATTACTGTAGTTTAGCAGCCACAGAAGTTTACAGGAACATAAACTGATGCAGGCATCCAGGAATCTTGGCAAGGCAAAACATGAAACAAAAGTCACAGTCACTAGAACTCCGGCATAGAAGATTTGATGACCTTGGATGCGACAATGCTCCTGATTCAATGGAGAAAAATAAGCACCAATGGCAGGTACATTGTGTATGCAGCGGATCCATACTGTGCATGTGCAGTTTGGACCCTGCATCGTCGGATGCAATATGGCAGCAGATGTCAAGTGATTGACAGTCTGCAGCCTTTTGGGGGTGGAGATATCAACCATTTCCCAAAACTGAAGTGCATCACCCTGTTTTGTGTGAATGCTAAGGCCAGGGTCTCTGTCTTCCGACTGAGATTTTCTGGCTTCTTGGAAGGAGTTATGGCAGCCGGCTACATGACCTCATGGGTCACTCAGATGGTGTTGCAAGTGATCTTTTGCTGCATCCTTAGAACACACTTGCATGCAGGAGGCCTCTACTTATGAATTAACATATACTGTTGCATTAACATATCTGAGCATCCCTGCTGCTTCAAGTAAGCAGCAGTAATGCTCACTACAACCACATCTGAATCAGGCCCAGTGTTCAAAAGCTACTGAATGGGATGGTCACACAGGAATGTCAGTAAGTGACACAGAGAAACCTAAATGTGAGAGTGTATATTAGTTGGAGAATAAAAAGTCATCAAACAATTCCCAAATCAGCAAATAAAGCTACAAAACAACTTAAGATAGTGCATGCAGATGTGTGTGGTCCAATGGAAGTAAAAGCTGTTGGTGGATACAGATACTTTGTGATGTTCATAATGACTTCACAAGGATGATACACGTATACTTCATCAAAGAGAAATCTGAAAAGGGAAAAAGATTGCAGGTTACAAGAGTCTTGTAGAGAATGAAACTGGTCACAGGATCAAGACCTGAAATTAGATAATGTTGGAGAATACTAAACAGAGAAGCAGAACAATTCTTTAGAAAATATGGAACAGAGCATCAATTGACCCTTGCCTATACTCCTGAGCACAACTGTGCAAGTGAATAAGCAAACAATACGCTGGTGGAGAAAGCAGAATGTTTGCTATAGGAAGTAGGTCTAGAACAACAGTTTTGGGCAGAAGTCATGTCCACAGCTGTTTATCTTAAAAACTGTTCAACTACAGTTGCCCTAAAGGACATAACACCCAAGTGAAAAACATCTCAGAACTTTTGGAAGTACTGCCTATGTACACGTTCCAAAAGGAAGAAGATGAAAGCTGGATTCAAAATCAGTACAGTGCTTCATGCTCGGTTATTACCAGGAAAGTAAAGGCTACAGATTGTGGAATCCAAGAGCCACGAAGCTTGTCAAGGCAAGATATGTCATACTCAAAGAAACAACACAAGTTACAGAAAATCTGGATTTTGATATGTATGTGCCTCTAGACATACCAGCAGCTAGAGATGTATGTGAACTAGAGGGTACTACCTTTCTATTCAACCAAGTTCAATGATTGGCTAGCCACCTAATAGGTATGATGAAAAATTTGCAAACACAGCATTTAGTGAATCTAAAGACATCAGGAAGCCAAAATCAAAATCCAATTGGTGTGAGTGGAATCCAAGATAAGAAAAAGACTTGCAAGATTTAAAGGCCACAAGTGTGAAAGACACCAAGAATCGTGACAGTGACAGTAGTTCCAAGTTCATAAGTTGAGAGACTGTTGCTGTGGTCTATGCTTTCAAAAAAACATATCTACTTTTCGCTCATTAGCATACACAGTGCTGACACTCGCACCTCCTAACACTTGGCTCAGGAGAGCTGCATCTATGTTATTGCAGACTAACCTGTAACGCTGATAGTTCTTTCATCATTTGTTATATGAATTTGCAGTGCTGTAACTAGACATTTTCGTGCTGTGTGCAAGAAACAGCATCGGCGCCCCCCCTTATTTAAAATAGGGCCAGTGCGCATCGTAGACACGCGCCAAAAATATAGGAGTGTGGCTTCATGGGCAAGGGGTGTGGCCACAAAATAATACCAATTCATAATACGGTGCACATTAGTCTCCATTATTCAAATGATGCTGCACAGTAGCGCCACAACACCAGGTAGAGTCCCATTTACACATTACGGCAAGCAAAGTCCCCTTTTACACATTACGACAGGCAGTGTCGATGTTGAGACTGCCGGATCACGACGGGCGGCATTTTAACTGCATACCTTTATCACATCTCTGTACACAGACCTTGCTTTTGTAACAGTATGACAAATAGACCTTCAATATGCCTTGCAGTTGTTAGGAGCCGCGGTCCGCGGCGCCGCTCGGTCTACTTCCGAGCGACGCTCACGGCCGCCGCACCTCCCTTCCTGCCCGTCCGGCGCTTAGCAACGCCAGGACGCCGTGCACGCTGAGCCGCCGGGTCACTGGCAACGCTGGGACGCTGTGCGTGCGTAGCCGCAGGACCCTTAGCAACGGGGACGCCACAGACGAACCGCGTTCCCCGTTGCTTCCTATCAATCAATACACCTGTTAGCTCTGGTCGTGCAGCAGGGCAGCTGCACAACATTACTAATTAAGCTTCGCTGCAGCTATTGGAGGGCTCCCTGTTATATTCTCCCTCACTACCTGGCACAGACGCCGGTGATAGCTTCCTGTATGCTGTTCCTGCCTTGTAAAGTCTGTTTCTGGTCAGCTGTATCTGGTCGATCCTGCTCCCTGTGCTCCTGAGTCCTGGAGTTCTGAAGCCAGTCCTGGGAATCCTTCCTGTTCAAGTGAACCTGTTGCAGTCATCTGGGGGTTCTCGTTTGTTGGGGTTCTCTCCCGGTTTTGTGAGTAGCGGCTTCTGCCGCGTGTTGCGGCCTAGGCCGCTTAGTCCTTTTGGTACTTTTTGTATTGGTGGTTTTTGCGGAGGTTTCCGCTTTTCACTGTCCTTCCCGGAACTCGGCGGTGCCGTGTGGGGGAGTGGACAGTGATATCTTTTGTTCTTCTCCTTTGGCGGCGTGCAGCACATATATTTAGTTTTAGGGTAGTTAGTAACCCCTAGCTTCTGTTTGCTTTAGTTAGAGGTCCCCTTGTTATTATCCTATCTCGGTTCACGCTTTGTCTCACGCTAAGACCTGGGGGCATCGGAGTTGGGCAGACCTAATACGCCCTTCAAACGCGGCTGCCGTGGGCCCAAGAAACCATAGTCACTCAGGCGTGAACTGACCACACGGGTAAAACAACGGAGGTAGGGTGCTAGGGGCTATTCCCATTCCCTCCCTATTTCAGCGTCACGTCCTGGTGCTCTGGACTCACTTCGCAACATCTTTCTAGTTCTGAGCATCAGGAACGTAACAGCAGTGAGGCCCTGAGAAGGGATTTGAACGCATACTTAACGCAGAATAATACAGATTTTAAAGTATGTATGGTGTTATAACATACACTATACATACTGCCACAGTACTAAGCCTCGGAAAGTGATAAAGTGGAGAGATATAAAGTACCAGCCAATCAGTTCCTAACATTCATTTTTTTTAAACACATCCTGTCACATGGCAGTTAGGAGCTGATTGGCTTGGATTTTTTCTCTCTCCTCTTTATCACTTTCTAAAGCTTAGTACAGTACATCTGGGTAGACTGTACATTAGTTCCAAATAACAGGTTAAAACAGGATCAGGGGGAATAGCTGTGTAAGCAGAAACTATAGTACATGAAGGGAGTCAACCTTTATGTACTATAGCAAAAAGATTAACGAAAGAGAATATACACCCTGTAAAAAGGCAAGTTGGGCATCATAATTAAAGATGACAATGACATAGCAGAGATATTAAACAAGTTTTTCTCGTCAGTATTCACAACAGAGGACCAGATGGTGGCATTGACGCATAACCAGAGCAATGAGAATGCCCCACTGCTTAGTGCTTATTTAAGTGACTTAGTAGTCTGTGCCGATTAAATAATTTTTTGATTAATAAGTCACCTGGTCCCGATGGAATTCACTCAAGGGTTCTCATGGAGCAACACTCCGAATTAGCAAGACCCCTATATTTGATTTTCATTGACTCGCTTACATCAGACATGATTCCTAAAGACTAGTGTATAGCGGAAGTAGTGCCATTATTCAAAAAGGGAAGTAAATCTGAACCTGGTAAATATAGACCAGTAAGTCTTACATCTATGGTGGGTAAAGTACTGGAAGGTATTTTAAGGGATAGAAAACAGGAGTTCCTTGAAACCAATAAGGTTATTAATAGGAACAAACATGGATTTGTGAAGGATAGATCATGTAAAAGTAACTTAATAGGCTTTTATGAAACAGTTAATGCAAACCTAGATCAGGATAAAGAGGTGGATGTCGTTTTTTTAGACTTTACTAAAGCTTTCGATTAGAGATGAGCGGGTTCGGGTCCCAGAGAACCAAACCCCCTCTAAACATCTCGTTCAGAGCCAGAATCCAAATCTGGCTCAGGACTTCCCACCAGACTCAGAAATCAGAATGAGGCAAAACGTCATCATCCCGCTGTCAGATTCTCACAGGTTTTGGATTCCATATAAGGAGCCACACGTCACCACCATTTTCACTCCAGACTTGGAGAGTAAGGGAGATAGACCTCTGTCTTTCTGTGGGTGGTGGCATCAAGTTGGGTCAGTGTGTGCTCTGTAGGGGGGCTATTCCTGTCACTGTGGTGTACCTGTGCTGTTAGGGGTGCTGGCCTGGCTGTCACTAGTGTTTCATGTGCTGTTGGGGGTGCTTCAGCTGTACTTGGGTGTTGCTGTCCTGGCTGTTACTGTGTTGTACAGGGGGCAGGGGCACTGTCCTCCTATATGCTATGAAAATACAGAGGTGCTGGCTGTTAAAAAAAAATCTATGGTGCAGTGAAAATAAAGGTACACTGGCCCTGTCTCGTATGCTGTAAAAAAAACTGGTGTGCAGTGAAAATAAATGTATACTGACCCTTTCTTGTATGCTGTACAAAATCTGAGGTGCAGTCAAAATAAATGTACACTGGCCCTGTCTTGTACGCCGTAAAAAATCTGGGATGCAGTCAAAATAAATGTACACTGGCCCTGTCTTGTATGCTGTAAAAAATCTGAGGTGCAGTCAAAATAAATGTACACTGGCCCTGTCTTGTATGCTGTAAAAAATCTGGGGTGCAGTGAAAATAAATGTACACTGGCCCTGTCTTGTATGTTGTAAAAAATCTGAGGTGCAGTCAAAATAAATGTACACTTGCCCTGTCTTGTATGCTGTAAAATACAGGGGTGCTGTTGTTAAAATAAATGTACACTGGTCCTGTATGCTGTAAAAATACAGGGGTGCTGCTGTTAAAATAAAAGTACACAGGTCCTGTATGCTGTAAAAAGACACGAGTGCTGTTGTTAAAATAAAAGTATACTGGTCCTGTATGCTGTAAAAATACAGGGGTGCTGTTGTTAAAATAAAAGTACTCTGGTCCTGTATGCTGTAAAAAATACAGGGGTGCTGTTGTTAAAATAAAAGTACACTGGCCCTGTATGCTGTAAAATACAGGTGTACAGTGAAAATAAATGTACACTGGCCCTGTCTTGTATGCTGTAAAATGACAGGTATGTTGTGTAAATAAAGGGGTGCTTACACTGTCCGCGGTTGCGATGTCTAGGCCTGACCTTCACAACACTGTATGGGAAGAGAAGGCTCCTGTCACCATTTGCATGCTCTCTGCAAGTGCTGGGAGGAGCACCGCCAGTCCAGTTGCTGATATTGAGATTGAGGATGTCACCGTAGAAGTACACCAGGATGAGGAGGATATGGGTGTAGCTGGCGCTGAGGAGGATGATGACTGTCGAAGTCGAAAATATTACAACCACATAAACACATACAAACTCAACATAGAGTGGTCTCTGTGCGTGGAATGTGTTCTGCCGTGCGTGTGCATACCCGCATGCTGTGTACATTGGCTCGCGAAGCCCTGCGTATTAGCGTGTGGTATGAGTAAATATGGTAGCATACGCAACCGCATAGTAGAGCCACAAAGACATATTCAACATTTTATCCACATAGTGCATAATTTACACATAGTCCACACACACCACACCAGCAAGTTACATTTACTTGTAAATATCCAGCTTTACAGGATGTGAGGGGTCAGAAATAGGTTAGGACATAGTGTTTGGTATCCAGATGTACAGTATTTCAAGGGCAACATTCTGATCGCAGTTTGCAGATTATAGCATGCTCCTGCGCATATAATACAATATTAATAACTTACTGTAATTACAGTACTCATGATATTCGGTGGGAACACAGTGGCGGACCTCTGTAAGTACACCTGGACCAAGTATCGCCCACCTATTCAAACCAACCTATGAACCCTCATATACTGTAAATGATTTGCCCCTTGACCTGTGGAAGAAGAGTTTACAGTTCCCTTTGTATTGTGTTTTGGACCATGGTAAAAAAGCAAAGCCTTCTGACCGGCCGAACTCTAATTCTCTGAAGGTCATCTTGCTAAGACTGACTGAGGTCCTGATCCGGGAGGTCCTGATCTTTTTGAGTAAATATATTGTTGCTGCGTTGGACCACAACATAACATATAACTACTGGTGTCGCATTCCATTCTTGTTTGGGTAAAGAGGTGTATTCAGCCACACGTGTCACTGTACAGTGCGCATAGCATGTCGGTGTGTTCACGCAACGTGCATACACATCGCAGGGGTTATTGATTTCATTTAACGGCCGCACCGGCATGAACCATAGTGTAAAAAGGTACTGCATTTCCTTGAAAGTTAAACAAACTTAACAGTTGGCAGCTCATCCGGTTCACCACATACTTACGGACTTGCAGGGCCTAACAGACTTTGGTCTAGCAGCAAAGGGTGGAGACGCGTCTTGCGTCATTTTGTATTGTGTTTAAAACTATCTAATGTTGCTAGACCACAACTGTCCTGTATAGTCTTAGAGGTGCTGGTGCGAACCGTGGGACAACAGGTAAAAACCCATTAATTTTCTGTGTGTGTAATATTTGGCACGAAAACGTGCACAAAGCATACTGATAGTTTGCATACATTCTCACATATTGTTGCCATAGGTTGTAATAGTCATTATAGATCTGCATAGAATCGGATACGTTTATTTGTTATACATTTGGAATATTTCATTAAGTGAGTAATTGTAAAAAAACACAAAACGCAGTTCCGGCCTAAAAGTTTAGGCAAGCACTCAAAGGAGGATTACCCTTGTGGGCAACTTCCAGTGGGTGTAAGGAACAAGAGTGTATTGTATAGTGAGCAGTAGAATTTTGCTTACATTGATCGTGATAAGTGCAGTATATTGAATTGCGAACGCACGGTGTACATGTGGTACGGTACGTAAGGTAAGCGTACGGGAACGCGCACGTGGTGCGAGAATGTACACGGTTGCATGCTTACGCAAGGTTGCGTGAAGTAGAGAGCGCAAGTGTAACCACACAAAAGGAATAAATTTAAAGGCGGGATAGAAGACATATTTATACAATAGCAAGTAACTATCCGATTTTAAAAGCAGATTTACTATAATATTTTTGTTTAAAGTGTAGCTATCAATAAAGATAAGCTATCAATCAAGGGGAGTGATATTTTTCTGCACAGAAAACATTGTGTATCAGTGTGAGTTGAAAGTAAGTGTGAATGCTTTCAACTCCATGACCAATTCGGGTTCCCGTAGAAGACACTGAGTTGGCAGAGGATTGGCGGCGTGAAGGCTAGCGACCTTACGTTATAGAGAAATACGCAAGTAGTGAGCATGATAGATTGTGTATTGAGGCACGTACTGTGTGTAAAACGTGCAAAGGTTTTTGGTGTTTGGCTGTGGAGCGCAGCTAGTAGAATTTGACGCCTGTAATCGTAGGGCGTATAGATAACAAGCATCTATAAGCTGTGCGATTGGACCGCACGTCTGTGTGTGTGATACGCGGCGCAACGTTATACCATTTGCGTTCTTTATTCGCAATTGCGTCATCATACGCGCTGTGTGGAGCATACGCAGACGTGAATTGTATAAAGTAGAAGGAATTTTTCGCTGACTCTCTCTCTCAAGAAATATTCCGGGTGGAAGTCCATAGGAAGGCTTGGTAACGTTTCCCAGGTGGAATTCCTTTGGAAAGAAACCACAAAGATCAGGCTGATTTTTAACATCCACTGAAAAAGGTGGCGTATTGATTTATTGCTGTTAATACGTCAATACTTACAGTGCAGAGGGCCTGGTAGGGATCCTCACTGGGTACGCGGTGGTCACTATTGGAGTGAGTCGTGGTACTGCCAGTGGAGAAGGAGTTGGTGAGAGAACTCGGAGGATTTTCACCGTTTGCTCATATTGTCCATTTGGGGATCATGTAAAGAAAGCCCACGATGAGAGCCAAGTGCACAAGCGAGAAATGTTCGGCAGCCAGGGTTCAGGCTGGAGAGCTGAGGCCAAGAGGGTCCGCTCGGTTGATAATGTGTGGAAAGTATGGTCCACATGCAGAGGCTTTTTGTGATGAATGGGTGAGAATGACAGTGGATCATTTCCTAGGGTTGGTAGTTTTGAACCAGAGGTATTGCAAAATGTTAGGAATAGAATATGTCTGATCAAATCCAAGAACCAAAGGATCAGAAATAACGACTGTTTAAACATATGGCAACAAGAGGGAGATATGCAAAGTGAACATGCTTGCACAGCGAATTCCAAACCAAACAGGAATGTGAATGCGAGTGCACCACCACCGCACCACCACCGCCATATGTCGATGGAGAGAAGACAGCTACAACCAATGGTATATCAGGAAATGATAGTAACACACATACAAATTGTACTAACCATAATCCATGCAAGCTGTACCCTGTTCTAAATTTTCCCAAAGGTTGTAGTTCTGAGGAAGACGATGAGCCCAGCGTAATCTCAGCCCTCTCCCTGGCAGCCACCATACATGAAACTCAGGTGGGCATTGGCTCAACCAGTATAGCAGCGGCAATGCCCTCCACTGGAGGAATGGGTGAGATCATATCTACCGGTAAGTACGGGACCGTTCATTATGCAGAGACAGTGGCCCCCCGCCCTGACACAAACAGGAGTGAAGTGGTTGAGTTAAACCCTGTCTGGGTAATAGCAGTCCCCAATGGGAGAACTGATAACCAGGGAGTAACCCCCATCAGGAACATTGCAATGCATTGTCCATGGTCCCGGTCTGAACTGAGGTCAATTATGTCAGAATTCCCCGATCTCAGGAGCAATCTAGTCGGATGCCAGAAATTTATTAAAGAATTAGGCAATGCCCATGAGCCCACAAACAAAGATTGGCAGATAGTGTTATGAGCGAGCCAACCCTCAAATATTGACACCCAGAAAGTTATAACAGACTGCAAGATAGATGCAGACGTGCCTCTGACTGATGAATACAATCAGGAGAATGTGAGACAAATTAACATACAACTGGGATTGTATTTCCCCACCATTGTCAAGTAGTATAAGATTTTGTCTATAAGACAGAAAGAAAGTGACACGGCATCCGAATATTTCCATAGCGTTTTACAGGAAATGGCTAGATACACTGGGATAGGGGATATAAAGGAAAATGCCAACCACAGGGAGGTAGCTGTCTCTGTACTGATGAACGGGCTCAAAGAGGCATTAAGAACCAGAGTACAAACCTCTTTGCCAAATTGGAGGGGGATTACGGTAGGTGCCCTGAAAGAGTCTGCTATCGAACATGACCGTAATATCATTAAGCACAAGGAGTCGCAAGGGGATAGGTTGATGCTGGTAAGTATACAGGCACTTTAAGGGATGTCCAACCAACCAAACCCACAGACGCCTGAAAACTGGAGAAGGTCAATAATAGACATAGCCAGAGAATGTAGGTATGCAGGGTCACATAACAAGTATAAACCCCCTAGACAAGAACACGAACCACCCTACCAAACACATAGACAGGATCAGTACCTGTACTCTGCAGCCGGTGAAATTGATTGCTGGCCTTGGAGGTCATGGTCAATGTAGCTGGCACACCACAACCTTTTCTTGTAGATACAGGGGCGGCCAGATCAGTACTAAATTCCACAGCAGGTATAATGACCATGGGCAAAACGATTTTGGCAATGGGAGTAATGGGAAAAGTGCAGCAGTACCCTTTGAATAGACCTGCAGAGATTACGATAGGGCCCTTGCATACCAAACATTCTTTCCTGTTGGCTGCATCGGCTCCGACTAATCTACTTGGCAGAGATTTGTTATGTAAAATGCACTGTGTCATATATTGTACCCCTGAGGGTGTGTTTTTAGATATCCCTGAGAACCACGCACAGGAAGTGTAAGATATGTTAGACACCACTCAAAGGCTAATGTTACACTGTACCATTCTAGACACATGTCCATCACTGGTAGAGGAAACGATCTCACAGATACCGGGTTCCCCATGGACCAAAGATGGACAGGACACTGGATTGATGGCGAATGTAGCCCCAGTAGTAGTGCAGATAAAAGATGGCAGGATAGCTACAAAAATCCACCAGTATCCTCTGAAACCAGAGGTGGAATTAGGAGTATACCCTGTCATAGAACGGCTGCTACAGCAGGGCATCCTAGTCAGGATGTCCAGCACAGCCAATAGTCCCATCTTCCCTGTGAAAGAGTGGGAGGAAGGGTTACAGGCTAGTGCAGGATCTCAGGGGGATAAACAAAATAGTCGAGAGACAATTCCCCGTAGTGCCCAATCCAGCGGTCATCCTCATGCAGATTCCCTCAACCTCTAAGTATTTCACTGTGATTAATCTCTGTTCTGCTTTCTTTTCTGTCCCTCTTCACCCCGACAGCCAGTACTTTTTCACTTTCACCTACAGGGGAGTACAGTACACCTGGACCCGTATTCACCAAGGTTTCATTGACAGCCCAAGTATTTTCTCCCAGGCCCTACATGACTGTTTGCAATCCTTTCAACCTGAGAATGGGTCGGAGCTGACACAATATGTTGATGACTTATTGTTATGCTCTGATTCATTTGAGTCATCCCTGACAGACACTAAACAGCTTCTGTTTCATCTCTCCCAGACAGGACACAAGGTTTCTAAGAATAAATTACAGTTGTGCCGCACTAAGGTTAAATACTTGGGACACTGCTTGACGCAAGGACTCAGACACCTGACCACAGACAGGATACAAGCCATCCGTGACATGACTCTGCCACAAACCCAGCAACAAATTCACACTTTCTAGGAATGTGTGGGTATTGTCGAAATTGGATTCCAGGGTTCTCTATTCTGGCACTTCTACTGCAAGAAATGGTCTCTTCAAAAAAACCAGAACGGGTTTCTCATACAGAGGAGTCTGAACTGGCATTTGAGAGACTAAAAGAGTGTTTGTCACAAGCACCAGAATTGGGGATGCCAGATTATGAGAAACCTTTTGAGTTGTACAGTTCCAAAAGTGCTAGGTGCACGGTAGGAGTCCTAACCCAGAAACATGGTGATGCCAGCAGACCGGTAGCCTACTACAGTGCACAATTGGACACTGTAGCACGGTCTCTCCCCACTTGCCTACGAAGTGTTGCAGCCATAGCTTTCTTGGTAAGTAAAAGTGAAGACGTACTGTTACGACACGACCTGAAAATCCATACACCTCATGCAGTATCAGCCTTGCTAAACTCCGCCCAAACCAGACATGTCTCATCCGCTCGGTTTACAAAGTGGGAACTATCACTGATGGCCCCTGTAAACATCACCATAAAGAGGTGTAGCACACTAAATCCTGCAACTTACTTGCCGAGTGTGACTTGTCATGCACAAAGGGTGGAGGATGAGAATGATGGTGAAGGAGGATTTAGTGCAGACCCTGATATGCATGATTGTATGGAATACCTGAACCAGACTTTTTCTGCGAGACCTGACATCAGTGACAACCCACTGGAAGACGTATACTTTACCTTCTACACTGACGGTAGTTGTCACAGACAGACGGACTCAGGAGACCTGTGCACCGGATATGCAGTTGTAGATGACGAAGGTATCATAGAAGCTGAACCCCTTGGTCCACCTCACTCAGCACAAGTTGCTGAGCTGGTAGCACTGACCAGAGCATGTGAGTTGGCAAAGGGTAAGTCAGCAAATATATACACAGACTCTAGATACGCCTTTGGAGTGGTGCATGATTTCGGGTCCCTGTGGTGCCTCAGAATTTTCCTGATGGCAGCTGGCACACCTGTGGCGCATGCGTCACACATCAAAATGCTTTTGAAAGCCATACAGGAACCTGACAGAGTGGCTATTATCAAGTGTAAAGCACACATCTACAACCAAGACCCAATTTCACTTGGTAACAGCTGAGCGGACAAAGCTGCAAAATCAACAGCAAGCACATCACACAAATTAACACCACACAACTGATGACATTCAACACAGTAAACATGCAACAATTAATTGAAATGCAAAATTTGTGTTCCCTACAGGAGAAGGCAGTCTGGAAGGCAAAGGGATATGGACAGGAGTCCTCAGAACTCTGGAGAGATGGACAAGGTAAGCCAGTGGCCCCCAGGGCATATCTCCCAAGCCTAGCTGAAGCGGCACATGGTCTGACTCATCTGGGCAAGGAAGGTATGTACACATTGGTAAGAGCCTACTGGAGTGCACCAGGGTTCTCTTCTCAGGCGAGCAAGAAAGCAATGACATGTCTTACTTGCTTGAGGAAGAATATTGGTAAGACAATACCGACTGAGCCATCCCTTATCCCTCCTACAGACGGACCTTTCCAGGTAATACAAATTGACTTCATACAGCTACCACCCTGTAGGAATTTAAAGTAAGTTATGGTATGTACTGATGTCTTCTCGAACTGGGTAGAGGCATTCCCCTCCGCCACAAATACTGCCGTATTCACTGCTAAGAAAATTGTACAAGAATTTGTGTGTAGATATGGTATCCCTAAAATGATTGAAAGTGATAGGGGTATCCATTTTACAGGTGAAGTCTTTCAGGTCATGTGCAAGCTTATGGGTATTAATAGTAAGCTACATACTCCCTACCGGCCACAGGCCAGTGCAAAGGTGGAGAGAATGAATAGCACTATTAAGAACAAGCTGAGCAAAGTGATGGCTGAAACTGGACTGTTGTGGCTGGAAGCACTGCCACTAGTGTTGTACAGCATCAGAACCACTCCCAGGTCACCGCTTAACCTATCACCCTTTGAAATTCTTTTTGGACGACAGCCCCATAGAATGATAAACCCCCAGGATGATCTGAAATGCAATAATGAAATGACTGTGCAATATTTGGTTAGGATGAGCCAGCAACTGAGAAACCAGCAAAGGAATCTGAAACTGGTGATTCCTAACCTACCAAACAGTAATTGTCATGAAGTTGAACCTGGGGACTATGAGATGATTTGAAATTTTCTACACTCAGGTTGCCTCATAGACAGGTGGGAAGGACCGTATCAAGTTTTGTTGACCAGCACGACAGCACTGAAGGTTGCCGAGAGAGAGACTTGGGTCCACTCGTCCCACTGCAATAAAGTCGCTGACCCGGAGAAAACTTGTGAGAAAGAGAAAGGTGAAGAAAACCTCATATCACTAGAGAATCTGTTCCGGGAAGGTTGAAAGGCAGGACTGTTGAATGGCACCTAATCATGGTGAAAAGCAAAATCAAGGACAGTTGTCTTAAATTTTTTCTCTCCAAACACCCTCCCACCCTTCATTTTTTTCTCCCCTCTTTTTTTTCCTTACCGAAATGGATTCACATCAAGAGACTGTATTCCGGATATTTCTTGTGATTCTATTTTTGATCAGGACAATTTGTTTTTGTGACGGCCGCCCGAGAAGTTGAGCAAGTATCTGGAATGGGTTCTGATGGAGAGGATGAATTCTTAGGACCCCAGGATCAGTCCATCACTTTGGTCAAAGCTGGTATCAGTAAGAGATCTGGTAGTCACGGAGCTCAGAGGCAATGTGAAGGTTATTGTCTGATGAATACTGCATATGTAAGTACTGCGATAACATAGTCGAAGATGGGTGCATCCAGAGATGTCAGTCAAACAATAATATCAATATTGACGGACATCCTTTGAGTGACTATCACTCATTAGTGATAAAACCACACAGAGTGCTGGGTATGCTCACAAGTACCTCAAGGACAGAGTAAATCGGGATTAGTGCCATACCCCTTAACAGTAATTGAGGTACTCAAATTGCATGGGGGGAGACCGGTGGACAGAAAATTAAATATATCTAGACCCCCTAGCTTAAAGCTCCACCAGTACCACGTAGATAGGTCACTACTGTGTTTCAATGTAACCAATTTCCGGAGACCAGGAAATTGGGAAGTAACATGGAACAATCAGACAATGACCTTCTCACACAGAGCTGATAAAGAACCCATCAACTCTGAGCTTGTGCGTGGGATAACCACAAGTGGGAGGTACTTCCGATACAGGTATACAAGTGGGATCAAAACCATGTGGGCTGGAAAGGTGTCACAGGGATATTGTGCACACATCATCAAGCCAGATACGTGTATCAAACAGGTTGTAGAGCTGGGGACACATTTCTTCGTGAAAGTTATTTGTGACATGATCTTGATACATTTTGTCCCTCCCCTATGTTCTCCCAGATGATGTCTATTTCATATGTGGAAGGAAGGCGTACAAGTGGCTTACTCCGAGCTCTGAAGGGTTGTGTTACATAGGCAGAGTACTACCATAGGTCATGACCATCGCACATGACAAAAGGAAAGACATTCACTGCAGCGCCCTGCCTCCTTATACTCACACTCACTACGAACACATTTTCAAGAGGCACCTCATAGACAGGGGAGAGCTCGCAGCCTCTAATTTGATCCATGAATCTACCAGGGATTCAGATTTTTCTTGCATTAGATATCACCCATACTGCCAGAGGAATTATAAATTATAGGTACATCCATGCGCTAACGAACTTGATAGATAATATCACTGAGATGTATGATGACACCTTCAGGTATACAGGTAGAGAACTACAGGCCTACAAGACGGAACTGGTCCAACAGAGGATGGTCTTGAATTATGTCACGGCCGTGACAGGTGGGTATTGTGTTAATTTGGTGACTCAATATAGTGTGAAGTGCTGCACGTATATTACAAACAGTCCTGAGGACCCAAGGGTGATCATCAATCAAAAGATGGACGAGATCTTGCAGTTGAAGTGGGAGTTCAGAAGGAAACACAATCTCACTTTAGCGGCTGTGGGTAATGAATTGACTGGATGGGCCTCATGGTTGAACCTACTCAAATGGTTCTCTGGATTGGGAGAGTGGGCACAAGGTGTGATTGCAAGTGTAGGAAAGTTTCTCCTCTGTATCCTGGGTGTCGTCATAATTATCGGCCTAATATTTAAATGTGTTCGGATTTTAACGCTGCGAAAAAGACATAGGGGGTCATTCCGACCCGATCGCTCGCTGCAGTTTGTCGCAGCGCAGCGATCGGGTCAGAACTGCACATGCGCCGGCACCACAGTGCGCCGGCGCATGGCAGTTGTCGGTGCCCAGCAATCGCCTCTGAGACAGAGGCGGTCGCTGGGCAGGAGGGGGCTGAACGGCGGTGTAAAGCCGCCGTTTAGTAAGTGCTGTCCGGCCAACACAGGCGTGGCCGGCCCATTGGGGGGGTGGCACGACGGCTGCGTGATGTCTCACGCAGCCGTTGCGGCCAGCGGCAGCAACACACAACTCCCGGCCAGCCGCAGGAGCTGCGCTGGCCGTGAGTTACTCCACAGATACAAAGGCATCGTCTCTGTGCGATGCTTTTGTATTTGTGTGGGGGGGAAGGTGGCACTGACAAGTGGGGTGGACTAGCCCTGTGCTGGGCTTCCCCCCGCATGTCTGAGTTTACAATTGAAGCTGTGCTAAATTTAGCACAGCTACGATCAACTCAGAATGACCCCCATAATACAAATTTGATGAGTCTAAGGAGCGGGTGCGTTGTAAATGCGGCAGATTTGATATACGACCCAACTACAGAAACAGTGTTGTGATAAGGAATGTAAATGAATTTCATGATCTATTTCTTTTCACAATTTATTTTTGTTTTCTCCTCTACCCAGAGATCTACAATCAGAAACTACATCTTTCTACCCTGATTTAGGTGTATGTACCTCTACATGTCTTACTCTCATCTCTGCAATCTTTAGTTAATAATACACATAGCCGATAAACGTTATCCACACATAATGGCATACACATACATCTTCCCGCATGTATCATCAGATAAATGTGCTCCCCATTTATTATTAAAAAGCTGGTGAGGGCAAAAAGCCCTTGTCTAGAAAGAGCTCAGTAATGTTTGTTTGACCATGTACAGACCCTTAATATGGGATGAGAAGGATTAAATGTATACTTCACAGAACCTTGAAGCTTTCATAGAACTTACACGGCACGATGATACATCCCCCCTCAAACAATTACTCATAAATACACACTTTTTCCTATCCCACTAGGCCATATATTTCCCACCTACAACTCTTCCTCCTGTTCTAAGGTACATACTCGAATGTTGTGCATATGGTATATGAAATATTTTCATTGTTGTTAGTAATTTATGGCAGTTATTGTTTACTGCCAAAGGGTGGACTGTCGAAGTCGAAAATATTACAGCCACATACACACATACAAACCCCACACAGAGTGGTCTCTGTGCGTGCACGTGTTCTGCCATGCGTGCGCATACCCGCATGCTGCATACATTGGCTCGCGAAGCCCTGCATATTAGCTTGCGGTATGATTATACGGTAGCATACGCAATCACATGGAAGAGCCACAAAGACATATTCAACATTTTATCCACATAGTGCATAATTTACACATAGTCCACACACACCACACCAGCAAGTTACATTTACTTAGGAAATAGAACAACAGAGATATCCAGCTTTACAGGATGTGAGGGGACAGAAATAGGTTAGGACATAGTGTTTGCTATCCAGATGTACAGTATTTCAAGGGCTACATTCCGATCACAGTTTGCAGATTATAGCATGCTCCTGCTATATCTATGCACATATCTCATGATGAGATATTCCTGCGCATATCTATGCAGATATGCGCAGGAATACAATATTCATAACTTACTGTAATTACTGTACTCGTGATATTCGGCGGGAACCCAGTGGCGGACCTCTGCAAGTACACCTGGACCAAGCATCGCCCACCTATTCAAACCAACCTATGATCCCTCATGTACTGTAAATGACTTGCCCCTTGGCCTATGGAAGAAGAGCTTACAGTTCCCTTTGTATTGTGTTTTGGACCATTGTATAAAAGCAAGGCCTCCTGGCTGGCCTCAGTCTAATTCTCTGAAGGTTATCTTGCTAAGACTGACTGAGGACCGGATCCGGGAGGCGCTGGCAAACAAACATATGTACTATTGGTTGTAGCTCTTCTCTGTGATACTGTTGTATTTTCTGTGTATATCTTTTTGAGTAAATATATTGTTGCTGCGTTGGACCATAGCATAACATATACTACTGGTGTCGCATTCCCTTCTTGTTTGGGTAAAGAGGTGTATTCAGCCACACGTGTCGCTGTGCAGTGCGCATAGCATGTCGGCATGTTCACGCAACATGCATATACATCGCAGGGGTTATTGATTGCATTTAGCGGGCCGCAGCGTCCTGAACCATAGTGTAACAAGGTACTGTATTTCCCTGAAAGTTAAACGAACTTAACATGACGATGAGGATTCTGATTATGAGGTGGTTTGTTTGAATAAGGCACCAGTGGAGACAGTTGTTGGTCATGGGATGAAAAAGCCCATTGCTATGCCTGAACAAATACCAAAAAAGCCACCTCTTCAGTGTGGAATTATTCTTCCACAAATCCGGACAACAGGGGGTATATTTACAAAGATTCGTGTTTTGGACGTTTTGAAGGGTGAACTCGAATGGTATCGGGTGCATTTTACTGCAACTTTTTGAATTCTGATACGATCATTCACTAAGCTGCCGAGTTTTGCACAATCGTTTTTTCCGATGTCGATGTGATTCGTAATATCAGGCAGTATTTTACGGGAGTGATGAGTAAAACACTGCCTGACAAAACACAAGAAATCCTGGCCGGATCTGTGAGATCCGTGCAGGGCTTCATTGTGTACCTTAAAAAGTTGATTAAAGTCTTAAAAATCAGAGAAAAATTGCGTGGGGTCCCCCCTCCTAAGCACAACCAGCCTCGGGCTCTTTGAGCCGGTCCTGGTTGAAAAGATATTGGGGGGAAAATGACAGGGGTTCCCCCATATTTAATCAACCAGCACCGGGCTCTGCGCCTGGTCCTGGTTCCAAAAACACGGGGGACAAAAAGCGTAGGGGTCCCCCGTATTTTTGAAACCAGCACTGGGCTCCACAAGCCAGGTACATAATGCCACAGCCGGGGGACACTTTTACACTGGTCCCTGCGGCCCTGGCATTACATACCCAACTAGTCACCCCTGGCCGGGGTACCCTGGAGGAGTGGGAACCCCTTAAATCAAGGGGTCCCCCCCTCCAGCCACCCAAGGGCCAGGGGTGAAGCCCGAGGCTGTCCCCCCCATCCAAGGGCGGCGGATGGGGGGCTGATAGACTTTTGATAAAATGTGAATATTGTTTTTAGTAGCAGTACTACAAGTCCCAGCAAGCCTCCTCCGCAAGCTGGTACTTGGAGAACCACAAGTACCAGAACGCGGTGGAAAACCGGGCCCGCTGGTACCTGTAGTACTACTACTAAAAAAAAATACCCCCCAAAAAACAGGACACACACACCGTGAAAGTATAATTTTATTACATACATGGACACCTCCATACATACATACTTACCTATGTTCCCACGAGGCTCGGCCCTCTTCTCCATGTAGAATCCTTGGGGTACCTGTGAAAAAAATTATACTCACATAATCCAGTGTAGAATCAGACCTTTGTATAATCCACGTACTTGGCAAAATAATAAAACGGAAACCCGACCACGCACTGAAAGGGGTCCCATGTTTACACATGGGACCCCTTTCCCCTACTGCCAGGACCCCCCCCCCTGACTCCTGTCAAAGAGGGTCCCTTCAGCCCATCAGGGAGCGCCACATTGTGGCACTCTCCTGATTGGCTGTGTGCTCCTGTAGTGTCTGTCAGGCAGCACACGGCACAGATACAATGTAGCGCCTATGCGCTCCATTGTAGCCAATGGTGGGAACTTTGCGGTCAGCGGTTGACCGAAAGTAACCTCACCGCTGACCGCAAAGTTCCCACCATTGGCTACAATGGAGCGCATAGGCGCTACATTGTATCTGTGCCGTGTGCTGCCTCACAGACACTACAGGAGCACACAGCCAATCAGGAGAGTGCCACGATGTGGCGCTCCCTGATTGGCTAAAGGGACCCTCTTTGACAGGAGTCAGGGGGGGTCCTGGCAGTCGGGGAAAGGGGTCCCATGTGTAAACATGGGACCCCTTTCAGTGCATGGTCGGGTTTCCGTTTTTTTATTTTGCCAAGTACGTGGATTATACAAAGGTCTGATTCTACACTGGATTATGTGAGTATAATTTTTTTCACAGGTAACCCAAGGATTCTACATGGAGAAGAGGACTGAGCCTCGTGGGAACATAGGTAAGTATGCATGTATGGAGGTGTGCATGTATGTAATAAAATTAGACTTCCACGGTGTGTGTCCTGTTTTTTTGGGGGTATTTTTTTAGTAGTAGTACTACAGGTACCAGCGGGCCCGGTTTTCCACTGCATGCTGGTACTTGTGGTTCTCCAAGTACCAGCTTGCGGAGGAGGCTTGCTGGGATTTGTAGTACTGCTACAAAAAACAATATTCACATTTTATCAAAAGGCTACAGCCCCCCATCCGCCGCCCCTGGATGGGGGGGACAGCCTCGGGCTTCACCCCTGGCCCTTGGGTGGCTGGAGGGGGGGACCCCTTGATTTAAGGGGTTCCCACTCCTCCAGGGTACCCCGGCCAGGGGTGACTAGTTGGGTATGTAATGCCAGGGCCGCAGGGACCAGTGTAAAAGTGTCCTCCGGCTATGGCATTATGTACCTGGCTAGTGGAGCACGGTGCTGGTTTAAAAAATACGGGGGACCCCTACGCTTTATGTCCCCCATATTTTTGGAACCAGGACCAGGTGCAGAGCCCGGTGCTGGTTGATAAAATATGGGGGAACCCCTGTCATTTTTCCCCCAATATTTTTTCAACCAGGACCGGCTCAAAGAGCCCGAGGCTGGTTGTGCTTAGGAGGGGGGACCCCACGCAATTTGTTTTTCAGTTTTTACACTAAACAAACAGACCCTTTCCATAGATAACCATGCACAGATCTCACTGATCCGTGCATGGTTATCCAAACTTGACTGGAAAAAGCAGGTCTGTTTTTTTGCTGCTTTTTTTAACGAATCGAAAAAAAACAGACCCGCACTTGAGCACTCAGAAACTAACACCCAAATACGAATGAATAGTGAATGCCCGTATTGTATGAAATAACAGCCGTGTTTGACCGATGGTCTATTCATTCGTATTTCGGAACTTTGCAAATCAAACCATTACGAATAGTCCAAACACTGCCGAGATTGGTGCTTAGTGAATTCCCGGATTGGGACTTAGAAAAAAAAACACATATCGGACAAACTCGAATTCTTAGTAAATATTGGCCCAGGTGTCAAGCCATCTGTTGCCTTTGTCAAGCCATAATAATTAGGGATAAGGACGTTTACCACCTAGGAACATCCTCACTTATACGTCACCTGCAGCACATTCATCATAAGTCATTGTCAAGTTCAGAAACGTTGGGTAATAGTGTAAGCAGTCCACTGACACCTAAATTATGTGGTTTGTTTGATTATTTATTCTCTGTGAGGCGGAAGATGTAAACACTGAAGGGGGTTGGGATCTTAGGATGAGGACGACATCTTGCCTCTGTAGGGCCAGTTTGTGCAAGGAGAGATGAATTGCTTCTTTTTCGGTGAGGGCCCAAACAAATCAATAATTTCAGCCACAGTCGTGTGGCAGACCCTGTCACTGAAATGATTGGTTTGTTAAAGTGTACATGTGCTGTTTATCCAACATAAGGGAGGGTGGGAGGGCCCAAGGACAATTCCATCTTGCACATCTTTTCTTGCCATATCATTCCAGGGGTGCTGCCCTATATGGGGTGCTGCCGCTATGCCCTATCAGTCCAGTACACTGGTCCTGCCTGAGAGAAAAGTAATGGCAGACTCAAGTCATTACTTTTAAGAATGATCCAGATAAATTCTTAATGGATAAGGATATACAAGGTTATGGTGGGTAAATCATGTACTATAGTAATAAAATAAAATAAAATAAAATAAAATAAACACAGTTAAAATTAGTCTTAAAAATATTTCAGTGTAGGAGATCACAAACAGGTTGAACTCGATAGACAAATTGTATTTTTTCAACCTCAGAAACTAGGGGGGGTAATTCCAAGTTGATCGCAGCAGGACATTTTTTAGCAGTTGGGCAAAACCATAGCCCTCATTCCGAGTTGTTCGCTCGGTAATTTTCTTTGCATTGCAGCGATTTCCCGCAAATTGCGCATGCGCAATGTTCGCACTGCGACTGCGCCAAGTAAATTTGCTAAGAAATTTGGTATTTTACTCACGGCATTACGAGGTTTTTTCTTCGTTCTGGTGATCGGAGTGTGATTGAAAGGAAGTGGGTGTTTCTGGGCGGAAACTGGCCGTTTTATGGGTGTGTGTGAAAAAACGCTGCCGTTTCTGGGAAAAACGCGGGAGTGGCTGGAGAAACGGGGTTGTGTCTGGGCGAACGCTGGGTGTGTTTGTGACGTCAAACCAGGAACGAAACTGACTGAACTGATCGCAGTGGCAGAGTAAGTATCGAGCTACTCAGAAACTGCTTAGAAATTTCTAATCGCAATTTTGAGAATCTTTTGTTCGCAATTTTGCTAAGCTAAGATTCACTCCCAGTAGGCGGCGGCTTAGCATGTGCAATGCTGCTAAAAGCAGCTTGCGAGCGAACAACTCGGAATGAGGGCCCATGGCCCTCATTCCGAGTTGTTCGCTCGCAAGGCGATTTTAGCAGAGTTACACACGCTAAGCCGCCGCCTACTGGGAGTGAATCTTAGCTTCTTAAAATTGCGAACGATGTATTCGCAATATTGCGATTACAAACTACTTAGCAGTTTCAGAGTAGCTTCAACCTTACTCGGCATCTGCGATCAGTTCAGTGCTTGTCGTTCCTGGTTTGACGTCACAAACACACCCAGCGTTCGCCCAGACACTCCTCCGTTTCTCCAGCCACTCCCGCGTTTTTTCCGGAAACGGTAGCGTTTTTATCCACACGCCCATAAAACGCTGTGTTTCCGCCCAGTAACACCCATTTCCTGTCAATCACACTACGATCGCCGGAGCGAAGAAAAAGCCGTGAGTAAAAATACTATCTTCATAGCAAAATTACTTGGCGCAGTCGCAGTGCGAACATTGCGCATGCGTACTAAGCAGAAAAACGCTGCGATGCGAAGAAAAATACCGAGCGAACGACTCGGAATGAGGGCCCATGTGCACTGCAGGGGAGGCAGATTTAACATTTGCAGAGAGAGTAAGATTTGGGTGTGGTGTGTTCAATCTGCAATCTAATTTGCAGTGTAGAAATAAAGCAGCCAGTATTTACCCTGCACAGAAACAAAATAACCCACCCAAATCTAACTCTCTCTGCAAATGTTATAACTGCCCCCCTGCAGTGCACATGGTTTTGCCCAACTGCTAAAAAAATTTCCTGCTGCGATCAACTTGGAATTACCCCCTATGTTACTATGTTACTACTGTATGTTAACCTGCATTTAATTGGTATACGACTAAGGGGGTAATTCCAAGTTGATCGCAGCAGGAATTCTGTTAGCAACTGGGAAAAACCATGTGCACTGCAGGGGAGGCAGATATAACATGTGCAGAGAGAGTTAGATTTGGGTGGGTTATTTTATTTCTGTGCAGGGTAATACTGGCTACTTTATTTTTACACTGCAAATTAGATTGCAGATTGAACACACCACACCCAAATCTAACTCTCTCTGCACTTGTTATATCTGCCTCCCCTGCAGTGCATATGGTTTTGCCCAGTTGCTAACAGAATTTCTGCTGCGATCAACTCAGAATTACCCCCTAAGACAGAGAGCCATGCAACATGTCTGTGCTTGGTATTTTGCGAGGATTGACCATCGATTCTGAGCATCAAAGTATTGGTGACAGATCTCCCTCAGATGATTGACGATATGAAGGACACATTTCACAACTTTCACGATTTCTTTGCTGCATCTAGCAGAGTTTTGTAGCGGAACCGCGATGTGTACGGGTAGCGGCATGCTGCTGCCTACGCATCGCTAGCCGCCTCCCATTAGAATGAATGGCAGGAGCATGCATATGCACGCGACCACCAGCTCCCATTTAATAGTCGGCGTAGCGTACTGTACACCCTACTATGCTGGAAGTTGTGCAGCCACAATGTAGCAGGACACATCTGTAAATTGAGTATTGATTCTTGTTTGCTTATCATTCTTTTGACTTGCATGCTGTTTTGTTAACACATTTGTATGCACCAATAAACTGTAATTCTGTATTTTAACATAATACTGCATTTCAGAGTATATTTTCTGATTGACATAGAACAAAAGTGTCAAAGGATTACATATAACAAATTTGGTACAAAAGTTACTAATATAATCAGTATATATTTTAAACCAGCCATGCCAGCTTTCTTGATTTTAAATTATTATGTGCTTACCCTTATCGTGATTTTGTACAAGCACTAGTGATGAGATGAGATTTCCCCATATTCCCGAAGTCTGATATATTAAAAAGAATACTCCAAAGTACTGGTTCAGAACATCAATTTTTTTCTTGCCAGTCAGCTCTGCATACCTACTTCCATCGGTAGTCAGATAGGTACTGTTTGCTGTCCATAGTGGTCCCCCTCCAAATCCCAGAATTGCAGAGGTGATTATTATACTGTACCTTAAAAAAGATAAAGAACATACACCTATGTAAAATAGTACTTTGTTTTCATTAAAAGGCAGATTAATTACATTTTCTTCACTTTTTTTTTTTTTAGTACATGCTAGCACTGGCACTCATGGATCAACTGTTAAGGGGGGTACACACGGAGAGATCCGTACTTAAAATCTAAGCAATCTTGCTAGATTGCTTAGATTTTAAGCACGGATCTGCCGTGTGTATGCCCTCCAGCGATAGCGATGCGCGGCCCCGCGCATCGCTATCGCCGGTGCTAGATTGAGCTGCATGCAGGCTCAATCTAGCGGGTCGCTCACTTCACCGTTGTGTGAAGTGAGCGGCCCCCCCGTCGGCTTTCCCCCTCGCTCAGCACATCGCGCTGTGCTGAGCGGGGTGAGAGATGTGTGCTGAGCGGTCTGTGTTAAGATCGCTCAGCACACATCTCTCCCGTGAGTACCCCCCTTTAGTAACTCAGGCAATCAGCAGTGGAGCACTTAAGTTGTCTACAGTAGCATCACTAGGGGGGTACAGGGAGTGAGAGCCCCCTCCGAGGGGTGACACTAAAATTCTGACTACTGTGACAGGAACCAAATGCTACACTGTGACATTACGTCCAGCACTCAGCTCAATTCACAGTTTATGAGCCAGCAGTACATTCAGAAAAGTCTTCGAAGGCAGCCCAGCATCTCCAGGAATGCCGGGCATGCTGCCAGAGTGATGAAAATGGGGTTGGGACACAAGGCCACACCCCATAGCATGAGACCATGTGCACCCTGGTTGTTTGTCAGCAGAGCCGGCCCTAGGCATAGGCAAACTAGGCAAATTCCTAGGGCATTTGGAATGCCTAGAGGCACAAGCAGCTTCTGCTGATTAAAATGATATGCAGCATGCCTATATTCTGTGTATGACTGCAGCTGTATCTGCAGCCGAAATGCTACATTACACTGTACTCCTGGAAATCAATGTAACGTAGCACTTTGTATGCAGATACAGCCACAGTCACACACAGAATATGGGCATGCTACATATAATTTTAATCAGCAGAAGCTGCGTGTGCACTGTGCATCCTAGTCACATAGCAATGCAAATAAGATGCAATTTTAGCAACAAAAAAAAGCGCACAACATTAGCAGAGCTGGCTGGAAGCTGTCAGCTGACTTACGCCAGACATCTCCTGCTACATAGCGTAATGAAACAAGATGTATGAGGACACATCTGTATTCAAGCAGAGACCGAGGTCACTGTATTAGCGGCCGTGTTAGTGCTGTGTGCAGGTGGGCTGATTGTGCAATAGTGTTTGGCATATGTGTAAGGGGTATTATGCGTGTCAACATGTGTCTAAAGGCATTAATAATGTGCTGTATAAAGGCATTAATAATGTGCGACATATGTGTAAGGGGCATTATGTGTATAAGGGCATTAATAAAGGTTGGCATAATGTGTAAGGTGCATTATTTTTATAAGGACATTAATAATGTGTGTTGTATGTGTAAGGGGCATTACTGTGTGGTATTATGTGTATAAAAGCATTACTAATGTGTGCATTATGTGTATAAGGTTCTCTACTGTGTGGCAAAATGTATAGAAAGGGCACTACTGTGTAGTCTAATGTGAATAAAGAGCAATATGGTGTAGTGTAATGTGAATAAGGGGCACTACTGTGAGGAGTAACGTATATAAGGTAAAGTGGTACTACTGTGTGATGTAACGTGAATAAGGGACACTATTGCATGATAAAATGTGAATAAAGTTGCAGTACTGTGTGCTTAATTTGAATTGGGGGTACTATTGTGTGGCTAATGCCCCTTCCCAGCAGGAACACGTTCCTTTTTGGGCTGTGCGCTGAATGTGTGCACTGTTCCTATTTAGAATATAAGGGGTAGGAGCACCAAAATGAGGACTGGTATGGGTTAGGGGTAATGGTGCTGGGAAATGGGTGCAGTGTCAGAGGCGGAACTAGCGCCAGTGCTAGGGAGCACCAGACAAAATCTTGCCTAGGGCATCATATTGGTTAGGGCTGGCTCTGTCTGTCAGATTATTTGGGCCTGTTAGTGCTAGATAGCACTGGACTAGTACTCTCTTGGTGCAGGGGCCTGGTCATTAATTATTTAGTATTGCAGAAACAGTCAATGACTGTCAGTGAGTGCGACTACTTGTAGTGCAACAAGAGTTAGCACTATTTTTTTATATTTTCACCAGGAGGTTATAAAAGTATTTTTCTTGTGATCATGTGCAATTTCACACTGGAAAGTGGAGGGAGAGGGGGTGGGGGATTTATCAAATCTTGGATATATATGTAAAGTGGAGATGAATAAAATACCAGCCAATCAGCTTCTGTCACCTGACAGTCTGTGTGAAAAATAACAGTTAGAAGCTGATTGGTTGGTGCTTTATTTCTCTCCACTTTATCTCCTTCAAATCTTTGAAGCACTGTGTTAACAAAATATGGCATTGACACGCCATCAGGGTGTCATGAGGGTGCCATTAAGAGTTAGTTTAGAGTTTTATTATAACTAGGTAGCTGGAGACAGGAGCCTCAAAGATGATATTTCTAACTTATAAATGTCATCTTTGTATTATTCTAACCAATTTTATGGTCAAATCTTACCAAATTTGCAGCACTCTCATGTAAATACAGGGACTTTCAGAGAGAGACCAGAGGTGAGGCAGTTCTGACAGTCAGGCCCAGCGACAGGGGAGGTCAAAGGGTACACCTGTGCTGGGCCCTGAGGTTCTGAGGGGGACCAAACACAGCGCCTAGTAACTTACTCGCACTATCCGCCCACCTGGCGTGGCTTGCGGCACAAGTAAGGGGGAAAAAACAGTACAAGGACCATCCAGCCACCCGCACCCCCATACGGTCACCCCCTGGTCACCTGGTCCAGACTGAGAGCAGGGGAAGCCGGGAGGAGGGATCCCATTCCCCGTACTGTGTGTTGTGACGTTAAGGCGCTGTGCACGGTGCACAATGCTGCTTGTGCCCACCCTTCCTTGCTCTGTTCCTGTTGTGGCGATGCCATCCGTGTCCCACACCTAAGAGGAGCAGCCCAGGATTGGAAGGAACACCGCTGGGCAGGATTAGATCACTGTAAGTGATCTGAACAAAAATGGTGACTGTAAAACTAAAAATAGGAACAGATGCCTGTCGCTCTCAGTGACATGACTTAATTGTTTTTAATAAATATAGTTAAATTGAATACTGTTAGGTTACATTGTATATTGAACATTATTTATCTGGGGTTTTTTATTTATTTTTTATAATATGTATAATTTTCTCTTGCCATGTTGTGTTGGTCTGGAGTTAAAGTGTGTGTGTGTGTGTGTGTGTGTGTGTGTGTGTGTGTGTGTGTGTGTGTGTGTGTGTGTGTGTGTGGAGGGGTGGTGGCTGGGGGCCCAGACATGTTATTGAACCGGGCCCCAAGATTTCTGTTGCCAGCCCTGCTGACAGTAGCCAGTGCCTACTCAGGCATTGACCTAACTGCACCTCACTGGTGTCTAGGAAGGGTGACTGGATGCAGGCATCATTGTCAGTGTATGTATGATGTATGTGTGTTGGTAACACACATTGGGGGTCATTCCGAGTTGTTCGCTCGCAAGTGGATTTTAGCAGATTTGCTCATGTTAAGCCGCCGCCTAGTGGGAGTGAATCTTAGCATCTTAAAATTGCGAACGATGTATTCGCAATATTGCGATTACACACCTCGTAGCAGTTTCTGAGTAGCTTCAGACTTACTCGGCATCTGCGATCAGTTCAGTGCTTGTCGTTCCTGGTTTGACGTCACAAACACACCCAGCGTTCGCCCAGACACTCCCCCGTTTCTCCGGCCACTCCTGCGTTTTTTCCGGAAACGGTAGCGTTTTTTCCCACACGCCCATAAAACGGCCTGTTTCCGCCCAGTAACACCCATTTCCTGTCAATCACATTACGATCGCCAGAACGATGAAAATGCCGTGAGTAAAATTCCTAAGTGCATAGCAAATTTACTTGGCGCAGTCGCAGTGCGGACATTGCGCATGCGCATTAAGCGGTAAATCGCTGCGATGCGAAGATTTTTACCGAGCGAACAACTCGGAATGACCCCCATTGCACATTGTCAGTGTATGTGTGTGTGTGTGTTAATAATGCAAACTGTGTGGTGCTGCAAAAAGGTTAAAAAACTAAAAGGCTCTTGTTTGTTTGGTAAAATAGTAACCTGCATTTTTCTTTTTTCTCTAACGTCCTACTGGATACTGGGAAATAGTAGATTACCATGGGGTATAGATCTGGTTCACTGGAGCCTGGCACTTTAATAAATTAATAGTGTGTGCTGGCTCCTCCCCTCTATGCCCCTCCTAGCAGACTCAGTTTAGAAAAATGTGCCCAAGGAGACGGGTGCATTCTGTTGCTCTCCAGAGAGTTTTTTTCATAAATGTATTTTAGTCTGCCTGCATTGTGAGACTTAGGGGGAGGAACTGATCCAACTTGCTAAAGAGTTAATGGCTCATATCCCTGCTGACAGGACACTGAGTTTCTGAGGTGCTGATCTCATACATCTCGGGTTTGAGCCCACACCAGCAGCATGCTGCCACCCCTAACAGATGCTGAAGACGTGGTGCAGTGAGTAATACACCGGGGTCCCAGTTAGCGGGTCCCCGGTGCAAAATGGTGGCATAAAGGGACAGTGTTCACTCAGCTATGGCTGCGGTGCCCACTGCCGATTTAACATAAAAAGGGTTCCACACTAATTTTTATTATATTATATGGAGACGCCAGTATAAAATACTGAGAGGGACCGTGCGCCATTATGGGGGCGGGCTTTCACAGAGAGCGGGACCAGCGGCTCCGAGGTGCCATTTCCTGCTGCTGTGGCTGCTGTACAGGCTGCTTGCGGGCTGCTCTTCCACAGGACCCACTGTATCACCAACAAAACTGGTACCAGGGGGTTGTAGGGGTGAGCGCAATATCAGCAGTGTAACTGCTGTGAGGTAAATTATATTATATACATACCCAGCAGGGCACTGCTCTGAGGTAACGTGTGCTGGTCCAACCTTCTCTCTGTGTCACTCCATTCAGGTTTATCTAGAATAAGTGTGCTGTCTTTATTTTATGTCACCTGGAACCATCGTAGAGAATTCAATTCCTGGGAATGATCCTGGATACGGTGTCTCAAAAGGTTTACCTTCCAATGGACAAGGCCTTGACTATTCAGTTTATGGTCCGCTTGGTATTAAAACCATGCAGGATCTCAATTCATCCTTGCATTTGCTTGCTGCGCAAAATGGTAGCCTCTTATGAGGCAATACAGTACTGCAGGTTTCATGCACGGCCATTCCAACTGGATCTGTTGGACAAATGGTTGGGTTCTCACCTGCATATGCATCAACCTATAACTCTGTCGCCAAAAGCAAGGATATCCCTACTATGGTGGCTACAAGTCTCCCATCTGGTGGAGGGTCAGAGTTTCAATATCCAGTCTTGGACTCTGTTGACTACGGACGCCAGTCTCCACAGTTGGGGGGGATGTGACCCAAGGGGTGTAGTTCCAGGGGAAATGGTTGTCTCAGGAAACTGCACTTCCAATCAACATCCTGCAAGCCTCATACCTCCTTCGGAATCAGGCCAGAGGCGGAACTACCGCGAGTGCAAGCAGTGCGTTGCACTGGGGCCCGCCTCTGTCCAGGGGCCCAAGCATGTAATGAGTCAAACTTACTCATTACATGCCGCTGTGCGCTGCGGGCAACCGCTGCCCGCAGCGCACAGCCGCCCAGAGATGAGAGGAGCAGCGGTACGGGGGAAGGAGGAGGAGGGAGGTGGAGGAGGGAGCCGCAGCAGCGCTTTACTACTGGTGGAGGCGCTGCTGCTGCCCCTCTGCTTCACTAAAGGCTGTCTTCCGAGAACAGCCTATAGTGAAGCAGAGGGGCAGCAGCAGCAGCGCCTCCACCAATAACACAGCGCTGCTGCGAATCCCTCCTCCATCTCCCTCCTCCACCTCCTCTACTGCCCGGGAATCGTGACCAGAAGCTGCACCGAGGAGCCTAAGCCAGCGGAGAGGGTAAGTTTAATTCTTCTTTCTTTCTTTCTTTCTTTCTGTCCTTTCTTTCTTTCTTTCTTTCTTTCTTTCTTTCTTTCTTTCTTTCTTTCTTTCTTTTTCTTTCTTTCCTACAAAAAAGGGGGACTGTGTACCGCAATGTGTAAAAACGGGGAATCTGCCTGCCGCAATGTGTAAAAACGGGGAATCTGCCTGCCACAATGTGTAAAAACGGGGAATCTGCATGCCGCAATGTGTAAAAACGAGGAATCTACCTGCCGCAATGTGTAAAAAGGGGGAATCTGCCTGCCGCAATATGTAACAAGGGCACGCTGTCTGCCGTAATGTGTAACAAGGGCACGCTGTCTGCCGCAATGTGTAAAAAGGGGGAATCTGCCTGCCGTAATGTGTAACAAGGGCACGCTGTCTGCCGTAATGTGTAACAAGGGCACGCTGTCTGCCGTAATGTGTAAAAAGGGGACGCTGTCTGCCATTATGTGTAAAAAGGGCACGCTGTCTGCCGTTATGTGTAAAAAGTAGTGATGAGCGGGTTCGGTTTCTCGGAAACCGAACCCCCCCGAACTTCACCCATTTTACACGGGTCCGAGGCATACTCGGATTCTCCCGTATGGCTTGGTTAACCCGAGCGCGCCCGAACGTCATCATCCCGCTGTCGGATTCTCGCGAGATTCGGATTCTATATAAGCAGCCGCGCGTCACCGCCATTTTCACTCGAGCATTGGAAATGTTAGGGAGAGGACGTGGCTGGCGTCCTCTCCATTATTGTTGAACTTGATTGTGCACTATTGCTTAATTGTGGGGAGGGCTGGGGAGCAGCTGTATAATATAGGACGAGTACAGTGCAGAGTTTTGCTGATCAGTGACCACCAGTTATCCGTTCTCTGCCTGAAAAAAACACTCCTTATCTGTGCTCAGTGTGCTGCATATATCTGTGCTCACACTGCTTAATTGTGGGGACTGGGGAGCAGCTGTATTATATAGCAGGAGTACAGTGCAGAGTTTTGCTGACAGTGACCACCAGTATACGTTGTCTGCCTGAAAAACACTCCATATCTGTGCTCAGTGTGCTGCTTTATTGTGGGGACTGGGGACCACCAGTATAATATTATATAGGAGGAGTACAGTGCAGAGTTTTGCTGACCAGTGACCACCAGTATATAATATATAGCATTACGGTACAGTAGGCCACTGCTGTACCTACCTCTGTGTCGTCATTAAGTATACTATCCATCTACATTCTATACCTGTGGTGCATTTTAGTTTTGCAGTTTGCTGACACAGTGACCACCAGTATACTATATATAGCAGTACGGTACGGAAGGCCACTGCTGTACCTACCTCTGTGTCGTCATTAAGTATACTATCCATCTACATTCTATACCTGTGGTGCATTTTAGTTTTGCAGTTTGCTGACACAGTGACCACCAGTATACTATATATAGCAGTACGGTACGGAAGGCCACTGCTGTACCTACCTCTGTGTCGTCATTAAGTATACTATCCATCTACATTCTATACCTGTGGTGCATTTCAGTTGTGCAGTTTGCTGACACAGTGACCACCAGTATACTATATATAGCAGTACGGTACGGAAGGCCACTGCTGTACCTACCTCTGTGTCGTCATTAAGTATACTATCCATCTACATTCTATACCTGTGGTGCATTTTAGTTTTGCAGTTTGCTGACACAGTGACCACCAGTATACTATATATAGCAGTACGGTACGGAAGGCCACTGCTGTACCTACCTCTGTGTCGTCATTAAGTATACTATCCATCTACATTCTATACCTGTGGTGCATTTTAGTTTTGGCAGTTTGCTGACACAGTGACCACCAGTATACTATATATAGCAGTACGGAAGGCCACTGCTGTACCTACCTCTGTGTCGTCATTAAGTATACTATCCATCTACATTCTATAACTGTGGTGCATTTTAGTTTTGCAGTTTGCTGACACAGTGACCACCAGTATACTATATATAGCAGTACGGTACGGAAGGCCACTGCTGTACCAACCTCTGTGTCGTCATTAAGTATACTATCCATCTACATTCTATACCTGTGGTGCATTTTAGTTTTGCAGATTGCTGACAGTGACCACCAGTATATTTAGCAGTACGGTACGGAAGGCCACTGCTCTACCTACCTCTGTGTCGTCAAGTATACTATCCATCCATACCTGTGGTGCATTTCAGTTGTGCGCAGTATATATAGTAGTAGGCCATTGCTATTGATAGTTACTGGCATATAATTCCACACATTAAAAAATGGAGAACAAAAATGTGGAGGTTGAAATAGGGAAAGATCAAGATCCTCTTCCACCTCGTGCTGAAGCTGCTGCCACTAGTCATGGCCGAGACGATGAAATGCCATCAACGTCTTCTGCCAAGGCCGATGCCCAATGTCATAGTAGAGAGCATGTAAAATCCAAAAAACAAAAGTTCAGTAAAATGACCCAAAAATCTAAATTAAAAGCGTCTGAGGAGAAGCGTAAACTTGCCAATATGCCATTTACAACACAAAGTGGCAAGGAACGGCTGAGGCCCTGGCCTATGTTAATGGCTAGTGGTTCAGCTTCACATGGGGATGGAAGCACTCATCCTCTCGCTAGAAAAATGAAAAGACTTAAGCTGGCAAAAGCACAGCAAAGAACTGTGCGTTCTTCTAAATCACAAATCCCCAAGGAGAGTCCAATTGTGTTGGTTGCGATGCCTGACCTTTCCAACACTGGACGGGAAGAGCTTGCGCCTTCCACCATTTGCACGCCCCCTGCAAGTGCCGGAAGGAGCACCCGCAGTCCAGTTCCTGATAGTCAAATTGAAGATGTCACTGTTGAAGTACACCAGGATGAGGATATGGGTGTTGCTGGCGCTGGGGAGGAAATTGACAAGGAGGATTCTGATGGTGAGGTGGTTTGTTTAAGTCAGGCACCCGGGGAGACACCTGTTGTCCGTGGGACGAATATGGCCATTAACATACCTGGTCAAAATACAAAAAAAATCAGCTCTTCGGTGTGGAATTATTTCAACACAAATGCGGACAACAGGTGTCAAGCCGTGTGTTGCCTTTGTCAAGCTGTAATAAGTAGGGGTAAGGACGTTAACCACCTCGGAACATCCTCCCTTATACGTCACCTGCAGCGTATTCATCATAAGTCAGTGGCAAGTTCAAAAACTTTGGGTGACAGCGGAAGCAGTCCACTGACCACTAAATCCCTTCCTCTTGTAACCAAGCTCCTACAAACCACACCACCAACTCCCTCAGTGTCAATTTCCTCCTTACCCAGGAAAGCCAATAGTCCTGCAGGCTATGTCACTGGCAAGTCTGACGAGTCCTTTCCTGCCTGGGATTCCTCCGATGCATCCTTGAGTGTAACGCCTACTGCTGCTGGCGCTGCTGTTGTAGCTGCTGGGAGTCGATCGTCATCCCAGAGGGGAAGTCGGAAGACCACTTGTACTACTTCCAGTAAGCAATTGACTGTCCAACAGTCCTTTGCGAGGCAGATGAAATATCACAGCAGTCATCCTGCTGCAAAGCAGATAACTCAGGCCTTGGCAGCCTGGGCGGTGAGAAACGTGGTTCCGGTATCCACCGTTAATTCAGAGCCAAATAGAGACTTGATTGAGGTACTGTGTCCCCGGTACCAAATACCATCTAGGTTCCATTTCTCTAGGCAGGCGATACCGAAAATGTACACAGACCTCAGAAAAAGACTCACCAGTGTCCTAAAAAATGCAGTTGTACCCAATGTCCACTTAACCACGGACATGTGAACAAGTGGAGCAGGGCAGACTCAGGACTATATGACTGTGACAGCCCACTGGGTAGATGTATTGCCTCCCGCAGCAAGAACAGCAGCGGCGGCACCAGTAGCAGCTTCCAGAAGAGGCACACAGCTGACAACCTCTTACGGAAATTGAGGAAGATCATCGCAGAATGGCTTACCCCAATTGGACTCTCCTGGAGATTTGTGACATCGGACAACGCCAGCAATATTGTGCGTGCATTACATCTGGGCAAATTCCAGCACGTCCTATGTTTTGCACATAAATTGAATTTGGTGGTGCAGAATTATTTAAAAAACGACAGGGGCGTGCAAGAGATGCTGTCGGTGGCCCGAAGAATTGCGGACCACTTTCGGCATTCAGCCACCGCGTATAGAAGACTGGAGCACAACCAAACATTCCTGAACCTGCCCTGCCATCATCTAAAGCAAGAGGTGGTAACGAGGTGGAATTCAACCCTCTATATGCTTCAGAGGATGGAGGAGCAGCAAAAGGCCATTCAAGCCTACACATCTGCCCACGATATAGGCAAAGGAGGGGGAATGCACCTGACTCAAGCGCAGTGGAGAATGATTTCAACGTTGTGCAAGGTTCTGCAACCCTTTGAACTTGCCACACGTGAAGTCAGTTCAGACACTGCCAGCCTGAGTCAGGTCATTCCCCTCATCAGGCTTTTGCAGAAGAAGCTGGAGACATTGAAGGAGGAGCTAAAACAGAGCGATTCCGCTAGGCATGTGGGACTTGTGGATGGAGCCCTTAATTCGCTTAACCAGGATTCACGGGTGGTCAATCTGTTGTGTTGAAATCAGAGCACTACATTTTGGCCACCGTGCTCGATCCTAGATTTAAAACCTACGTTGTATCTCTCTTTCCAGCAGACACAAGTCTGCAGAGGTTCAAAGACCTTCTGGTGAGAAAATTGTCAAGTCAAGCGGAACGTGACCCGTCAACATCTCCTCCTTCACATTCTCCCGCAACTGGGGGTGCGAGGAAAAGGCTAAGAATTCCGAGCCCACCCGCTGGCGGTGATGCAGGGCAGTCTGGAGCGAGTGCTGACATCTAGTCCGGACTGAAGGACCTGCCAACGATTACTGACATGTCGTCTACTGTCACTTCATATGATTCTCTCACCATTGAAAGAATGGTGGAGGATTATATGAGTGACCGCATCCAAGTAGGCACGTCAGACAGTCCGTACGTATACTGGCAGGAAAAAGAGGCAATTTGGAGGCCCTTGCACAAACTGGCTTTATTCTACCTAAGTTGCCCTCCCTCCAGTGTGTACTCCGAAAGAGTGTTTAGTGCAGCCGCTCACCTTGTCAGCAATCGGCGTACGAGGTTACTTCCAGAAAATGTGGAGAAGATGATGTTCATCAAAATGAATTATAATCAATTCCTCCGTGGAGACATTCACCAGCAGCAATTGCCTCCACAAAGTACACAGGGACCTGAGATGGTGGATTCCAGTGGGGACGAATTAATAATCTGTGAGGAGGGGGATGTACACAGTGAAAGGGGTGAGGAATCAGAGAATGATGATGAGGTGGACATCATGCCTCTGTAGAGCCAGTTTGTGCAAGGAGAGATTGATTGCTTCTTTTTTTTGGTGGGGGCCCAAACCAACCAGTCATTTCAGTCACAGTCGTGTGGCAGACCCTGTCGCTGAAATGATGGGTTCGTTAAAGTGTGCATGTCCTGTTTATACAACATAAGGGTGGGTGGGAAGGCCCAAGGACAATTCCATCTTGCACCTCTTTTTTCTTTAATTTTTCTTTGCATCATGTACTGTTTGGGGACAATTTTTTTGAAGTGCCATCCTGCCTGACACTGCAGTGCCACTCCTAGATGGACCAGGTGTTTGTGTCGGCCACTTGTGTCGCTTAGCTTAGTCACACAGCGACCTTGGTGCACCTCTTTTTTTCTTTGCATCATGTGCTGTTTGGGGACAATTTTTTTGAAGTGCCATCCTGCCTGACACTGCAGTGCCACTCCTAGATGGGCCAGGTGTTTGTGTCGGCCACTTGTGTCGCTTAGCTTAGTCACACAGCGACCTTGGTGCGCCTCTTTTTTTCTTTGCATCATGTGCTGTTTGGGGACAATTTTTTTGAAGTGCCATCCTGCCTGACACTGCAGTGCCACTCCTAGATGGGCCAGGTGTTTGTGTCGGCCACTTGTGTCGCTTAGCTTAGTCACACAGCGACCTCGGTGCAAATTTTAGGACTAAAAATAATATTGTGAGGTGTTCAGAATAGACTGGAAATTAGTGGAAATTATGGTTATTGAGGTTAATAATACTATGGGATCAAAATGACCCCCAAATTCTTTGATTTAAGTTGTTTTTTAGGGTTTTTTGTAAAAAACACCCAAATCCAAAACACACCCGAATCCGACAAAAAAATTTCGGTGAGGTTTTGCCAAAACGCGTCCGAATCCAAAACACGGCCACGGAACCGAATCCAAAACAAAACACAAAACCCGAAAAATGTCCGGTGCACATCACTAGTAAAAAGTGTACGCTGTCTGCCGTTATGTTTAACAAGGGCACGCTGTCTGCCATTATGTGTAAAAAGTGTATGCTGTCTGCCGTTATGTTTAACAAGGGCACGCTGTCTGCCGTTATGTGAAAAAAGTGTACGCTGTTTGCCGCTTTGTTTAACAAGGGCACGCTGTCTGCCGTTATGTGAAAAAAGTGTACGCTGTCTGCCGCTATGTTTAACAAGGGCACGCTATCTGACGTTATTTGTAAAAAGTGTACGCTGTCTGCCGCTATGTTTAACAAGGGCACGCTGTCTGCCGTTATGTCTGCCGTTATGTGAAAAAAGTGTACGCTGTCTGCCGCTATGTTTAACAAGGGCACGCTGTCTGACGTTATGTGAAAAAAGTGTACGCTGTCTGCCACTATGTTTAACAAGGGCACGCTGTCTGCCGTTATTTGTAAAAAGTGTACGCTGTCTGCCACTATGTTTAACAAGGGCACGCTGTCTGCCGTTATTTGTAAAAAGTGTACGCTGTCTGCCGCTATGTGTAACAAGGGCACGCTGTCTGCCGTTATGTGTAAAAAGGGCACGCTGTCTGCCGTTATGTGTAAAAAAGGGGGATGCTGTCTGCCGTAATGTGTAAAAAGGGGACGCTGTCTGCTGTAATGTGTAAAAAGAGGAATCTATCCGCCGTAAGGTGTAAAAGGGTCTCTACCTGGTGTAGTGGTGCTACTGTGCGGCGTAATTTGAATAATGGAGACTACTGTGCACCGTTTTATGAATTGGTATTATTTTGTGGCCACACCCCTTCCCCACGAAGCCACGCCACTATGTATTTTTGCGCGCGCCTACGGCGCGCACTGCCCCTGTTTTACATGCAGGGCTGGGGCTCCAATGCTGTTTCTTGCACACAGTGCTAAAATGTCTAGTTACGGCACTGTTACTAGGTATCCACTACCCTGAGCAGGTCCCCCTCACCAGATCCTCTCCAGGGGTGAGGGGGTGGACTTGGATGGGATGGAGGGGGGGGGGCCAAGCCATTTTGTCGCACATGGGCCCACCGCTCGCTAGTTCCGCCACTGAATCAGGCCATATAGGTGCAGTCGGACAACGCCACAGCAGTGGCGTAAATCAATTGGCAGGGAGGAACAAGAAGCAGGGCCACAATGCGAGAGGTGTCAAGAATACTTCTGTGGGCAGAAGCCAATGCAAGGGCCATCTCAGCCATATACATTCCAGGAGTGGACAACTAGGAAGCGTACTTCCTCAGCAGGCATGACCTCCATCCGGAGGAATGGGGCCTTCACCCTCAGGTTTTTCTGCAACTGATTCACCGGTGGGGCTGTCCACAAATAGACCTGATGGTGTCTCGTCTCAACAAGAAGTTACATCATTACTGCTCCAGAATGAAGGACCCACAAGCAATAGTGGTAGATGCTCTGACGACACAATGGACTTACCAGTTTGTGTACATGTTTCCTCCTCTACCTCTCATTCCCAGAGTTCTAAAAAGAATCAAAAAGGAAGGAGTTCAGGCAATTCTGATTGCCCCAGATTGGCCTCAACAGGCCTGGTATGAGGACCTCCTGTCATTGGTTCATGAGGAACCCTGACCTCTGCTGCTACACAAGGACCTTCTTCAACAAGGTCCTTTTGTTTATCCAGACTTACAGCAGCTACATTTGACGGCTTGGAAGTTGAGAGGGAGATTATAACTAGAAAGGGTCTCCCATCCAAGATTATTTCCACTATGGTCCAGGCCTGTAAGGTGGTTACATCCAAACATTACCATCATATTTGGAAGAAACATGTTTCTTGGTGTGAGGGTAGAAAATATTTCCCTGTGGAATTTTGACTGGGACGGTTTCTGCTGTTCCTACAAGCAGGAGTGGATAAGGGCCTTAGATTAGGCTCCATCAAGGTTCAGATTCTGGCTCTCTCCATCTTCTTCCAGAAACAGCTGGCAGTACTTCCAGAAGTACAGACTTTTCTAAAGGTGGCTATGCACATTCAATCTCCCTTTGTCTCTCCCACAGCTCTGTGGGACCTCAACGTGGTATTGACCTTTCTCCAGTCAGATTGATTTGAACCTCTACATAGGGTAGACTTGAAATACCTAACATGAAAGACAGTTATGTTACTGGCATTAGCTTCTGCTCAACGGGTGTTGGAATTGGTGGCCTTATCCTGTAAGAGCCCGTACTTGATATTTCATGAGGATAGGGCAGAGCTCAGAACTCGCCCACACTTTTTGTCGAAGGTAGTGTCGGCCTTTCATGTGAGTCAACCGATTGTGGTTCCGGTGTTATCCAATGCTTTTATTGCTCCAAAGTCCCTGGACATGGTTCGAGCTTTGAAGATCTACATCAAAAGGACAGCTTGTCACAGGAAATCTGACTCGCTTTTTGTCCTCTATGATGCTACTAAAATTGGTCGCCCTGCCTCTAAGCAGTCCATTGCTAGGTGGCTCAAATTGACTATTCAACAAGCCTATTCTTCAGCAGCTCTACCACTGCTGAGTTCTATTCAGGCCCACTCCACAAGGTCGGTGGGTTCTTCTTGGGTGGCTGCCCGAGGTGTCTCGGCCTTACAGTTGTGCCGGACAGCTACTTGGTCTGGTTCGAACACATTTGTTAAGTTCTACAGGTTTGACACCTTGGCCAAGGATGACCTTCAGTTTGGTCAGGTGGTTTTGCAGGGGTCTCAGCATTCTCCCACCCATTCTGTGAGCTTTGGGATGTCCCCATGGCAATCTACTATTCCCCAGTATCCACTAATACATTAGAGAAAATAGGAATTTAATACCTACCAGTAATTCCTTTTCTCGTAGTCCATAGTGGATAGTTGGCGCCCGCCTCAGTGCGTCGTTTCCTGCTTACCTGGTTGTAAGTGTTCTTGGTTGGGTTTGCTGTTGCTTTCCCTTTTCCATGTTTAGTTAGCATTGCTATCCTTCTTATAGTTAGCGTGGCTTTCCTCTGTTCTGGTTAGCTCTGCTATCTTGATATTGTTGTGTGTTGGTTCGTTACCTCACCGCTTTTTGAGATTATTTCCTTCTCTCACAATGTGTCGGTCTCCTCGGGCACAGTTTTCCTAGACTGAGTCTGCTAGGACAGGCATAGAGGGGAGGAGCCAGCAAACACAATTAATTTCTTAAAGTGCCAGGCTCCAGTGGACTCAATCTATACCCCATAGTAATCTACTATTTCCCAGTATCCACTATGGACTACGAGAAAAGGAACTACCGGTAGGTATTAAATTCCTATTTTTTCCTCAAGGAAATTATTCTGCAGTACTGCTGGCCACTTGTGTTTTTCAACAAAACAATGACCCCAAACACACCTCCAGGCTATGTAAGGGCTGCTTGACCAAGAAGGAAAGTGATGGAGTGCTGTGTCAGATGAACTGGCCTCCACAATCACCCGATCTAAACCCAATTGAGATGGTTTGGGATGAGTTGGACTGCAGAGTGAAGGAAAAGCAGCCAACATGTGCTCAGCAACTCTGGGAATTCCTTCAAGACTGTTGGAAAACCATTCCAGGAGACTACCTCATGAAGCTGATTGAGAGAATGCCAAGAGTGTGCAAAGCTGTCATCAAAGCAAAAGGGGGCTACTTAGAGGAATCTAAAATATAAAACATATTTTGATTTGTTTAACACTTTTTTGTTTACAACATAATTCCATATGTGTTCTTTCATAGTTTTGATGTCTTCAGTATTAATCTACAATGTAGAAAATAAATAAAATAAATAAAAACCATTGAAAGAGAAGGTGTGTCCAAACTTTTTACTGGTACTGTAAATGTAACTTTGTGTTTACAATACTCACCCTAACTATGGGGTTTTTGTGACAAATTATTGCTTTTCTATATATGGACTGGCTTATGCAATTGCATTTATTTCTGATTGAATTTATGTGGATATATACCCACCTGATTTTCTGGGAATGACTGCCTGAGGTTGTGGTAGACCAAAAGAAACCCAGATAGGATTCATACTACCAAATAATCCATGAGTGTGGTAGGAATTTTGCATTTGAAACTTTCTATAGGCAGATCTATAGGCAAAGATATCTTTATGTGCTTTCATTCATTTATACTATTTTTTGTGGAGGCTACAGAGGGATTTAGGAAGACTAAAGAAACCCTTACAGACACCATATTTGGGACTCTATTGTGAGTCGGGGCATGCTCTCTCCCTGTTTCACCTATACTTCCTCCAATTATCCTTCTGACTCAACTCTGTGGGACCATGTGTGCTTAATTAGAATTATTCCTGACAATGCTACACATTGTTTAATTTTACTGATTTCTTTCCACATATCCTATGGAATTGGTTATATACTACTGAGACATCAACAAGCAAAGAAAGAAGAAAAGAGAGGTGGACACACTTCAATAATACATAAGGAATGTACATTATATAATCCATTTTTATTGTCTAATTTATTTGTAATCATCATTTATACTGGTCTAAATTCTCTCAATTTTTATATTTAGCATGTATTTGGTGTGGTGACACCCATCGAGGGAATATTTCTCATTAAAGCTGTTTTTGCGCACATTTTGGGTTCAAATTAAATTTTTGTTGTTGTGTAACTTCTGTTCTTTTTGTATAATCAATCAATCAATCAATCAATCAATCAATCATTCATTAATTTAATGGCATGCTTTACCTGCTTCCACACTACATGTTTCACAGGCCGATGTCTCCGTTTTTCCCCCCGTTATAGTTACTGTATATTTGCTATTAGTTCAATCAATCAACCAATCAATCAATCAATCAATCAATCAATCAGCCAATGCTTTACCTGGCTTCCTCTACATAAATAGTATTAAGCACTCTGACTCCGTTTCCCTGTACTGCCCATGGGCCTCTGATCTAGTTCTTGATTAATGAAACATTCTGTGTAGCTGTATAGTTTACTAAATTGCCATCCTGTCTGCCACTGCTGTGGCACTGTATTTAATTGATCTGTTATATTCTTTTAAACTATGTTTGTTTGTGTCTCTGATCTGTCGCTTAGTTTAGCCAATCAGCTTGCTGCAGCCTTTGGCATACATTGGTAAAAGCAATATTTTGAGCTTGGAGTTTGTTAAAATTGGCAAGAAATGACGAAATTAACCTTATTGTTGGCAATAATACTGTAGAAACAAAAATAGGACCAAATTACATGATTTTAGTAGTTTTTTTTATAAAAAATCCAAAATGAAAACTTAATCCAAACCAAAACGCTTAAGGTTGTTTTTTTCCACAACCAAAAAACAAAAACAAAACACTAAGGGTGGTTTTGCCAAAACCTCATAACCAAAACACGGGATCCGTGGATATCTCTAGTTTAAACTCACCCGCCAAAACTCAGAGTCATAAATCATGCAGTTTGGATCTAACTAGTTCAGGAAAAGAGGAAAGAATTGGTCTTGTAGTGGCGCACTAATACAAATAGAATAAACACATAAAATATAACTTTTATTGTTAAGTCTTAAAAGGCCTGTAACTGTGAAATATTAAAACCGATGACAAGTGAAAAGACAAAGTATAACATATAATGTTAAAATCACACACTATACTCACTGTGTTGACAATGTATTATTAGATAAATTTTCCTTCTAGGTACTATGACCTCCTATGTTATCTTCTGCACTCTTAGAGTGTTTATAATTTTAAATAAATGTTTTCAATATATTGATATGTCTTCACGTACTTATTTATATATACATTTGAATGCAACAAGGACACTATCCATTTTTTGGATGTGCTCATCTCAATTGATGATCAGGGCAACATAAGTACTTCCATGTACTATAAACCGACGGACAGTAATACGTTGTTGGAAGCAAACAGTCACCATCCGGAAGCCTCCAAATGGGGTCTCCCCTATTCCCAATTCCTTAGAATTATCAGAATCTGCAGTGATCGGAAGGATGCCGAATTCCATCTGGACAAGATGTTCTACAAGTTCTTACAAAGAGGGTACAAATCCAAAGTGCTTATAGAGGCTAGAAACAGGGCATCAGCCCTCTCACAGGCAGATGCACTCCAGCTGGTCCCCAAAAAAATGAATAGGGACAGCATTATTTGGACACAAGACTTTCATACAGCCAGTAAAGCCACTAATAAACATGCCAGACGCATCTGGCCTATTATCACTAGGGACAAAGAACTCACGGCATTAAAGGACAGTACTATTTTAGCTTCTTACAAACAAGGGAGAAATATTAAGGACATTGTAGTCCATAATGATATTTCCACATTCACCATCCTTAAACCCACTCATTTCTTAACTCGCAAACCAGGTAACTATCGTTGCATAGGGTGCACCACCTGCAGCTGTTTGGAACAAGGCAACAAATTTCAACATCCCCGATCTGGTAGGACTTTTTACATAAAGTACCCGGTGACCTGTACCACATCTTTTATTGTCTATTACATCAAATGCCCATGTGGCCTTTTATATGTAGGGAAAAGCATTAGGCAATTCAAAGAACGTATAGCCCTACACCGCTCCAGCATTCGTGCTGCATTGGAGGGAAAAGGCTCAGACCAACCTGTGGCCAGGCACTTTAAAGAGTTCCAGCACAGTCTGGCTTCTATCCGATACAAAATAATAGATTGGATTAAACCACAGATCCGGGGTGGAGACAGAGGGAAGGCCCTTCTCAAGAAAGAAGCTAAGTGGATACATATATTACAGACTGTCCAACCTTTTGGCCTCAATGAAACCCACAGCCTGAACTGTTTCCTGTGATAATATATTAGTATTTAAGTTTTGTGCTCTTTAAGGGACATATATCACTGTGAGTTTTCTCTTCTCCCGCTCATACTTAACAGCATACAGCCTATTTATAATGTACTATTAGTAGATTTTACAGGCAGTTTATTTAAAGTAGATAGGTACCCCACTGGTTTAATAATAGTAATAGTCATTTAGTGTACAGTTATGGTGTTGCAGGTCTTTTTTGCAGATTTCCGGCTGTAATGTCTACCATATGCTTTTGGTTTCTTCTGATTAATACAGGTTTTTGTTATAATCATTTTATCATACTGCATCAGCCTCAGACTCTGCATTAACTTCTGTGCATGTTATATTGAGTACTGTTGTTTTTGTGTTTTTTCCATCTCACGGTCAATATACAATTAAAGCTTTAGCTTATTTTTGAGTGTGTATGTGTTACTAGGTAACGGTTTCCTTGGACACCAGCCCCGCCTATCCAGCCGAGTTGGGCTCTCGGCGCAGTGTCGCGCAGATGACGTCATCGGCTTGGAGCAGGACGGCGCGGCGGGAGTCTTCACACGGTTCGGTGAGTCTATTTAAATGTTATTTTGTACTGTATGTGGTATGTCTTGATAAAAGAGGTCACAGCCTCTGAAACGTTGACGAGTATACTACGTGTCAGCCTTTTCTTTGAATGCCTGGAGTGCCGACAATTTGTCTTTTCTGCATTACACCTTCCAGTGTCTGTATGGCACCCGGCCAAGCTGTTACATATGATAAGAGAGTGCCGGTCGTTTGTTCTGGATTATATATATATATATATATATATATATATATACACACAGAGTAAAAACCACAGCACTCACCGCACCAGAAGCGGGGCTCAGCTATGCACTTACCACTCACAGGGTGGGGTGCATGTAACACTGCACTCTCCACCACAGAAGCGGGGTACACAGCTGTACTTACCACTCACAGGGCGGGGTGCATGTAGCCCATGACCACATCGCTCTAATAAATACAAACAGAGAACCCAGCACTCACCAAAGTAAACTCACTTATCCTCAACAATTCAATAAATAAATGATGGGGGTTTAGTTGGTGGATTGGCCAATGCACGGAAGCCTGTATACCGATTCAAGGTACCCCACCTTCATACAGGTCCTACACTATCACAGAGTCTTAAAACCTGACTACCACACTGCTGCATCATCTGCCTGCTAGATGTAATGTGTACCTGCCACAGACTATATGGCTTTTAAAGGCACACTAGTCACCTATTGCACTGGCTCAAAGATGATTGCTAAAAAACAGCTGAGACAGGTTCAGGATAATAAAGTCCACACAGGGGTGCATGAGAAAGCTAGTGGCCACGGTTAATAAGAGCTAACCATAGATTAACCCCTTCATATACACACAGAGTAAAAACCACAGCACTCACCGCACCAGAAGCGGGGCTCAGCTATGCACTTACCACTCACAGGGTGGGGTGCATGTAACACTGCACTCTCCACCACAGAAGCGGGGTACACAGCTGTACTTACCACTCACAGGGCGGGGTGCATGTAGCCCATGACCACATCGCTCTAATAAATACAAACAGAGAACCCAGCACTCACCAAAGTAAACTCACTTATCCTCAACAATTCAATAAATAAATGATGGGGGTTTAGTTGGTGGATTGGCCAATGCACGGAAGCCTGTATACCGATTCAAGGTACCCCACCTTCATACAGGTCCTACACTATCACAGAGTCTTAAAACCTGACTACCACACTGCTGCATCATCTGCCTGCTAGATGTAATGTGTACCTGCCACAGACTATATGGCTTTTAAAGGCACACTAGTCACCTATTGCACTGGCTCAAAGATGATTGCTAAAAAACAGCTGAGACAGGTTCAGGATAATAAAGTCCACACAGGGGTGCATGAGAAAGCTAGTGGCCACGGTTAATAAGAGCTAACCATAGATTAACCCCTTCATATACACACAGAGTAAAAACCACAGCACTCACCGCACCAGAAGCGGGGCTCAGCTATGCACTTACCACTCACAGGGTGGGGTGCATGTAACACTGCACTCTCCACCACAGAAGCGGGGTACACAGCTGTACTTACCACTCACAGGGCGGGGTGCATGTAGCCCATGACCACATCGCTCTAATAAATACAAACAGAGAACCCAGCACTCACCAAAGTAAACTCACTTATCCCGCTTCTGTGGTGGAGAGTGCAGTGTTACATGCACCCCACCCTGTGAGTGGTAAGTGCATAGCTGAGCCCCGCTTCTGGTGCGGTGAGTGCTGTGGTTTTTACTCTGTGTGTATATGAAGGGGTTAATCTATGGTTAGCTCTTATTAACCGTGGCCACTAGCTTTCTCATGCACCCCTGTGTGGACTTTATTATCCTGAACCTGTCTCAGCTGTTTTTTAGCAATCATCTTTGAGCCAGTGCAATAGGTGACTAGTGTGCCTTTAAAAGCCATATAGTCTGTGGCAGGTACACATTACATCTAGCAGGCAGATGATGCAGCAGTGTGGTAGTCAGGTTTTAAGACTCTGTGATAGTGTAGGACCTGTATGAAGGTGGGGTACCTTGAATCGGTATACAGGCTTCCGTGCATTGGCCAATCCACCAACTAAACCCCCATCATTTATTTATTGAATTGTTGAGGATAAGTGAGTTTACTTTGGTGAGTGCTGGGTTCTCTGTTTGTATTTATTAGAGCGATGTGGTCATGGGCTACATGCACCCCGCCCTGTGAGTGGTAAGTACAGCTGTGTACCCCGCTTCTGTGGTGGAGAGTGCAGTGTTACATGCACCCCACCCTGTGAGTGGTAAGTGCATAGCTGAGCCCCGCTTCTGGTGCGGTGAGTGCTGTGGTTTTTACTCTGTGTGTATATGAAGGGGTTAATTTATGGTTAGCTCTTATTAACCGTGGCCACTAGCTTTCTCATGCACCCCTGTGTGGACTTTATTATCCTGAACCTGTCTCAGCTGTTTTTTAGCAATCATCTTTGAGCCAGTGCAATAGGTGACTAGTGTGCCTTTAAAAGCCATATAGTCTGTGGCAGGTACACATTACATCTAGCAGGCAGATGATGCAGCAGTGTGGTAGTCAGGTTTTAAGACTCTGTGATAGTGTAGGACCTGTATGAAGGTGGGGTACCTTGAATCGGTATACAGGCTTCCGTGCATTGGCCAATCCACCAACTAAACCCCCATCATTTATTTATTGAATTGTTGAGGATAAGTGAGTTTACTTTGGTGAGTGCTGGGTTCTCTGTTTGTATATATATATATATATATATATATATATAAATAAAGTCCAGAAATGAAGCGCACACACTTAAATAGAAATAGAAGGGTGCCGTGTCGATTCTTAATAATACAATTGTTCCCAATGTTTTACCCAAGGGGGTTAGACAAGAGGAGACCAGCACACCACCAAATGAAAAAATATGAAAACATTTAATGAGTAAATAGCATTATCAGGCCTTTTGAAAAAAGATTCTTAGTACTCATCATAAGTCACTGAGCAGTATTCATAGTACAGAACAGCCATCCCAACGGCCCGTTTCGGTTGTCACACCTTCATCATGGGGTCAGCTACAACATAATGTTCAAACAGAGGTCCTTATAAAGCTACACCATTAGAGTGAATCAGGTACACCTGCTTCTCCCAATCACCAGTGATTCAAAAAACCTTCCAAAGGTATGTGAGCAGACCAGAGTGGAACCACAGAAGCAGGACAAAGTCACCAAAACCACTAACGCTGGTTCCGTCGTGCCGGAAGTGACAACACACGACGCGTTTGTCAACATCCGCCAGTAGGCGGAACCCGAGCGCCGGGATACGTTTCCAAGGCACTAACAAAGGTGCCGCTGTGCCGGAAGTGATGTCGCGTCATCGCGAGAATCAACATCCGCCAGGCCGTGAACCAGCCTCAGATCTCGGGCAATGTCACTGCCTATGGGTTCAAACACACAGCTCGTCACATACAGTAATATAATCAAAAAACCAAAATAAGTCATACAACACGAAAAAATAAATAATAATAAAAAATAAGTAAGAAACAGCAATCATAATAAGGCAGCCTGAATGTCGACACTATTCAAACAAAAAACAAAAAACAAAGGGTCTCATTGTATGACAGAGATCAACCCTAGGTCAAAAAGAACATAATAAACAAACATGCAAAACCGTTTATGTTGGAGAGTGTCAACATAGAGGCATGTCAACAATACAAAATAATTTATGCAAAAAACAAAAAAAAGTATCAATAGTGACACTGTCATGGACAGTCCCAAATGAGGAAAATTAGACATAAAGTATGTTAACTTAGTCAATCTACTGAAAAACAGTAATAACAGTAGAAGAGCTCAAATAAATGGAGTCAGAATTAGTTCTTCATTCAAACCACTGGGGGCAGTTGAATTTAGCTTGTAGATCCATTCACATTCACGTTGTAGAAGTATGCGATGTCTATCACCTCCCCTACGTAGTGGTGGGATATGGTCTATTGGCATACATCTAAAGTCCGCCATAGTATGGCCACTAGTAACAAAGTGCCTGGCTACTGGTGGTGTGCTGGAATCTAAAGCATTAAAGGCCTTCTTGATTGAACTCCTGTGCATCGATATACGTTCTTTTAACATACGGATAGTTTTACCCACATAAAGTTTGTTGCAGGGACAAAGAATAATGTATACCACATAGCGTGAATCACACGTCAATCGATGTCTTAAAGTATAGCTACTGTTGGTAATTGGATGTGTAAAGGTTTTTCCTAATAGGAGGAATCTGCAATTGGCACAGCCCGCACACTTGTAGGCTCCTTTTTGCAGGGAAAGCCAATGCGTATTAGTGTGTATACCTGGACTAATATCCGAAAAAGTAATACGTTCCTTTAAATTGCGACTTCTCTTATAGCTGAAGAGAGGTAGATTCTTGCAACTTGGTCCAAGGATCGGGTCAGCTTGCAGTATGTGCCAGTGCTTGGTAATAGTCTTCCTAATTAACCCAGAGGAAATGCAATATGTAGTAGGAAAAACCAATCTAAGAGAAGTAGCATCGACACGTTGTGTAAGTAAAAGGTCTTCCTATTTTAGTAGCAAACATCGATCAATTGCTTCTTCAACTTCATCTTTATTGTATCCCCGCTGGATAAAGTTATCACCCATTTTTTGTAGGGCTATTGGAAGTTTGGAAGGATCTGATGTCGTTCTGACAACTCTAACGAGTTGTGAGTATGGAAGTCCTTTTTTCAAGGGCCGTGGGTGGAAGCTGTCTGCCAAAAGTAATGTGTTTTTGTCCGTGGGTTTCTTAAAAAGTTCAGTATGGAAGGTATTGTTGTCAATGATACCAAAACGTCCAGAAATTCAATACTGGCGGCACTACTCCTGCATGTAAAGGTGATGTTATCGACTTTATGGTTTAATTGCTCCACAAACAGTTCTAAATCTACTGATGTCCCTGACCAAACAAAAAACAAATCATCAATATATCGAAAATAACAGCTAATAAATCTGGAAAAAAGTGGATCTGATATAATGTACGTGGTTTCAAAATCATACATAAAAATGTTAGCATATGACGGTGCCATGTTTGAACCCATGGCGGTTCCTTGAAGCTGTAAAAAAAATGCATTATTAAACAAAAAATAATTTTTGTGTAAGATAATCTCCATAAGCAAAATCAAATAATCAACAGGTGGACCTTTGTAACTAGAGTTGGACATCACTACGCGGCGTACCGCATTGATGCCTGCAGTATGTGTAATATTCGTATATAGGCTAGTTACATCTAAGGAGACCAAAAGACAGTTATCTGGTGGAGCCCCAAACTGTTTCAATTTCAACAAAAAATCAGTAGTATCTTTTAGATGGTAAGGATTTTGTAGTACCACGGGTTGCAGAAAGTAGTCGCAATATTGCGAAAGAGTTTGACACAGAGAGACACGTGCCGAAATTATAGGTCTGCCTGGTGGCAAACTAAGTGACTTATGTATCTTCGGCAAAATATACAGAAGAGGGATTCTGGGAAAATCCTATATCAAAAAGTTTTTTGTATGTTCATCTATCCACCCATTAGTAAAACCAAGTTCAATGATAGAATCAATTTCTCTTTTATAAAGACCAGTGGGATCAAAGGGTAGTTTTTTGTAACAGCTTTGAATAGAGAGTTGCCTGTCCACCTCCCTGATGTAATCATCCCTGTTAAGGACAACAATACCACCGCCTTTATCGGCGGGACGTATTATGATTTGTTGGTTATTTTTTAGGGCCTGTATCGCTTTAATTTCATTGGCGTGTAGATTTTGAAAATATTTCTTTTTACGTCTGATCTTGGGTATTGTGTCCCTTTTTACTAGACGTATGAAGGTTTCTATAGCAGAATTATTACTTGGTGGATCAAATGTACTTTTTGCTGAAAAAGGTAAATGTCTAGCAATAGTAGTGGTGTTTCCTTGTCTAGAAAAAAAATCTTTTAATCTAAGTTGTCTATGAAATCTATATAATTCAGTCTCTCATTGGAAGTCTGTTTGTTGAAAAGTCTGGACAAAAGTTAGTCCTTTAGATAGCACCGTGTATTCCGGCTCACTAAGAGTATAATCTGAAAGATTAAAGACAACTATTTCTTCAGTGTTTTTGGTAATCTGTCTGGGCCCCTTCTTATGTTTGATCCCCCCTCGTCTGCAGGGTCTCTTTCTGTATGGTTTTTGTTGCGAGTGAGTGTCTGCTCCCTTAAAAAAGACTTTTTAGAAGAGGAGGACTGATCTGAGTCACTTTGTGATGTATGTGACTCTATGTCTGTAAATGTCCGATTCTGTCTATATCTATTTGATTGCGCACCTCTCCAAACCCTTCTGGTACTTTGATTCAAAAGCCAGTGATAGACTCGTGAATCTTTATAGTCATCCTTGACTTTTCTATATTTGATTTTTTTAAAAGCTATTAGTTCATTTTTGAACTTTAATACATTGTCATTCAGTTTGGTGAACCAATCAGTATTACTGTCCTTTTTCAATGTATCAGATCCACTTTCCTCACAAGCACTAATGTCCAATTTAAGACTATCCATTTCTGTGTTCACTTGTTGTAGGACTAATATCATAAGATCAAAACTGCATTGGTTTAAGATCAGGCACCACTGTCGGCAAAATTCTTTATTGTTGCGACCAATAGTAGGCTGGTTTTTGATGCGGAAGCCACGTGGAATCAATTTGTCTTTATGATATTGTGAAAGTGTCAAACCGTGGAGTTCTAATTCCACAAGACGTTTGTTTAATTTAAGCAGATCAGAATAAATATCATTAGGGCTATCCGCATCAAAAGCCAGTTGGTCTGTGTCTTTGAAAAGAATTTTAGATATATCCTTTTCTAGGAAACGCTTAGTGCAGGTGAGGTCGCCAAAATCTGAATCCATGGCAGCTTATGAATGGACAAAGTAGTGTATCAACCACTAAAAATTTTTTTAAAGACAAAAAAAGCTACTAGCTAAACAGAAAATAAATGTTTGTGGTGCAATTCACAAAATTAAATCATATGGTAAAAAATAAAGTCCAGAAATGAAGCGCACACACTTAAATAGAAATAGAAGGGTGCCGTGTCGATTCTTAATAATACAATTGTTCCCAATGTTTTACCCAAGGGGGTCAGACAAGAGGAGACCAGCACACCACCAAATGAAAAAATATGAAAACATTTAATGAGTAAATAGCATTATCAGGCCTTTTGAAAAAAGATTCTTAGTACTCATCATAAGTCACTGAGCAGTATTCATAGTACAGAACAGCCATCCCAACGGCCCGTTTCGGTTGTCACACCTTCATCATGGGGTAAGCTACAACATAATGTTCAAACAGAGGTCCTTATAAAGCTACACCATTAGAGTGAATCAGGTACACCTGCTTCTCCCAATCACCAGTGATTCAAAAAACCTTCCAAAGGTATGTGAGCAGACCAGAGTGGAACCACAGAAGCAGGACAAAGTCACCAAAACCACTAACGCTGGTTCCGTCGTGCCGGAAGTGACAACACACGACCGCGTTTGTCAACATCCGCCAGTAGGCGGAACCCGAGCGCCGGGATACGTTTCCAAGGCACTAACAAAGGTGCCGCTGTGCCGGAAGTGATGTCGCGTCATCGCGAGAATCAACATCCGCCAGGCCGTGAACCAGCCTCAGATCTCGGGCAATGTCACTGCCTATGGGTTCAAACACACAGCTCGTCACATACAGTAATATAATCAAAAAACCAAAATAAGTCATACAACACGAAAAAATAAATAATAATAAAAAATAAGTAAGAAACAGCAATCATAATAAGGCAGCCTGAATGTCGACACTATTCAAACAAAAAACAAAAAACAAAGGGTCTCATTGTATGACAGAGATCAACCCTAGGTCAAAAAGAACATAATAAACAAACATGCAAAACCGTTTATGTTGGAGAGTGTCGACATAGAGGCATGTCAACAATACAAAATAATTTATGCAAAAAACAAAAAAAAGTATCAATAGTGACACTGTCATGGACAGTCCCAAATGAGGAAAATTAGACATAAAGTATGTTAACTTAGTCAATCTACTGAAAAACAGTAATAACAGTAGAAGAGCTCAAATAAATGGAGTCAGAATTAGTTCTTCATTCAAACCACTGGGGGCAGTTGAATTTAGCTTGTAGATCCATTCACATTCACGTTGTAGAAGTATGCGATGTTTATCACCTCCCCTACGTAGTGGTGGGATATGGTCTATTGGCATACATCTAAAGTCCGCCATAGTATGCTACTTCTCTTAGATTGGTTTTTCCTACTACATATTGCATTTCCTCTGGGTTAATTAGGAAGACTATTACCAAGCACTGGCACATACTGCAAGCTGACCCGATCCTTGGACCAAGTTGCAAGAATCTACCTCTCTTCAGCTATAAGAGAAGTCGCAACTTAAAGGAACGTATTACTTTTTCGGATATTAGTCCAGGTATACACACTAATACGCATTGGCTTTCCCTGCGAAAAGGAGCCTACAAGTGTGCGGGCTGTGCCAATTGCAGATTCCTCCTATTAGGAAAAACCTTTACACATCCAATTACCAACAGTAGCTATACTTTAAGACATCGATTGACGTGTGATTCACGCTATGTGGTATACATTATTCTTTGTCCCTGCAACAAACTTTATGTGGGTAAAACTATCCGTATGTTAAAAGAACGTATATCGATGCACAGGAGTTCAATCAAGAAGGCCTTTAATGCTTTAGATTCCAGCACACCACCAGTAGCCAGGCACTTTGTTACTAGTGGCCATACTATGGCGGACTTTGGCCCTCATTCCGAGTTGATCGGTCGCAAGGCGAATTTAGCAGAGTTACACACGCTAAGCCGCCGCCTACTGGGAGTGTATCTTAGCATCTTAAAATTGCGACCGATGTATTCGCAATATTGCGAGCACAAACTACTTAGCAGTTTTAGAGTAGCTCCAGACTTACTCTGCCTGTGCGATCAGTTCAGTGCTTGTCGTTCCTGGTTTGACGTCACAAACACACCCAGCGTTCGCCCAACCACTCCCCCGTTTCTCCGGCCACTCCTGCGTTTTTTCCGGAAACGGTAGCGTTTTCAGCAACACGCCCATAAAACGCAGTGTTTCCGCCCAGTAACACCCATTTCCTGTCAATCACATTACGTTCGCCGGAGCGATGAGAAAGCCGTGAGTAAAAATACTTTCTTCATAGCAAAGATACTTGGCGCAGTCGCAGTGCGAATATTGCGCATGCGCACTAAGCGGAATTTCACTGCGATGCGATGAAAAATACCGAGCGAACGACTCGGAATGAGGGCCTTTGTGTTTTGGTTTTGGTTCTAATTCCACTTTTGTGTTTTGGTTTTGGATTAATTTTGCCAATACCACCCTTTTTGGTTTTGGTTTTGGATCTGGATGATTTTTAAAAAAGAACATAAAAACAGCTAAAATCACATAATTTGGGGCTAATTTTGATCCTACAGTATTATTAACCTCAATAACATTAATTTCCATTCATTTCCAGTCTATTCTGAACACCTCACAATATTGTTTTTAGGCCTAAAAGTTGCACCGAGGTCGCTGTATGACTAAGCTAAGCGACACAAGTGTACGGCACAAACACCTGGCCCATCTAGGAGTGGCACTGCAGTGTCAGACAGGAGGGCAGATATTAAAAAAAGGCCCCATACAGCACATGATGCAAAGAAGAAAAAAAGGTGCACCGGGGTTGCTGTATGACTACGCCAAGCAACACAAGTGTGCGGCACAAACACTTGGCCCATCTAGGAGTGGCACTGCAGTGTCAGACAGGATGGCACTTTTCAAAAACTAGGCCCCAAACAACACCTCATGCAAAGATGTAGAAGAGGTGCATTGAGGTAGCTGTATGACTAAGCCAATTCCCACTGGAATTATACAGCAATATCACTGGAATTATATGGCAGTACCACTGGACATATACGGAAGTGTCAGACAGGATGGCACTTTAACAAAATAGTCCCCAAATAACACATGATTCAAAGAAGAAAAAGAGGTGCAAGATTTGATTTGTCCTTGGGCCCTCCCACCCACCCTTATGTTGTATAAACAGGACATGCACACTAACGAACCCATCATTTCAGCGACAGGGTCTGTCGCGACTGTGACTGAAATGACTGTTTGGTTTGGGCCCCCACCAAAAAAAGAAGCAATCAATCTCTCCTTGCACAAACTGGCTCTACAGAGGCAAGATGTCCACCTCATCATCATCCTCCGATTCCTCCGATTCCTCACCCCCTCACCCCTTTCCAACCTCCTCACCCCTTTCCTCCGATTCCTCACCCCCCTCCTCACAGATTATTAATTCGTCCCCACTGGAATCCACCATCTCAGGTCCCTGTGTACTTTCTGGAGGCAATTGCTGCTGGTGAATGTCTCCACGGAGGAATTGATTATAATTCATTTTTTGCACAACGTTGAAATCATTCTCCACTGCGCTTGAGTCAGGTGCATTCCCCCTCCTTTGCCTATATCATGAGCAGATGTATAGGCTTGAATGGCCTTTTGCTGCTCCTCCATCCTCTGAAGCATATAGAGGGTTGAATTCCACCTCGTTACCACCTCTTGCTTCAGATGATGGCAGGGCAGGTTCAGGAATGTTTGGTGGTGCTCCAGTCTTCGGCACGCGGTGGCTGAATGCCGAAAGTGGCCCGCAATTCTTCGGGCCACTGACAGCATCTCTTGCACGCCCCTGTCGTTTTTTAAATAATTCTGCACCACCAAATTCAATGTATGTGCAAAACATGGGACGTGCTGGAATTTGCCCAGATGTAATGCACGCACAATATTGGTGGCGTTGTCCGATGTCATAAATCCCCAGGAGAGTCCAATTGGGGTAAGCCATTCTGCGATGATGTTCCTCAGTTTCCGTAAGAGGTTGTCAGCTGTGTGCCTCTTCTGGAAAGCGGTGATACAAAGCGTAGCTTGCCTAGGAACGAGTTGGCGTTTGCGAGATGCTGCTACTGGTGCCGCCACTGCTGTTCTTGCTGCGTGAGGCAATACATCTACCCAGTGGGCTGTCACAGTCATTTAGTCCTGAGTCTGCCTTGCTCCACTTGTCCACATGTCCGTGGTTAAGTGGACATTGGGTACAACTGCATTTTTTAGGACACTGGTGACTCTTTTTCTGAGGTCTGTGTACATTTTTGGTATCGCCTGCCTAGAGAAATGGAACCTAGATGGTATTTGGTACCGGGGACACAGTACCTCAATCAAGTCTCTAGTTGCCTCTGAATTAACGGTGGATACCGGAACCACGTTTCTCACCGCGCAGGCTGCCAAGGCCTGAGTTACCCGCTTTGCAGCAGGATGACTGCTGTGATATTTCATCTTCCTCGCAAAGGACTGTTGGACAGTCAATCGCTTACTGGAAGAGTACAAGTGGTCTTCCGACTTCCCCTCTGGGATGACGATCGACTCCCAGCAGCAACAACAGCAGCGCCAGCAGCAGTAGGCGTTACACTCAAGGATGCATCGGAGGAATCCCAGGCAGGAGAGGACTCGTCAGACTTGCCAGTGACATGGCCTGCAGGACTATTGGCTTTCCTGGGTAAGGAGGAAATTGACACTGAGGGAGTTGGTGGTGTGGTTTGCAGGAGCTTGGTTACAAGAGGAAGGGATTTAGTTGTCAGTGGACTCCTTCCGCTTTCACCCAAAGTTTTTGAACTTGTCACTGACTTCTGATGAATGCGGTCCAGGTGACGTGTAAGGGAGGATGTTCCTAGGTGGTTAACGTCCTTACCCCTACTTATTACAGCTTGACAAAGGCAACACACGGCTTGACACCTGTTGTCCGCATTTGTGTTGAAATAATTCCACACCGAAGAGCTGATTTTTTTTGTATTTTGACCAGGCATGTCAATGGCCATATTCTTCCCACGGACAACAGGTGTCTCCCCGGGTGCCTGACTTAAACAAACCACCTCACCATCAGAATCGTCCTTGTCAATTTCCTCCCCAGCACCAGCAACACCCATATCCTCATCCTGGTGTACTTCAACAGTGACATCTTCAATTTGACTATCAGGAACTGGACTGCGGGTGCTCCTTCCAGCACTTGCAGGGGGCGTGCAAATGGTGGAAGGCGCAAGCTCTTCCCGTCCAGTGTTGGGAAGGTCAGGCATCGCAACCGACACAATTGGACTCTCCTTGGGGATTTGTGATTTAGAAGAACGCAAAGTTCTTTGCTGTGCTTTTGCCAGCTTAAGTCTTTTTATTTTTCTAGTGAGAGGATGAGTGCTTCCATCCTCATGTGAATCTGAACCACTAGCCATGAACATAGGCCAGGGCCTCAGCCGTTCCTTGCCACTCCGTGTCGTAAATGGCATATTGGCAAGTTTACGCTTCTCATCAGACGCTTTCAGTTTTGATTTTTGGGTCATTTTACTGAACTTTTGTTTTTTGAATTTTACATGCTCTCTACTATGACATTGGGCATCGGCCTTGGCAGACGACGTTGATGGCATTTCATCATCTCGGCCATGACTAGTGGCAGCAGCTTCAGCACGAGGTGGAAGTGGATCTTGATCTTTCCCTATTTTAACCTCCACATTTTTGTTCTCCATTTATTAATGTGTGGAATTATATGCCGGTATCAATAGCAATGGCCTACTACTATACTGCGCACAACTGAAATGCACCACAGGTGTGGATGGACAGTTTACTTGACGACACAGAGGTAGGAACAGCAGTGGCCTACTGTACCGTAATGCTATATATTATATACTGGTGGTCAGCAAACTGTGCAAAACTGAAATGCACCACAGGTATGGATGGATAGTATACTTGACGACACAGAGGTAGGTACAGCAGGGGCCTACTGTACCGTACTGCTATATATTATATACTTGTGGTCAGCAAACTGTGCAAAACTGAAATGCACCACAGGTATGGATGGATAGTATACTTGACGACACAGAGGTAGGTACAGCAGTGGCCTACTGTACCGTACTGCTATATATTATATACTGGTGGTCAGCAAACTGTGCAAAAATGAAATGCACCACAAGTATGAATGGATAGTATACTTGACGACACAGAGGTAGGTACCGCAGTGGCCTACTGTACCGTACTGCTATATATTATACACTGGTGGTCAGCAAACTGTGCAAAACTGAAATGCACCACAGGTATGGATGGATAGTATACTTGACGACACAGAGGTAGGTACAGCAGTGGCATACTGTACCGTACTGCTATATATTATATACTGGTGGTCAGCAAACAGTGCAAAACTGAAATGCACCACATGTATGGATAGATAGTATACTTGACGACACAGAGGTAGGTACAGCAGTGGCCTACTGTACCGTACTGCTATATATTATATACTGGTGGTCAGCAAACTGTGCAAAACTGAAATACACCACAGGTATGGATGGATAGTATACTTGACGACACAGAGGTAGGTACAGCAGTGGCCTTCTGTACCGTACTCCTATATATTATATACTGGTGGTCAGCAAAACTCTGCACTGTACTCCTCCTATATAATATTATACTGGTGGTCCCCAGTCCCCACAATAAAGCAGCACACTGAGCACAGATATGGAGTGTTTTTCAGGCAGACAACGTATACTGGTGGTCACTGTCAGCAAAACTCTGCACTGTACTCCTGCTATATAATACAGCTGCTCCCCAGTCCCCACAATTAAGCAGTGTGAGCACAGATATATGCAGCACACTGAGCACAGATAAGGAGCGTTTTTTTCAGGCAGAGAACGGATAAAACTGGTGGTCACTGATCAGCAAAACTCTGCACTGTACTCCTCCTATATTAATATACAGCTGCTCCCCAGTCCCCACAATTAAGCAATAAGTAAAGCAAGCACAAATATTTGCATCAACAATATACGGAGAGGACGCCAGCCACGTCCTCTCCCTAACATTTCCAATGCACGAGTGAAAATGGCGGCGACGCGCGGCTGCTTATATAGAATCTCCCTAACATTTCCAATGCACGAGTGAAAATGGCGGCGACGCGCGGCTGCTTATATAGAATCCGAATCTCGCGAGAATCCGACAGCGGGATAATGACGTTCGGGCGCGCTCGGGTTAACCGAGCCATACGGGAGAATCCGAGTATGCCTCGGACCCGTGTAAAAACTGTGAAGTTCGGGGGGGTTCGGTTTCCGAGGAACCGAACCCGCTCATCACTAGTTATAAGCAACTGCTGTTAGTGTTTTGCTATATAGCCCGTTCAGCAGTATTACTGCTTATGTGGATTAGCATGGGTAATGTTATCAATTATCATATACAATTTTTGTGTCCCAGGAGATAGCTATAAGTATACATTATAATGCATTCAAATGTATCGCTGGTAAACGTTCTCAGTCTCCGCTGTCAACGTTAGCTTCCTGATATTCCAGTTGGTTGTAGTGTAAATGTATCTGTTATTAGCAGAAATCACTGCCTGACTATTAACACAGCAGTGTGTATACTTCCTTAATTAGCTGCAATTGGCAATATCTGCTTGTCCTTCCAGCAGTGATAGGGACATGTATTGTGTATATATTCCACTAAATAAGACACAAATTATTCTTAACAATGATGTGCATCTTCTATTATCGTTCCATTCATATGGGGTCTCACTGATGATGTAACACAGAAACATAGAAAATAAGAATTTACTCACCGGTAATTCTATTTCTCGTAGTCCGTAGTGGGAAATTTAAGGAAAAACTACTTCACAGAAAGGGTAGTGGATAAATGGAATAGCCTCCAATCAGAGGTGGTAGAGGCTAAGACTTTAGAGCAATTTAAACATGCTTGGGATAGGCATATGAATATCCTTACAAAGAATTAAGGTTCAAAAAGGGTTGAGATTGCCTAAAGGATAAAAAAAGGGGCAAACTAGATGAGCCAAGTGGTTCTTATCTGCTGTCAAATTCTATGTTTCTCTGACGTCCTAGTGGATGCTGGGAACTCCGTAAGGACCATGGGGAATAGACGGGCTCCGCAAGAGACTGGGCACTCCAAAAGAAAGATTAGGTACTATCTGGTGTGCACTGGCTCCTCCTTCTATGCCCCTCCTCCAGACCTCAGCCAAGGAAACTGTGCCCGGAAGAGCTGACACAACAAGGAAAGGATTTGGAATCCAGGGTAAGACTCATACCAGCCACACCAATCACACCGTACAACTTGTGATAACCATACCCAGTTAACAGTATGAACAACAACTGAGCCTCAGTAACAGATGGCTCATAACAATAACCCTTTAGTTAAACAATAACTATATACACGTATTGCAGAGAGTCCGCACTTGGGACGGGCACCCAGCATTCACTACGGACTACGAGAAATAGAATTACCGGTGAGTAAATTCTTATTTTCTCTGACGTCCTAGTGGATGCTGGGAACTCCGTAAGGACCATGGGGATTATACCAAAGCTCCCAAACGGGCGGGAGAGTGTGGATGACTCTGCAGCACTGCATGAGCAAACTCAAGGCCCTCCTCTGCCAGGGTATCAAACTTGTAGAACTTAGCAAACTTGTTTTACCCCGACCAAGTAGCAGCTCGGCAAAGCTGTAAAGCCGAGACCCCTCGGGCAGCCACCCAAGAAGAGCCCACCTACCTTGTGGAATGGGCTTTCACCATTTTGGATGCGGCAATCCAGCCGCAGAGTGAACCAGCTGAATCGTGCTATAGCTCCAGCGAACAATAGTCTGCTTCGAAGCAGGAGCGCCAACCTTGTTGGCTGCATACAGAATAAACAGCGAGTCAGACTTTCTGACTCCCGCCTTTCTGGAAACATACATTTTCAAAGCCCGGACTACGTCCAGCAACTTGGAATCCTCCAAGTCCCTAGTAGCCGCAGGCACCACAATAGGCTGGTTCAAATGAAACGATGATACTACCCTAGGAAGAAATTGGGGACGAGTCCTCAATTCTGCCCTGTCCATATGGAAGTTCAGATAAGGGTTTTTACATGACAAAACCGCCAATACTGACAGACGCCTAGCCGAAGCTAAGGCCAATAGCATGACCACTTTCCACGTGAGATATTTTAGCTCCCTGGTCTTAAGTGGCTCAAACCAGTGGGATTTCAGGAAATCCAACACAACGTTAAGATCCCAAGGTGCCACCGGTGGCACAAAAGGAGGCTGAATATGCAGCACCCCCGGAACAACGTCTGAACTTCAGGCAGTGAAGCCAGTTCATTTTTAGAGAAAATGTATAGGGCCGAAATCTTGACCTTTATGGATCCTAATTTTAGGCCCATAGTCACTCCTGACTGTAGGAAGTGCAGGAATCAACCCCGCTGGAATTCCTCTGTAGGGCCTTCCCGGCCTCACACCAAGCAACCTATTTTCGCCATATACAGTGAAAAAGTCTTGCTGTCACGTCTTTCCTAGCCTTTGTCAGCATAGGAATAACTGCATCCGGAATGCCCTTTTCCGCTAGGATCCGGCGTTCAACCGCCATGCCGTCAAATGCAGCCGCGGTAAATTTTGAAACAGACAGGGCCCCTGTTGCAACATGTCCTGTCTGAGAGGTAGAAGCCCTGAGTCCTCTGAGAGCATTTCCTGCAGCTCTGGGTACCGAGTCCTTCTTGGCCAATTCGGAGCAAAGAATATTGTTTTCACTCCTCCTTTTATTACAATTCTCAGCCCTTGGGTATGAGAGGAAGAGGAGGGAATACAGAGACCGACTGGAACACCCACAGTGTTACTAGTGCGACCACAGCTATCACCTGAGGGTCCCTTGACCCGGCGTAAAACCTTTTTTAGCTTTTTATTGAGGTGGGACGCCATCTAGTCCACCTTAGGCAGTTCCCATCAATTTGCAAACTGCGTGAAGTTCCTGATGAAGTCCCCACTTTCCCGGGTGGAGGTCGTGCCTGCTGAGGAAGTCTGCTTCCCAGATGTCCACTCCCGAAACGAACACTGCTGACAGTGCACTTACTTGATTCTCCGCCCAGCGAAGAATTCTGGTGGCTTCTACCCTCGCCACCCTGCTCCTTGTGCCACCTTGGCGGTTTACATAAACCCCTGCGGTCTGACTGGATCAGAACCGGTTGGTCGCGAAGCAGGATCTCCGCTTGACTTAGGGCGTTGTATATGGCCCTTAGTTCCAGGATATTGATGTGAAGGCAAGTCAGTTGACTTGACCACAGACCTTGGAAATTTCTTCCCTGTGTAACTGCCCCCCACCCTCGGAGGCTTGCATCCGTGGTCACCAGGATCCAGTCCTGAATGCCGAATCTGCGGTCCTCGAGAAGGTGAGCACTCTGCAGCCACCACAGGAGAGACACCCTGGCCCTGGGGGATAGGGTGATTAACCGATGCCTCTGAAGAGGTGATCCGGACCACTTGTCCAGTAAGTCCCATTGGAAGGTCCTCGCATGGAACCTGCCTAAGAGGATGGCCTCGTATGATGCCACCATCCTTCCCAGGACTCGAGTGCAGTGATGCACTGACACCTGTTTTGGTTTTAATAGAGTCCTGACCAGTGTCATGAGCTCCTGAGCTCTCTCTATCGGGAGATAACTCTTTTCTGGTCTGTGTCTAGGATCGTGCCTAGGAGAGGCAGATGAGCTGTAGGAAATAACTGCGACTTTGGAATATATAGAATCCAGCCGTGTTGCCATTACACTTCCAGAGAAAGTGATACGCTGTTCAGCAACTGCTCTCTTGATCTTGCTTTTATGAGGAGATCGTCCAAGTACGTGATAATAGTGACACCTTGCTTCCGCAGTAGCACAATCATATCCGCCATTACCATGGTGAATATTCTCGGGGCTGTGGAGAGACCAAACGGCAACATCTGAAATTGGTAATGACAATCCCGTACCGCAATTCTGAGGTACGCCTAATGAGGTGGATAAATGGGGACCTGAAGGTATGCATCCCTTATGTCCCGATTCACAATAAAGTCTCCCCCTTTTTAGGCTTGCACTGACCGCTCTTAGCGATTCCATCTTGAACTTGAACCTTCTCAGGTATATGTTCAGGGATTTTTAATTCAATATGGGTCTGACCGAATCGTCTGGTTTCGGGATTACAACATGGTCTAATAATAACACCCTCTTGTTGAAGGAGGGGACCCTTGACTACCACCTGTTAAAGATCCTATTTGTGAATTGCAGATAACACTGGCTCCCTCTTGGGGGGAAGCCCGCAGGGCCGTTGGTGAGGGGGCATCTTCTCACAGTCCAGCTTGTATCCCTGAGACACAATATCTATTGCCCAGGGATTGAACAGGGAGTGAACCCACTTGTGGCTGAAGTTACGAAGGCGTGTCCCCACCAGGCCTAGCTCCGCCTGTGAAGCCCCAGCGACATTGGTGGATTTTTGTAGGGGCCGGGGAGGACTTCTGTTCCTGGGAACTAGCTGCCCGGCTCTGACAAGAAAGGACGCCCCTCAGACTTTCTTGTTTCTTTATACGAAAGGCTGCATTTAATAATGTCGTGCTTTCTTAGGCTGTGCAGGAATATAAGGCAAACTAGCAGAATTACCAGCTATAGCTGTGGAGACCAGGCCCGAGAACCCTTCTCCACACAATCCTCAGCCTTCCATATGCCTCTTAAGTCGGCATCATCTGTCCAATGCATATTCTACAGGACACGTCAAGCAGAGATCGACATAGCTTTGACTCTAGGACCCAGTATACTCATGTCTCTTTGGGCATGCTTTATAACTATATATCTATCACTTAAGACAGCATCTTTAATATATTTATATTGCATACTAGGGTCTCATCTCTGCTGATAAGGTACCTGTCCACGCTGCCACAGCGCTATAAACCCATGCCGACACAATCGCCGGTCTGGGTAGTATACTAGAATGTGCACGCTATCTGCAGGATCCCTGAGAATAGCAAGTGTTACCATCTGTGCAAACAGGACACCCCAGGGGAAGATTCTCAACATATCCTGGCCCTAGTGGGGAAAGGGTACAGCCTGAGAATTCACTTGTGGGAAGCTGCCGTCTCTTGTCTGGAGATTTCCGCTCTTTTTCCTCATGAGATGAGGGAAATTTACTTCAGCATTCTTCCCCTTAAACATGTGTACTCTCGTGTCAGGGACAGATGAGTCATCAGTGATATGAAATCATCTATTATTTCAATAATCATATATTGAATACCTTATAGCCATCTTGGCTGTAATTTTGCATTATCGTAGTCGACAGTGGAGTTAAACTCCATGTCGATACCAGTGTTTGTTATTATGGATAGTGAGCATTGAGAGACTCTGAAGGTCTCTGTGACATAGGGACAGACATGGGTAGATTTCCTGTCTGTTCCCTAACCTTTTGTGCAATAAATTCACCTTAGCACTTACACATATCCAAACAGGTGTCGGCGTTGTCGACGGAGTCGCCCTCTCACACACATATCCGCTCTATCACCTCCTTAGAGGAGCCTTTTACCTCAGACATGTCGACACACGCGTACCGACACACCACACACACAGGGGATGCTCTATTTGAGGACAGTTCCCCCACAAGGCCCTTTGGAGAGACAGAGAGAGAGTATGCCAGCACACACCCCAGCGCTATATAACCCAGGGATTACACTACAACTCAGTGTTTACCCAGTAGCTGCTGTATATACAAATTTTTGTGCCTAAATTTATGTGCCCCTCCCTCTCTTTTCACCTTTTGTGTACCAGGATACTGCCGGGGAGAGCCTGGGGAGCTTCCTTCCAGCGGAGCTGTGAAGAGAAAATGGCGCTGGTGTGCTGAGGAAGAAGGCCCGGCCCCCTCAGCGGCGGGCTTCTGTCCTGTTTCTGACTAAAAATGGTGGGGGTTTTACACATATACAGTTTTCCAGACAGTATTATGTGTATATATTGCCAAAAGGTATACTTATTGCTGCCCAGGGCTCCCCCCCCCCTGGGCCCCCCAGCGCCCTGCACCCTACAGTGACCGGAGTGTGTGGTGTGCAGTGGGAGCAATGGCGCACAGCTGCAGTGCTGTGCGCTACCTTAATGAAGACCGGAGTCTTCTGCCGTTGATTTTATCTCCTTCTTCTGTCTTCTGGCTCTGCAAGGGGGACGGCAGCGCGGCTCCGGGAACGGACGATCGAGGTCAGGCCCTGTGTTCGAACCCTCTGGAGCTAATGGTGTCCAGTAGCCTAAGAAGCACAAGCTAGCTGCACGCAGGTAGGTTTGCTTCTCTACCCTCAGTCCCTTGTAGCAGTGAGTCTGTTGCCAGCAGATATCACTGAAAATAAAAAAACCTAACAAATACTTTCTTTCTAGCAAGCTCAGGAGAGCCCACTAGGTGCATCCAGCTCTGGCCGGGTACAGATTCTAACTGAGGTCTGGAGGAGGGGCATAGAGGGAGGAGCCAGTGCACACCAGATAGTACCTAATCTTTCTTTTGGAGTGCCCAGTCTCCTGCGGAGCCCGTCTATTCCCCATGGTCCTTACGGAGTTCCCAGCATCCACTAGGACGTCAGAGAAACATAGAATTTGACAGCAGATAAGAACCACTTGGCTCATCTAGTTTGCCCCTTTTTTTATCCTTTAGGCAATCTCAACCCTTTTTGAACCTTAATTCTTTGTAAGGATATTCATATGCCTATCCCAAGCATGTTTAAATTGCTCTAAAGTCTTAGCCTCTACCACCTCTGATTGGAGGCTATTCCATTTATCCACTACCCTTTCTGTGAAGTAGTTTTTCCTTAAATTTCCCCTGAACCTCCCCCCCTCCAGTCTCAGTGTATGTCCTCGAGTTCTAATACTTCTCTACCTTTGAAGAATGTTTCCCTCCTGAACTTTGTTAAGACACTTGATATATTTGAAAGTTTCTATTATGTCCCCCCTTTCCCTTCTCTCCTCCAAACTATACATGTTAAGATCTTTTTGCCTTTCCGGGTCAGTTTTGTGATGTAGGCCATGCACCATTTTAGTTGCCCTTCTTTGTACACTCTCTAATGTATTTATATCCTTCTGGAGATATGGTCTCCAGAAGTGGACACAGTATTCCAGATGGGGCCGCACCAATGACCTATACAGTGGCATTATCACTTATTATTTCCTGCTACTGATTCATCTCCCTATGCAACCAAGCATCTGACTTGCCTTTCTCATTGCTTTGTTGCATTGCTTTCCTGCCTTCAAGTCACTTGAAATAGTGACTTCTAAATCCCTTTCCTCCTCAGTAGTTTCCATTATAGTACCCTTGATACTATATTTAGCCTTTGGATTTTTGAGACCCAAGTGCATGATTTTGCTATTTTTAGCATTAAACTGTAGTTGCCACGTTCTTGACCATTTCTCAAGCCTACCTAGGTCATCAATCATTTGTTTTACCCCTCCCGGTGTGTCTACCCTGTTGCATATCTTTGTATCATCTGCAAAAAGGCATACCTTCCCTTCAATACCATCTGCAATGTCACCAACAAAGATATTAAAGAGAACTGTCTGTTTCCTATCCTGCAACCAGGTTCTTATTCATTTAACTGTTTTATAATCCACCGCCACGCTTTCAAGTTTATTTAGCAGTCTGCGATGTGGGACAGTGTCAAATGCTTTACTAAAGTATAGATATGCTACATATACAGCTCCCCCTTGATCTATTATTTTCGTCACAGAGTCAAAAAAGTCAATAAGATTTGTTTGGCATGATATCCCACCAGTAAATACATGCTATTTTGGATCCTGTAAGTTGTTTGATTTAAGAAATTCCACAACTCTTGGAGTTTTGTATCATCACTAATACATATCCATAGATATCAATTCTTAATATTATTATTTCATTTGAATTGTATAGCTTTGAGCTAATATATTTAAATATGCATTTGCATGAAACTAATCATAACGATTGGTGGTTCTAGGTTATTTTCAACATGAGAACGATAAGACAATCCTATTGGCCCACTCAGATCATGTAATCTAGGAACAGAATGCACATCAGGAGACATTCATTTAATATTGTTCTAAACTCTAGTATACGAAAGGTAAAAGCTCCGATTGGTCTGAATAGACCACGTGATCGGACAAGTCTGATACTAGATCCGGAGTGACGGGAGCCGCACCGCGATTGGACTATGAAGTCACATGACAGGGAAGTTGTCCCACGATTGGCGCAGATACACCGTTAAAGTCCGGTTACCGGAGACGTTCTGGTTACCCCTGAAAATACGATCTGTGAAATGCGCGTTGGCGGTTCACACTATATACTCTTGTGATCAATAATAAATGCATGTAAAATATGTTTGTAAAGCTCGGATTGTGATTTTAGTTGAACATACTTTAGGTGCAATAGGTTCCTAGTAGGACTTGCAGCATATGTGCACAGTATATATCTAAAGTCAGCAAGACTTTATCGGCACATAAATAGTCGGAAACATGTTAAGGATAACCATCCAGAGATAGAGCATTGTTACGAATATTCAGCACAACTAGATGCAGTCCCAGAGAATATACTGTGAATAACATTGTGACAACCTGAGGATTGCAACAGAGTTTTAGATACGGTTTCACATTTATTTGCAACATTGAGTGCTGCGTGCTGTAGACAAAAGCCTGCTAGGCTCCTTAAATATTAGAGAACATCAAGGAGATACAGTATATAAGAGGAATATCTAATAGTTAATCACCCCAGATTATTACAAACTGTTTAACTTAGATTTAAAGTTTATGAGTGGGGGATTTTTTAGGGTACCTCCTGAAATATACATACTGCATTGATAGTGCAGTATCTCCCCAAGACTATCAATCCAAATGAGCTACTAAGGTCATACTTATCCATTTATTAATGATTTGAGTGTCAGTACTTTGTGTATTTCATGGAAATAAGAATTTATGTAATGTTACATCATCAGTGAGACCCCTTATGAATGGAACGATAATAGAAGATGCACATCACTGTTAAGAATAATTTGTGTCTTACTTAGTGGAATATATACACAATACATTTTCCTGTCACTGCTGGAAGGACAAGCAGATATTGCCAATTGCAGCTAATTAAGGAAGTATACACACTGCTGTGTTAATAGTCAGGCAGTAATTTCTGCTAATAACAGATAAATTTACACTACAACCAACTGGAATATCAGGAAGGTAACGTTGACAGCGGAGACTGAGAACGTTTACCAGCGATACATTTGAATGCATTATAACGTTGACAGCAAAGACTGAAAACATTTATTGACATTGGGGGTAATTCCAAGTTGATCGCAGCAGGAAATTTTTTAGCAGTTGGGCAGAACCATGTGCACTGCAGGGGAGGCAGATATAACATGTGCAGAGAGAGTTAGATTTGGGTGTGGTGTGTTCAATCAGCAATCTAAAGTGCAGTGTAAAAATAAAGCAGCCAGTATTTACCCTGCACAGAAGCAAAATAACCCACCCAAATCTAACTCTCTCTGCACATGTTATATCTGCCTCCCCTGCAGTGCACATGGTTTTGCCCAACTGCTAACCAAATTCCTGCTGCGATCAACTTGGAATTACCCCCATTATACTTATAGGTATCTCCTGGGACACAAAAATTTTATATGATAATTGATAACATTACCCATGCCAATCCACATAAGCACTAATACTGCTGAACGGGCTATATAGCAACAACACTAACAGCAATCGCTTATAACGATATATCAGCTTATTTATGACCAACTAAGTAAGTGGAACAAATAAGAGGGGAACACTAGCCTGCAGTCTAAGAACATTTACAAACTCACGGGAGTCTGTACATTTAGGATGAGACAATGATGCTCATTTATTGGTGACAGTAATACTGGAACCTATATACTAAATACTGTACCTTGTAAACCCTAATTATATTATATAAATAAATAAGTACGTGAAGACATATCAATATATTGAAAACATTTATTTAAACTTATAAACACTCTAAAAGCGCAGAAGATAACATTGGAGGTCATAGTACTCAGAAGGAAAATGTATTTAATAATACATTGCCAACACAGTGAATATAGTGTGTGATTTTAACATTATATGTTACACCTTGGGGTAAATTTACTAAGATTCGTATTTTCCCGTTTCAGGTCAAAGTTCAATCACGAATGACATCGACAGTGTAAAATTGCAACTTTTTGAATTGATTACGTCTAATTTACTAAGCTGCCGTATTTAGCCTTTTCGGGTTTTCCGATGTCGATGTCATTCGTTTTTTTTTTCTGTTTTTTACGGCAGTGATTAGCAAAACACTGCCGACTTTTTTTACAATGAATCTCGGCCGGATCTGTGTGATCCGTGCTGGGGTTCATTTTTTTTTTTAAATTAAACACTGTAAAATCCCAAAAAAAAATTGCGTGGGGTCCCCCCTCCTAAGCATAACCAGCCTCGGGCTCTTTGAGCCGATCCTGGTTGCAGAAATATGGGGAAAAAAATGACAGGGGTTCCCCCATATTTAAGCAACCAGCATCGGGCTCTGCGCCTGGTCCTGGTTCCAAAAATACGGGGGACAAAAAGAGTAGGGGTCCCCCGTATTTTTAAAACCAGCACCGGGCTCCACTAGCTGGACAGATAATGCCACAGCCGGGGGTCACTTTTATATAGTGCCCTGCGGCCGTGGCATCAAAAATCCAACTAGTCACCCCTGGCCGGGGTACCCTGGGGGAGTGGGGACCCCTTCAATCAAGGGGTCCCCCCCCCCAGCCACCCAAGGGCCAGGGGTGAAGCCCGAGGCTGTCCCCCCCCATCCAATGGGCTGCGGATGGGGGGGCTGATAGCCTTTTGTGATAATGAAAAGATATTGTTTTTAGTAGCAGTACTACAAGGCCCAGCAAGCCTCCCCCGCATGCTGGTACTTGGAGAACCACAAGTACCAGCATGCGGAGGAAAAACGGGCCCGCTGGTACCTGTAGTACTACTACTAAAAAAATACCCAAAAAAAGACAAGACACACACACCGTGAAAGTAAAGATTTATTACATACATGCACACAAACATACATACATACTTACCTTATGTTCACACGAGGGTCTGTCCTCTTCTCCAGTAGAATCCAAGGGGTACCTGTTGAATAAATTCTACTCACCAGATCCCAGGGTCCTCGGGGCAACTATTTGTAATCCAGGTACTTGAATAAAATAACAAAACGGAAAGCCGAGCCACGAACTGAAAGGGGCCCCATGTTTTCACATAGGACCCCTTTCCCCGAATGCCAGAAACCCACTCTGACTGATGTCTAAGTGGGTTTCTTCAGCCAATCAGGGAGCGCTACGTTGTAGCACCCTCCTGATCGGCTGTGTGCTCCTGTACTGTCTGACAGGCGGCACACGGCAGTGTTACAATGTAGCGCCTATGCGCTCCATTGTAACCAATGGTGGGAACTTTCTGCTCAGCGGTGACGTCACTTTAGGTCAACCGCATGGCAGAAAGTTCCCACCATTGGTTACAATGGAGCGCATAGGCGCTACATTGTAACACTGCCGTGTGCCGCCTGTCACTCAGTACAGGAGCACACAGCCGATCAGGAGAGTGCTACAACGTGGCGCTCCCTGATTGGCTGAAGAAACCCACTTAGACATCAGTCAGAGTGGGTTTCTGGCATTCGGGGAAAGGGGTCCCATGTGAAAACATGGGGCCCCTTTCAGTTCGTGGCTCGGCTTTCCGTTTTGTTATTTTATTCAAGTACCTGGATTACAAATGGTTGCCCCGAGGACCCTGGGACCCGGGATCTGGTGAGTAGAATTTATTCAACAGGTACCCCTTGGATTCTACTGGAGAAGAGGACAGACCCTCGTGTGAACATAAGGTAAGTATGTATGTATGTTTGTGTGCATGTATGTAATAAATCTTTACTTTCACGGTGTGTGTGTCTTGTCTTTTTTTGGGTATTTTTTTAGTAGTAGTACTACAGGTACCAGCGGGCCCGTTTTTCCTCCGCATGCTGGTACTTGTGGTTCTCCAAGTACCAGCATGCGGGGGAGGCTTGCTGGGCCTTGTAGTACTGCTACTAAAAACAATATCTTTTCATTATTACAAAAGGCTATCAGCCCCCCCATCCGCAGCCCATTGGATGGGGGGGGACAGCCTCGGGCTTCACCCCTGGCCCTTGGGTGGCTGGGGGGGGACCCCTTGATTGAAGGGGTCCCCACTCCCCCAGGGTACCCCGGCCAGGGGTGACTAGTTGGATTTTTGATGCCACGGCCGCAGGGCACTATATAAAAGTGACCCCCGGCTGTGGCATTATCTGTCCAGCTAGTGGAGCCCGGTGCTGGTTTTAAAAATACGGGGGACCCCTACTCTTTTTGTCCCCCGTATTTTTGGAACCAGGACCAGGCGCAGAGCCCGATGCTGGTTGCTTAAATATGGGGGAACCCCTGTCACTTTTTCCCCCATATTTCTGCAACCAGGATCGGCTCAAAGAGCCCGAGGCTGGTTATGCTTAGGAGGGGGGACCCCACGCAATTTTTTTTTAGAAAATAATCACTTTCCCACCCCTTCCCACTGATATACATGCACGGATCTCATGGATCCGTGCATGCCTATACAATCACGGTAAAAAAAAGCAGGTCTGTTTTTTTAAAGCACTTTTTTACGAGTTGTAATTTTTCACGGCAGTGTTTGGTTTTTTTTTGCTTTGCACTTCTTAGTAAATTACCGAGATTCATAGTTAAACAGCCGCGTTTTGACCGATGGTGTATTCATTCGTAATTTTTTTGTTGGACTTCCAAAAAATTACGAATGCCCTCATCACTGCCGTGATTATTGCTTAGTAAATTACCGAGATGACACTTTGATGAAAAAACGGCATCTCGGTCAAAATCGGGACCTTAGTAAATATACCCCCTTGTCTTTTCACTTGTAATCGGTTTTAATATTTCACAGTTACAGGCCTTTTAAGACTTAACAATAAAAGTTATATTTTATGTGTTTATTCTATTCGTATTAGTGCGCCACTACAAGACCAATTCTTTCCTCTTAGGGCCGGCTCTACCAGTAGCCAGCTTTAGGCGGCTGCTTAGGGGCGCAGGCCCTTACAGGGTGCCACTGAATTCATCTAGCAAAAAACTGAGGGATATCTCTATATGCGGTCTCCTCCTTTTACACTGTGCTGGCTGCTGCTGCTGCGAGTCTAATCAGGTGCAGTCACTGCTATCAGGCTGTCCCAAAAGAGGGGTACATTTACTAAGATGTGATTTCTAGTTAAGATGGGTGTTGCCCTTAGCAACCAATTAGATTCCAGATATTATCTTCTAGAAGGTGCTAGATAAACCAGACGTAGAATCTGATTGGTTGCTATGGGCAACATCCCATCTTAAGTAGAACTCCCATCTTAGTGTCTCAGCGCTTCCTCCGTACAAACATATGTAACATCAAGTCATGTGAAGGCACATAGGAGGCGAATGTAAGTATGGCTCCCGAGGAGCACCCCCATGGCTGCTCCTCAAAACCCTGATGCACCTCCTCCAGGCCCCTGGAAGCCGTCTCTCCAGCAGCAAGCAGCATCTGACTACATGTCGCTGGGTAATTTTGTGACTTTGTTTACAATATACTTTTTCACTTTAAATATTCTTGAGTGTATATGTATAATGAGGCAATTCACCCCAGCCCACATAGTGGTTACCTGCATCTCCCCTCCTAGTGGTGTTGGTGGTGGGGATTGCAGGTTAGGGGGCGCTAGGCTGAAGCTTTGCCTATGGTGCAGAGAGACCTTACACCGGCCAAGTTTCCTCTTTTCCTGAACTACAGTAGTTCTAATATATTGGAAACAGTACATTGTGTGGCAGCACCCCCAAATCTGATTTGAATTAAAGATACAAAATTTAATGTGGGGCACTTTTTCTTTATGACTGTTTACATAACACTAGTGCAGTAGATTTCCCATCCCTTTCCCTATTAAACATTTGGATCTAACAACTGCAGTAAATCACCCCTCTCCTACTAGACCCATGCGTTGCTTACAGTAGACATTGTGCATATTTGCAGACCAAACTAAGTTTTGGAAGTTATTGTTGATTTCAGTGAATTTAATGAAAAATGAAGAATGAAAGACTAGAACAACATATAAAGAGAGTAATCATTGGAATGCACACAAAACTAGTTAGCCCAAAACACTATCTAAAATAAATGTAAGATACTCAGAAAAGGAATCAAAACTGAAAGTGGCTGATTTAAAAGTCTGTAATCGTATATTTTCCTAACTCATTATGCAAAGCAATTGGCAGTTATATTCAAATATTTATATGTAAAATACAATTCGGTACCAGTTTGCTTGAAAATTCCCAACAGAGTAGGTAATATAACAGCACATTGAAGCCACAATGGTCCATTTGCATCCAATTTTCTTAATAAGGATGGGTGCCAGAAAAAGTGAAGACAAAATAAGACATCCATAGATGACGCTTAATGATGCAACACCCAGGCCTTTCTCAGGGTTCAGGCTGCTCTGTTAAAAAAAAGAAAAAAAAAAGTTTTATTTTTATTTTACCTGCCTGGTAATTAATTTTCTTTTCTGGTTTACGAAAAGTGGAGATTTTACCTAAGCCCCGCAGTAAATTCTGCCACCCCAGTGACTGATCAGTGCATTGTAGGGAAAGTGTTTGGACTGCTATTAGCAGAGAGCACTTTCAACGGGAAGCAACACCCCGGCTATTATGGCAGCCGTGCCCAGCTTATAGGGGCTGCTGCCTGTGAATCCCTAAAAGCTGGCTTCTTGTTAAATGTGGTTGTACATGTGCAGATACAGGTAGGAGCTGCCGCTGTCTCTGAATATTTCTGCAACCATAAATTTCCCTTTAGAATAGTTGGCAGGTGTCCCAATGTTTGGGGGACATTCACAGGATTTAAAAAATATATATTTTTTGTCCCTAGAGATGTTCCTAATATTCAGACTTATCCAACTACAAATAGACATAAATTTTGCTTGATAAACCAAATTGTGCCAAATTAGTGAAATAAGTGAAAATATATTTGTCATTGCATTTCATCTAGAGCTACATGTAAATTACCAGTACTGTACACGTATATAATCTATTAATCTCAGTACAAAGTAAAACCAATATTAACATTTTTCCTGCATAGCTGCTATTATTAATTTAACTTAAATTATATATGCATATCTATACATTTAACTATAGCTATTATTCATAAATGCATATTTAACCCTTTCTTTTTTTTAAACATTAAGGTTTTTATTGAAGAGTTTACACATAAAAAATGGGGAATAGAATAAAGAAATAGGGAAACACAGGGGAAGTCCGGAATGGTTACCATAAGCAAACTTAAACAATGCACAGTCTAAGGGGTATACAATTGGTTACATTGAACATACAGATACAAGAAAAGGAGAAAGTGCTAAAAGGAGACATGAAGAGGACATAGCTAGTATCACGGCATTCTCGTAGTAATAATTCTAGGAGAGCGCGAGAACGGACATGTCAATTGGAGAGCTATACACTGTTAGCCTACCCTCTCTACTTCTATAATCAGACCATCCCAACCATTTCATGTGGATAGAGTTAGCCGATGAGGAGTATTTAGCCTCCGCGGTTTCAAAAATGAAATGTTTGTGGATCTTATTTTGGATGGACTCTAAGGTGGGAACACTCTCAGATTTCCATAGTTGTGCTATAGCCGCTTTAGCGGCTATCAAAATGTGCCCCAAGACATAACGGTCACCTGCAGAGAGGCGATCCACGTACAAGTTGAACAGCGCCAGGGCTGGGTCCATTGGGATGCTAAGCCCTAACACTATACCGGCCAAACTTAAAACTTCTCTCCAAAGAGGTTGTATACGAGGACATGCCCAGAAGACATGAAAGATATCTCCCGTGGAACCACATCTCGTTCAACATAATTTAGATTGGGAAGGCCAGATTCTGTGCTGCTTGGCAGGGGTGAAGTAGGCCCTCTGTATAAGCTTGTAAAACATTTCTGAGTGGTTAACACATTTGGAGACTTTAAAACAAGACCCAAATATACCATCCCACTCTGCCTCAGTAAAGGACCTATTCAAATCTCTTTCCCATAGAGTCTGAGTTTTCAATTTTTTCAGGGGGCCATTTGACAGTTGAAATTGATACCACCACGTAATCCCATATTTATGCGAGGGTGTCTCCAGTCGGCTCACAATGTAAGCCGGAAGAGACAGTTTGTGGAGATGTGAGGGAGTACATGAGTGCAGCCAACTTCTCACCTGCAGGTATTTAAAGAAACCCTGAGTCCGAATCCCAAATCTCTCTTGTAATTGAGAGAAGGACATCAAGATGTCCCCTTCATATAAATCGCCCACAGTAGTGAGCCCCTGCCGAGTCCACTCCACTAGGGAAACATTGGGAATCAATGACATAAGAGCAGTTAACGACAGGCAGGGGGCGAGTAAATTAAGCTCTTCTGAAGAGAGTACTAATTTATGCCAGGAATCTATTGTCGTTTTAATAGACTTGCAGGACTCGGCCCTACTCCTAGCAGCGGGAAGTGGCAACCAAAACATATCAGGGAGAGAAACAGCGTCTAAGCATGAGGCTTCCAGAATAACCCAGGGCTTCAGACTCGTGGTGTCAAACCAGTCCCTAGACTGACTTATCAGACATGCCGCATGGTACTTTTCTATATCTGGGAAAGCTACTCCCCCAGACAGTTTAGGCCGAACAAGAGTCTTCTTAGCGATTTTCGGTCTAGATCCTTCCCATACATATCTGGTCAAGACCTGGTTAAATTTATTATAAAAGAGTCTGGGAAGGGGCCTCGGTATGGCGCGAAACAGGTACATTAATTTCGGCAATAAAACCATTTTAGCAGCAGCAATCCTACCCAACCAAGACACCTCCTGCAGCATCCACTCCCCAGTCAGCTAAGTAAACGCTTTTAATAACAGGGCATAGTTACACTCAATCAAGTTGTCTTCCCTAGTTAGGTTTATACCCAGGTATCTCAGGGAGCAGGACTTCCAGGCATATTTATACCTATCCTTCAATTTAGAGACCACAGTCGGAGGTATATGGAGTGGGAGGGCTTCCGTTTTATTTGTGTTTAACTTATAAAAAGAAACATCTGAATAGCTTTGAAGGACCTCATTCAATACTGGCAAGGAAGCTTCGGGGTCAGTTAGACATAGCAGAATATCGTCCGCAAACAAACTGATTTTGTGAGAAATGCCCCCTATAACAGGGCCGCTAATCGCATCTCGAGATCCAATGCAAGCAGCCAAGGGTTCTATTGCCAGCGCAAAAATAAGAGGGGATAGCGGGCATCCTTGACGCATGCCATTCGAGATATTAAAGGGTGAGGAAAGGCATCCATTAACCCATGCACTAGGGGAGGGGAGGAATAAAGAGCTAAAATAGAGTCCAAGATCCCTCCAGAGAAGCCAAATTTGTCCAGAGTTAATCTCATAAAATCCCAATTTAATCTTTCTAAAGCCTTTTCGGCGTCGAGAGACAAGACTAGGAGGGGTTCTCTTCTACCGGCTGCGTGCTCAATCACATTAATCACCCTGTGGGTATTATCCGAGGCCTGTCTGTTCAGTACGAAACCCACTTGGTCTGGGTTGATAAGGGAGGGGAGCAGAGGGCTGATACGGTTGGCTATTAATTTGGCATACATTTTTAAATCCGTATTTAGTAACGCGATCGGTCTAAAATTTTGGACTGAGGTGAGTTTTTTCCCCGGTTTGGGGATGGTAATGATTTGAGCTTCCAGCATCTCCTTAGGGAAGTGGCCTGCTTCTGAGGCTTCATTGAACACCGACAATCTCTAAAGGATTTATAAAAACCAGCAGGATAACCATCGGGACCCGGGGCCTTTTCTGCGGGGAGGGAGTCAATAGCCTTTTCGACTTCAGCTAAAGTCCAAGGTGCACTTAGAGAGCTACAAGACTCCGGCGACAGCGAGGGGAGAGGAAAGTTGTTCAGAAAATTCTGAACATCTACGCCTGTAGGTTGAAAGGTAGAAGAGTCCCCCTTTAGGTTGTATAGTTTGGAGTAATAGGACGCAAAGACATCTGCAAATCCTTCTGGATCGTAGACTCTGTTACCCCTATCCGAATGGACAATGTGAATTTTTTCTTTTGCCTTCTTACCCCTCAGCTTCCTCGCCAGCAGTCTACCAGCCCTATTCCCATAAACATAAATTTTTTGATTCAGTCTATGTAGGTTGCGTTGCACTTCCGCTAGATAGAATACATTCACCGCCTCCCTTGCTTCTTTCAAAGACTTAAGAAGGGCTTTATCGTGCGGATGTGCCTTGAGAGAACTCTCCAGGGAGGCGACTGTAAGCTCAGCTTGTTCAAATTTTTTACGATATGCCCGCTTAAGTTTAGTCGCTGTTTGAATTGCCGTCCCTCTTGTCACTGCTTTGAGGACGCACCAGAATGTGAAGATAGATGTCTCCTGGGGAGAGTTCTCAGAAAGATAATAATCTAAGGTGGATTGGATCGCCTGCATGGTCTCCGGCTGAAGAAGACTGAGTTTACCCTAATGCCAAGGGGCCAGGGTGACCCTTCTATTATTTATATCCCATTCAATAAATAATGGGGAGTGATCCGACCAGGACATGGGGAGGATGGTGATTGCACGGATGGACTGTAGGGTCCACTTATCCGCCAATGCTAAGTCTATTCTAGAGTAGGATGCGTGCACCGCGGAGTAAAATGTGTAATCTCTATCCATTGGATGCTTAACGCGCCAGAGGTCTAAAAGATCATATTCCGCCAGTAGCTGGCTAAAGCCCTTTGCATTCCTATGGAGCTGACTGGAGAGTGAGGGTCGCTTACCAGAATTATCGACGAGAGGGTCTAAAGTCAAATTAATAACCCCCATTAAAAGTAAAGCACCCTTGGCCAATTGTTGTACCTTAGCACAGAGTTTCCTGCAGAATGCTAGTTGCTTGGTGTTAGGGGCATAGCAGGAAACTAATGTCACCTCTTTGTTTTCAAGAGTACCTACTAAAATAAGGATTCTCCCCTCAGGGTCGCAATATTGCGAAGCGAGGGTAAATGCGCAGTGCTGAGATATCAAGATTGCCACTCCCACCTTCTTAGCCGGCCCATTAGCCAAATAGCAATGGGGGTATCTCCCATTAGTAAACCGTGGAGGGGCAGAAGTAATAAAATGAGTCTCTTGGACTGCTATAATGTGAGCTTTAAGTTTGTGAAAATAATTAAGCGCTAATCTCCTCTTGTGTGGGGAATTAAGCCCTTTTGCATTTATAGAGACAATGTTAACCATATCTTAAAACTGTCGGGGAATGCGTTTATAACCACAACCAACTAGCTATTAAAAAATGTATGTAACATATCCGGACAATAAAGAGAGGGGAAAGAGGAAGGGAAAGGCAAAAGAGAGGAGGAATACAGAAAGAAAAAAACAGAAAGAAAAAACAAAACATTAACCCCGCTCGGGGGCACATTTAGACGCCTAACCATGGCGACTCCAAGTTAAACAGTGGGGGGTAGTGGCAATCCGCCCGCACCCGAACCGAAAATAAACTAAATGTAGGCTCTCGACACCCCGTCCCTGGGCCCCCGACTGTCACTGGGAGTAAATGAACTTGAGTAGAATACCCATCAACAAGGAATTGTGGGTGGCAGTCGGGGCAGCAGAGACAGACAGTAAACAAGGAAATACCGGTGAGGAGGCCACACTGAAGAACATTCTAGAGACATAAACAACCTCCTCAGATAATCGCCAAGGAGTTGATGCAACGTAGAAATATACAACATAAAAAACTAATTAGGAAACATGAAAACAAAGCAAGTGTAGCAAATCAAACCATATTTAAAGTTCTGCAGCCGATTAGGCCCAGTCCCGCTGAAGGCCCTGTTCGGGAGAGGTGTGTGTAGGAGAACTTGCAGAGTTCCATGTTGCTAGGATCTTTTTACCCTCCTCGACGTTCGTTATGACCACTGTGGACCCCTCTCGAGAAATGAGCAACTTCGTAGGAAATCCCCATCTATATAGAATGTTCTCTTTCCGTAGCACTGATAGGGTAAAGAGAGCGCCGCTTCGCCAAAGTGGCAGAGGACAGGTCTCCGAAAAGTTGAAGTGAGCCTAAAGCCTCTAACGCAGCATCCGATGGTCTGGCAGCTTTCAAGATTGCTTCCTTCACATGGTAATAGTGTAACCTCATAAGGACATCCCGGGGGACACCATCGGGGGCATTCCTGGCCTTTGGGAGCCTATGGATACGATCAATTAAGAAGTCCACGGGGCGGTTTGAAGGAAGAAGCTTGCTAAAGAGGTCAACTGCAAAGTCGTTTAAAGCGCTATTAGCGACAGTTTCCGGAACCCCTCGTAGCTTTAAGTTGTTGCGCCTCGATCTGTCTTCCATGTCCGAGAGTTTATCTCTGAGCACCACGACCTCAGTTTGGAGCAGGTCGTGTGAGGAGATTAGATCGTTGTGAGACTACACTACTTCACCCATTTTCGTTTCGAGGTGATCAGTGCGGCCTCCGATCTCGTCAATAGAACGCTGGCATTCCTTCATAGTTACTCTAAATTCTGCCGCGAATTCATCCTTAAATTGCGTTAAGAGCTGCTTCATAGCACCCACCGTAAGTGCTTCGCTGTCGGCAATGACGCTTGTGTGAGCAGTGACCGAGACGGGCGTGTCTCTAAGCGGTGAGGGTACAAGAGCAGCAGGTTTAGAGGTGCCACCCCGTGCGTCCTTTGCTTTAGCGGCCTGAGGAGAAGGTTTAAAGAACGCCACCTGGGAGACAGATTTAGCAGCCTTATATTTCTTGGGAGGCATAGCAGCGCTGAGTGACAAAGGTAGAGGAACCGGAGGCAAGAGGCGTCTGGAGCGTCAATCTAGGAAGGATCCGCAGAATTGTCGAGCTGTCATATCATGTCATAAGAGCATTCGGGAGCAGGCGGAGCATTCTCAGAGCGATCAGAACATAATATTATTCACCCATGTGAGCATCGCATCCGATAGTCACGGCTGGAATGAGGGCATCCGCAGTCTGGTGGAATTTGCAGAGCAATATGTATTATAAATCCAGCACACTGAGAGAGAAATGTGGGCTATTGCATCCAGAGACCACTAGATGGGGTAGGTGCAGTAGAAATGAATAGTGCCAAGTATAAGACTGTTTCCCAACTTAAGAAAATACATGCACATATCCTGCCCCAGGGGCCCCAGGGCAAGAGCAGGGAGGGAACAATTCCAGAGGGCCACCAACCTGAATAGGCCCCAATCCAGAGACCCCCACAGCCGCACAATCACTCTGCCAACTCAGTTCCAGCTCCACCTGAGGGATTAAAGATGGCCGCCGCAGCTCACTAGCTGTCTGTTCCGCCTCCGTCCTGGCGTCTCTCTGATCCTCTGCCTCGGGGGGTGTCCGTTCTGGGGGTCCGGGGGAGGCTCCTGAATACTCCAGAGCTAGTATACCGGGTCCGCGCCGCTCCCCGGCACCGCGCTCTCGCCGTGGAGCTCAAGACGCGGGCACCGGGAGTACGCGAGTCCCCGGCTTCCGCCTGCGTGTGAAGGCCGCAACCTGCAAGAGTGGTTAAAACCGCTCCCCGGCTCCGCAGCAGACACCACGGGGCTGAGTGGACCCAGAGGGCGGGACAGGGGGCCCCCGGAAAGGAAAGCCAGGGGGTGAGCACCCCGGATTAAGCAAATAGTGAAAGCTGGAGAGAGGAGAGCAGCAAAGGCACGACTGCTCTCTTCTCTAGCCAAGCCACATCCCATATTTAACCCTTTCAAATATTAAACTGCATAAAACAATAATCTAACAGAGATAAAATTCACACCAGTGGCTACATGTAACACTGTAGTCTGCGAGCTCCTGGAGGGGCGAGTATGCTTGTATTTTTTTTTACCAACTTTATTTGAAGCATACAAAAACAATACAGAAGCAATCATTTACAAGGCAAAAACAACCTGATATTGCCTTGTAAATGATTGCTGCTTTAAAAATATGGGAGATCCACACAAAACTCTGAATATCTGATAGCTCGCAGGCTATTACATTGAGATGAGATAAATCCATAACATGTGTGTCACGATTGCGTCCACACTCAAAACTAATTCCAAGTTGGGTGGTCGTGATGTCGGTGATTTTGCAAATAATCCTAACAATAAAACATATCGGTCTGGCACCACCAAAGGATTTTTGGAAGTAACACTTCCCACAGCGGATTTTCGGTTCTGCTCACAATATGTACACTTTAAAAATCAGTAGCATGTGCCTCTCAAGGTGGTAGGTCTAAGAACACAGAAAATCAGAAATAGAAATTAGGTTTCAATTTCAAGAATAACTTCAGAGCTTACAGTTACAAAAAGTATTGCGAAGAGAAGTTGATTTCAGTACACACAGATTTCAGACAATTTCAGATAAAATAAAAAAAGATAAATAAAACAAACCCAGAGTCCTAACATCCCATAAGTTGAGGACTCTTGTTATGAAGGAGTCACATTAGAAGTGGTCGATCCATAACCAGTCACTCAGGACTCTACTTAGGTTATGCACTCAGGGAGCAAGTTCTCTTCAGATTTTATCCCCCAGTCCTGCTCTTTTGAGTCCCACCCTTGTGGATTTTTAACCCTTTCAAAACCAGGATTGATTTTTTTGTGCCTAGGTATCTTAAGTTCTATTGTGTGCTCATCCCCAGGGTTTTCCCAGTGAAACAAGCAGTGGTTCTTACTTATCTTGTTTCATTCTATTTGAAGGCTAAAAGACCTGTGATTTATCAATGTACTGTACTGGGCAGTTTTATGAACTTGGTCAGGAAGAGATTCTGTGACCAGATGCATATTGAGCTAGTTCTATCACATTTCTTCTAAAGAATTTGATACCTCTGTAGATGGCCAGGAGACAATGCGAGGTACACAGGCCCTCCTGCTGGGTAGTGTCAAAGTAAAATTGCATATTTCAATATTTAGAATACGCTATGGCATTTATTAATGGATGCATCTACGATGCATGCGTCGATACAGTAGGGCACAAATGACCATAAAGTCAAGTTACTGTGCGCATTACGGTAGAAGATGCATTGGTTAATAAATGTCATACTGTGACAAAAAAATAGCAAATAATTCTATACACACACACTCAAATGTATTACAGCCAGAAATACAAATTCCTATAGTGTCCTAAAACATACAGTATCAGATTGCTCTATGGAAGATAGACCTTGGACTGAGGGTATGTGTAAATACCGTTGTTAGCCCCAATTGTTTGAGAGTTGTATATTGAGTCAATAGATACTGGACTGTCATTGTTACACTACAGGTCAGAACAAACAAGAACACAATATAACATACACAAACACAAGCCAGAACCTTGTTGGTCTAAAACCTTTAATGATCTAACAAAAAAAAAATAATAATAATAATACATGCACACAACATGCAAACTCCAAACAGAGTGGCCTCTGTTCGGGCGTGTTGCCACTGTGCGTACAAATACACGCACATTACGTATACAGGTTCATGAGCCTTGCATATTAACGCGTGGTAAGAGTATATACAATAGCATACGCATTCGTACAGAAAAGCCACAAAGACATATTCATATAGTTCATAATTTACACATAGTCTCCATACACTTTTTCAGCAACTTACATACACTTAAAAGGTAAAACAACGGAGCTATTCAGCTTTCCATGGTGTGAGGGGATGGAGCAGTACTAGGACGTAGTGTTTGGTATTCAGGTGTGCAGTATTTTGTGACCAACATTCCGGTTGCTATTTGTAGTTGATTGCATGTTTCTGCATGTAGATATACGCAGAAATATAATATCCGCAAACTGTTATGATACTGTACTCAGGATATTCGGCGGGAACCCAGTGGTGAACACCTGCAAGTACACCTGGACCAAGCATCGCCCATTCATTTAAACCAACCTTTGACCACTCATGTACTGTAAATGTCCTTCCCTCTGACCTATGAAAGAAGAGCTTACAGCTCCCATTGTACTGTAATTGGACACATTGTATAAAAGAGAGGCCTCCTGACCAGGCTCAGTCTCTATTCTCTGAAGGTCATCTTGCTAATGATGCCCATACACTTATGAGATAATCGGTGCTATCTTTCGATTTCGACCACATCTGTGAGAGAAATCGAAGGATTGTATGCACATTTTAGGTACCATGAGATGCGATGCGCAGGCATGCCAGTCAAATATCGCATCTCAAGATATTATGTGCTGCTTGTAATATTTCTCGCATTGCAGTGCGATCGCATGTGGTTTTAAACCCACATGAGATATATTGCACTGCGATGTGCGATGGGCACCCACCGGGAGAGGCCAGGGGCCGCTCCCACTCGGCGGTGACGTGCCCATCACGTGATTACCATGCGATCTATTGCATGATCGCATGGTAATCACTTTGGCAGTTCAGGTGCGATTTCATCGCACCTGAACTGCCTGTACGATGCCCCGCGATGTCACGTCATTGGGCATCGCACAAGTGTATGGCCGGCATAAGACTGACTGAGGCCTGGATCCAGGAGCGCCCATGATCAAACGTATGTATTATTGGTTGTAGATCTTCTCTGTATATTGTTGTACCTTTTTATCTGTATATTCTTAAGTAAATTCTGTTGATGCGTTGGACCACAACATTACATTTAACTACTGGTGTCGCATTCCATTCTTGTTTGGGGTAAAGTGTAGTCAGCCACTCATGTCGCTATATTGTGCCAGCCACTTGTGTCGCTATATTTTGCGCATAACGTGTCGGCATGTATACGCAACATATATACACATTTTATCGGTTATATATATGTTTAGCGGCCGCAGCGGCTCCAACCAAAGTGTAATGATTTATTGCTTTTCCTTGTAATTTAAACGAACTTAACAGTTGAGAGCTCTGTCCGGTTCACCTCATACTCGCGGACTTGCAGGGCCTAACAGACTTTGTTCTAACAACAAAGGGTGGGGATGCGTCTAAATCAGTGGTTCTCAAACTCGGTCCTCAGGACCCCACACAGTGCATGTTTTGCAGGTAACCCAGCAAGTGCACAGGTGTATTAATTACTCACTGACACATTTAAAAAGGTCCACAGGTGGAGCTAATTATTTCACTTGTGATTTTGTGAGGAGACCTGCAAAACATGCACTGTGTGGGGTCATGAGGACCGAGTTTGAGAACCTGTGGTCTAAAGTAAAACAATTTCTGTTTTGTGTTGTTAAAACTACCTAAGGTTGTTAAACCACGTCTGTCTTGCATAGTCTCAGAGGTGCTGGTGCGAAACGAGGGACAATAAAGAAAAGCATTTATCTTTTCTTTGAGTCCGTTAGCGCAAAAATAAATGCACAAGCGTACAGATATCTTGTGTATATTCTCATACATTGTTGCATAGGTTGTAATAGTCATTATAGATCTGCATAGAATCGGATAAGTTATTTGTTATACATTTGTTATATTTGTTTAGTGGTTATCTGTAAAGCACATACAAGACAAATTTGGGCAGCACTCAAAGGAAGTTATCCACATGGGTGACTTTCAGTGTGTGTGGGGAACAAAGGAAGTATTGTGTAGTAATCAATAGCAATAGAAGCACAAGTTTGTTCTATTGCTTACATTGATTGATATAAGTGTGGTGGCTGCATATATTCATACACAGGAATACGTAATTGTGAATGCATGATACACACGTGGCACAGTACAAAGGTATGTGAAGCGTGCGTATGGAAATGCGCACGTGTGCACAATTATGCGCACAGTGCGTATTTACGCAAACTTGCGCAAACTACGAGCGCAAATTTGCCACAATAGAAGTTAATTTTAAAGTGAGATAAAAGACTTATATTCTTACCTTAACAAATAACTGTCTGATTGTAGGCAGATTACTCAAAATCTTGTTATAAGTGTACTACCTCTGGGGCAGGTTATCAATCAAAGGGAGTGATTTATTTTTTCTGTACAGAAAATATTGTGAATTTGTGTGGGTTGAAAGTAAGTTTGAGTGGATTCAACCCCGGAATTCGGGATCCCGTAGGGCGAGACACTCAGCTAGGAGAATCTCCAGTGGCGTGGCAGCTCGCAACCATACGTTTAAGTCCAGGTGTGGAGTTAGCCCATAAAACACTCCAGGTGATGAAGACATAGCCTACTGTAAAAAGTAAAATAGTCTTAATTATCGTAAGGCACACAAATAACAAGTATTTGTGAGTCATGCGATTTGACCGCACCTCTGCTCATGTGATACGCGTCGCAGCGTGATACGGTTTTTGCGTAATTTTGCGGAAATAGCGTCATCATACGCGCTGTATTAGCATGCGCAGAGGTAATTGAGTAAAGAGTTAAGAACTTCACTGTTCTCCCAGGAAGATTCTTGGTGGACATTCATTGGATGGTGTGGTGACGTTTCCCACACGGAATTCCAGTGGATAGAAACCCAAAAGTGGCAGGCCTGTAACCTCCACTGGAAAGGCGTGGTATTATTCGGTTAATACATTTTGTGCTCCCAGTGCCTGAGGGGTCTGATAGGGTCCTCTCTGATATACGCGTGTCATCAGTCGGTGGGCGTTGTATATTATGTGTAGGAAGTATGGACCTTACACAGATGCTTTTTGTGATGAATGGGTACGTATGACTGTTGAAGATAGGGCATCATTTCTTAGGGTTGGTAGCTTTGAGCCAGAGGTGCTACAAAATGTTAGAAATAGAATATGTCTGATCAAATCCAGGAAACAGAGGATCAGACATAACAACTGTTTAAACATATGGCAACAGAAAGGAAAAACGCAAAGGGAACTTGCTCGCGCAGCGAGGACAAAACCAGTCAGGAATGTGAATGCGAGCACACCACCACCGCCATATGCCGATGGAGAGAAGGCCGCTACAACCAGTAACATACCAGGAAATGATAGAAATGCACTTATAAACTGTACTAACCCTAACCCTTGCAAATTGTACCCTGTCCTAAGTTCTTTCAAGGATCCAGAGGAGGAGGACAAACCTAGCCTGATCTCAGCCATCTCTCAGGCAGTGACCATGCAAGAAACCGAGGTGGGGCAAGCCCAACCGGTATGAGCAACAACTGCTTCCTCTTCATGTGAAACAGCTGGGATCAGAGCTACCGGTAAGTGTGGGTCCGTCCATTATGAAGAGACAGTGTATCCCCATGTTGATTCAGAAAGAAGTGATATAGTTGGGCTTCAACCCGTCCGCATAATAGCTGTTGCCAATGGGAGAACTGAAAGGGACGGGGTAACCCTGATGAGGAATGTTGCAATGTATTGCCCGTGGACCAGGTCTGAACTGCGGTCAATCATTACAGAATTCCCCGATCTTAGCAAGGATTTGGCCAAATGTCAAAAATTCATCAGAGATCTGGGTAATGCCCATGAACCCACAAAGATTGGCGGATTGTGTTTTGAGCGTGCCTTCCCCCTATTATTGACCACCAAAAATACATAAATGATTGCAAAATAGAGAAAGATGAACCTCTAACGGATGAATATAACCTAGAGAACGTTAAAAAAAATTAATCTTCAATTAGGACTATATTTTCCGGTAGTGATGAATTGGGGTAAAATATTTACCATCAACCTAAAAGAAACTGAACCGGCAGCAGACTATTTCCACAGGGCAATAGAAGAAATGGCTAAGCACACTGGGATTGAGAATATCAAAGACAAGGTAAATCATAGGGAGGTGGCTGTCTCGTGGTAATGGACGGACTCAGGGAGCCATTGAAAGTCAGGGTACGGACCTCTCTGCCCAATTGGAGAGGGATAACAGTGGATTCCCTTAGGGAATCCGCAGTGGAACATGATAAAAACAACTGAAATGGAAGGAGGCACAGGGGGAGAGGTTGATGATGGTGAGTATACAGGCACTTGAAGAAATGACCAACCAACCGAAACCCCAGAACTTTGAAGACAGGAGAAGGTCAATCAAATGTTATCACTGCCAGAGGGAGGGACATTTTGCCAGGGATTGTAGGAGCACAGACACATATGGTAAGTATAGATTCCCTAGACAAGAAGACGAGCCACGTTATTAGACACATAGACGGGACCAGGGAACATGCAGGAGGGATTATGAGCCACACAGAGGGGAAACACAGAGGTACCCACCAAAGAAGGACTGGCTGGCCTCCAAAACTTCACAGCTAGCTTCCCCACACATAATAGCTGCCAATGCTCTGCAGGAAGGCCAACATCCACAATAGGGGTCAGGTCACACCTGTAGTCTGCAGCCAGTAAGATTGACCACTAGCCTTAGCAACAAACCTGAGGTCATGGTAAATGTAGCTGGTACAAGACAACCCTTCCTTGTAGATACAGGGGCGGCCAGATCTGTATTAACCTCTTCTAATGGAATAATGACAATGGGAAAAACTATTTCGGCAATGGGAGTAATGGGAAAAGTGCAGCAGTATCCTTTGACTTGACCTGCAGAGGTTACGATAGGGCCCTTGCATACCAAACATTCTTTCTTGATGGCTGCAGCGGCCCTGACTAATCTACTTGGCAGAGACCTATTATGTAAGATGCGGTGTGTTATATATTGTACCCCTGAGGGTGTGTTTTTAGATATCCCTGAAGGTCATGCTCAGGAAGTACAAGATATATTAGACACACCTCAAAGGCTAATGTTGCACTCTACCATTCTAGGCACATATCCATCACAGGCAGAGAAAATTATCTCACAAATAATGGGTTCCCTATGGACTAAAGATGGACAGTACACTGAATTGATGGCAAATGTAGCCCCAGTGGTTGCGCAAATAAAAGATGGCAGGATAGCTCCAAAAATCCCCCAGTACCCTCTGAAGCCAGAGGTGGAATTAGGAGTATATCCTGTCATAGAACGGCTGCTACAGCAGGACATCCTAGTCAGGACGTCCAGCACAACCAATAGTCCCATCTTCCCTGTGAAAAAGAGTTGGGGGAGGGGCTACAGGCAAGTGCAGGGTTTAAGGGGGATAAATAAAATAGTTGAGAGCCAGTTCCCCGTAGTGCCCAATCCAGCTGTCATTCTTATGCAGATCCCCTCTACCTCTACTTACTTCACTGTAATTGACCTCTGCTCAGCTTTCTTTTCTGTTCTTCTTCACCCCGACAGCCATTACCTCTTTGTTTTCTCTTACAGGGGAGTACAGTACACCTGGACCCGTCTCCCCCAAGGTTTCATTGACAGCCCAAGTATTTTCTCCCAGGCCCTATATGACTGTTTGCAATCTGTCACAACTGAGGGCCTGAGCTGACGGGAGGCAGCCTCAGTTGTAGGGGCTGAGATGTACCGGAACCTGGGAGGTTGTATCAGACCCCTGGACATGTAAGTAACATGAAGAAGAACCGCCCGAAGGCGTGACCACGACAACTTGAATAAAAGTCAATGATGTTTATTTATGACAAACTCCATGCATCACAGTAGCAGTAAAAGAAACATAAAATAAGCAGAGAAATAATACAGTTCCTGGGTACTACAGGGGCAGGGGCCACAGAGCTCTGGTAGTATGAGACAGTTCTTATTATCTGCGAGTTGGAAAGTCCTTACCAGGCCTGACTGTAGCAATGAAGAAAGCCCAGGATCGTACCAGCTGGTGTTCCAGGGCAAGCTGGACTGCTGTAAATAAAATAGCTGCTGTGGGTTCTGGTTGGAACCAGACAGATGTTGGCACAGAGTGGATACTGGCTGGAACCAGTTAAATAATAAATGAAGCTTGAGAGCGATGCAATATGAATGAAATGTAGAACTTGAGAGCGGAGGAATAATAATACCGGTGGAGAGTGGTAAAGTGTAGAAAGGACACCGGCCCTTTAAGAGAAGCTGTACTCTGCTGGAAGCTGGGCTGGAAGCAGGTAATGTTGTAGCTGGAAACAGATGAATCCACAATGGATCGGAGAGTCAGGCCACACCGCAGGTGGAATGCTGGTGCGGGTCTCTATGGTGGAAGTCTTGAGACAGGAGCTGGAACCTGGAAGACAATCACAGGAGAGAGACAAACAGGAACTAGGTTTGACAACCAAAGCACTGACGCCTTCCTTGCTCAGGCACAGTGTATTTATACCTGCAGCAAGGAAGGGATTGGCTAGGCAATTATGCAGATTATCAATACTGAGAACAGATTGGTGGAAATGATCAGCTGACAGAATCCAAGATGGCTGCGCCCATGCAGACACTTGGAGGAAAGTTTGGTTTGTAATCCATGTGGTAATGAAAACAGTAATGGCGGCGCCGGCCACCGGAGACAGGAGGCGCCAAGCTGACAGGTGCACATCCAACCACGCGGACACAGCGAAGGCCGCGGCTGACGTAATCGCCACTCAGACACTCTGCATGCAGAAGCTCAGGGACGGCGGCGGAGGCCGCGGGAGACGCCATGCCAGGTGTAATATGGCGTTTACTGTGACAGCGTCTCAGAGTGACAGGAGAGGATACAGGAATGTAAACATCAGGATAACAGATGGGATCCGGTCCTGGAGCACTGAGCCAGCCTTAGGAGGCATCTGATGGGTAAGAAATGGCGTCCAGATACCCAGATCGTGACAGCACCCCCCCTTTAGGAGTGGCCCCAGGACACTTCTTTGGCTTTTGAGGAAACTTGGAATGGAATCTCCGGACCAAGGCAGGAGCATGGACATCAGAAGCATTGGTCCATGAACGTTCCTCAGGGCCATAACCCTTCCAGTCAATAAGATATTGTAGTTGACCGTAACGGTGACGTGAGTCCAGGATCTTGGCTACTTCATACTCAACGCCTCGTTGAGTTTGGACTTTCGGAGTTGGAGGAAGTGAGGAATGAAACCGATTCAAGATCAGCGGTTTCAACAGGGAAACATGGAATGTCCTGGGTATTTTTAAGAAGGGAGGCAACTGAAGTCTGTAAGCAACAGGATTGATGACTTGTTTAATCTTGAAAGGACCGATATAGCGAGGTGCAAACTTCATACTGGGAACTCTTAACCTCAAATTCTTCGTGGATAACCATACCCGATCACCCACCTTGAGAGCAGGAACTGCTCGACGCTTCTTATCCGCAAACTTCTTGTACCTGAACGATGCCTTGAGCAGAGCTGATCGTACGCTCTTCCAGATATTGGCAAACTGGTGCAAGGTGATATCCACTGCGGGAACAGAAGTTGCTGGAAGCGGTTGGAACTCAGGGACTTTAGGGTGGAATCCAAAGTTAGTGAAGAATGGTGTTGAAGCAGATGAAGAATGATACTGGTTGTTATGACAGAACTCGGCCCAGGGAAGTAATTGAACCCAGTCATCTTGAGAGGAGGACACATAGATGCGGAGGAAGGCCTCCAAGTCCTGATTCACCCTCTCGGTTTGACCATTGGTCTGAGGATGGTAAGCCGTGGAAAACTTTAGCTTGACTTGGAGGACTTGACATAAACTTCGCCAGAATTTGGCTGTGAATTGAACTCCTCGATCTGAGATAATTTCTTCAGGAAGACCGTGGAGTCGGAAGATCTCTTGTATGAATACTTGAGCCAACTTGGAAGCTGACGGAAGACCGGTGAGAGGAATGAAGTGTGCCATCTTGGTGAACCGGTCAACTACCACCCAGATGGTATTGAACTTGTTGCACATGGGTAAATCTGTAATAAAATCCATCGACAAATGGGTCCAAGGTCGACGGGGAACAGATAGTGGAACCAGTTGCCCCGCAGGCGACTGGCGGGATACCTTATGTTGAGCACACTTTGGGCAAGATGCAATAAACTCCAAGACATCCTTTTTCAGAGTTGGCCACCAATAGGACCTAGAGATAAACTCCAGGGTTTTTTGGATACCTGTATGTCCGGCAAAACGGGAAGCATGGGCCCAATGCATGAGCTTCTTCCTTAGCATCGGTTTCACAAAACTTTTCCCTGATGGGGGCGTAGAGTCCATCCCTACCGTGGAGAATGCCAACGGATTTATAATAGGATGCTTGTCTGAAGACTCTGACTCATTTTCTTGCTCCCATGAGCGGGAAAGGGCATCGGCCTTGCGATTCTGAGAGCCCGGACAGAACTGGAGTTTAAAGTCAAACCTGGAAAAGAAAAGTGCCCATCTGGCCTGACGAGGGTTGAGACATTGTGCGCCTTTCAGATATAAAAGGTTCTTATGGTCTGTAAGTATGGTGATTGAATGAGAAGCTCCCTCCAACAGATACCTCCACTCTTCTAGAGCGAGCTTGATGGCTAGCAACTCCTGGTCGCCAATGGCATAGTTGCGCTCAGCTGGGGAGAACTTCCGGGAGAAGAAACTGCAAGGGTGTAAATGGCCATCTTTAGCCCTCTGAGATAACACCGCTCCTACTCCAACGGAGGAGGCATCCACCTCTAAGATGAAAGGAGAGTCGATGTCAGGCTGTTTCAGAACAGGCGCAGAGATGAACCTTTGTTTTAAAAGATGAAATGCTTGCATGGCTTTTTCAGACCACTTGGACGGGTTAGCACCCTTCTTAGTGAAAGCAGTAATAGGCGCCACAATGGTGGAAAAGTCTCGTATAAACTTTCGGTAATAGTTGGCGAACCCTAAGAACCTCTGGACCCCTTTGAGGGTTAAGGGTACCGGCCAATTTTGGATTGCTTGTAGTTTCTCAGGATCCATCTCTAGTCCGGAACCGGACACAATGTACCCTAGAAACGGAATGGACTTGACTTCAAAGACGCATTTCTCTAATTTGCAATAGAGATGATTGACACGGAGACGGGACAGAACCTCTTTAACCCAAAAACGATGTTCCTCTAAATCGTTGGCAAAAATGAGGATATCGTCTAGATAGACCACGACATGACGGTATAGAATGTCTCTGAAGATCTCATTGACAAAATGCTGGAAGACAGCTGGAGCATTGCTCAATCCGAAGGGCATGACGAGGTACTCATAATGTCCGTCACGGGTGTTAAAGGCGGTCTTCCACTCGTCACCCTCACGGATCCGGATGAGATTGTATGCACCTCTCAAGTCCAGCTTTGTAAAGATGGTAGCTCCGCTAACTCTGTCAAAGAGCTCAGTAATCAGGGGTAAAGGATAACGGTTCTTGATGGTAATGTCGTTCAAACCTCTGTAGTCGATGCACGGCCGCAGACCACCATCTTTCTTTTTTACAAAAAAGAAGCCTGCGCCGGCTGGGGAAGAAGAAGGTCGAATGAACCCCTTTGCTAGGTTCTCTTTAATGTATTCCTCCATAGAATGCGTCTCAGGCAGAGACAACGGATAAGTTCGGCCTCGAGGTGGAACCTTCCCTGGAACGAGATCAATCGGGCAGTCCCATTCTCTATGAGGAGGAAGGATATCAGCAGAAGCTTTACTGAACACATCCGTGAAATCTTGATATGGAGGAGGTGGAACATCAGACGACCTGGGGGAGGAAGAACAGACAGGCAATACTTTAAACAAACATGTCTCAGCACAGGAGGAACCCCATGCCAGGATTTGCGTAGTCGTCCAATCAATTGTAGGATTGTGAAGACGGAGCCATGGAAGGCCCAGGACCACAGGATGTGTGGCTCTTGGAATCACTAAAAAAGAAATAAGTTCGGAATGAAGAACTCCCACTCTCAGACGAACTGGTAGAGTCCTTAAAGAAATAACTGCATCAAAAATTTTGCTGCCATCCACGGCAGTTAAAGAAATGGACGAAGGAAGTCTCTCGGTGGGTAGGGACCACCGTTTAACATAGGCTTCGGTAATAAAGTTCCCAGCTGCTCCGGAATCAAGGAGGGCAATGACGTTCCGATAACGCTGAGCAACTTGAAGCGAGACTGGGAGATTACAATCTTGAGGAGATGGAGAGGAGATCATTACTCCTAGCCGGCCCTCTCCTTGGCGAGCTAAGATTTGGAGTTTCCCGGACGTTTGGGACAGGCATTTATGGTGTGAGACGGAGCTGCACAATAAAGACAGAGAGACTCGGAGAGACGTCTTCGGCGCTCAGCAGGAGTTAAACGGGAACGGACAATTTGCATGGGCTCATCTTTAGTTGGTGACAGTTGGCGAGGAGGAGGAGCAGAAGATTTTGGAGCAGATGATCTTCCACGCTCAGTTGCTCTCTCTCTGAAACGTAAATCAACTTTCGTGCAGAGTGAGATTAGCTCATCTAACTTAGAGGGTAAGTCTCTGGTAGCTAACTCATCTTTAATACGCTCAGATAAGCCATGCCAGAATGCAGCATACAGGGCCTCGTCGTTCCATGCCAGTTCGGATGCCAGGATCTGGAACTGTATCAGATATTGTCCTACAGTACGTGACCCCTGGCGTAAACGGAGAATCTCGGATGAAGCTGAGGTTACCCGGCCTGGCTCGTCGAAGATGCGCCTGAATGTTGACACAAATGCAGTGTAAGAAGATAGCAGGGTGTCGGATCTCTCCCATAACGGTGATGCCCAATCAAGGGCTGAGCCACTGAGAAGAGAAATAATGTAGGCAATTTTTGTACGGTCACTGGGAAAATTGCCAGGTTGTAGCTCAAACTGAATCTCACACTGGTTGAGAAATCCCCTGCAGAATCTTGGAGATCCGTCAAATTTTGCTGGCGTTGGAAGATGAAGACGTGGAGCAGAAATGGGTAAGGTGGGTGGGGTTATAGCTGGAGTCACTGTGGTTGACGCACCAGACGCGCCTGATCCACGGAGAGTTGTCTGAATCCCATCCAGCGGAGTAGAGAAATCCTGGAGACAGCGGATGATGTGGCCCTGTGCAGCCTCCTGATGTTCTAGTCGGGCTGCCAGTTCTTGCATCGGCCTGGCCGCTTGATCCTGGTCTCCGGCTGGATTCATTAGGTCAGTGCTTACTGTCACAACTGAGGGCCTGAGCTGACGGGAGGCAGCCTCAGTTGTAGGGGCTGAGATGTACCGGAAACTGGGAGGTTGTATCAGACCCCTGGACATGTAAGTAACATGAAGAAGAACCGCCCGAAGGCGTGACCACGACAACTTGAATAAAAGTCAATGATGTTTATTTATGACAAACTCCATGCATCACAGTAGCAGTAAAAGAAACATAAAATCAGCAGAGAAATAATACAGTTCCTGGGTACTACAGGGGCAGGGGCCACAGAGCTCTGGTAGTATGAGACAGTTCTTATTATCTGCGAGTTGGAAAGTCCTTACCAGGCCTGACTGTAGCAATGAAGAAAGCCCAGGATCGTACCAGCTGGTGTTAAAGGGAAAGCTGGACTGCTGTAAATAAAATAGCTGCTGTGGGTTCTGGTTGGAACCAGACAGTTGTTGGCACGGAGTGGATACTGGCTGGAACCAGTTAAATAATAAATGAAGCTTGAGAGCGATGCAATATGAATGAAATGTAGAACTTGAGAGCGGAGGAATAATAATACCGGTGGAGAGTGGTAAAGTGTAGAAAGGACACCGGCCCTTTAAGAGAAGCTGTACTCTGCTGGAAGCTGGGCTGGAAGCAGGTAATGTTGTAGCTGGAAACAGATGAATCCACAATGGATCGGAGAGTCAGGCTACACCGCAGGTGGAATGCTGGTGCGGGTCTCTATGGTGGAAGTCTTGAGACAGGAGCTGGAACCTGGAAGACAATCACAGGAGAGAGACAAACAGGAACTAGGTTTGACAACCAAAGCACTGATGCCTTCCTTGCTCAGGCACAGTGTATTTATACCTGCAGCAAGGAAGGGATTGGCTAGGCAATTATGCAGATTATCAATACTGAGAACAGATTGGTGGAAATGATCAGCTGACAGAATCCAAGATGGCTGCGCCCATGCAGACACTTGGAGGGAAGTTTGGTTTGTAATCCATGTGGTAATGAAAAGAGTAATGGCGGCGCCGGCCACCGGAGACAGGAGGCGCCAAGCTGACAGGTGCACATCCAACCACGCAGACACAGCGGAGGCCGCGGCTGACGTAATCGCCACTCAGACACTCTGCATGCAGAAGCTCAGGGACGGCGGCGGAGGCCGCGGGAGACGCCATGCCAGGTGTAATATGGCGTTTACTGTGACAGCGTCTCAGAGTGACAGGAGAGGATACAGGAATGTAAACATCAGGATAACAGATGGGATCCGGTCCTGGAGCGCTGAGCCAGCCTTAGGAGGCATCTGATGGGTAAGAAATGGCGTCCAGATACCCGGATCGTGACACAATCCTTCCAGCCTGAGAATGGGTCGGTGCTGATACAATATGTTGATGACTTGTTGTTATGCTCTGATTCATTTGAGTCGTCCCTGGCATATACTAAACAGCTTCTGTTTTACCTCTTCCAGACAAGGTTTCAAAGGATAAGTTACAGTTGTGCCGGACAAGGGTTAAATACTTTGGACACTGCTTGACACACGGACTAAGACACATGACCACAGACAGGATACAGGCCATCCATGACATGACTCTGCAACAAATTCGCACTTTCTAGGAATGTGTGGATATTTTCGGAATTGGATTCCGGGTTTCTCTATTTTGGCACTACCACTGCAAGAAATGGTCTCTTCAAGTAAACCAGAACGGGTTTCTCATACTGAGGAGTCTGAACTGGTGTTTGAGGGACTGAAAGAGTGCTTGTTAAAAGCACCAGCATTGGGGATGCCAGACTATGAGAAATTCTTTGAATTATATGGTACCGAAAGTGCTGGGTGTGCCGCAGGGGTCCTAACACAAAAACATGGTGATGCCAGCAGACCGGTAGCCTACTATGGTGCACAGCTGGACACTGTAGCACGGTCTCTCCCCACTTGCCTACGAAGTGTTGCAGAGATAGCTTTGTTGGTAAGTAAGAGTGAAGACGTAGTGCTAGGGCATGACAGTCCATACACCTCATGCAGTGTCAGCCTTGCTAAACTCCACCCAAACCAGACATGTCACATCCACTCGGTTTACAAAATGGGAACTGTCACTGATGGCCCCTGTAAACATCACCATAAAAGGTGTAACACCCTAAATCCTGCAACATATTTGCCAAGTGTGCCTTGTCATGCACAAAGGGTGGAGGATGAGAATGATGGTGAAGGAGGATTTAGTACAGACACTGATATGCATGACTGTATGGAATACTTGAACCAGACCTTCATTTTGAGAACTGACATCATTAATAACCCACTAGAAGACGTAGACTTTACCTTTTACACGGATGGTAGTTGTCACAGACAGACGGACTCAGGAGACCTGTGCACCGGATACGCAGTTGTAGATGACAACGGTATTATAGAAGCTGAACTCCTTGGTCCACCTCACTCAGCACAAGTTGCTGAGCTGGTTTCACTGACCAGAGCATGTGAGTTGGCAAAGGGTAAGTCAGCTAATATATACACGGACTCTAGATATGCTTTCGGAGTAGTGCATGATTTTGGGGCCCTGTGGCACCTCAGAAATTTCATGACATCAGCTGGCACACCTGTGGCGCATGCATCACACATCAAAAGACTGCTGACGGCCATACAGGAACCTGACAGAGTGGCTGTTATCAAGTCTAAAGCACACACTTACAACCAAGACCCAATTTCACTTGGTAACAGCCAGGCGGACGAAGCTGCTAAAACGTCAGCAAGCACCACTACACAAATTAACACCACACAACTGATGACATTCAATTCAGTAAATACACAACAGTTAATCGAAATGCAAGATTTGTGTTCCCTACAGGAAAAGACGGTCTGGAATGCAAAACTATACAGTCAGGTGTCCTCAGGACTCTGGGGAGATGGACAAGGTAAGCCAGTGGCCCCCAGGGCGTATCTCCCAAGCCTAGCTGAAGCAGAACATGGTCTGGCTCATCTGGGCAAGGAAGGTATGTGCAAATTGGTAAGAGCTTACTGGAGTGCATCGGGGTTCTCTTCTCGGGCAGGTAAGAAAGCAATGACATGTCTTACTTGCTTGAGGAAGAACATTGGTAAGACAATACAGACGGAGCCATCCCATATTCCTCCTACAGACGGACCTTTCCAGGTAATACAAATCGATTTTACACAGCTACCACCCTGTAGGAATTTGAAGTATGTACTGGTATGCACTGATGTTTTCTCAAACTGGGTAGAGGCATTTCCTGCAGCCACAAATACTGCTGTGTTTACCGCAAAGAAAATTGTGCAGGAATTTGTGTGTAGATATGGTATTCCTAAAATCATTGAGAGTGATAGGAGTACCCATTTTACAGGTGAAGTCTTTCAGGTTATGTGCAAACTTATGGGTATTAATAGCAAACTTCATACTCACTACCGACCACAGGCCAGTGTGAAGGTGGAGAGAATGAACAGCACTATTAAAAACAAGCTGAGCAAAGTGATGACTGAAACTGGACTGTTGTGGCCGAAGTCGCTGCCACTAGTGTTGTACAGCATCAGAACCACTCCCAGGTCACAGCTTAACCTATCACCTTTTGAAATTCTTTTTGGACGACAGCCCCACGTAATGAGAGATCCCCAGGATGATCTGAAATGCAATAATGAAATGACTGTGCAATACTTGGTTAGGATGAGCCAGCAATTGAGAAACCAGCAAAGGAATTTGAAACTGGCGATTCCTGACCTACCAAACAGTAATTTTCATGAAATTGAACCTGGAGACTATGTGATGATTGGAAATTTTCTACGCTCAGGTTGCCTAATAGACAGGTGGGAAGGACCATATCAAGTTTTGTTGACCAGCAAGACATTACTGAAGGTTGCCAAAAGAGAGACTTGGCTTCACTCATCCCATTACAAGAAGGTCGCTAATCCGGAGAAAGCTCGTGAGAAAAAGAAAGGTGAAGAAAGCCTGATATCACTGGAGAATCTGTTCCGGGAAAGCTGAAAGACAGAACTGTCAAACGGTACCTGAGCGTGGTGAGAAAGAAGACTGAGGACTGTCATCTTATTTTCCCTTTCTCCAACACCCCCCTTTTTCTTTTTTTCCCCTGCCGAAATGGATTTGCATTGAGAGATTGTGTTATCCCTATTCTGGATTTTTCTTGCAACTCTATTTTTGATCATGACAATTTGTTTTTGCGAGGGCCCCCGAGAAGTTAAGCAAGGATCTGGAATGGGTTATGATGAAGGAGATGAATTTGTAGGATCCCAGGATCAGTCCATCACTTTGGTCAAAGCTGGTATCAGTAAGAGATCTGGAAGTCACGGAGTTCGGAGACAATGTGAAGGGTTGTTGTCTGATGAATACTGCATATGTAAGTACTGCTACCCCATAGTCGAAGAAGAGTGCATCCAGAGATGTCAGTCAAATAATAATATTGATATTGATGGACATCCTTTGAGTGACTATCACTCACAAGTGGGTACGGTCTTAAACCAAACAGAATGCTGGGTGTTCTCACAAGTACCTCAAGGACAGAGTAAATCGGGACTAGTGCCATACCTGTTATCAGTAAATGAGGTACTCGAATTGCATGGGGGGAGACCGGTGGACAGAAAATACAATATATCTAGGCCCCCTAGCCTAAAGCTCCACCAGTACCACGTAGACAGATCTCTACTGTGTTTCAATGTAACTAATTTCCAGAAACCAGGAAATTGGGAAGTGACTTGGAACAATCAGACAATGACCTTCTCACAAAGAGCTGACGAGGAGCCCATCAACTCTGAACTTGTACGTGGGATAGCCACAATTGGGAGATACTTCTGATACAGGTGTACATGTGGGACCAAAACCATGTGGGCTGGAAAAGTGTCACAGGGATATTCTGCACTGACTGCACACATCATCCAGCCAGATACTTGTGTCAAGCAGATGGAAAAACTGGAGACAGGTGTCTTTGTGAGAGTCATCTGTGACATGATATTAATGCATTTTGTCCCCTATGTTCTCCCAGATGACGCTTATTTCATATGTGGAAGAAAGGCGTACAAGTGGCTCACTCTGAGCTCTGAAGGGTTATGTTACATAGGCAGAGTTCTACCAGAAATCATGACCATTGCACATGACAATATGAAAGAAATTCACTGCAGCGCTCCGCCTCCTTATACTCACACCCACTACGAACACATTTATAAGAGACAACTCATAGATAAGGGAGAGCCAGTGGTCTCAAATTTGATTCATGAATCCACCGGGATTCAGATTCTTCCCGCATTAGACATCACCCGTACTGCCAGAGGAATCATAAATTATAGGTATATCCATGCGGTGGCAAGCCTGATAGACGATATCACTGAGATGTATGACGACACCTTCAGGCATACGGGTAGGGAACAGGCCTTCAAGAAGGAACTGGTACAACACAGAATGGTCTTGAATTACGTCACGGCCATGACGGGCGGGTATTGTGTTACTTTAGCAACTCAATATGGTGTGAAATGCTGTACGTATATTACGGACAGTACTCAGTATCCAAAAGGGATCATTGATCAAAAAATGGACGAGATAGTGCAGTTAAAATGGAAGTTTAGAAAGAAACACAATCTCACTTTAGCGGCCGTGGGTAATAAATTGACCAGATGGGCCTCATGGTTGAACCCACTCAAGTGGTTCTCTGGGTTAGTAGAGTGGGCAAAAGGGCTGATCGCAAATGTGGGGAAGCTTCTTCTCTGTATCCTGGGTGTTGTCATAATTATCGGTCTGATATTTAAATGTGTTCAGATTTTGACGCAGCGAAAAAGGACAAATCACAATACAAATTTGATGAGTCTAAGGAGTGGGTGCTTTGTAAATGCGGCAGATCTGGTAAACGATCCAACAATAGAAACATGTAAATTAATTTCATGGCCTGTTTCTATCACCATTTGTTTGTGTTTTCCCCTCATCCGAGAAATCTTCAACCGGATTAGAGATGAGCGGGTTCAGTTCTCAGAGAACCGAACCCCCCCGAACTTTGCCTTCCGAGTCCGGATATGAGCCAGGCTCGGATTTTCCATCTTGACTCAGAAACCCGAACGCGGCAAAACGTCATCATCCCGTCATCGGATTCTGGCGGGATTTGGATTCCATATAAGGAGCCGCGCATTGCGGCCATTTTCACTCCAGTCTCGGAGAGTGTAGTGAGAGAACGTGTCTCCATCCTCAGTGTCTGTGCGGGGGCAGGAAAGTGGCATGGCGAGTCTACTTACTGCTGCCTTGTGCTGCTCAGTCCAGTCCAGTGTAGTCAGTGTCTTATGCTGCATCAGTACAGCCAGTCACAGTGTTGGTGTCCTCTGCTGCTATATATCCCCAGTGCTGCTGGCTGCTGTATAAGTCCCTTACATTTTAGCTGTTGTCTTGCATCAGACCAGGGAAAGTGTCTTGTGCAGCATCAGTCCAGTGACCAGTCACAGTGGGGGTTTCCTCTGCTGCCATATATCCAGTGTAGCTGTATAAGTCCCTGTAGTGCTGCTGTGTTGTCCTGCATTAGACCAGGGGAAGTGTCTTGTGCAGCATCAGTCCAGTGACCAGTCACAGTGGTGATGTCCTCTGCTGCCATATATCCAGTGTTACTGCCGTATAATTCCCGTGATACTGGCGTATAATTCCTGTGATATTGCCGTATAATTCCCGTGATACTGGCGTATAATTCCTGTGACATTGCCGTATAATTCTCTGAATACTGGCGTACAATTCATGTGACATTGCCGTATAATTCTCGGAATACTGGCGTATAATTCCTGTGATATTGCCGTATAATTCCTCTGATATTGCCGTATAATTCTCGGAATACTGCCGTATAATTCCTGTGATATTGCCGTATAATTCCTCTGATATTGCTGTATAATTCTTGCAATACTGGCGTATAATTCCTGTGACATTGCCGTATAATTCTCGGAATACTGGCGTATAATTCCTGTGACATTGTCGTTAATTCTCGGAATACTGGCGTATAATTCCTGTGACATTGTCGTTAATTCTCGGAATACTGGTGTATAATTCCTGTGACTTTGCCGTATAACTCTTTGAATACTGGCATATAATTCCTGTAACATTGCCATATAATTCTCGCAATACTGGCGTATAATTCCTGTGACATTGCTGTATAATTCTCGGAATACTGGCGTATAATTCCTGTGACATTGCCGTATAATTCCTGTGATATTGCCGTATAATTCCTGTGATATTGCCGTATAATTCTCGGAATACTGTCATATAATTCCTGGGACATTGACATATAATTCTTGCAATACTGGCATATAATTCCTATGACATTGCCGTATAATTCTCGGAATACTGGCGTATAATTCCTGTGACATTGCCGTATAATTCTCTGAATACTGGCATTTAATTCCTGTGACATTGCCGTATAATTCTCGGAATACTGGCGTATAATTCCTGTGACATTGTCGTTAATTCTCGGAATACTGGCGTATAATTCCTGTGACATTGCCGTATAATTCTCGGAATACTGGCGTATAATTCCTGTGACATTGCCGTATAACTCTTTGAATACTGGCATATAATTCCTGTAACATTGCCATATAATTCTCGCAATACTGGCGTATAATTCCTGTGACATTGCTGTATAATTCTCGGAATACTGGCGTATTATTCCTGTGACATTGCCGTATAATTCCTGTGATATTGCCGTATAATTCCTGTGATATTGCCGTATAATTCTCGGAATACTGTCATAAAATTCCTGTGACATTGACATATAATTCTTGCAATACTGGCATATAATTCCTGTGATATTGCCGTATAATTTTTGGAATACTGGCGTATAATTCCTGTGACATTGCCGTATAATTCTTTGAATACTGGCGTATGATTCCTGTGACATTGCCATATAATTCTAGGAATACTGGCGTATAATTCCTGTGATATTGCCGTATAATTCCTGTGATATTGCCGTATAATTCTCTTAATACTGTCGTATAATTCCTGTGACATTGCCATATAATTCTTGGAATACTGGCGTATAATTCCTGTGACATTGCCGTATAATTCTCAGAATACTGCCGTATAATTCCTGTGATATTGCCGTATAATTCTCAGAATACTGGCATATAATTCCTGTGATATTGCCGTATAATTCCTGTGATATTGCTGTATAATTCTCGGAATACTGGCATATAATTCCTGTGACATTGCTGTATAATTCTCTGAATACTGGCGTATAATTCCTGTGACATTGCCATATAATTCTCGGAATACTTGCGTATAATTCATGTGATATTGCCGTATAATTATCAGAATACTGGCATATAATTCCTGTGACATTGCCGTATAATTCTTGGATTACTGGCGTACAATTCATGTTACATTGCCGTATAATTCTCGGAATACTGGTGCATAATTCCTGTGATATTGCCGTATAATTCCTCTGATATTGCAGTATAATTCTCGGACTACTGGCGTATAATTCCTGTGACATTGCCGTATAATTCTCGGAATACTGGCGTATAATTTCTGTGACATTGCCGTATAACTCTTTGAATACTGGCGTATAATTCCTGTGACATTGCTATATAATTCTCGCAATACTGGCGTATAATTCCTGTGACATTGCCGTATAATTCTCGGAATACTGTTGTATAATTCCTGTGATATTGCCGTATAATTATCAGAATACTGGCATATAATTCCTGTGACATTGGCGTATAATTCTTGCAGTACTGGCATATAATTCCTGTGACATTGCCGTATAATTATCGGAATACTGGCATATAATTCCTGTGACATTGCCGTATAATTCTCTGAATACTGGCGTATAATTCCTGTGACATTGCTGTATAATTCTCGGAATACTGGTGTATAATTCCTGTGATATTGCTGTATAATTCCTGTGATATTGCCGTATAATTTTCAGAATACTGGCGTAAAATTCCTGTGACATTGCCGTATAAATCTTGGATTACTGTCGTATAATTCCTGTGATATTGCCGTGTAATTCTCGGAATACTGGCGTATAATTCCTTTGACATTGTCGTAAAATTCTCGGAATACTGGCGTATAATTCCTGTGACATTGCCGTATAACTCTCTTAATACTGGCGTATAATTCCTGTGACATTGCCGTATAATTCTCGGAATACTGGCGTATAATTTATGTAACATTGCCATATAATTCTCAGAATACTGTCGTATAATTCATGTGACATTGCCATATAATTCTCGGAATACTGGCGTATAATTCCTGTGATATTGCCGTATAATTCTCGGAATACTGGCGTATAATTCCTGTGTCATTGCAGTATAATTCTCGGAATACTGGTTTATAATTCCTGTGATATTGCCGTATAATTCTTGGAATACTGGCGTATAATTCCTGTGACATTGTCGTATAATTCTCGGAATACTGGCGTATAATTCCTGTGACGTTGCCATATAACTCTTTGAACACTGGCGTAAAATTCCTGTGACATTGTCAAATAATTCTCGGAATACTGGCGCATAATTCATGTGACATTGCCGTCTAACTCTCTGAATACTGGCGTAAAATTCCTGTTACATTGCCAAATAATTCTCGCAATACTGGCGCATAATTCCTGTGACATTGCCGTATAATTCTCGGAATACTGTGTTAGGTTCCTGGTGCTCAGAACAAGGGAGATGTTCATGAAGTGAGTCCAGAGCACCAGGACGTAACGCTGGGAAAGGGGAATAGAAAGGGAATAGCCCCTGGCGCCCTAACTCTGTTGTCTCACCCGTGCTGTCAGAAATCCCTTGCGAGACTATGGTTTCTTGAGCCCTTGGCAGCCGCGTTTGAAGGGCGGATTATGTCTGCCCAACTCCGATGCCCCCCGGTCTTAGTGAGAGACAAAGGGAAATCCGAGACAGGATGATAACAAGAGGCCCTCTAACTAAGCAAACAGGCCAGGGGCTACAAGCTAACTAAAAACCTAAAGTATGTGTGGAGAAACCGCCAAAGGAAAATAACAACAAAGGAAATGCTTATCACACGCCGACACAATACCTTTGTGTACCGGCGGTGACAGCATAAGCAGAACCCTCTGCAAAACACCAGGGACAGAAACAATTAAATACAGCGGCCTAGGCCAACGGACGCGGCAGAGCCGCTACTCACGGAACCGGTACGAATACTGGCAAACGGACAGGAACCCTCAATGATGCCGACACACACTCTCAGAACTGGAGGACAGGCAGAATCCCAAACGACAGACCGGTGAACACCAGGAAACCAGGAACTTGACCAGGGATAGGCAAAGCCACTGGACCTCAGGGCAGGAACGCCTCACAGCAGGACACGGGATCAGACACAGGATTCGACACAGGGACTGACACAGGAATCAACACAGGAAGCAGCTAGTCAGACACTGCTATACAGGAGCTCAGGGACTGGCAGGAACCAGGTCAGACTTCAAGCAGACTGAAAACCAAGAAATATCACCAGCATCTGTGAATTGCAGTCAGCCAGCATATAACAGAGAGGCCTAATTAATAATCTCGTGCAGCTGCCCTCTAGCATGACTCCAAACTGACAAGATACAATTAGCAGCCAGGTGAGGCTGAACACATGGGAACAAGCTGCAATTACACAGACCCACCAGCGGCAGCAGACAAGAGTATTCTAAAACAGAGCAACGGGAAATCCTGGCATGCAAGACAACTTTATAAACATAAAATAGGAATGAACCACTACCTGTGGTTCATAACAGTATCCCCTCCTTAAGGGTGAGCTCCGAGCACCCCGTGACACCCACGGGGAACATAAACAGAAGTATAACATAAAATACAGAACAAAAATGCAAAACAGGAATGAGCCACAGCCGTGGCTCATAACATTACCCCCCCCCCTTGAGGAGGGGTTAAAAGACCCCAAAATTCAGACTATCCAGAACAAGAGAAAAAAAAAAAAAAAAACCTGACACACTGGTCTAACAGACAAGAAAACAAAAAACAAGCTGTAGCAAGAACTTGTAACAGTGCCCTCCCCTTGATGGTGGCCACTGGACACAAGACAAGGAAAAAAAAATCTTTCTTTTTTTTTTATCAAGGCAAGAGTCAAAAATTATTTATTTTTCTTCTTCTTCTTTTTACAAAGCTCTTTAGGTCTGACCAAGGTAATTCCCCAAACATTGTCTGAACTGATGGTACCACCCAGCAAGGCTGCGTTCAAATCAGAGACAGGTCTCTTACCCTTGGGAGCTGAACTTTCTGGTAAAGTACTATTATTAGAAGAAGAAGTCAGAAAAGCACACCCTGCAGTCAAAACAACGGGCTGGGAGTCTTGTGCCGAGTTTACAGTATTTGGTGGACTCTCAGCAGACAAGACGGGTGACTTAGAGGAACCTGAACCAATTTCTTTGGAACCATATCTTTTAATAATTGCATCACAGAATGCTAGGGGATCCTGAAGAATGGGATCTTCAGCTTTCATTAGGCTGGTCGCCCACTCAAAAGGCTCTCCTCTAAAAGAATAAATCAGATAGGGCCCAAGGTTTTCTAAAGTGATGCCCAGAAATGGTCTAGACAACATAATAGTGTAATAGTGTTTGAAAAGCGCCAGAAATTGGGCTAAGTCCCCATCAAAGGTTATGGATGTTGAGATATCAGAGTCAGGATCTGTTTCCTTCTCATCTGACTGATTGGAGTGCTTTGCTAGGACCTGGTCACTATTGACCTTACTCGAGGCTGAGACTCTCTGAACCCCACCTGGGGCTGAGACTTTCTGAACCCCACCCGGGGCAGTGACTTTCTGAACCCCACCCGGGGCAGTGACTTTCTGAACCCCACCTGGGGCAGTGACTTTCTGAACCCCACCCGGGGCAGTGACTTTCTGAATCCCACCCGGGGCAGTGACTTTCTGAATCCCACCCGGGGCAGTGACTTCCGGGAACCCCGCTGGGGCAGTGGCCTCCGGGAACCCCGCTGGGGCAGTGGCCTCCGGGAACCCCGCTGGGGTCAGCACCTCGGATTCTTTTACTGGGACCGGGCCGTTGGCCTCCCTGACTGGGATCGGGCCATCGGCCTCCCTCTCTGAGTCGATAATTATCGAAAGTTCTCCCGGGACTATGACTTCCGGGACTTTTGCTGAAGCAATAATGTTCAGATCCTCCACTAATACTATGCTTCTTAAGTTCTTTCCTGGGGAAGCGACTTCTAGACCCTTCTTTGGGGCTGCGTCTCTCGAGACCCCTCTTGGGGATATTACTTCAAAGATCCCTTCTGGGGTTTTGCTTCTCGAGTTCCCTTCAAGAACTATGGTTTTAGAGACCCTTTCTAGGGTTGCGCTCTTCAAGTCCCTACCTGGGGTAACAGCTTCTGAGACCCCTTCTGGTATGGACACCTGAACTACAATATTTGATGTGCCTCTATAAGCTTGGGCATCGGGTACCGCACCAGCACTCTGGGCATCGGGTACCGCACCAGCACTCTGGGCATCGGGTACCGCACCAGCACTCTGGGCATCGGGTACCACACCAAGATCCTGAGCTACGGGCACCACTCCAGGACCCTGGGCTACGGGCGTCACTCCAGAACCCTGGGCTACGGGCACCACTCCAGGACCCTGGGCTACGGGCACCACTCCAGGACCCTGGGCTATGGGCACCACTCCAGGACCCTGGGCTACGGGCACCACTCCAGGACCCTGGGCTACGGGCACCACTCCAGGAACCTGGGCATCGGGCACCACTCCAGGACCCTGGGCATCGGGCACCACTCCAGGAACCTGGGCATCGGGCACCACTCCAGGAACCTTGGCATCGGGCACCACTCCAGGAACCTGGGCATCGGGCACCACTCCAGGGGCTTGCAACTCCGCTTCCACAGGAACCTCAAGAGAGGAGAGAAACATTCTCTTTTGATTCCTGAATCTATAATGGGGCTCCCTTGCCCAAGGACCCCAATTATAGGACAGAGAGCTTTTTAGTGTGGGTTGTGTGACAAGTACCTCTGCCACAGTAGAGACAGGAGTAGGTCTTGTATCCTGACTCAACTTGGCCAGAGGGCAAGACTCGTCACCACACTTTGGCTTGCGCAACTCACAGGTCTGCAGATAGTGGCCTAAACCCCCACAATATAGGCACAAGTTTAAGTTTCTGCGACGCAGACGCTCCTCTTCTGAGATCCTGGGTCGCAGAAAACTTTTAAACCTTTTCTCTTCAATTAAACCAGAGGATTCTCTTGTCACCATACTGTGAACAAGAGTCTCTTTAGAGATAGATGTACTCTCAACGACTTCTGGCAAGATGAGCAAGATTTTAGTCAGAAGGTTTTGCAGTTGCTTTAGGGATTGCTGCAAAACTTCTAGTCGCTCTGGTCTCAAAGCACTGAAAACAGAGTTCAGGGCTACGAGAGATGCCTGCAGGGCTTGCATAGTAGACATAGGAGGATTTAAAACTAGACAAGACAAGACAAGACAAGGCAAGACAAGGCAAGACAAGGCAAGACTAAATTTTTGCTAAACAAAACAAGACTTTTTTTTTTTTTTTTAAACACCGGACTGGATTCTAAACACCGGACTGGATTCTAAACACCGGACTGGATTCTAAACACTGAATTCTAGACAGGACTGGATTCTAAACACCGGATTGGATTCTGCACACTGAATTCTAGACTAGACACTGGACTGGGCCAAAAAAGAAAAAAAGTTTTATTTCTTTTTTGTGGTATGGCTGGTGATAATGTTAGGTTCCTGGTGCTCAGAACAAGGGAGATGTTCATGAAGTGAGTCCAGAGCACCAGGATGTAACGCTGGGAAAGGGGAATGGAAAGGGAATAGCCCCTGGCGCCCTAACTCTGTTGTCTCACCCGTGCTGTCAGAAATTCCTTGCGAGACTATGGTTTCTTGAGCCCTTGGCAGCCGCGTTTGAAGGGCGGATTATGTCTGCCCAACTCCGATGCCCCCCGGTCTTAGTGAGAGACAAAGGGAAATCCGAGACAGGATGATAACAAGAGGCCCTCTAACTAAGCAAACAGGCCAGGGGCTACAAGCTAACTAAAAACCTAAAGTATGTGCGGAGAAACCGCCAAAGGAAAATAACAACAAAGGAAATGCTGATCACACGCCGACACAATACCTTTGTGTACCGGCGGTGACAGCATAAGCAGAACCCTCTGCAAAACACCAGGGACAGAAACAATTAAATACAGCGGCCTAGGCCAACGGACGCGGCAGAGCCGCTACTCACGGAACCGGTACGAATACTGGCAAACGGACAGGAACCCTCAATGATGCCGACACACACTCTCAGAACTGGAGGACAGGCAGAATCCCAAACGACAGACCGGTGAACACCAGGAAACCAGGAACTTGACCAGGGATAGGCAAAGCCACTGAACCTCAGGGCAGGAACGCCTCACAGCAGGACACGGGATCAGACACAGGAATCGACACAGGGACTGACACAGGAATCAACACAGGAAGCAGCTAGTCAGACACTGCTATACAGGAGCTCAGGGACTGGCAGGAACCAGGTCAGACTTCAAGCAGACTGAAAACCAAGAAATATCACCAGCATCTGTGAATTGCAGTCAGCCAGCATATAACAGAGAGGCCTAATTAATAATCTCGTGCAGCTGCCCACTAGCATGACTCCAAACTGACAAGATACAACTAGCAGCCAGGTGAGGCTGAACACATGGGAACAAGCTGCAATTACACAGACCCACCAGCGGCAGCAGACAAGAGTATTCTAAAACAGAGCAACGGGAAATCCTGGCATGCAAGACAACTTTATAAACATAAAATAGGAATGAACCACTACCTGTGGTTCATAACATACTGGCGTATAATTCCTGTGACATTGCCGTATAATTCTCGGAATACTGGCGTATAATTCCTGTGATATTGCTGTATAATTCCTGTGATATTGCCGTATAATTCTCTTAATACTGTCGTATAATTCCTGTGACATTGCCGTATAATTCTTGGAATACTGGCTTATAATTCCTGTGACATTGCCATATAATTCTCGGAATACTGGCGTATAATTCCTGTGATATTGCTGTATAATTCCTGTGATATTGCCATATAATTCTCTGAATACTGGCGTATGATTCCTGTGACATTGCCGTATAATTCTTGGAATACTGGTGTATAATTCCTGTGATATTGCTGTATAATTCCTGTGATATTGCCGTATAATTACTGTGATATTGCTGTATAATTCTCAGAATACTGGCGTATAATTCCTGTGACATTGCCGTATAATTCTCGGAATACTGGAGTATAATTCCTGTGACAATGCCGTATAATTCTCAGAATACTGGTGTATAATTCCTGTGATATTGCCGTATAATTCCCGTGATACTGGTGTATAATTCCAGTTATCATGCTGTATAATTCCTTATAAATCCATATAATTCTGTATAAATCCAGTCCAGTGGTGCTGCCATATAAATTCAGTGGTGCTGTCCTGTGCTGTATATTATTTATATTTAATCCAAATAATTTTTACAGGGTTTGCCCTGTGAGGTGTAGGGGTACGCTCTCTTGTGCCACATATTGTGTTATATAACTGCAGAAAAATAATGGAGAACAAACATTTTGAGGAGTTAATAGGGAAAGATCAAGAAACACTTCCTCCTCGTGCTGAAGCTGCTGCCACTAGCCATGACATAGACGATGAAATGCCATCAACGTCATCTGCCAAGGCCGATGCCCAATGTGATAGTAGACGGCATGTAAAATCCAAAAAGCCAAAGTTCAGTAAAATGACCCAAAAAAGAAATTTAAATGGTCTGAGGAGAAACGTAAACTTGCCAATATGCCATTTACGACACGGAGTGGCAAGGAACGGCTGTGGTTCAGCTTCACATGATGATGGTAGCCCTCATAACTGAGGCCTTGACACTTATGTTGGTGTTAGACATGCGTCTAGTATCCGCCATTAGTGCAGTGGGATATAGACAATTGATGGAGGTATTGTGTCCTGGTACCAAATCCCATCTAGATTCCACTTCACTAGGCAGGCGATAGCGAGATTTTGCCATTTAATTCCAGTGATTTGGATGTATAATTACACTGATTTTGCCAATTAATTTCAGTGATTTATAATTATTAATTCCAGTGATCTTGCCAATTAATTCCAGTTATTTATAATTATTAAATACATTGATCTTGCCCTTTAATTCCAGTGATTTGGACGTATAATTACAGTGATTTTGCCAATTAATTTCAGTGATTTATAATTATTAATTACAGTGATCTTGCCAATTAATTCCAGTGATTTGGACGTATAATTCCAATGGGAATTGTTTGTATCACTTGGCTTAGTCATACAGATACCTCATTGCACCACTTCGACATCTTTGCATGAGGTGCTGTTTGGTGCCTAGTTTTTGAAAAGTGCCTCCTGTGTGACACTGCCGTATGAGTCCAGGGGTACTGCTGTATTAGTCCTGGGGTACTGCCGTATAAGTCCACCAATTGCAGAATTCTTTTAAAAGTGACTGGAGCGTGCTGGAGATGCTGTCAGTGGACCGAACAATTGCGGCCCACTCTCAACATTCAGCCACTGCGTGATACTACTAGATGGGCCAGGTGGTTGTGTCGCTTAGCTTAGTCATACAGCAACCTCTGTGCACCTTTTTTTCTTCTTTGCATCATGTGCTGTTAGGAGCCTTTTTTTATATCTGCCCTCCTGTCTGCCACTGCAGTGCCACACCTAGATGGGCCAATTGTTTGTGTCACTTGGCTTAGTCATACAACTACCTCATTGCAATTCTTTTTTTTCTTTGCATTATGTGCTGTTTGGGGACTAGTTTTTGAATAGTGCCATCCTGTCTGTAACTGCAGTGCCACTCCTAGATGGGCCAGGTGTTTGTGCCACACACTTGTGTCGCTTAGCTTAGTCATACAGCCACCTCAGTGCAACTTTTAGGCCTAAAAACACTTTTGTGTGGTGTGAGGTGTTCAGAATAGACTGGAAATGAGTGTAAATTATTGTTATTGAGGTTATTAATACCGTAGGAGCAAAATTACCCCCAAATTCTGTGATTTTTACTGTTTTTATGGGGTTTTTTTTCAAAAATCATCTAGATCCAAAACCAAAACACGAAAGGGTGGTTTTGGCAAAACCAAGCAAAAACCAAAACACGAAAATGAAATTAGAACCAAAATCAAAACACAAAATACGAAAAGTGCCCGCCGCACATCTCTAAACCGGATATGACATCAGTGTACCCTGATAGGTGTATGTATAGGTCTTTATAAATGTCTTACCCTCATTTCTGTAATCCCCAGTTAGTAATACACATAGCCGATGCAGGAACATTATCCACACATAATGGCATACACATACATCTCCCCAAATGTATCTTCAGGTAAATGTGCTTCCCATTTATTAATAAGCCAAACAAGATGAGGGCAGCTAAGAATGCCCTAGTCTAGATAAGCTCGGTAATGTTTGTTGGACCATTTACAGACCCTTAATACGGGATGAGAAGGATTAAATGAATACTTCAGATGACCTTGAAGCTTCGCCCCTGTGAGCAAGCCATCCCAGTGAAACGTACGTTAGGAAGGAGCTTTGGAGACCACCCGCTGTGCGCACAGCGGGTGGTCCGCGATGTACAAGTCATGAAGAAATTAATTTTATTAATTTTGGTTCGTTGACTGTTTTTGTAATACCTGATTGTCTGCAAATAGGAGTACAGCAGCGGCAGTGAGATTGAACTATGCATAGGTTGTACATGTACAGCCGCATAAGTATCAGCTGTAAGGAGGTTTCACTGTGTCTTTGCAGGGGATAGAAATCGTATGCTCAGCACACACTACAGTGTTGTATGTATTATCAACTGACTTCAGTACCTGCAAATAATTGCAAGAACAAAGTTGTAATTAGATCTGTTCATATTAGTGCAGCTGTCAGCATTGCTCTCGTACATACTGGTGAGCAACTCATGTACAGCTGAGTACGATAGAGTTGTTTAGCTCAAAGCCTTGTGAATTCTTTCTTATGACAGCCATTAATGCAGCTTATTATTAATTATAACAGGCATACAAATATTGATGGATTGCCCGATGTGTGCTGTCTGGTTGTAATGAAAAGATCAAAGGGCTGATATGCGATACAGGTACAATATCTATAACTGAGGATGTAGAATTTTTCTTTCTCCTTTGACCATTGGCTGTATATGGCACTAAATAAATACCTGTGTTCAAACCTAACTGACGATATTTAACTATGGAAGTATTACAATATTATGTGAGCATATTATGTACAGATAGAGATACCTAATACCTTTTTACAATAGAACCGCTATTTATTACAGCACAATCATTTTGGATCAATCACTGTGAATATATGCTTTTTGGCTGTAGTAAGAAGGGCAAAAGGTTCAAGAAGCAATTAATGTTTGTAATAGGTGGTGCAGTAATATCCCTTATGAACTGATATACATGACATCACATGAAGGTCTCTATGTCAATTCCATTGATTGCATTAGGGGATCATATTAGCTCTAGTGAGTAAATTATGTACAGATAGAGATGGCCAGTACCTCTTCACAATGAAGCCAGTAGTAGACTATGATTTTTCCACTCAATATACGTACCAAATGGCCATGAGCCCATGCTGATATGCCTTGTGATATTAGGATGTAATAGACATCTATACCATTAATAATGTAGACTGCACTTGGGCATTGGAGTACAATTAATGGAGTAAAGGGTCCTGTGTTACCAGTTAAAGATAGTGGCGTAACAATCAAGTTTTTGTGGGTGTGACTTTCAGAGAAGAGCAAAAGACGAATACAGAAAACAATTAAAAAGATTGTAACAAAATATTAGTCATATTGGATTTATACTCCTTTTGCCTCTCTGTCTTTCAACATCAAGTTTGTCATGCCACGAGCTCTCTCATTGGCTGCGCTGATATAAAATCATCAGCCAAAAGCAGAAGCTTACAGGCGAGACAACCACACCCTGGCGGCTGGCACTGTCTATATTTCCAAAGGCTGATACCAGTAAGGGTCTCTCACTACGCATATAATGCTCTTGCACATGTACAGAAGCAGAACCCCGAACAATATCTCTGAAGCCTTGCCTATTTCTATTTTACATCTCTTCTCTATGTGAATGAAGAACAGTAAAGGCAATAATAGCCATTTTTTGAGTGTGAATCGCACTTAGACAACCTGCCATTAAGATGTATTGTCACCACACCAGCCCAGTTAGTAGGAGCATATCATTTTGATAAAAGTCTACCTAAGACAAAGACTAACAATTATTTGTCATATGGTCAGGGAGGATAAATATACTATCATAATCTACTAGCCATATATATTGAAGACTGTCTCTCTCTAACTTTTTCCTTATTATTGGGGCTCAGGAGTACAGATGAGTCTTCCTTTTGGCTGCGCTGTCATATGGTCATCAGCCATAAATAGAGGACACTAAGTACACCTATAAACCCCAATATTACTCTAGAGCTACATTGGCTGGTGCTAGTAGGGGTCTCTCAGCCCATATTCTATACTGGAGCAGTTACGGGACAGCAGAACCCAGAAACACACCTTAAGGCCCTGCCTACCTATTTTTCTTTGCGGACAATAAACATTTAACATAATTTAGAGGACCAATAGGGCCGTGCCCAGCATAACAAACCTGTACAATTTTAATTTATATTTGTGTTATATGTTAGTATATGTGTTTTGTCAAATATTTTGCCTTTTAAACCTAGGAGTGAATACATACCATTTTAGTAATACGCACAATAAAAGTTAAATTTTATATTTTGTTCAAATACAATACCATTGGGATTACATTCATGTAGATACAAGAGTGCCCTGAATTAGGAGAGTCTAGTACCATTTTTCTTGTGGTAAACTCTTTTTGTATTCTAGAACATACAGTATCAGATTGCTCCATGGAAGAAAGACCTTGGACTGAGGGAATGTGTAAATACCGTTGTTTGCCCTAATTGTTTGAGAGTTGTATAATGAGTCAATAGATACTGGACTGTCATTGTTACAGTAGTGGTCACAACAAACAAGAACACAACATAACATACACAAACACAAGCCAGAACCTTGTTGGTCTAAAACCTTTAATGATCTAACAAAAAATAATAATAATAATAATAATAATAATAATACATGCACACAACATGCAAACTCCAAACAGAGTGGCCTCTGTTCGGGCGTGTTGCCACTGTGCGTACGCATACATGCACGTTACGTATACAGGTTCACGAGCCTTGCATATTAACATGTGGTAAGAGTATATACGGTAGCATACGCATTCGTACAGAAAAGCCACAAAGACATATTACATTTCTTATCCATATAGTGCATAATTTACAAATAGGGGTATATGCAATTGCGGTCGAATTCGCGGCAATTATCGCCGTTTTTTAATTCGACCAAATTCGCCAGGTGAATCCCGGCAGGTGCCTGCCGGGATTCACCATATTCAATGAAAAACGGATTCGCCAGAATCGCGGGCGAAAATCGGCCGATTTGGCGGATTTTGCCGCGATTTTAAAAAATGGGAAAAAACGTGAAAAACACGAAAAAAAAATGGCGTGGGGTCCCCCCTCCAAAGCATAACCAGCCTCGGGCTCTTTGAGCTGGTCCTGGTTCTAAAAATGCAGGGGAAAAATTGGCCAGGGATCCGCCGTATTTTTAAAACCAGCACCGGGCTCTGCGCCTGATGCTGGTGCCAAAAATACGGGGGACAAAAAGAGTAGGGGTCCCCCGTATTTTTAACACCAGCATCGGGCTCCACTAGCTGGACAGATAATGCCACAGCCGGGGGTCACTTTTATGCCGTGCCCTGCGGCCGTGGCATCAAATATCCAACTAGTCACCCCTGGCCGGGGTACCCTGGGGGAGTGGGGACCCCTTCAATCAAGGGGTCCCCCCCCCCCAGCCACCCAAGGGCCAGGGGTGAAGCCCGAGGCTGTCCCCCCCCATCCAATGGGCTGCGGATGGGGGGGCTGATAGCCTTTGTGATAATAAAAAGATATTGTTTTTTCCATTAGTACTACAAGTCCCAGCAAGCCTCCCCCGCAAGCTGGTACTTGGAGAACCACAAGTACCAGCATGCGGGAGAAAAACGGGCCCGCTGGTACCTGTAGTACTACTGGAAAAAAAATACCCAAATAAAAACAGGACACAGACACCGTGACTTGTACAACTTTATTACATACTGCCGACACACACATACTTACCTATGTTGACACGCCGACTGCCACGGTCGCCGACGATCCGAGGGTACCTGTGAAAAAATTATACTCACCTTCCAGCGTCCAGAGGTACATCCACGTCCAGAGGTAAATCCACGTTCTTGGCAAAAAAACAAACCGAACACCGATCCATACCGGACTAGAAAGGGGTCCAATGTTTTCACATAAGACCCCTTTCTCCCGAATGCCGGGACATCACGTGACTCCTGTCACTGACGTCCCTTCAGCCAATCAGGAAGCGCTACTTCCGTGGCGCTCACCTGATTGGCTGTCCGCTGTCTGTACTGTGACAGCGCATCGCAAAGCCGCTCCATTACTTTCAATGGTGGGAACTTTGCGGGTAGCGGTGGGGTCACCCGCCGGTCAGCCGCTGACCGGCGGGTGACCTCACCGCTAGCCGCTAAGTTCCCACCATTGAATATAATGGAGGGAGCTGTGCGATGCGCTGTCACAGTGCAGACAGCGCTCAGCCAATCAGGTGAGCGCAACGAAGTTGCGCTTCCTGATTGGCTTAGAGACCTGTCAGTGACAGCTGTCACTGACAGGTCTCATTCGTGGAAAGGTGTCCCATGTGTCAGCATGGGACCCCTTTCAGTCCGTTTTTGGTGCGGGTATTTGCGTTTTCTTATTTTGCCAAGTCCGTGGATTTATCTCTGGACCATGGTTGAGGTGAGTATTTTGAACTTTTCTTTACAGGTATCCGTGGATTCTACATGGAGAAGAGGACCGATGTCGGCGTGTGAACATAGGTAAGTATGTGTGTGTCGACGTATGAAATAAAGTTTTACTGTCGACGGTGTGTGTGTCCTGTTTTTATTTGGGTATTTTTTTCCCAGTAGTACTACAGGTACCAGCGGGCCCGTTTTTCTCCCGCATGCTGGTACTTGTGGTTCTCCAAGTACCAGCTTGCGGGGGAGGCTTGCTGGGACTTGTAGTACTATTGGAAAAAACAATATCTTTTTATTATCACAAAGGCTATCAGCCCCCCCATCCGCAGCCCATTGGATGGGGGGGACAGCCTTGGGCTTCACCCCTGGCCCTTGGGTGGCTGGGGGGGGGGACCCCTTGATTGAAGGGGTCCCCACTCCCCCAGGGTACCCCGGCCAGGGGTGACTAGTTGGATATTTAATGCCACGGCCGCAGGGCACGGCATAAAAGTGACCCCCGGCTGTGGCATTATCTGTCCAGCTAGTGGAGCCCGATGCTGGTGTTAAAAATACGGGGGACCCCTACTCTTTTTGTCCCCCGTATTTTTGGCACCAGCACCAGGCGCAGAGCCCGGTGCTGGTTTTAAAAATACGGGGGATCCCCAGTCAATTTTTTCCCCGCATTTTTAGAACCAGGACCAGCTCAATGAGCCCGAGGCTGGTTATGCTTTGGAGGGGGGACCCCACGCCATTTTTTTTTATGATTTTACCCTTCCAGCATAAAAAAAATAAAAAATAAAAAAAATAATATTTTAAAAAATATATAAATAATATTTGTGCCTCCCAAAAAAAAAAAAAAAGTACCTAATCCCTTCTAATATAAATAGATCTGCTATTCCCAAAAAAAAAACACCAAAAAAAACATGTTTAAATTTTTTTTATTTGTTTTCACCCTCCAAAGTGTGGCGGATTGAAAATGACGAATTTGCTGTCTAAAAGCACTGCTGTCGAATTTCAAAACTTGAATTGAATATGCTTTGGTCGAATTGCAGCACTTGTATCATTGCAGAAAAGTCGAATTTGCAAAAATTCGAATTTCAAAAAGTCGAATTTTGAAAGTCCGTTTTTTGGTCGGAAAGCACTGGATTGCATAGGGGAATTTTTTTTTTTGGTCGAAAATGACCCGAAATTCGACAATTTCGGGAATTCGACCACAATTGCATATACCATAGTCTCCATACACTGTCAGCAACTTACATACACTTAAAAGGTAAAACAACGGAGCTATTCAGCTTTCCATGGTGTGAGGGGATGGAGCAGTACTAGGATGTAGTGTTTGGTATTCAGATGTGCAGTATTTTGTGACCTACATTTCGATTGCTATTTGCAGTTGATCGCATGTTTCTGCATGTAGATATACGCAGAAATATAATATTCACAAACTGTTATGATACTGTACTCAGGATATTCGGCAGGGAACCCAGTGGCGAACACCTGCAAGTACACCTGGACCAAGCATCGCCCATTGATTTAAACCAACCTATGACCCCTCATGTACTGTAAATGACCTGCCCTCTGACCTATGAAAGAAGAGCTTACAGTTCCCATTGTACTGTATTTGGACACATTGTATAAAAGAGAGGCCTCCTGACCAGGCTCAGTCTCTATTCTCTGAAGGTCATCTTGCTAAGACTGACTGACTGATGCCTGCATCCAGGAGCGCCCGAGATCAAACGTATGTATTATTGGTTGTAGCTCTTCTCTGTATATTGTTGTACCTTTTTATCTGTATATTCTAAAGTAAATGCTGTTGATGTGTTGGACCACAACATTACATTTAACTACTGGTGTCGCATTCCATTCTTGTTTGGGGTAAAGTGTACTCAGCCACTCGTGTCGCTATATTGTGCGCATAACGCAACGTATATACACATTTTAGCGGTTATATTTATGTTTAGCGGCCACAGCGGCTCCAAGCAAAGTGTAATGATATATTGCTTTTCCTTGTAATTTAAACAAACTTAACATTAGAGTACACAGTGTCGGACTGGTACAAGAAGGTCCCGCTGGGGAAATGCAGTGGTAGGGGCCCATTTTTAGGGGTATGGCCAGTCCCAGAGGGGGTTTGGCTAACCATTATAGAGATCATGGTCTGGGTCCCTTGATAAATATATACAGTAAACACTACTAGTGCATGCATAATAATGTACCAGATTAATAACAGGAATGCACTCTAGAGAATACACCATATTCTTGCGCAGTATAAGGTAACAGAAATATATGTATAATTCAAGTGCACAGTCTGGATTCCTGGGAGGGGTGCACTAGGGATTTCTCCTGTTCCCCCGTGGGCCAGTCCAACCTTGAAAGTACATACACTGTACATTTCCTTTTACAATCCAAATGTCCTCTGACTCAGTTCATATAGTTTTACAAATTACATTTTTCCAGACAAAATATATGTTGACACAAAATGCAATTTGAATAATACCATATTTTGGGCTCAGATAACGTGATGGATCCCGAAAAAATGATAAATAATGTTCATGGTATCTTAAGAAGAAAGAAATATGCCGACGCTCGGTTTTACCCATATTGTACATGGTACCAGCTGTGAGGCAAATACTAATGCCATATAAAACAGAAAGACTTTTGCTATTGGTGCTAACAATAATATACTGCATATCTTAAGACACTGTAAGCTTTTATACAAATAAAAATGCTATATATGATTAGGATGGAGTCAGGATCTCACAGTCGAATACCGACAGCAGAATCCTGACGGTCAGAATCCTGATGGATCCCAATGGTGGGTACAGGGGTTAGGGTTAGGCTCTAGGGGGAAAGTTAGGTTTAGGCTGTGCGGGAGGAGGGAGGCAGTTAGGGTTAGGCTGTGGGAGCGGCAGGTTAGGGATAGGGCTAAAATACTTACCGGGAACCATCAGGATTTTAACTATACAGTATTGATGCAGACATCCTGACCATCAGGATTGAGACTGATGGGATTCCATACCCAACCCTTATGATCGTTTGTTACAGATATTGAATGCTCTTCCTTCTCAAGCGACTGATCCCAATATGTTAGTCTGTACCACATGAGAAAACATATAACTAGAGATGAGCGGGATCGGTTCGTCGAGATCCGAACTCCCCCGAACTTCACGTGGTTTACACGGGTCCGAGGCAGTCTCGGTTCTTCCCGCCTAACACGCAAAACCTGAACGGGGGAAAACGTCATCATCCCGCTGTCGGATTCTCACGAGATTCGGATTCCATATAAAGAGCTGCGCGTCACCGCCATTTTCACTCGTGCATTGTAGATTGAGCGGAGAGGACGTGGCTACGTTCTCTGCCTGAAAAGCTCAATATCTGTGCTCAGTGTGCTGCATTGTGACCACCAGTATATAGTAGTACAGTAAAGTAGGCCATTGCTGTATCTAGCAGCTCCGTGTCAGACTCAGTTCTAGTATCCTGATCAGTGCTCAATATCTGTGTTGCATTGTGGTGACCAGTATATAGTAGTACAGTGCTGCATTGTGGTGACCACCAGTATATAGTAGTACAGTACAGTAGTCCATTGCTGTATCTTGCAGCTCCGTGTCAGACTCAGTTCTATTCTCCTGATCAGTGCTCAATATCTGTGCTGCATTGTGGTGACCAGTATATAGTAGTTCAGTGCTGCATTGTGATGACCACCAGTATATAGTAGTACAGTACGCCATTGCTGTATCTTGCTGCTCTGTGTCACTTCTATTCTCCTGATCAGTGCTCAATATCTGTGCTGCATTGTGGTGACCAGTATATAGTAGTACAGTGCTGCATTGTGGTGACCACCAGTATATAGTAGTACAGTACAGTAGTCCATTGCTGTATCTTGCAGCTCCGTGTCAGACTCAGTTCTATTCTCCTGATCAGTGCTCAATATCTGTGCTGCATTGTGGTGACCAGTATATAGTAGTACAGTGCTGCATTGTGATGACCACCAGTATATAGTAGTACAGTACAGTAGTCCATTGCTGTATCTTGCAGCTCCATGTCAGACTCAGTTCTGTTCTCCTGATCAGTGCTCAATATCTGTGCTGCATTGTGGTGACCAGTATATAGTAGTAGTACAGTGCTGCATTGTGGTGACCACCAGTATATAGTAGTACAGTACAGTAGTCCATTGCTGTATCTTGCAGCTCCGTGTCACTTCTAGTATCCTGAACAGTGCTTTATATCTGTGCTCAGTATCAGTGCTGCATTGAGGTGACTAAAAGTACAGTGTCTTGTGCTGCATCTTACTGCTGTAGGGTGCTGTGGAAGTGTCCTGTCACTGTGCATAGGTCATCATCATTGCAGTCACAGTGGTATCTGGTATCTATCTAGTGGTATCTAATTCCAGACATTACTGCTGCCTAATTCCAGATATATTACTGGCATATAATTCCACACATTAAAAAATGGAGAACAAAAATGTGGAGGCTAAAATAGGGAAAGATCAAGATCCACTTCCACCTAGTGCAGAAGCTGCTGCAACTAGTCATGGCAGAGACGATGAAATGACATCAACGTCGTCTGCCAAGGCCGATGTCCAATGTCATAGTAGAGAGCATGTAAAATCCAAAAAACAAAAGTTCAGTAAAATGACACAAAAATCTAAATTAAAAGCGTCTGAGGAGAAGCGTAAACTTGCCAATATGCCATTTACGATACGGAGTAGTGGGTCAGCTTCACATGAGGATGGAAGCACTAATCCTTCTGCTAGAAAAATGAAAAGTTAAGCTGGCAAAAGCACAGCAAAGAACTTTGTGTTCTACTAAATCACAAATCCCCAAGGAGAGTCCAATTGTGTCGGTTGCGATGCCTGACCTTCCCAACATTGGACTGGAAGAGGTGGCTGCTTCATTTTCTCCTGCCACTGGAGCTGCCAGGAAAAGGATAAAATTTCCAAAATCACCCGCTGGCGGTGATGCAGGGCAATCAGGAGCGATAGCTGAAGTCCGGACTAAAGGACCTGCCAACGATTACTGACATGTCGTCTACTGTCACTGCATATGATTCTGTCACCATTGAAAGAATGGTGGAGGATTATATGAGTGACAGCATTGTCACGATCCGGGTATCTGGACGCCATTTCTTACCCATCAGATGCCTCCTAAGGCTGGCTCAGCGCTCCAGGGCCGGATCCCATCTGTTATCCTGATGTTTACATTCCTGTATCCTCTCCTGTCACTCTGAGACGCGGTCACAGTAAACGCCATATTATACCTGGCATGGCGACTCCCGCGGCCTCCGCCGCCGTCCCTGAGCTTCTGCATGCAGAGTGTCTGAGTGGCGATTACGTCAGCCGCGGCCTCCGCTGTGTCCGCGTGGTTGGATGTGCACCTGTCAGCTTGGCGCCTCCTGTCTCCGGTGGCCGGCGCCGCCATTACTGTTTTCATTACCACATGGATTACAAACCAAACTTCCCTCCAAGTGTCTGCATGGGCGCAGCCATCTTGGATTTTGTCAGCTGTTCATTTCCACCAATCTGTTCTCAGTATTGATAATCTGCATAATTGCCTAGCCAATCCCTTCCTTGCTGCAGGTATAAATACACTGTGCCTGAGCAAGGAAGGCGTCAGTGCTTTGGTTGTCAAACCTAGTTACTGTTTGTCTCTCTCCTGTGATTGTCTTTCAGGTTCCAGCTCCTGTCTCAAGACTTCCACCATAGAGACCCGCACCAGCATTCCACCTGCGGTGTAGCCTGACTCTCCGATCCATTGTGGATTCATCTGTTTCTAGCTACAACATTACCTGCTTCCAGCCCAGCTTCCAGCAGAGTACAGCTTCTCTTAAAGGGCCGGTGTCCTTTCTACAGTTTACCACTCTCCACCGGTATTATTATTTCTCCGCTCTCAAACTCTACATTTCATTCATATTGCATCGCTCTCAAGCCTCATTTATTATTTAACTGGTTCCAGCCAGTATCCACTCCGTGCCAACATCTGTCTGGTTCCAACCAGAACCCACAGCAGCTATTTTATTTACAGCAGTCCAGCTTTCCCTGGAACACCAGCTGATACGATCCTGGGCTTTCTTCATTGCTACAGTCAGGCCTGGTAAGGACTTTCCAACTCGCAGATAATAAGAACTGTCTCATACTACCAGAGCTCTGTGGCCCCTGCCCCTGTAGTACCCAGGAACTGTATTATTTCTCTGCTGATTTTATGTTTCTTTTACTGCTACTGTGATGCATGGAGTTTGTCATAAATAAACATCATTGACTTTTATTCAAGTTGTCGTGGTCACGCCTTTGGGCGGTTCTTCTTCATGTTACTTACATGTCCAGGGGTCTGATACAACCTCCCAGGTTCCGGTACATCTCAGCCCCTACAACTGAGGCTGCCTCCCGTCAGCTCAGGCCCTCAGTTGTGACAGTAAGCACTGACCTAATGAATCCAGCCGGAGACCAGGATCAAGCGGCCAGGCAGATGCAAGAACTGGCAGCCCGACTAGAACATCAGGAGGCTGCACAGGGCCACATCATCCGCTGTCTCCAGGATTTCTCTACTCGGCTGGATGGGATTCAGACAACTCTCCGTGGATCAGGCGCGTCTGGTGCGTCAACCACAGTGACTCCAGCTATAACCCCACCCACCTTACCCATTTCTGCTCCACGTCTTCATCTTCCAACGCCAGCAAAATTTGACGGATCTCCAAGATTCTGCAGGGGATTTCTCAACCAGTGTGAGATTCAGTTTGAGCTACAACCTGGCAATTTTCCCAGTGACCGTACAAAAATTGCCTACATTATTTCTCTTCTCAGTGGCTCAGCCCTTGATTGGGCATCACCGTTATGGGAGAGGTCCGACACCCTGCTATCTTCCTACACTGCCTTCGTGTCAACATTCAGGCGCATCTTCGACGAGCCAGGCCGGGTAACCTCAGCTTCATCCGAGATTCTCCGTTTACGCCAGGGGTCACGTACTGTAGGACAATATCTGATACAGTTCCAGATCCTGGCATCCGAACTGGCATGGAACGACGAGGCCCTGTATGCTGCATTCTGGCATGGCTTATCTGAGCGTATTAAAGATGAGTTAGCTACCAGAGACTTACCCTCTAAGTTAGATGAGCTAATCTCACTCTGCACGAAAGTTGATTTACGTTTCAGAGAGAGAGCAACTGAGCGTGGAAGATCATCTGCTCCAAAATCTTCTGCTCCTCCTCCTCGCCAACTGTCACCAACTAAAGATGAGCCCATGCAAATTGGCCGTTCCCGTTTAACTCCTGCTGAGCGCCGAAGACGTCTCTCCGAGTCTCTCTGTCTTTATTGTGCAGCTCCGTCTCACACCATTAAAGCCTGTCCCAAACGTCCGGGAAACTCCAAATCCTAGCTCGCCAAGGAGAGGGCCGGCTAGGAGTAATGATCTCCTCTCCATCTCCTCAAGATTGTAATCTCCCAGTCTCGCTTCAAGTTGCTCAACGTTATCGGAACGTCATTGCCCTCCTTGATTCCGGAGCAGCTGGGAACTTTATTACCGAAGCCTATGTTAAACGGTGGTCCCTACCCACTGAGAGACTTCCTTCATCCATTTCTTTAACTGCCGTGGATGGCAGCAAAATTTTTGATGCAGTTATTTCTTTAAGGACTCTACCAGTTCGTCTGAGAGTGGGAGTTCTTCATTCCGAACTTATTTCTTTTTTAGTGATTCCAAGAGCCACACATCCTGTGGTCCTGGGCCTTCCATGGCTCCGTCTTCACAATCCTACAATTGATTGGACGACTACGCAAATCCTGGCATGGGGTTCCTCCTGTGCTGAGACATGTTTGTTTAAAGTATTGCCTGTCTGTTCTTCCTCCCCCAGGTCGTCTGATGTTCCACCTCCTCCATATCAAGATTTCACGGATGTGTTCAGTAAAGCTTCTGCTGATATCCTTCCTCCTCATAGAGAATGGGACTGCCCGATTGATCTCGTTCCAGGGAAGGTTCCACCTCGAGGCCGAACTTATCCGTTGTCTCTGCCTGAGACGCATTCTATGGAGGAATACATTAAAGAGAACCTAGCAAAGGGGTTCATTCGACCTTCTTCTTCCCCAGCCGGCGCAGGCTTCTTTTTTGTAAAAAAGAAAGATGGTGGTCTGCGGCCGTGCATCGACTACAGAGGTTTGAACGACATTACCATCAAGAACCGTTATCCTTTACCCCTGACTACTGAGCTCTTTGACAGAGTTAGCGGAGCTACCATCTTTACAAAGCTGGACTTGAGAGGTGCATACAATCTCATCCGGATCCGTGAGGGTGACGAGTGGAAGACCGCCTTTAACACCCGTGACGGACATTATGAGTACCTCGTCATGCCCTTCGGCATTTTGTCAATGAGATCTTCAGAGACATTCTATACCGTCATGTCGTGGTCTATCTAGACGATATCCTCATTTTTGCCAACGATTTAGAGGAACATCGTTTTTGGGTTAAAGAGGTTCTGTCCCGTCTCCGTGTCAATCATCTCTATTGCAAATTAGAGAAATGCGTCTTTGAAGTCAAGTCCATTCCGTTTCTAGGGTACATTGTGTCCGGTTCCGGACTAGAGATGGATCCTGAGAAACTACAAGCAATCCAAAATTGGCCGATACCCTTAACCCTCAAAGGGGTCCAGAGGTTCTTGGGGTTCGCCAACTATTACCGAAAGTTTATACGAGACTTTTCCACCATTGTGGCGCCTATTACTGCTTTCACTAAGAAGGGTGCTAACCCGTCCAAGTGGTCTGAAGAAGCCATGCAAGCATTTCATCTTTTAAAACAAAGGTTCATCTCTGCGCCTGTTCTGAAACAGCCTGACATCGACTCTCCTTTCATCTTAGAGGTGGATGCCTCCTCCGTTGGAGTAGGAGCTGTGTTATCTCAGAGGGCTAAAGATGGCCATTTACACCCTTGCAGTTTCTTCTCCCGGAAGTTCTCCCCAGCTGAGCGCAACTATGCCATTGGCGACCAGGAGTTGCTACCCATGTGCAACAAGTTCAATACCATCTGGGTGGTAGTTGACCGGTTCACCAAGATGGCACATTTCATTCCTCTCACCGGTCTTCCGTCAGCTTCCAAGTTGGCTCAAGTATTCATACAAGAGATCTTCCGACTCCACGGTCTTCCTGAAGAAATTATCTCAGATCGAGGAGTTCAATTCACAGCCAAATTCTGGCGAAGTTTATGTCAAGTCCTTCAAGTCAAGCTAAAGTTTTCCACGGCTTACCATCCTCAGACCAATGGTCAAACCGAGAGGGTGAATCAGGACTTGGAGGCCTTCCTCCGCATCTATGTGTCCTCCTCTCAAGATGACTGGGTTCAATTACTTCCCTGGGCCGAGTTCTGTCATAACAACCAGTATCATTCTTCATCTGCTTCAACACCATTCTTCACTAACTTTGGATTCCACCCTAAAGTCCCTGAGTTCCAACCGCTTCCAGCAACTTCTGTTCCCGCAGTGGATATCACCTTGCATCAGTTTGCCAATATCTGGAAGAGCGTACGATCAGCTCTGCTCAAGGCATCGTTCAGGTACAAGAAGTTTGCGGATAAGAAGCGTCGAGCAGTTCCTGCTCTCAAGGTGGGTGATCGGGTATGGTTATCCACGAAGAATTTGAGGTTAAGAGTTCCCAGTATGAAGTTTGCACCTCGCTATATCGGTCCTTTCAAGATTGAACAAGTCATCAATCCTGTTGCTTACAGACTTCAGTTGCCTCCCTTCTTAAAAATACCCAGGACATTCCATGTTTCCCTGTTGAAACCGCTGATCTTGAATCGGTTTCATTCCTCACTTCCTCCAACTCCGAAAGTCCAAACTCAACGAGGCGTTGAGTATGAAGTAGCCAAGATCCTGGACTCACGTCACCGTTACGGTCAACTACAATATCTTATTGACTGGACGGGTTATGGCCCTGAGGAACGTTCATGGACCAATGCTTCTGATGTCTATGCTCCTGCCTTGGTCCGGAGATTCCATTCCAAGTTTCCTCAAAAGCCAAAAGAGTGTCCTGGGGCCACTCCTAAAGGGGGGGGGGGGGGGTGCTGTCACGATCCGGGTATCTGGACGCCATTTCTTACCCATCAGATGCCTCCTAAGGCTGGCTCAGCGCTCCAGGACCGGATCCCATCTGTTATCCTGATGTTTACATTCCTGTATCCTCTCCTGTCACTCTGAGACGCGGTCACAGTAAACGCCATATTATACCTGGCATGGCGACTCCCGCGGCCTCCGCCGCCGTCCCTGAGCTTCTGCATGCAGAGTGTCTGAGTGGCGATTACGTCAGCCGCGGCCTCCGCTGTGTCCGCGTGGTTGGATGTGCACCTGTCAGCTTGGCGCCTCCTGTCTCCGGTGGCCGGCGCCGCCATTACTGTTTTCATTACCACATGGATTACAAACCAAACTTCCCTCCAAGTGTCTGCATGGGCGCAGCCATCTTGGATTTTGTCAGCTGATCATTTCCACCAATCTGTTCTCAGTATTGATAATCTGCATAATTGCCTAGCCAATCCCTTCCTTGCTGCAGGTATAAATACACTGTGCCTGAGCAAGGAAGGCGTCAGTGCTTTGGTTGTCAAACCTAGTTCCTGTTTGTCTCTCTCCTGTGATTGTCTTTCAGGTTCCAGCTCCTGTCTCAAGACTTCCACCATAGAGACCCGCACCAGCATTCCACCTGCGGTGTAGCCTGACTCTCCGATCCATTGTGGATTCATCTGTTTCTAGCTACAACATTACCTGCTTCCAGCCCAGCTTCCAGCAGAGTACAGCTTCTCTTAAAGGGCCGGTGTCCTTTCTACAGTTTACCACTCTCCACCGGTATTATTATTTCTCCGCTCTCAAACTCTACATTTCATTCATATTGCATCGCTCTCAAGCCTCATTTATTATTTAACTGGTTCCAGCCAGTATCCACTCCGTGCCAACATCTGTCTGGTTCCAACCAGAACCCACAGCAGCTATTTTATTTACAGCAGTCCAGCTTTCCCTGGAACACCAGCTGATACGATCCTGGGCTTTCTTCATTGCTACAGTCAGGCCTGGTAAGGACTTTCCAACTCGCAGATAAGAACTGTCTCATACTACCAGAGCTCTGTGGCCCCTGCCCCTGTAGTACCCAGGAACTGTATTATTTCTCTGCTGATTTTATGTTTCTTTTACTGCTACTGTGATGCATGGAGTTTGTCATAAATAAACATCATTGACTTTTATTCAAGTTGTCGTGGTCACGCCTTCGGGCGGTTCTTCTTCATGTTACTTACATGTCCAGGGGTCTGATACAACCTCCCAGGTTCCGGTACATCTCAGCCCCTACAACTGAGGCTGCCTCCCGTCAGCTCAGGCCCTCAGTTGTGACAAGCATCAGTGTATGCATGTCAGACAGTCCGTACGTATACTGGCAGGAAAAAGAGGCAATTTGGAGGCCCTTGCACAAACTGGCTTTATTTTACCTAAGTTGCCCCCCCTCCAGTGTGTACTCCGAAAAAGTGTTTATTGCAGCCGGTAACCTTGTCAGCGATCAGCGTAGGAGGTTACTTCCAGAAAATGTGGAGAAGATGATGTTCATCAAAATGAATTATAATCAATTCCTCCGTGGAGACATTTACCAGCAATTGCCTCCAGAAAGTACACAGGGACCTGTGATGGTGGATTCTAGTGGGGACGAATTAATACTCTATGAGGAGGGGGATGTACACAGTGAAAGGGGTGAGGAATCGGACGATGAGGAGGAGGTGGACATCTTGCCCAGTCTGTGCAAGGAGAGATTGATTGCTTCTTTTTTGGTGGGGGCCCAAACCAACCAGTCATTTCAGCCACAGTCGTGTGGCAGACCCTGTCACTGAAATGATGGGTTTGTTAAAGTGTGCATGTCCTGTTTATACAACATAAGGGTGGGTGGGAGGTTTTGCCAAAACGCGTCCGAATCCAAAGCACGGCTGCGGAACCGAATCCAAAACCAAAACAAAAAACCCGAAAAAAGTCAGGTGCACATCACTACATATAACAATTGTTTTCAATAACCAACACCGGGCTAAACTAGGCAGGGGGCTTATGATATAGCAGGGAGACATACAGCGTGTGGTCCTACTGCCCCAAACTGGTCTGCCAAGGGCTGGAATTCCTCAGAAAATAGGGACTCTCCAAAAAAGAGGTCGTCCTTCAGAAGATTGCATAGTAGAGTCTCCCGTAACTGGTGGCTCACTTGCGCCAGACATCTCGCATTGCGTGGTTTATTGAGGTTATCTGTATGAGGGGGATCTGGTCAGGATCCCGGCAGTCAGAATCTCGGTGCCAGAATCCCGTCACTACTCAGAGGCAACCCAAATAGGGTCACTGGACCGGCGCCAGAATCCCGACCACCGGGAGCCCAAACGAGCTTCCCCAGGGTCGTCGGAGAACTAGGACGTGTGTGTAGAGTTGGGGAGGTTTAGGCCGTGGAGAGGAGGGTTAAGGTTAGTCCGTAACCCCAGGGGTCTAGGTTTAGGTTGGGGGGGGTGTTTGGGCACCCCCAGGGAGGGTTAGGATTAGGCTGCGCAGGAAGGGGGGGATTAGATTTAGTCACCACTAGGGAAGGTTAGGGTTAAGCTGTGGGGTGGGGGAAGGGGGGGTTAGGTTAAGGCTGCTAGCAGGAAGGGTTGGGGTTAGGGCGCCAGTGGGAGAAGGTAGGTATACTTATCGGGGTTCTGATCATCTGACTGCCAGCATACCAACCAACGGCATTTCAAGCCCAATCCGTATGAAGACACATCGATATGTAACAGTGCTCCATAGTAAATTGAGCATCCCCACACCATTATGCTGTGCGGTATGATCACAACTCCACCTTGCCGTGAAAAGAATGAAATTGTAATCATGCCGTCTCCTATGCACACGAATCAACTATATATTTTTCTGAAAAATTGATTGTCATGCAAAGCGTATGGCATATTCACGCTTTGCAACAATTTTATATATTTTGATAGTGTGATCCGACTTTTACAAAGTTGGAGCACACTGGCAAACTATTGCCTTAATTAGAGTCAGCCGGAAATGCTTTTTGCATCTGTTTTCTCTTAAGTTGCATTTTCTTACTGTGCATGTGTGAATTTTCGCAATCCATGTTGTAAACATGACTTGCACTTGTGTGCTGTACGTCAAGGGGGAGAGACCGAGGATGGAATGGGCGTGTAGTCTGGTATAATGATTACTACTCAGGGCTGTAACTAAGGATGTATGAGCTGTCACCCCATCCCACAGCACCTGCATTTAGCTTGGTAAGGTTCCTGGAATATCACTCTAGCACCTGTACCGCTGCTGCAAAGCTGCATGGAGTGCTGACACCTTGCAGCATGTAGAGTCACCTGGAGCAGTATGCTACCCCCAAAATTGCTGCAACACAGTTTTTTTTAAGTGTGATTTTACACTGCAGAGCACACTCATTTAACACATAGGGCGGTATTCAATTCTTTTAACCCCCTTCCACACCCGCTCTGTTTCTGCTACTGGGCACGGTATAATTATTTCAGCTCGCTACCCCCAGGGTAGAAAGGGCTCTCAACCCTTAACGCAGCTAAACCTGATTACTTTGGGCGCGATATGCGCAATAACATGGATCACTTTAGGAAGGAGATTGGGCATGATATATCATTTGAATACTGCCAGAAGAATGTTTTATATACAGTTGGGGAGAATACTGTACATTTTTAGTGTGTGTTGTCATTAAATAACATTTCTTAATCAAGTCTGCTACTCTTTGCATTTTACAGGCTCAAATCAAATTGGGTACTTATTATCTGCTCTATCCTGCCATTAACTGCAGTTGTTGCTAATCATTATTGTTTATTAACCCCTTTGTGACTAAGACATGTCTTGAGCTTATTTTGACACTTTTCAAGCTGATCATAGTCGGTATGTAACATCAGTCATTTCTTTAGGCTGTATAAACACAAGGGCCATAATGAGAGGTGTGCAACCAGTGGCATTGCTAAGAGTGCAAGGCTGAGGGAGCCGCATGATCAAAACCCCAGTGGCACATGCATTACATTTTGGGGTGCAATGGAAAGCCACCTTGGTGCTCCCTTGGCACTTGCCATGTCATTATGTCAGGATGCTATGTGTGTTCGGAGGTATGGGATAAGGCATGCCAGTCCAGAGTATGCATATGTCCTACTGCTGCACTAGTTCACACAAATCATACATAAATAATATGCAATCTATGAGCAGGGCTTTTTCAGTAGACTGATAAAGGGGGGTGTTTGCCCATGTTCAATCAGTATATGAATTCATCATGCAACTTTACATACACAGATAGCTGAATAACTGAAACCTACATTTAAAATCACACGCATTCAAATTTGGAGGCAATGTTTATGGGCCAACCTCTCGCCTATCTAGTCAATTGCTATCAGAAACATATACAATTATTTACATATGTAGTTTAAGAACTTTTAAAATGTGGTAGCATGAAACTGTACTTATTTAAAGAGAAAATCATACCAGGTTCCATGTTGCATTTTTTGTTGTTGTTGAATTATTTAAGAGTGTTTCTTTTAGGCTTATAATGCAATGGGCGTACATAGGGCCTAATTCAGTGTTAATCGCAAAAGCAAAATCTTCCTTTAATTGGGAAAAACTATGTGCACTGCACGTGGGTCAGATGTAACATATGCAGAGGGAGTTAGATTTGGGTGGGTTATATTTTTTCTGTGCAGGGTAAATACTGTCTGCTTTATTTTTACACTGCAATTTAGGTTTCACATTGAACACACCCCACCCAAATCTAACTCTCACTGCACATGTTATATCTGCCCCACCTAGAGTGCACATAGTTTTGCCCATTAGAGAAAATGTTGCTTTTGCTGTCAACCCTGAATTAGGCCCATAGTTGTATTTGTATAAAACGCACATTTCCTTACTGTGCATGCTCCCTATAAAACACACATAAGTCTGTATGCATATATGGCCTTATCTGACACTAACGACTCGTATGAGGGACGGTAAATGTAGGCTGATTAGAAACATAGAAACATAGAATTTGACGGCAGATAAGAACCACTTGGCCCAACTAGTCTGCCCCCCCCTCCCTTTTTTTTAACCATATTTTTTTTTATCTCAAACCATATTTGGTTCTTATTTCTTTGTAAGGATATCCTTATGTCTATTCCATGCATGTTTAAATTGCTCTACTGTCTTAGCCTCTACCACCTCTGATGGGAGGCTATTCCACTTATCCACTACCCTTTCTCTGAAGTAATTTTTCCGCAAATTTCCCCTGAATCTCCCCCCTCCAGTCTCAGTGCATGTCCTCGTGTCCTATTGCTTCTCTTCATCTGAAGAATGTTTTCCTCCTGGACTTTGTTCAAAATTTTATATATTTGAAAGTTTTTATCATGTCCCCCCTTTCCCTTCTCTGCTCCAAACTATACATATTGAGATTTTTTAGTCTTTCTGGGTATGTTTTGTGATGTAGGCCATGCACCATTTTAGTTGCCCTTCTTCTTTGTACAGTCTCTAATGTATTGATATCCTTTTGAAGATATGGCCTCCAGAACTGAATACAGTATTCTAGATGAGGCCGTACCAATGACCTATACAGTGGCATTATTACTTCTTTCTTTCTGCTGCTGATTCCTCTCCGAATGCAGCCAAGCATCTGACTAGCCTTCCTCATTGCTTTGTTACATTGCTTACCTGCCTTTAAGTTACCTGAAATAGTGACTCCTAGATCCCTTTCCTCCTCAGTAGTTTCCAGTATAGTGCCATTAATACTATATTTAGCCTTTGAATTTATGAGACCCAAGTGCATGATTTTGCATTTTTTGGCATTATACTGTAATTGCCAGACTCTTGACCATTCCTCTAGTCTACCTAGATCCTCAATCATTTGTTTTACCCAACCTGGTGTGTCTACCCTGTTGCATACATTTGTGTCATCTGCAAAAAGGCATGCTTTCCCTTTAATGCCATTTGCAATGTCACCAATAAAGATATTAAAAAGCACTGGTCCAAGTACAGATCCCTGGTGTACTACACTGGTAACATTTCCTTCCTGTGAATGCACTACATAATGGCATGTTCTTGTAGCTGAAACCACGGGAATATATACCTTTTACCTGCATCCGGGATCCCATCTGTCTTGATCCCTACAGTAGCATCCTGGCCACCAGTATGCCAACAATAGGGCAAGCGCAGGAAAGCCCCTTACGGGCTTGCAGCGATCACAGCGCTACAGGCATGGTGGCTCGCTGCACCCGCCACAGGATCTATTCTACCTCTATGGGTGTCGTGGACACCCACAGAGGGGGAAAGCTTGTTGCATGGTATTCCAGCAGCGGCATTTCACCACCTGTCAGGATTCCGGCATCGGTATTGTGACCGCCAGGATCCCGACAGGTGGTCTCGTGATTGCCTCCCAAAACCAAGTATGACCTGGATAGACAAGCTTAGAAATATCTGTAATGATGCAAATATTTTGTGGGTCCCTGAAGGCTGGTGCATGAGCAATGAGACGGATAGACATTAATCTGCGGAACTAGCCAGCGAATTCTGTTTATTTTCAGTTTGTTTCTTCTAGTTGATATTAATTAATTCAGTCTGTGATTATACCAAATCACATTGTATTTGCATTACTTATTTGATATTTCTATTCAGACTGCAGCAGAAAAGTATGCAACCCTTTGATTGTTTGAGGGAAAGTAAAAGTTGTTTTTATGTTTTTCATTTTATTTCATTTACATGCATTTATGTTTGTATTTATACAGTATGTATTTATTTTTTATGTTAAATTATACTTTTGCACCTGTTACTATCACTGTCAAGAAAATTTTCTCTGTTGCGTATCTGATATCCTAACTCCATTACTGTAGTGTGTACAAAATTGTTAATGTGACTTTATTTACATTGTCCGCTCAGATGTCTACTTTTTACCTCATGTAAACCTAGCGCCCATGCTAGTTTTGTAGCATACCTCCCACCTATCCCACATTTGTCAGGGCAGTCCCTGTAGTGGACCATGAAAAGACCGATGGCTGGGCATATGCAGAAGCTCTGCTGGGACCGATTTGAGCACAGTAGTAAAGTAAAGCTGGATACACACTGGAGTGATGTTGTTTCAAAATGTCATTTTGGAATGACATATCGCTTACATTGCTCAGTGTGTATGCAGGATTACACGCTCCTGCAAACACTTATGACAGGCGTTAGGTTTGACGTGCTGCACATCAAACCTACCGATATTGCTGTTGTCTTTGTTTATGCTGATGAAGGACGGAACATGATTGCTCCGATCTTCATTGACATTGCTGTAGTCTGTACAGGCAATCTGAGTTAATGGGCATTTGTTCCGATATCGGAATGAATTCCCGTCGTCCCACTATGTATCCAGCTTAAGGTTGTCATTCCGAGTTGATCGCAGCCAGCAACTTTTTGCTGCTGCTGCGATCAACTAGTACACGCCTATGGGGGAGTGTATTTTAGTTTAGCAGGGCTGCGATCGCTTGTGCAGCCCTGCTAAACTAAACATTTTTCAAGCAGAACATGACTAGCCCTGGACATACTTACCCTGTGCGACAATCTCTGCGATGCTGGAGCCGGCTTTGACGTCAGACATCAGCCCTCCGTTCTCCTGGACACGCCTGCGTTTTCCTTACCACTCCCCGAAAACGGCTGCCAACGGTCCGGATCCCCCCAGGAACGCCTTCTTGCTGTCAATCTTCTTGCGGTTGGCTCTGCGACTGCTTTCTTCGTAGGACGCGACGTAACCCGGCGACCCCTGTCGCCGGGTAACGTCACGCATGCACAGTGCGGCCGCCGCACATGCCCATTCCGGAGCCGTTCGCACTGCAGCGACAAACCGCTGCATGCAAACGGGTCGGAATGACCCCCTAAGTGCGTTAGCAATCACTTTACTTTATAGACTTTGCAGCGACGGGCTCCTATAAATATTCAACAGTAAGAAATTAGGTTTACTAGGGAAAATGGGTTTACTAAGTACTCCCACACACAATAGATAGCAATTTTTACATGTGATTGTTTATATTCACTACAGCACAGAATAAAACAAAGATCACCATGTGGACATGAAGATATTACAGTGAGTTTTGGAAAAACACACTGTAAATTACAGTATGTAGCCAGTAAAATAGTTTGAGGTCATAAAACACAGCTTACCTGTAAAGACTGTAGTCCCCCATATGCGGTAAACAGCAGTAAAAATCCAAAAGAAACAATGATAAGATTCTTCAGGTGTTTTATTTCCATTGCTGTAAATTCTCTTTTGAGTTTAGTTATTCTGTGGTTTCCTCTGGGACATAAACTAGCAAAGACGGAACATATAAAGCACAAGTCATGTAACTGAAAATAGTGTACTGTGACTACAAGCTAGCAGCCTATTCATAAATATTAAATCAGTATAAACAACTATTCAATTGATGATTTATTTCTGCAGTTGTGTAATTGCTAAGAGTCTCTAATAATAGCTTAGGGATGGGACACTATGTGATAATTATATTACAAACAAACCAGTTCTTCCACTTGTGACTTGAATACTTATGATAAGTTACGATACTGTAATGACTGCTAACAATTGCTTTCACTGTACAGTGCATTCATTTTTGTCAATGGGATTATGTTAAAAAAATGATGCTTCACAGTATATTAAATTGCGGACAAAACTTATGACTGTCTTATCAATAGACATTATTAAATATATCAATGTACATAGCTTTATGATAAGGTAAACTGACAGTATTATAGTTTTCTACTTATACTGTATGTTGATAAATACAAATATCTCAAAAAGTGGGTAGTTCAGATAAATGGTGCCATGCCCATTTGGCCTCTGAAATAGTCTTGTGAAAATTTAGATTGTTTGTGGTTATACAAATAAATATGGCCACGTCTTACTGTAGAAGGCTTGAAGAAAACATTAGCTTTATACACTAAACATAAAAATGCATAAATTCATAACATTTTTATTTTTTTTGTGTTAAGTGGCATCTGCTATTTATTAGAGATGAGCGGGTTCGGTTCCTCGGAATCCGAACCCGCCCGAACTTCAGTTTTTATTACACGGGTCCGAGCGACTCGGATCTTCCCGCCTTGCTCGGTTAACCCGAGCGCGCCCGAACGTCATCATCACGCTGTCGGATTCTCGCGAGGCTCGGATTCTATCGCGAGACTCGGATTCTATATAAGGAGCCGCGCGTCGCCGCCATTTTTCACACGTGCATTGAGATTCATAGGGAGAGGACGTGGCTGGCGTCCTCTCCGTTTATAGAGATTCGAGAAGAGAGTGAGACAGAGAGAGACACAGTAGTAATTTGGGGAGCATTAGGAGGAGTACTACTACTACTAGTACTTGCTGAAGTGATAGAGAGAGATAGTGTGACTGTATTATCTGACTTGTGGGGGAGACACTGACAGTGGGGAGCAGTTAGAGTCTGAGAGCAGGACTCAGGACTCAGGAGTACATATAACGTACAGTGCACACTTTTGCTGCCAGAGTGCCAGCCACACTGCCATTGTTTGTGACCACACTGACCACCAGTATAATATATATTGTGATTGTCTGCTTAGGACTCAGGAGTACTACTTGCAAGTTGCTGATAGTGTGACCAGTGACCTGACCACCAGTTTAATAATCACCACCAGTTTATGAGTTTAATATATATATTATATATATATATATAATTGTATATAATATATATATAATATTGTATACCACCTAGCACCTACCCGTGTTTTTTTTTTTTCTTTCTTCTTTATACATACTACTATAGTAGCTTACTGTAGCAGTCTGCGGTGCTGCTGAGCTGACAGTGTCCAGCAGGTCCGTCATCAGTCATTACATAATAAATATATAATATATACCTGTCCGGCTGCAGTACTAGTGATATTATATATACATATATATTGATTTCATCTCATTATCATCCAGTCTATATTATCAGCAGACACAGTACGTTAGTCCACGGCTGTAGCTACCTCTGTGTCGGCACTCGGCAGTCCATCCATAATTGTATACCACCTACCCGTGGTTGTTTTTTTTTTTTCTTTCTTCTTTATACATACTACTATAGTAGCTTACTGTAGCAGTCTGCGGTGCTGCTGAGCTGACAGTGTCCAGCAGGTCCGTCATCAGTCATTACATAATAAATATATAATATATACCTGTCCGGCTGCAGTACTAGTGATATTATATATACATATATATTGATTTCATCTCATTATCATCCAGTCTATATTATCAGCAGACACAGTACGTTAGTCCACGGCTGTAGCTACCTCTGTGTCGGCACTCGGCAGTCCATCCATAATTGTATACCACCTACCCGTGGTTGTTTTTTTTTCTTTCTTCTTTATACATACTACTATAGTAGCTTACTGTAGCAGTCTGCGGTGCTGCTGAGCTGACAGTGTCCAGCAGGTCCGTCATCAGTCATTACATAATAAATATATAATATATACCTGTCCGGCTGCAGTACTAGTGATATTATATATACATATATATTGATTTCATCTCATTATCATCCAGTCTATATTATCAGCAGACACAGTACGTTAGTCCACGGCTGTAGCTACCTCTGTGTCGGCACTCGGCAATCCATCCATAATTGTATACCACCTACCCGTGGTTGTTTTTTTTTTCTTTCTTCTTTATACATACTACTATAGTAGCTTACTGTAGCAGTCTGCGGTGCTGCTGAGCTGACAGTGTCCAGCAGGTCCGTCATCAGTCATTACATAATAAATATATAATATATACCTGTCCGGCTGCAGTACTAGTGATATTATATATACATATATATTGATTTCATCTCATTATCATCCAGTCTATATTATCAGCAGACACAGTACGTTAGTCCACGGCTGTAGCTACCTCTGTGTCGGCACTCGGCAGTCCATCCATAATTGTATACCACCTACCCGTGGTTGTTTTTTTTTCTTTCTTCTTTATACATACTACTATAGTAGCTTACTGTAGCAGTCTGCGGTGCTGCTGAGCTGACAGTGTCCAGCAGGTCCGTCATCAGTCATTACATAATAAATATATAATATATACCTGTCCGGCTGCAGTACTAGTGATATTATATATACATATATATTGATTTCATCTCATTATCATCCAGTCTATATTATCAGCAGACACAGTACGTTAGTCCACGGCTGTAGCTACCTCTGTGTCGGCACTCGGCAGTCCATCCATAATTGTATACCACCTACCCGCGGTTGTTTTTTTTTTCTTTCTTCTTTATACATACTACTATAGTAGCTTACTGTAGCAGTCTGCGGTGCTGCTGAGCTGACAGTGTCCAGCAGGTCCGTCATCAGTCATTACATAATAAATATATAATATATACCTGTCCGGCTGCAGTACTAGTGATATTATATATACATATATATTGATTTCATCTCATTATCATCCAGTCTATATTATCAGCAGACACAGTACGTTAGTCCACGGCTGTAGCTACCTCTGTGTCGGCACTCGGCAGTCCATCCATAATTGTATACCACCTACCCGTGGTTGTTTTTTTTTTCTTTCTTCTTTATACATACTACTATAGTAGCTTACTGTAGCAGTCTGCGGTGCTGCTGAGCTGACAGTGTCCAGCAGGTCCGTCATCAGTCATTACATAATAAATATATAATATATACCTGTCCGGCTACAGTACTAGTGATATTATATATACATATATATTGATTTCATCTCATTATCATCCAGTCTATATTAGCAGCAGACACAGTACGGTAGTCCACGGCTGTAGCTACCTCTGTGTCGGCACTCGGCAGTCCATCCATAATTGTATACCACCTACCCGTGGTTTTTTTTTTTTTTTCTTTCTTCTTTATACATACTACTATAGTAGCTTACTGTAGCAGTCTGCGGTGCTGCTGAGCTGACAGTGTCCAGCAGGTCCGTCATCAGTCATTACATAATAAATATATAATATATACCTGTCCGGCTGCAGTACTAGTGATATTATATATACATATATATTGATTTCATCTCATTATCATCCAGTCTATATTAGCAGCAGACACAGTACGGTAGTCCACGGCTGTAGCTACCTCTGTGTCGGCACTCGGCAGTCCATCCATAATTGTATACCACCTACCCGTGGTTGTTTTTTTTTTCTTTCTTCTTTATACATACTACTATAGTAGCTTACTGTAGCAGTCTGCGGTGCTGCTGAGCTGACAGTGTCCAGCAGGTCCGTCATCAGTCATTACATAATAAATATATAATATATACCTGTCCGGCTGCAGTACTAGTGATATTATATATACATATATATTGATTTCATCTCATTATCATCCAGTCTATATTAGCAGCAGACACAGTACGGTAGTCCACGGCTGTAGCTACCTCTGTGTCGGCACTCGGCAGTCCATCCATAAGTATACTAGTATCCATCCATCTCCATTGTTTACCTGAGGTGCCTTTTAGTTGTGCCTATTACAATATGGAGAACAAAAATGTTGAGGTTCCAAAATTAGGGAAAGATCAAGATCCACTTCCACCTCGTGCTGAAGCTGCTGCCACTAGTCATGGCCGAGACGATGAAATGCCAGCAACGTCGTCTGCCAAGGCCGATGCCCAATGTCATAGTACAGAGCATGTCAAATCCAAAACACCAAATATCAGTAAAAAAAGGACTCCAAAACCTAAAATAAAATTGTCGGAGGAGAAGCGTAAACTTTCCAATATGCCATTTACCACACGGAGTGGCAAGGAACGGCTGAGGCCCTGGCCTATGTTCATGGCTAGTGGTTCAGCTTCACATGAGGATGGAAGCACTCAGCCTCTCGCTAGAAAAATGAAAAGACTCAAGCTGGCAAAAGCACCGCAAAGAACTGTGCGTTCTTCCAAATCCCAAATCCACAAGGAGAGTCCAATTGTGTCGGTTGCGATGCCTGACCTTCCCAACACTGGACGTGAAGAGCATGCGCCTTCCACCATTTGCACGCCCCCTGCAAGTGCTGGAAGGAGCACCCGCAGTCCAGTTCCTGATAGTCAGATTGAAGATGTCAGTGTTGAAGTACACCAGGATGAGGAGGATATGGGTGTTGCTGGCGCTGGGGAGGAAATTGACCAGGAGGATTCTGATGGTGAGGTGGTTTGTTTAAGTCAGGCACCCGGGGAGACACCTGTTGTCCGTGGGAGGAATATGGCCATTGACATGCCTGGTGAAAATACCAAAAAAATCAGCTCTTCGGTGTGGAAGTATTTCAACAGAAATGCGGACAACAGGTGTCAAGCCGTGTGTTGCCTTTGTCAAGCTGTAATAAGTAGGGGTAAGGACGTTAACCACCTCGGAACATCCTCCCTTATACGTCACCTGCAGCGCATTCATAATAAGTCAGTGATAAGTTCAAAAACTTTGGGTGACAGCGGAAGCAGTCCACTGACCAGTAAATCCCTTCCTCTTGTAACCAAGCTCACGCAAACCACCCCACCAACTCCCTCAGTGTCAATTTCCTCCTTACCCAGGAATGCCAATAGTCCTGCAGGCCATGTCACTGGCAATTCTGACGAGTCCTCTCCTGCCTGGGATTCCTCCGATGCATCCTTGAGTGTAATGCCTACTGCTGCTGGCGCTGCTGTTGTTGCTGCTGGGAGTCGATCGTCATCCCAGAGGGGAAGTCATAAGCCCACTTGTACTACTTCCAGTAAGCAATTGACTGTCCAACAGTCCTTTGCGAGGAAGATGAAATATCACAGCAGTCATCCTGCTGCAAAGCGGATAACGGAGGCCTTGACAACTATGTTGGTGTTAGACGTGCGTCCGGTATCCGCCGTTAGTTCACAGGGAACTAGACAATTTATTGAGGCAGTGTGCCCCCGTTTCCAAATACCATCTAGGTTCCACTTCTCTAGGCAGGCGATACCGAGAATGTACACGGACGTCAGAAAAAGACTCACCAGTGTCCTAAAAAATGCAGTTGTACCCAATGTCCACTTAACCACGGACATGTGGACAAGTGGAGCAGGGCAGGGTCAGGACTATATGACTGTGACAGCCCACTGGGTAGATGTATGGACTCCCGCCGCAAGAACAGCAGCGGCGGCACCAGTAGCAGCATCTCGCAAACGCCAACTCTTTCCTAGGCAGGCTACGCTTTGTATCACCGCTTTCCAGAATACGCACACAGCTGAAAACCTCTTACGGCAACTGAGGAAGATCATCGCGGAATGGCTTACCCCAATTGGACTCTCCTGTGGATTTGTGGCATCGGACAACGCCAGCAATATTGTGTGTGCATTAAATATGGGCAAATTCCAGCACGTCCCATGTTTTGCACATACCTTGAATTTGGTGGTGCAGAATTTTTTAAAAAACGACAGGGGTGTGCAAGAGATGCTGTCGGTGGCCAGAAGAATTGCGGGACACTTTCGGCGTACAGGCACCACGTACAGAAGACTGGAGCACCACCAAAAACAACTGAACCTGCCCTGCCATCATCTGAAGCAAGAAGTGGTAACGAGGTGGAATTCAACCCTCTATATGCTTCAGAGGTTGGAGGAGCAGCAAAAGGCCATTCAAGCCTATACAATTCAGCACGATATAGGAGGTGGAATGCACCTGTCTCAAGTGCAGTGGAGAATGATTTCAACATTGTGCAAGGTTCTGATGCCCTTTGAACTTGCCACACGTGAAGTCAGTTCAGACACTGCCAGCCTGAGTCAGGTCATTCCCCTCATCAGGCTTTTGCAGAAGAAGCTGGAGACATTGAAGGAGGAGCTAACACAGAGCGATTCCGCTAGGCATGTGGGACTTGTGGATGGAGCCCTTAATTCGCTTAACAAGGATTCACGGGTGGTCAATCTGTTGAAATCAGAGCACTACATTTTGGCCACCATGCTCGATCCTAGATTTAAAGCCTACCTTGGATCTCTCTTTCCGGCAGACACAAGTCTGCTGGGGTTCAAAGACCTGCTGGTGAGAAAATTGTCAAGTCAAGCGGAACGCGACCTGTCAACATCTCCTCCTTCACATTCTCCCGCAACTGGGGGTGCGAGGAAAAGGCTCAGAATTCCGAGCCCACTCGCTGGCGGTGATGCAGGGCAGTCTGGAGCGACTGCTGATGCTGACATCTGGTCCGGACTGAAGGACCTGTCAACGATTACGGACATGTCGTCTACTGTCACTGCATATGATTCTCTCACCATTGAAAGAATGGTGGAGGATTATATGAGTGACCGCATCCAAGTAGGCACGTCACACAGTCCGTACTTATACTGGCAGGAAAAAGAGGCAATTTGGAGGCCCTTGCACAAACTGGCTTTATTCTACCTAAGTTGCCCTCCCACAAGTGTGTACTCCGAAAGAGTGTTTAGTGCCGCCGCTCACCTTGTCAGCAATCGGCGTACGAGGTTACATCCAGAAAATGTGGAGAAGATGATGTTCATTAAAATGAATTATAATCAATTCCTCCGTGGAGACATTGACCAGCAGCAATTGCCTCCACAAAGTACACAGGGAGCTGAGATGGTGGATTCCAGTGGGGACGAATTGATAATCTGTGAGGAGGGGGATGTACACGGTGATATATCGGAGGATGATGATGAGGTGGACATCTTGCCTCTGTAGAGCCAGTTTGTGCAAGGAGAGATTAATTGCTTCTTTTTAGGTGGGGGTCCAAACCAACCCGTCATTTCAGTCACAGTCGTGTGGCAGACCCTGTCACTGAAATGATGGGTTGGTTAAAGTGTGCATGTCCTGTTTATACAACATAAGGGTGGGTGGGAGGGCCCAAGGACAATTCCATCTTGCACCTCTTTTTTCTTTCATTTTTCTTTGCGTCATGTGCTGTTTGGGGAGGGTTTTTTTGAAGGGCCATCCTGCGTGACACTGCAGTGCCACTCCTAGATGGGCCCGGTGTTTGTGTCGGCCACTAGGGTCGCTTATCTTACTCACACAGCTACCTCATTGCGCCTCTTTTTTTCTTTGCGTCATGTGCTGTTTGGGGAGGGTTTTTTGGAAGGGCCATCCTGCGTGACACTGCAGTGCCACTCCTAGATGGGCCCGGTGTTTGTGTCGGCCACTAGGGTCGCTTATCTTACTCACACAGCTACCTCATTGCGCCTCTTTTTTTCTTTGCGTCATGTGCTGTTTGGGGAGGGTTTTTTGGAAGGGACATCCTGCGTGACACTGCAGTGCCACTCCTAGATGGGCCCGGTGTTTGTGTCGGCCACTAGGGTCGCTTATCTTACTCACACAGCTACCTCATTGCGCCTCTTTTTTTCTTTGCGTCATGTGCTGTTTGGGGAGGGTTTTTTGGAAGGGACATCCTGCGTGACACTGCAGTGCCACTCCTAGATGGGCCCGGTGTTTGTGTCGGCCACTAGGGTCGCTTATCTTACTCACACAGCTACCTCATTGCGCCTCTTTTTTTCTTTGCGTCATGTGCTGTTTGGGGAGGGTTTTTTGGAAGGGACATCCTGCGTGACACTGCAGTGCCACTCCTAGATGGGCCCGGTGTTTGTGTCGGCCACTAGGGTCGCTTATCTTACTCACACAGCTACCTAATTGCGCCTCTTTTTTTCTTTGCGTCATGTGCTGTTTGGGGAGGGTTTTTTGGAAGGGACATCCTGCGTGACACTGCAGTGCCACTCCTAGATGGGCCCGGTGTTTGTGTCGGCCACTAGGGTCGCTTATCTTACTCACACAGCTACCTCATTGCGCCTCTTTTTTTCTTTGCGTCATGTGCTGTTTGGGGAGGGTTTTTTGGAAGGGCCATCCTGCGTGACACTGCAGTGCCACTCCTAGATGGGCCAGGTGTTTGTGTCGGCCACTAGGGTCGCTTATCTTACTCACACAGCTACCTCATTGCGCCTCTTTTTTTCTTTGCGTCATGTGCTGTTTGGGGAGTGTTTTTTGGAAGGGCCATCCTGCGTGACACTGCAGTGCCACTCCTAGATGGGCCAGGTGTTTGTGTCGGCCACTAGGGTCGCTTAGCTTAGTCATCCAGCGACCTTGGTGCAAATTTTAGGACTAAAAATAATATTGTGAGGTGTGAGGTATTCAGAATAGACTGAAAATGAGTGGAAATTATGGTTTTTGAGGTTAATAATACTTTGGGATCAAAATGACCCCCAAATTCTATGATTTAAGCTGTTTTTTAGTGTTTTTTGAAAAAAACACCTGAATCCAAAACACACCCGAATCCGACAAAAAAAATTTGGTGAGGTTTTGCCAAAACGCGGTCGAACCCAAAACACGGCCGCGGAACCGAACCCAAAACCAAAACCCGAAAAATTTCAAGTGCACATCTCTACTATTTATACTACCTGTCTACTTAAACAGAACTTGTTTTGGACACTACTGCATACTGTACCTCCCAACTGTCCTAATTTATGGCGGTACAGTCCCATTTTTCAAGATCTGTCCCACTGTCTCACCTGCGGGTCTCAGTGTCCCATGGAGGGGGTGGGGGGCAGTTGGGAGATCCGCCCTGTCACTCGCTGCTCTGAGCAGAGCAGAAGTGAATAGATGCTGTGCGCATGCCCACAGTATCTATTCCCCAACAGAGAGGGACAGTGGGCATGGTTAACAGCTCACTGAGCATTGTCCATGCCCCCATAGTGACAAAAACAGGGGCGTGGCTTGCGATTGTGGCGCATTCAGCGAGTCCACACTCCCTTACAGCAAGGCCACGCCCCTTACCACAAGTCCACACCTCCAGTGAATGCATTTCTGTCCCTCCCTTCCAATCACAGAAAATGGGAGTTATGCCTGCAGTATCTTCAAAGTTTACCTGCGCTGTCTGTTTCCACCATATTTAAGGCTGAAAGATCAACATAGTTTTAATGCACCAATGTGCCACTTAACTGGATTCATTTTCACTTAGAGCACTGTACTGTATATCCCTGATTGCAGTGTGGCCCCATAAATTATCAATTCAAATCAGCCAATTGCAAACATAAATGGTCATCCAGATAAATGAATGAAAATAAAAACTCTTGCTGAGATAGTGGAAAACTGAGGATATTTGTTAAAGGTTGAGCATAAGCAACACTGGTTCAGAGTCAATAATAGGACTGGGCCTCCCTTGCTTCCTATTTATATGATACATTGGGCCTGATTCAGAGTTCTACATACTGTAAAACATCTGATGATTTTTGATCTACTCATATGAAGGATAAGTACTACACATGTGCAGATCTGTGGATATGATGATGATAGCAGTGCCCTGTAAGCCATAGTATGTCAGAATTTGGAAGCAAGGATGGGGAGCAAATGGATAGCATGAGGCTATGTTTGCCCCATTTTCAAGGTGTGCTGAGGGCAGTATCTGCATCTTCCAATGCAACTTCACTGGTCCGGAAGAATGAATATCCCGGCCATCCCAAACAGGGCCGTAACTAGGGTAGTGTGGAGGGTGCTTGACCCACAGCGCATTTGCCCTGTGGGTGCACTAGGCCGCATCTACCCACTATCCCTTAGTAGTCGCTGCCACTGCTGTGCACCTGGTGAAGCTAAAAAATGGAGAAACAAGTTGACACATCCCCTTTTACCACATCAGAGCAGAGACAGAAGCAGAGCACTATCAAGAATCTTTCTCCTTTTAAACAGGAAGTGGAGAGCTGCAAAGTGTCTCCATACCATCCTATCATTCATCAGGACCCACTAGGCTGGGAAAGAGACTGAGCTGCAGGAGCTCTTATAAGACAGCCGTACACCCTGCTACACTGACAGGGAACAGTCGTGAAGGAACAGCATAGAAGTCAGCCACCTCTAAACTAGGAATGAGCAGGTTCAGATCTCAGAGATCCAACCCCCCAAACATCACGATCCGAGGCAGGATCCAAGTCCGGCTCGGAACTTCCCACCTTCATCAGATCCCAGATCGCGGCAAAATGCAATCATCCTGCTTTTGGATTCTCATGGGTTTTAGATTCACCACCATTTTCACTCTGGAATTGGAGAATGAGGGAGACAGACCTCTGTCTCTCTGTGGGTGGTGGCATCAGGTGGGATCACTGTGTGTGTTGTTGAGGGGTGCTGTACAGGGGTGCTGCTGTCCTGGGGTGCTGTCCTGGGGAGTCCTGAGCTCTTAGGGGTGCTGTAAAGGGGTGCTGCTGTCCTGTGCTGTCCTGTGCTTTAAAGGGGTGCTGTCCTGGAGTGTCCTGTGCTGTTATGGGTACTGCGCAGCGGTGCTCCTGTCCTGTGCTGTACAGGGGTGCTGAAGTCCTGTGCTGTCCTGTGCTGTTAGGGGTGCTGTTCCTCTGCCCTATCAGTCCAGGGGTGCTTCCCCACTGCCGTTTACGTCCAGGGGTGCTGTTACCTGTCTGTTGTACTATGTAATTCTCCAGGGGTGCTGCCTATGCTGTATAAATCCAGGGGTGTTGCCTATCTGCTGTATAAGTCCAGATGAACTGCCGTATAATTCCAGTGGTGCTGCTGTACTTGATTCTAGATTTAAACTAAAGCCTAGAACAGAATATGAAACAAGCTTCAACATCACAACCAGATTTGTGAAAACATAGAGCCGCAAAGGTGGAAATGGAAACTTCAAGTTTGACAAAGTGTTTTCCAATAAACATACAAATCTGAGTACAAAATGGGGAGAGACCACATTTGTGGCCAAAGTTAGTCAGAAGAGACAGAATCATAATCCAGCGGAACGTGACATGGCAACATCTCCTACTTCATTTTCCCTGGCAACTGCTTGCGAAAACTAGATTTTTCAAACACACCTATTTCTATATGTCAGCCATATAATTCCAGGGGTGCCCTGTCTGAACCCGCTCATATCTAGTTGATACATCTTCTAGTGTGCACTGTGTTACCAACATTAGAGAGGCGCTTCTTCTTTATTATTTTATGTTAGGACTCAAATTATTGGCTCCAATTAGTCAACCTTAATTTTGATTTATTAATGTTCCACATTTTGGAATTATTTACAAGATGCGCATTTATTGTACAGGGTTTGTTTCCTTTATTTTGTAAATGTTTTCTCCTTAATACTTGTACTATGTAAGGGCTGCAGAGGGTTATCGCAAAACCTCGCAGTGTTAGAATGGAGTTTCAGTGATCTTGCTTTGCAAAATGAAATCTCTGCTTTCCATTGCACTCAGGGTTGGACTGGCCCACAGGGGTACAGAGGAAACCACCGGTGGGCCCCACTGTCAGGGGTCCCACCTCCTTCTCTAGGGATCAGGTTCCAGACTGTGCACTTGAATTGTACAATATACATATTATCTACAGTGCATTGCAGTTATTAATCTGGTACTTTATCATGCATGCACTAGCAGTATTTACTATATATATTTATCATGGGGCCCATACCATGGTTAGCCAAGCCTCTGTGGCAGCTGGCCACATCCCTAAGTATGAGCCTCTACCACTGCATTCCCCCGGTGGGCCCTCCATGCCCCAGTCTGACACTGATTGCACTGCAGCACTAGATGGGCCGGGAGCTCCTGTGCTGCACAAACAGTTACTGAATAAGGGCCCAGTATAGAGTCTCTTGGTGGCTTACAGGCTGAGGCATGCTGGTGGCACAGAGGTTAGCATTGCTTCCTCCCACAGTCCTATTTGTAGTATGAAATGAGTTTGGACTGTAGAGTGGTAAGCTCCACTAGGGCAATCACTGCACAGTCCTGCTTAGTACTGTACCGAACCCACCCGAACTCAACTTAGCCAATCCGAGGCTGCTATGGGGGCTCACCAGGGGCTGCTAAAATATCTAAGGGGCTGCTTTATTTAAAATAAAATATGAATAAAATAAACAAGATGCACAGGTATGCTCACATGCGTGTAACTGTGACTCACAGATATGCTCACATGCATGTAACTGGGAGCTGTAAAAAATGAAAATAAGGCATCTGCCACAAAATATGTAAATAGAAATACAATAAACTAATGGAAAAAAAGAAACGCATGAGATTTTGACAAAATAAGTCTCCATGCTCCGAGGAGGGGAAAAAATCCAATCTTGATCCTGTGGTATACACCAGTTTATTTGCATCCCAGCATTAAATCCGAGAATATCGTAATCCCTGAAAATGGAGAAGGGGGTACAAATTCGGAGGCTTTGGACCCTAGTTTTTCAGTTTGTCCAGTAATGTGGTAATTATACATTTGCTTGGTTAAAGTCCTTTCTGTTTCACACCAAGATAGGGGTGGAGGTGAAAGCCTGTATGTTGTTCCTGATTGTGTGTGCCTCTCTAATTCTGAATAACCTTCTTGACACTGTCCTCTTCCTCTTGCCTCTTCTCATAATGTGAAAAGTCATCAAATAAGGAGGTGGTTTGTTTGTAGGTAGCTATAATTTGGAGAACTTGGCAAACTCTTTCCAGGGGTACCACCTGTCGCTGAAATGATGGGTTTATTAAACTGTGCATGTCTTGTTTAAATAACACAAGGGGGGGCGGGGGGGGGGGGGGGGGCGGGAGGGACCAAGGATAATTCCATCATGCACCTCTTTTTTTTTCTTTGCATTATGTGCTCTTTGGGACCAAGTTTTTAAATGTGCCATCCTGTCTGCCACTGCAGTGCTACTCCTAGATGGGCCAGGTGTTTGTGCCGCCCACGTGTGTCACTTAGCTTAGTCATCCAACCACCTCGGTGCAACCTTTTGGCCTAAAAACAATATTGTGAGGTGTTCAGAATAGACTGGAAATTAGTGGAAATGATTGTTATTGAAGTTAATAATACTGTAGGAACAATAAAAAAAAACAAATTCTGTAATTTTAGCTGTTTTTATGTTTTTTTTCCCAAAAAATCCAAAACCAGAACTCAAAGAGTGGTTTTGACAAAACCAATCAAGATCCAAAAACACGAAGGGCAATCCAGATCCAAAATCAAAACTTGAAAAGTGTCCTGTGCACATCTCTACTCTAACCACAGCACACAGGGTAATTCAGAGTTGATCGCAGCAGCAAATTTGTTATCAGTTGGGCAAAACCATGTGCACTGCAGGGGAGGCAGATATAACATGTGCAAGAGTTAGATTTGGGTGGGTTATTTTGTTTCTGTGCTGGGTAAATACTGGCTGCTTTATTTTTACACTGCAATTTAGATTTCAGTTTGAACACATCCCACCTAGAGATGAGCGCCTGAAATTTTTCGGGTTTTGTGTTTTGGTTTTGGGTTCGGTTCCGCGGCTGTGTTTTGGGTTCGAACGCGTTTTGGCAAAACCTCACCGAATTTTTTTTGTCGGATTCGGGTGTGTTTTGGATTCGGGTGTTTTTTTCAAAAAACACTAAAAAACAGCTTAAATCATAGAATTTGGGGGTCATTTTGATCCCAAAGTATTATTAACCTCAAAAACCATAATTTACACTCATTTTCAGTCTATTCTGAATACCTCACACCTCACAATATTATTTTTAGTCCTAAAATTTGCACCGAGGTCGCTGTGTGAGTAAGATAAGCGACCCTAGTGGCCGACACAAACACCGGGCCCATCTAGGAGTGGCACTGCAGTGTCACGCAGGATGTCCCTTCCAAAAAACCCTCCCCAAACAGCACATGACGCAAAGAAAAAAAGAGGCGCAATGAGGTAGCTGTGTGAGTAAGATTAGCGACCCTAGTGGCCGACACAAACACCGGGCCCATCTAGGAGTGGCACTGCAGTGTCACGCAGGATGGCCCTTCCAAAAAACCCTCCCCAAACAGCACATGACGCAAAGAAAAAAAGAGGCGCAATGAGGTAGCTGTGTGAGTAAGATTAGCGACCCTAGTGGCCGACACAAACACCGGGCCCATCTAGGAGTGGCACTGCAGTGTCACGCAGGATGTCCCTTCCAAAAAACCCTCCCCAAACAGCACATGACGCAAAGAAAAAAAGAGGCGCAATGAGGTAGCTGTGTGAGTAAGATTAGCGACCCTAGTGGCCGACACAAACACCGGGCCCATCTAGGAGTGGCACTGCAGTGTCACGCAGGATGTCCCTTCCAAAAAACCCTCCCCAAACAGCACATGACGCAAAGAAAAAAAGAGGCGCAATGAGGTAGCTGACTGTGTGAGTAAGATTAGCGACCCTAGTGGCCGACACAAACACCGGGCCCATCTAGGAGTGGCACTGCAGTGTCACGCAGGATGTCCCTTCCAAAAAACCCTCCCCAATCAGCACATGATGCAAAGAAAAAGAAAAGAAAAAAGAGGTGCAAGATGGAATTGTCCTTGGGCCCTCCCACCCACCCTTATGTTGTATAAACAAAACAGGACATGCACACTTTAACCAACCCATCATTTCAGTGACAGGGTCTGCCACACGACTGTGACTGATATGACGGGTTGGTTTGGACCCCCCCAAAAAAAGAAGCAATTAATCTCTCCTTGCACAAACTGGCTCTACAGAGGCAAGATGTCCACCTCATCTTCACCCTCCGATATATCACCGTGTACATCCCCCTCCTCACAGATTATCAATTCGTCCCCACTGGAATCCACCATCTCAGCTCCCTGTGTACTTTGTGGAGGCAATTGCTGCTGGTCAATGTCTCCGCGGAGGAATTGATTATAATTCATTTTAATGAACATCATCTTCTCCACATTTTCTGGATGTAACCTCGTACGCCGATTGCTGACAAGGTGAGCGGCGGCACTAAACACTCTTTCGGAGTACACACTTGTGGGAGGGCAACTTAGGTAGAATAAAGCCAGTTTGTGCAAGGGCCTCCAAATTGCCTCTTTTTCCTGCCAGTATAAGTACGGACTGTGTGACGTGCCTACTTGGATGCGGTCACTCATATAATCCTCCACCATTCTATCAATGTTGAGAGAATCATATGCAGTGACAGTAGACGACATGTCCGTAATCGTTGTCAGGTCCTTCAGTCCGGACCAGATGTCAGCATCAGCAGTCGCTCCAGACTGCCCTGCATCACCGCCAGCGGGTGGGCTCGGAATTCTGAGCCTTTTCCTCGCTCCCCCAGTTGCGGGAGAATGTGAAGGAGGAGATGTTGACAGGTCGCGTTCCGCTTGACTTGACAATTTTGTCACCAGCAGGTCTTTCAACCCCAGCAGACTTGTGTCTGCCGGAAAGAGAGATCCAAGGTAGGCTTTAAATCTAGGATCGAGCACAGTGGCCAAAATGTAGTGCTCTGATTTCAACAGATTGACCACCCGTGAATCCTTGTTAAGCGAATTAAGGGCTGCATCCACAAGTCCCACATGCCTAGCGGAATCGCTCCCTTTTAGCTCCTTCTTCAATGCCTCCAGCTTCTTCTGCAAAAGCCTGATGAGGGGAATGACCTGACTCAGGCTGGCAGTGTCTGAACTGACTTCACGTGTGGCAAGTTCAAAGGGCATCAGAACCTTGCACAACGTTGAAATCATTCTCCACTGCACTTGAGACAGGTGCATTCCACCTCCTATATCGTGCTCAATTGTATAGGCTTGAATGGCCTTTTGCTGCTCCTCCAACCTCTGAAGCATATAGAGGGTTGAATTCCACCTCGTTACCACTTCTTGCTTCAGATGATGGCAGGGCAGGTTCAGTAGTTTTTGGTGGTGCTCCAGTCTTCTGTACGTGGTGCCTGTACGCCGAAAGTGTCCCGCAATTTTTCTGGCCACCGACAGCATCTCTTGCACGCCCCTGTCGTTTTTTAAAAAATTCTGCACCACCAAATTCAAGGTATGTGCAAAACATGGGACGTGCTGGAATTTGCCCATATTTAATGCACACACAATATTGCTGGCGTTGTCCGATGCCACAAATCCACAGGAGAGTCCAATTGGGGTAAGCCATTCCGCGATGATCTTCCTCAGTTGCCGTAAGAGGTTTTTTCAGCTGTGTGCGTATTCTGGAAAGCGGTGATACAAAGCGTAGCCTGCCTAGGAAAGAGTTGGCGTTTGCGAGATGCTGCTACTGGTGCCGCCGCTGCTGTTCTTGCGGCGGGAGTCCATACATCTACCCAGTGGGCTGTCACAGTCATATAGTCCTGACCCTGCCCTGCTCCACTTGTCCACATGTCCGTGGTTAAGTGGACATTGGGTACAACTGCATTTTTTAGGACACTGGTGAGTCTTTTTCTGACGTCCGTGTACATTCTCGGTATCGCCTGCCTAGAGAAGTGGAACCTAGATGGTATTTGGTAACGGGGGCACACTGCCTCAATAAATTGTCTAGTTCCCTGTGAACTAACGGCGGATACCGGACGCACGTCTAACACCAACATAGTTGTCAAGGCCTCAGTTATCCGCTTTGCAGTAGGATGACTGCTGTGATATTTCATCTTCCTCGCAAAGGACTGTTGAACAGTCAATTGCTTACTGGAAGTAGTACAAGTGGGCTTACGACTTCCCCTCTGGGATGACCATCGACTCCCAGCGGCAACAACAGCAGCGCCAGCAGCAGTAGGTGTTACACGCAAGGATGCATCGGAGGAATCCCAGGCAGGAGAGGACTCGTCAGAATTGCCAGTGACATGGCCTGCAGGACTATTGGCATTCCTGGGGAAGGAGGAAATTGACACTGAGGGAGTTGGTGGGGTGGTTTGCGTGAGCTTGGTTACAAGAGGAAGGGATTAACTGGTCAGTGGACTGCTTCCGCTGTCACCCAAAGTTTTTGAACTTGTCACTGACTTATTATGAATGCGCTGCAGGTGACGTATAAGGGAGGATGTTCCGAGGTGGTTAACGTCCTTACCCCTACATATTACAGCTTGACAAAGGGAACACACGGCTTGACACCTGTTGTCCGCATTTCTGGTGAAATACCTCCACACCGAAGAGCTGATTTTTTTGGTATTTTCACCTGGCATGTCAACGGCCATATTCCTCCCACAGACAACAGGTGTCTCCCGGGTGCCTGACTTAAACAAACCACCTCACCATCAGAATCCTCCTGGTCAATTTCCTCCCCAGCGCCAGCAACACCCATATCCTCCTCATCCTGGTGTACTTCAACACTGACATCTTCAATCTGACTATCAGGAACTGGACTGCGGGTGCTCCTTCCAGCACTTGCAGGGGGCGTGCAAATGGTGGAAGGCGCATGCTCTTCACGTCCAGTGTTGGGAAGGTCAGGCATCGCAACCGACACAATTGGACTCTCCTTGTGGATTTGGGATTTCGAAGAATGCACAGTTCTTTGCTGTGCTGCTTTTGCCAGCTTGAGTCTTTTCATTTTTCTAGCGAGAGGCTGAGTGCTTCCATCCTCATGTGAAGCTGAACCACTAGCCATGAACATAGGCCAGGGCCTCAGCCGTTCCTTGCCACTCCGTGTGGTAAATGGCATATTGGCAAGTTTACGCTTCTCCTCCGACAATTTTATTTTAGGTTTTGGAGTCCTTTTTTTACTGATATTTGGTGTTTTGGATTTGACATGCTCTGTACTATGACATTGGGCATCGGCCTTGGCAGACGACGTTGCTGGCATTTCATCGTCTCGGCCATGACTAGTGGCAGCAGCTTCAGCACGAGGTGGAAGTGGATCTTGATCTTTCCCTAATTTTGGAACCTCAACATTTTTGTTCTCCATATTTTAATAGGCACAACTAAAAGGCACCTCAGGTAAACAATGGAGATGGATGGATTGGATACTAGTATACAATTATGGACGGGCTGCCGAGTGCCGACACAGAGGTAGCCACAGCCGTGAACTACCACACTGTACTGTGTCTGCTGCTAATATATAGACTGGTTGATAAAGAGATAGTATACTCGTAACTAGTATGTATGTATAAAGAAAGAAAAAAAAAACACGGTTAGGTGGTATATACAATTATGGACGGGCTGCCGAGTGCCGATACAGAGGTAGCCACAGCCGTGAACTACCGCACTGTACTGTGTCTGCTGCTAATATATAGACTGGTTGATAAAGAGATAGTATACTCGTAACTAGTATGTATGTATAAAGAAAGAAAAAAAAACCACGGTTAGGTGGTATATACAATTATGGACGGGCTGCCGAGTGCCGACACAGAGGTAGCCACAGCCGTGAACTACCGCACTGTACTGTGTCTGCTGCTAATATAGACTGGTTGATAAAGAGATAGTATACTCGTAACTAGTATGTATGTATAAAGAAAGAAAAAAAAACCACGGTTAGGTGGTATATACAATTATGGACGGGCTGCCGAGTGCCGACACAGAGGTAGCCACAGCCGTGAACTACCGCACTGTACTGTGTCTGCTGCTAATATAGACTGGTTGATAAAGAGATAGTATACTCGTAACTAGTATGACTATAAAGAAAGAAAAAAAAACCACGGTTAGGTGGTATATACAATTATGGACGGGCTGCCGAGTGCCGACACAGAGGTAGCCACAGCCGTGAACTACCGCACTGTACTGTGTCTGCTGCTAATATATAGACTGGTTGATAAAGAGATAGTATACTCGTAACTAGTATGTATGTATAAAGAAAGAAAAAAAACCACGGTTAGGTGGTATATACAATTATGGACGGGCTGCCGAGTGCCGACACAGAGGTAGCCACAGCCGTGAACTACCGCACTGTACTGTGTCTGCTGCTAATATAGACTGGTTGATAAAGAGATAGTATACTCGTAACTAGTATGTATGTATAAAGAAAGAAAAAAAAACCACGGTTAGGTGGTATATACAATTATGGACGGGCTGCCGAGTGCCGACACAGAGGTAGCCACAGCCGTGAACTACCGCACTGTACTGTGTCTGCTGCTAATATAGACTGGTTGATAAAGAGATAGTATACTCGTAACTAGTATGACTATAAAGAAAGAAAAAAAAACCACGGTTAGGTGGTATATACAATTATGGACGGGCTGCCCAGTGCCGACACAGAGGTAGCCACAGCCGTGAACTACCGCACTGTACTGTGTCTGCTGCTAATATATAGACTGGTTGATAAAGAGATAGTATACTCGTAACTAGTATGTATGTATAAAGAAAGAAAAAAAAACCACGGTTAGGTGGTATATACAATTATGGACGGGCTGCCGAGTGCCGACACAGAGGTAGCCACAGCCGTGAACTACCGCACTGTACTGTGTCTGCTGCTAATATAGACTGGTTGATAAAGAGATAGTATACTACTAATATTATATATACTGGTGGTCAGGTCACTGGTCACTAGTCACACTGGCAGTGGCACTCCTGCAGCAAAAGTGTGCACTGTTTAATTTTAATATAATATTATGTACTCCTGGCTCCTGCTATAACCTATAACTGGCACTGCAGTAGTGCTCCCCAGTCTCCCCCACAATTATAAGCTGTGTGAGCTAAGCAGTCAGACAGATATATAATATATATAGATGATGCAGCACACTGGCCTGAGCCTGAGCAGTGCACACAGATATGGTATGTGACTGACTGAGTCACTGTGTGTATCGCTTTTTTCAGGCAGAGAACGGATATATTAAATAAACTGCACTGTGTGTCTGGTGGTCACTCACTATATAATATATTATGTACTCCTGGCTCCTGCTATAACCTATAACTGGCACTGCAGTAGTGCTCCCCAGTCTCCCCCACAATTATAAGCTGTGTGAGCTGAGCAGTCAGACAGATATATATATAATATTATATATAGATAATAGATGATGCAGCACACTGGCCTGAGCCTGAGCAGTGCACACAGATATGGTATGTGACTGAGTCACTGTTTGCTGTGTATCGCTTTTTTCAGGCAGAGAACGGATTATAAAGTAAACTGCACTGTCCTCACTAGTAAACTCTCTCCACTCAGTCTCTACACTTCTACAGTAACAGTACTCCTCCTAGTCAGCTCCAGTAAATCTCTCTCAGTCTCTTATAATCTAAATGGAGAGGACGCCAGCCACGTCCTCTCCCTATCAATCTCAATGCACGTGTGAAAATGGCGGCGACGCGCGGCTCCTTATATAGAATCCGAGTCTCGCGATAGAATCCGAGCCTCGCGAGAATCCGACAGCGTCATGATGACGTTCGGGCGCGCTCGGGTTAACCGAGCAAGGCGGGAAGATCCGAGTCGCTCGGACCCGTGAAAAAAAACATGAAGTTCTGGCGGGTTCGGATTCAGAGAAACCGAACCCGCTCATCTCTAATCCCACCCAAATCTAAGTCTCTCTGCACATGTTATTTCTTCCCCCCTCTGCAGTGAACATGGGCCCTCATTCCGAGTTGATCGCTCGCTAGCTGCTTTTAGCAGCAGTGCACACGCTAGGCCGCCGCCCTCTGGGAGTGTATCTTAGCTTAGCAGAAGTGTGAATGAAAGATTAGCAGAATTGCTCGAAAATCTTTTCCTGCAGTTTCTGAGTAGCTCCAGACCTACTCCTAAATTGCGATCACCTCAGTCCGTTTAGTTCCTGCTTTGACGTCACAAACACGCCCTGCGTTCAGCCAGCCTCTCCCCCATTTCCCCAGCCAGTCCTGCGTTTTAGCCTGACACGCCTGCGTTTTTTAGCACACTCCTGGAAAACGGACAGTTACCACCCAGAAACACCCACTTCCTGTCAATCACACACCGATCAGCAGAGCGACTTAAAAGCGTCGCTCGCCCCTGTGTAAAATTGCTTAGTTTTGTGTGCAGAACAGCCGATTTTTAGCCTGATCGCTATGCTGCGAAAAACGGCAGTTAGCGATCAACTCGGAATGACCCCCATGGTTTTGCCCAACTGCTAACAAATTAGTGCTGCGATCAACTCTGAATTACCCCCACAGTGAAGTATGGAAAAGGGTTTTAATTACAGTTTACAAAACTGCAGCTAACCATCCAGTAATGTGACAAACAAGTCTAGATACTCACAAGCAGGCACCTAAATAAACTCTTGTTTGTATGACACGCTTGTTAAGCATGTTTGCAGCCTAAAATGAATGCTGCTAATTAGAGAATATTGATAAAGTGCATAGTGATACAACATATATTGACATCTGATAAGCTGATTTTATTGTATGGTTTTAGATTTTTTTTGTTTTATGATGGATTAAATGTGTGTATTTTTATCTATTCCTAGTTCGAACATACAGTATCTTTACATTACATAGGCGCCTGGATCACAGTTATACGAATAACTGCTATGTACCGCCCTCTGCAATGTATAACAGTAGCAGTGTGCCTGGCCCTTTCTCCGCTAGGTGCATCAATATTATAATATATTGCAGTGGGCAGTGCTGCAACTGCCTGCCCATGTGCACTACTTCTTCCCCCATTTTCTGCAATCTGGAGGAGGAATGATGATAATGAGGAGTAGGGGCTTTACTGTAGTGTAACATTTATAAGGGACTCTACTGTTGCGCAATGTGTATATGGGGCTCTGCTATCTGGTGTGTGGTGTAATGTGAATAACGAACACTACTGTGTGGTCAGGTGTAACGTGTATAAGGGGCTCTACTGTGCGGTGTAATGTGAATAATGGACACTACTGTGCATTGTAATGTGAATTGGTGCTATTCTGTGGCCACGCCCCTTCCACACAAAGTCACGGTCATGGCCCTGTATGAATATTGGCGAGGGGCACCAATTCTCTTTCTGGCTCAGGGCACCAAAATGTCTAGTTATGACACTGATCCAAACGCAGATTCACTGGCTCTGGAAGTGTGAATATCACAGTCATCCTGTGGCCTCACTGAAATGGGTGTAGCCTCACTAAAATGGGCTTGTCCTTGCAGGAAAAGGCAACCTTACATGCCAGTTTCTGACCCTGCCCTCCCCAGACATTGGCAAACATAGGAAATAAGAAATTCCACCATATTGTGCCCCACACAGTAATGCCTCTTTGTCATACCTGAGGGTTGGGTTTGGCTTGAGCAGGCGTTTGTAGATCGAACTAGCACAGAGGGAATATGAATGAAGGAGACTTTAACCAGGTATGGTGCATATACTTAGAAGAATCGTTGGTGTTCTAGCAGTGACAAGCCTGGAGGCAAATATAATATAACTAAAACTTTATTAAAGAACAACGTTCATGATTTACTGATACTGTATGATGACACAAAGATACCAGGCTAGCAAGTGAACTGATGACCGAAATGGAACAAGAATGGTGACCAGAATGGTGACCGGAATGGAACCGGAATGGACTGAAGTGCCAACTGTGTTTGATCCGGAATCTTGACACTAGAAGTACTAAAGAGAGACAAAGTTCATATAACAATAATAACTGGAATGGAACTGGAACGGACTGGAGTGCTGACCGGGCTTGATCTGAAATCTTGACACTGGAAGTACTGAAGAAAGGCAAAGTTCATATATCAATAGCAACCAGAATGGACTGGAGTGCTGACCCATGGCCGTAACTAGAGTGGGCTAGAAGGGCACGCCCCGGGCGCCGGATTTAAGGGTATACAAGCTGCCCACCCTCCCCACCCCCAAAACTGCTGTATGCTCTCCTCTCCTGGCCACTGGCATACATACAGCAGCTATCTCCATATGTCTCACTCCCAGCGTCGTTACTGCAGCCTGTGTGGGTGTCGGTACTCAGTCTCTCCATGGTTGGGGAAGCCTTGGGAAAGTTTTGCAGTGTCCCAGCCAGTCAGTGAGCTGGGACTTCTATACTGGGCTGTGCATGGCCCCACCCCCCACTGCTCTCCCACATTCAAATACCAGGATAGGAGCTGTGAGTGTAACAGAGACACAGACACCAGAGGCAGCAGCTGCTGAGTTCCAGCACTGACCCCACACCCTGCTTCTCTGAGGATCATCCGAGCAGCAGCCTCCTGCCCTAACACACCAGCCCCAGGCAGCGACCTCTGTGCATGAGAGATCACAGCCACTACAGTGAGTGATAGCATCTATAGTGAGTCCATCCATAGGGATTGTATTTATAGGAAATGTAGTGTGTATATATATATATATATATATATATATATATATCTATATCGGGAGTAAATCTAGAAGAAGTACATCTTTACAGAGTACCTTTAAAGAGTGCATCTATTGGGAGCATACATAGAGGGTAAAGCATCTATAGGCGGTACAACTATAGGGAGCGCATCTATATGGAATATGTCCCAGAGTAAATAGATGTGTGCTTGCAGGGGGAGGCGCCACATTACTGCTTTGCACCGCATGACAAGAATCCTAGTTTCGGCCCTGGCTGACCGGGCTTGATCCAGAATCTTAACACTGGAAGCACTGAAGAAAGACAAAGTCCATATAACAATGGTAACTGGAATAGAACCGGGACAGTCTGGATTATAACAAAAGTCACTGGGATGAAGGAGCTCAGCACACAGCTGTTACTTCCTGGATAGAGACTGTTGTACTGACGATTTCTGAGACCCAGAGGCTGGAAGATAAACCCCTGGGTTAACTAGGAATGCTGAATGGAATCAGGTGATGCAGGGAAGCTCAGACAGTCGCAGGATTGGCTGTGCTGCAGTCAGGTAATTAGAACTTGTCACAGCCGTACTCTAGGCTTAGGTTCTGATATGGATTGGGTCCTAGCAGGCCCAAACACTAGGATGCAGACATTATGGAGATACACACTTAGAATTTATTCACATTATGCTGAGAGAGCTGTTTAGGAACAGCATTTACAGACTTTACTACCAGCTGGGAGTGATGAACAGAGAGCCTAGTTGCTGAATACAGGATCCAGGTAATTACTCATACAGAGTTATTCCTACTCAGGTGCTAATTAAGAGTAAGTAATCAAGACTGCAGTTAGTATACTGAGCTGTGAAGCAGATGCAGGTTTGCAGAATATGCTGAGGTAAGTCACAGAACATAAGAAATTCACACAGGATTGTGACACTCTTGCACCATGTTATACCCCATACAGTAATGCCTCTTGAACCATATTATGCCTCACACAGTAATGCCCCATGCACCATATGCTCCATACAGTAAATGTCCCTTGCACCATATGCCCTACACAGCAAGTGTTCCTTTTTGCATTAATAAGTGGACTTCTTGCTGGTAAAGATGGATTTTCCTGCTCAAAGAACCACCTTTGATGAAGGTTTTTAAGTCCTGCAGTAACGGTGAAATAACCGTGAACCATTCATTATTTCACCCTAAAGGGACTGCAAGTTCCAGATTAACTACATCACAGGTTTAACTTTAACGGCGATCCACTTCCTTGAAAGAGCTGGTACATTTAAAAGCATCAGGGAGTGTTGCCTTGTTATCTATGACGAAGCCCATATGGGGGTTAACACATTAGAAGGAACATAAGAGGTCCGCTACGTCAGCCACAGCTGTCCCTGCAAATCACCACACTGGACGCACTAGCTAGCACTAACACACAGTGGGGTAACTTCATCCCAGTCGCCCGGAGGCAAGGTAGATCTTGGGTGCCCTTCCCCCCCCATGTATGCCGAACTGTTATCACTCACGTTCACCCATGGATGCGAATCTATGTGAATTTGGACTGCTAATTTTATACAATTAGCATGAGTGAAATCTCAGCAAATTATGAATGCACAGAGGACCAAACAACATATAGAACATTTCAGTGACTGCTATACCACATAATGGATTTTTATTACCCCCAGACAATATGAAGAGCATTTTTGTGACCGCCAATTAATACAGAGACCATCAGTGCCCACTATATAATGCAGTGTCGCAGAGCCTGCCATATAATGCAGAGTGTCACAGTGACTGCAATATAATGCAGAGAACATCACAGTGACCTCCATATTATATAGAGTGTTCCAGTGCATGCCCGAACCTCCTGCCCACACGCTTACCCACTCTATATCCTGGATTTCGCCTGTAGTTACGGACACATATATTCAGGGTTACACAGAAACACATATAAAGTTACACAGACACATATACAGAGTTAGAGACACATATATACAGTTACACACGGTCGAAGTCAAAAATATTACATACAGAAAACGTGTAAACTCCACACTGATGCGAATACACGCAGTGTGCACAGCAATATATGGTAGCATACGCATTTACACAGAAAAGTCACAAGGATATATTCAACACATATTTCATACCACACATAAATTAAACATGTCAAGCACTAGACATTATAATGTATTACATTATACAATGTAGTATAACATCATGTATTAATGGAAAGGAACAAGATAAACATGTCATGCTTGGTGTCAAAATAATCAGAGGAATGTGTGGATTAATTTGATACCTGTGATGAGATTGTAGCACATTGCAATGAGTAGTTATGATTGAATGTATGAATATGAAGCCACAATTCTAATGAGAACAAAGGAAAGCAGATGAACAGGAAACCCGTGGCCAACCCCTATGATGTCTTCTTCAAGGCTGGGCGTTGCTTGCATATGAACTGACCAATAACACATCATGAATGAGAAAGTTCCCTCCACTGGACCAATAACAGAAGACTAGGTCCCAGACATGTACTCCCCTAAAAATACACAGGATATAGGTGATTTTCAGTCACACAAGAAACTCTGTTTTGCTGGTTGCTAGTCCTGTTGCTGTTGTATGCTGTTATGGAACGGAGTGTGCATTGAGGGACAGGGTAACATATGCTAGCTGTAAGGGATTCTTTTGTAACTATCTGCTTCTTGTGTAATTGTTACCATGTAACCATATATATACTGTACATGTGATATATTGTATACAAATCCTTTTAATATCAAATATATACATCACTGAGTGTTGGAACTCAGACAATGTGTGCGAGTGCTTGTTTTCTCTTAAGGGATGTAGTGTTTGCGACGTACAGCGCACTTTTATCGTATATGATAATAAGATGTGCCTTGCGTCTGCAACATATATTAACACTGGCATTTTAATTAATTAAGTGGAGAAAAAATAGGTCGCACAAGTCGTCTGTTCTTTGGGACCAACCCCCTTAAATGTTTACTGTTTTATTCATATGAATAGGCTTGTCACTGGGGGGTGCTACCACAAGCAAGATATGGTAATATGTATACAAAAAAGAAGAACAAGATTGCCTTATACTGGTACACACTACTAATAATAAAATGTAACTTTTAATTTCTATTGATAAAAAACATTGCGAAATATAGGATAAAATATAGAGGTGAAAAGATTAGAAAAGTGTTTTAAAATATATGACTTCCTGCACACAGGGTGCCCGCCAACTGTATATTTTATATGCCTTTACAATATACAAATATCTATATATTTTGCTTATAATTATTAATAAATGTTATATAGTTCCCAGCAGTGATTCGTGTCTTATTTTGTATCTATCAATAAATATTATACAACTACCAGCAATTCATGTCTTGTTCTTTGTTGCCCTTATTGACATATCATGTGATTTTAACGGTTGTTTGTATGTTATTCCTTATTCCCAATGTAACCAATATAGGTCATGTGTTACAAATTATACTGACATTCAGTCCACATATAGGAAAATCACTATAAGAGTCCTTGAGAAATCAGTCTGATCATAAAAGTCCATGAAAAATCCCAGAAAGGGTATACAGCATTAGACTATTGTGGCTTTTTGGATCCTTTAGTGGTGCAATTAAAGAGACTGATTTTTCAGGGACTTTTAATTTGTAACACATGACCTATATTGGTTACATTGGGAATAAGGAATAACATACAAACAACCGTTAAAATCACATGATATGTCAATAAGGGCAACAAAGAACAAGACATGAATTGCTGGTGGTTGTATAATATTTATTGATAGATACAAAATAAGACACAAATCACTGCTGGGAACTATATAACATTTATTAATAAATATAAGCGATATATAGATATTTGTATATCGTAAAGGCATATAAAATATACAGTTGGTGGGCACCCTGTGTGCAGGAAGTCATATATTTTAAAACACTTTTCTAATCTTTTCACCTCTATATTTTATCCTATATTTCGCAATGTTTTTTATCAATAGAAATTAATAGTTACATTTTATTATTAGTAGTGTGCACCAGTATAAGGCAATCTTGTTCTTCTTTTTTGTATACATATTACCCTATCTTGCCTGTGGTAGCACCCCCCAGTGACAAGCCTATTCATATGAATAAAACAGTAAACATTTAAGGGGGTTGGTCCCAAAGAACAGACGACTTGTGTGACCTATTTTTTCTCCATTTAATTAATTAAAATGCCAACGTTAATATATGTTGCCGACGCAAGGCACATCTTATTATCATATACAATAAAAGTGCGCTGTACGTCGCAAACACTACATCCCTTAAGAGAAAACAAGCACTCGCACACATTATCTGAGTTCCAACACTCAGTGATGTATATATTTGATATTAAAAGGATTTGTATACAATATATCACATGTACAGTTGAATTTTATTAGTAGTAGTGTGCACCACTATAAGGCAATTTTGTTCTTTTTTTGTATACATTTTAATTAATTATTAGAAACAATCTGAACTTCTCAGTTGGGGGCTCGGCCGGGACACACGTACTTAACGATGCACTGTACAGACGCCGCTGTGGTCTACCAGCTAACGATGGACGCATATTTATGCTGCTGAATCACTTGCCGTTTGTTTTTTTGTGTTATCAGTAAGGCACTGATATGAAATTCAAGGGACAATATATTTCTGTGTTGCGTGAATGTGACAAAGAAATGCACTATATTTAAAGTGCTATAGCGTATTTTTATTGTTGCAAAACAAAGTTCATATAAGTCATATTGTGTTTGATTCAGATTGGATTGTTTATCTGTTAAGTAAATTTAAAGAGCATTTAAAAGTTGGTGTATAGGTATGATATAGCTGTGTTAGCATGCTGCATCCAATTCGCATACTGCTAAACGCAGGCCTAAAGTAACAAACTTCCGGTGCTTGTATAATATGTGATTTTTTTGTGACAAAAGAGCTAGCCGCATGGTCTGTCCTCCTTTTTGCCCAAGCACATGGCTGGGAAAAAGGGGGAGGAGCAGTGGCCATTTTAGGAAGGTCACGCTATCCACCTAGCTAACAGCTGACTTTCAGTGTGTTTAAAGCAATCAGTTTCCTCTGTCACAAATAAACAATATATATGTACAAATCCAACACCATTTAAAAGCTAACAATGAATTTAACTACCCATGCCATAGTCAATTACAAATAGTTTCAATTGGGCCTAGTGAGAGTTAATAGTGAGATGAAATACTTGACGTAAGAATTACACACAGATAAAAAAGTTTTTTTTGTCTTTTTTCCCAGGATTTGTTAACCATCTACTAGGGTAGGATAGGCATTGAAATGTTAATTGAAACCTGTTCAGCCACTTTAGTACAAGCAGGAGAACAATCTGTTGATATGCAAATTAGAGGCACTGAAGGGGTGAGGGGTTTCATAGAAGTCAAGTCAAGTGAGTCAAGTGGTGTGTATATATATTTATATAATTATATAAAATGGGTATTTATATCAGCGTATGTTCTGCAAGATAACTATCCAATCTGAATCATAGCATTTAAATTATAGTCAATAGTCATTATAGATCTGCATAGAATCGGATACGTTTATTTGTCATACATTTGGTGTAGTTCTTTAAGTGGGAAATCGTAAAAACACAAAACGCAGTTCCGGCCTAAAAGGTTAAGTAAGCACTCAAAGAAGGATTACCCTTGTGGGCGACTTCCAGCAGGTGTGAGGAACAAAAGTGTATTGTGTAGTGAGCAGTAGAATTTTGCTTACATTGATCGTGATAAGTGTGGAATATTTAGGTGCGAACGCACTGTGTACAAAAGTACGCGAGGTAAGCGTACGGGAACCCGCACGGTTGCGTGCTTATGCAAGGTTGCATGAAGTAGCGAGCGCAAGTTTAACCACACAATAGGAAAACATTTAAAGGCGGGATAGAAGACATATTTATACAATAGCAAGTAACTATCCGATTTTAAAAGCAGATTATTATAATAATTCTGTTTAAAGTGTACTACCTCTGGGACAAGCTATCAATCAAAGGGAGTGATATTTTTCTGTACAGAAAACCTTGTGTATTAGTGTGAGCTGAAAGTAGGTGTGGATGTATTGAACAATGGAGAAACCGGGATCCCGTGGGAGACGCTGAGTTGGCAGAGGCTCGGCGGCGCAAAAGGGTCGCAACATTATGTATTGACGAAGTAGGCACGTACTAAAACGTGTAGAGGAGCATGATAGACTGTGAAGTAGGCACGTACTAAAACATGTAGAGGATTTGATTTAAGGTTTTTAGTGTAACGCTCCAGCTGTGGAGCGCAGCTTGTGAATTCGACTCCTGTGATCGTAGGGCATATAGATAACAAGTATCTATAGGCTGTGCGATTGGACCACACCTCTGTGTGTGTGATACGCGGCACAACATGATACCATTTGCGTTCTTTTCGCAATTGCATCATCATAAGCGCTGTGTGGAGCATATGCAGAAGTAATTTGTGTAAAGTAGAAGGAATTTTTTGATGACTTTCTCTCAGGAAATATTCCGGGTGGAAGTCCATAGGAAGGCTTGGTGACATTTCCTAGGCAGAATTCCTGTGGAAAGAAACCACAAAGATCAGGCTGATTTTTAGCCTCCACTGAAAAGGTGGCATATTGATTTATTGCTATTAATACGTCAATACTTACAGTGCAGAGGGGCCTGGTAGGGATCCTCACTGGCTACGCAGTGGTCACTATTGGAGTGAGTCATGGTACGGCCAGCGGAGAAGGAGTTGGTGAGAGAACTCAGAGGACTTTCACCGTTTGCTCGTATTGTGCATTTGGGGATCATGTCAAAAGTCCGCGATGGGAGCCAAGTGCACAAGCGAGAAACGTTCAGCAGCCAGGGTTCAGGCTGGAGAGCTGAGACCAAGAGGGTCCACTCGGTTGATAATGTGTGGCAAGTATGGTCCACACGGAGATGCTTTTTGTGATGAATGGGTGCAAATGACAGTGGATGATAGGGCATCATTTCCTAGAGTTGGTGATTTTGATCCTGAGGTATTGCAGGTAATATGAAAACATAAATAACATAATAACTGTTTGAACTTGTAGCAACAATAAATAAGTAAAAAGAGAAAGCAGGTATACCACCATATGTAGATTTGGAAGCAGTTACAGCCAGCATACAAACTATAGAAAATGATAAAAAAAATAAAAAATATGAAAAATGTGAATGTAACCTATAGATGTACTAATGAATGTCAAAGTTTTATTTAGGAGGAGAAGGCAACCTGACTGGTTTCAGCCATTTATCATGCACTCAGAGGAGTATCCAACCCGTAAAAGAGGAGCAGTAGCCTGCAGGGGAAGTGGCTGAGACCAGTGTAACTGGTAAGTATGGACTCATTCAAGTATATATATAGTAAAACCCCAAAATAAAATAAAAATCAAGAAAGTAACGTCATAAATGGAGAATATCCTGTCCGCACATTAGTATTTCGCAGTAGGAAAGCGGACAGAGATAGGGTAACCCCCGGGTATTTCTTTTAGTTACCACATAAGAGGTATCCATTTCTAGTAATGTCCCTAGTCCAGATAAGCTCGGAAATGTTTGTTGGACCATGTACAGACCCTTAATACGGGATGAGAAGGATTGAATGAATACTTCGCATGACCTAGAAGCTTGTTGGGTTTTTTTTTTTTGCAGTACTAGAAAATTCTCCTTCAGGATAAGATCACTGGTAAACACTAATTCAGCAAATGGGAGGAACGAGAGAAGTGCAACATTACCCTTTGACAAAACCTGCAGAGGTTACGATTGGTCCTCTATAATGCTAAACCCTTTTCTTATCTTTTTTCCTAGCAGCAGTGACCCCTGACTAACTTAATCGACAGAGATTTTGTTATGTAAATTGAAATGTGAAATACATATATTGTACTCCCGCTCAGGAAGTACAAGATATGTTAGATACTCCTCAAAGACTAATGCTGCACTCCACTGTTCTAGATTCATATCCATCACAGGTAGCGGACATTATCTCACAGATACCGGGTTCCCTATGAACTTAGGATGGACAGGACACTGGATTGATGGCTGAGGTAGTACCAGTAGTGACAAAGCAAGCACAAGCTTTAAGGGGGGTAGACCAAGTATTTAAGAATCAATTCCCCGTAGTGCCTAATCCAGTTGTCATTTTAATAAAATCCTCTCCACCTCTACAAACTTATCTGTCACCAACCTCTATTCTGTTTCTCCACAGTTTCCTCTTCATCTTTTGCGTTCACACAGGGTGGTACAATACATGGACCCGACTCTCCCAAGAATGCAAGTGACAGCCTGAGTATTGTCTCCCAAGCCCTGCATGACTGTTTACAGTCCTTTCAGCCTGAGAATGGGTCGGTGCTGATACAATATGTTAATGACTTGTTGTTGTGCGCTGATTCATTTGAGTCATCCCTAGCAGATACGAAGCAGTTCCTGTTTCGTCTCTTCCAAACAGGACACCAGGTCTCGAGGGATAAACTACAGTTGTGTAGGACAAGGGTCAACTACCTGGGATATAGTACTGGTACATGATTTGACAGTTCATATACCACATGCTGTATTGGTCCGTCAAAGTTCTGCCAGAACCCGGTATGTCTCATCAGCACGACGGAACCAGTATATTACTGCAGTGTGCCTTGCAATTTACAAAGGGTGGAGGATGAGAATACAGGTGATGGAAAATTTTGTATAGACACTGATATGCATGATGGTATGGAATATCTGAATCAGACCTTTACTACGAGACCAGACATAAGTGATATTTTCTTCTTCTTTTTCTCCTCTAGAGATGTTTTTTTTTTTCTTTTCTTTTTTTTTGAGTGATGCTCATGGTTTACCACATTGCGAACACACTACAATTAAATTAAGATGCAAATTTGTGTTCCCTACAGGAAAAGGAGGTCTGGAAGGTGAAGGGGTATGGTCAGGAGTCCCCAGGACTCTGGAGAGATGGACAAGGTAAGCCAGTGGACCCCAGGACGCATCTCCCAAGCCTAGCTGAGGCGGCACATGGTCTGACTCACCTGGGGTAGGGAAGGTATGTGCAAATTGGTAAGAGCTTACTGACATGTACCAGGGTTCTCTTCTTAGGCAAGCAGGAAAGCAATGACCTGTCTTACTTGCATGAGGAAGAACATTTGGTGAGGTAGTACCAACAGAGCCATCCCATACTCCTCCTGCAGACAGACCTTTTCAGGTAATACAAATCGACTTTGTACAGTTAACACCCTGTAGGAATTTGAAATATGTATTGGTGTGCACTGATGTTTTCTCAAACTGGGTAGAGGCATTTCCTGCTGCCACAAATAATGCTGTGTTTACCGCAAAGACAATTGTGCAGAAATTTGTGTGTAGATATTAGAGATGAGCAGGTTCGGTTCTCCGAGAACTGAACCCCCTCCCCGAACTCCACTTTATTATACACGGGACCGAGCCAGGCTCGGTTTTTACCGTCATACTCGGAAAACCAGAACGATGCAAAACGTCATCATCCCGCTGTCGGATTCTCGTAAGATTCGGATTCCATATAAAGAGCCGCGCGTCGCCGCCATATTGACTCGTGCATTGTAGAGGGTACAGAGAGGACGTGGCTACGTTCTCTCAGTGGCAAATCTCAATATCAGTGCTCAGTATCAGTGTTTATTGCTGCTCAGTAATAGTTACTAGTACAGTGTCTCTCTTGTGCTGCATCTTGCTGCTGTAGGGTGCTCTGGTAGTAGTGTCCTGTGACTGTGTATCGTTCATCATCATTCCAGTCACAGTGGTATCTGGTGGGTGACAATTCCAGAGTGCTTTTGTGCTGCTCAGCAATACTAGTACAGTGTTTTGTGCTGCATCTTGCTGCTGTAGGGTGCTGTGGTAGTAGTGTCCTGTGACTGTGTATCATTCATCATCATTCCAGTCACAGTGTTATCTGGGGAGTGACAATTCCAGAGTGCTTTTGTGCTGCTCAGTAATACTAGTACAATGACTTGTGCTGCATTGTGCTGCTCAGTGTCAGTTATCCGTAGTATCATCAGTGCTCAGTATCATCAGTGCTCAGTATCAGTGCTCAGTATCATCAGTGCTCAGTATCATCAGTGCTCAGTATCACCAGTGCTCAGTATCAGTGCTCAGTATAATCAGTGCTCAGTTTCATCAGTGCTCAGTATCAGTGCTCAGTATAATCAGTGCTCAGTATCAGTGCTCAGTATCATCAGTGCTCAGTATCAGTGCTCAGTATCATCAGTGCTCAGTATAATCAGTGCTCAGTATCATCAGTGCTCAGTATCAGTGCTCAGTATCATCAGTGATCAGTATCATCAGTGCTCAATATCAGTGCTCAGTATAATCAGTGCTCAGTATAATCAGTGCTCAGTATCATCAGTGCTCAGTATAATCAGTGCTCAGTATAATCAGTGCTCAGTGTCTTGTGGTGCTCAGTAATACTACATTACTAAAACTAGTACATTGTCCTGTGCTGCATCTTGCTGCTGCTGTAGGGTGCTGTGGTAGTGTCCTGTCACTGTGCATAGGTCATTATCATTCCATTCACAGTGGTATCTGGTATCTATCTAGTGGTATCTAATTCCAGACATTACTGCCGTCTAATTCCAGATATATTACTGGCATATAATTCCACACATTAAAAAATGGAGAACAAAAATTTGGAGGTTAAAATTAGAGATGAGCGGGTTCGGTTCCTCGGAATCCGAACCCGCCCGAACTTCAGATTTTTGTACACGGGGCCGAGCGACTCGGATCTTCCCGCCTTGCTCGGTTAACCCGAGCGCGCCAGAACGTCATCATCCCGCTGTCGGATTCTCGCGAGGCTCGTATTCTATCGCGAGACTCGGATTCTATATAAGGAGCCGCGCGTCGCCGCCATTTTCACACGTGCATTGAGATTGATAGGGAGAGGACGTGGCTGGCGTCCTCTCCGTTTAGACTAGAGTACTAGAGAGAGACACAAATTTTGGGGAGCATATTATTAGGAGGAGTACTACTTGCTGCTGATAGTGTGACCAGTGACACTGACCACCAGTTTAATTAATCCGTTCTCTGCCTGAAAAAAAACGATACACAGTGTGACACAGTCACATACCATATCTGTGCTCAGCCCAGTGTGCTGCATCATATGTAATACTGTATATCATTATCTGACTGTGCTGAGTGCTCACTGCTCACACAGCTTAATTGTGGGGGAGACTGGGGAGCAGTTATAGCAGGAGTACATATTTTAAGTACAGTGCACACTTTTGCTGCCAGAGTGCCACTGCCAGTGTGACTGACCAGTGACCACTGACCAACAGTATTGTGATTGTCTGCTGACCACCAGTATATTGTGATTGTCTGCCTGAAAAAGATAAACACTCGTCGTGTGGTGTTTTTATAAACGCATTCTGCAGACAGTGTCCAGCAGGTCCGTCATTACATAATATATACCTGTCCGGCTGCAGTACTAGTGTGATATATATATATATTTTAATTTTATCTCATTATCATCCAGTCTATATTAGCAGCAGACACAGTACGGTAGTCCACGGCTGTAGCTACCTCTGTGTCGGCAGTCGCTCGTCCATCCATAATTGTATACCACCTACCCGTGGTTTTTTTTTTTTTCTATCTTCTTGATACTAGTAGCTTACTTTAGGATTCTGCAGTGCTGAGTCTGACAGACAGTGTCCAGCAGGTCCGTCATTACATAATATATACCTGTCCGGCTGCAGTACTAGTGTGATATATATATATATTTTAATTTTATCTCATTATCATCCAGTCTATATTAGCAGCAGACACAGTACGGTAGTCCACGGCTGTAGCTACCTCTGTGTCGGCAGTCGCTCGTCCATCCATAATTGTATACCACCTACCCGTGGTTTTTTTTTTTTCTATCTTCTTGATACTAGTAGCTTACTTTAGGAGTCTGCAGTGCTGACAGACAGTGTCCAGCAGGTCCGTCATTACATAATATATACCTGTCCGGCTGCAGTACTAGTGTGATATATATATATATTTTAATTTTATCTCATTATCATCCAGTCTATATTAGCAGCAGACACAGTACGGTAGTCCACGGCTGTAGCTACCTCTGTGTCGGCAGTCGCTCGTCCATCCATAATTGTATACCACCTACCCGTGGTTTTTTTTTTTTCTATCTTCTTGATACTAGTAGCTTACTTTAGGAGTCTGCAGTGCTGACAGACAGTGTCCAGCAGGTCCGTCATTACATAATATATACCTGTCCGGCTGCAGTACTAGTGTGATATATATATATATTTTAATTTTATCTCATTATCATCCAGTCTATATTAGCAGCAGACACAGTACGGTAGTCCACGGCTGTAGCTACCTCTGTGTCGGCAGTCGCTCGTCCATCCATAATTGTATACCACCTACCCGTGGTTTTTTTTTTTTCTATCTTCTTGATACTAGTAGCTTACTTTAGGAGTCTGCAGTGCTGAGTCTGACAGACAGTGTCCAGCAGGTCCGTCATTACATAATATATACCTGTCCGGCTGCAGTACTAGTGTGATATATATATATATATTTTAATTTTATCTCATTATCATCCAGTCTATATTAGCAGCAGACACAGTACGGTAGTCCACGGCTGTAGCTACCTCTGTGTCGGCAGTCGCTCGTCCATCCATAATTGTATACCACCTACCCGTGTTTTTTTTTTTTTTCTATCTTCTTGATACTAGTAGCTTACTTTAGGAGTCTGCAGTGCTGACAGACAGTGTCCAGCAGGTCCGTCATTACATAATATATACCTGTCCGGCTGCAGTACTAGTGTGATATATATATATATTTTAATTTTATCTCATTATCATCCAGTCTATATTAGCAGCAGACACAGTACGGTAGTCCACGGCTGTAGCTACCTCTGTGTCGGCAGTCGCTCGTCCATCCATAATTGTATACCACCTACCCGTGGTTTTTTTTTTTCTATCTTCTTGATACTAGTAGCTTACTTTAGGAGTCTGCAGTGCTGAGTCTGACAGACAGTGTCCAGCAGGTCCGTCATTACATAATATATACCTGTCCGGCTGCAGTACTAGTGTGATATATATATATATTTTAATTTTATCTCATTATCATCCAGTCTATATTAGCAGCAGACACAGTACGGTAGTCCATGGCTGTAGCTACCTCTGTGTCGGCAGTCGCTCGTCCATCCATAATTGTATACCACCTACCCGTGTTTTTTTTTTTTTTTCTATCTTCTTGATACTAGTAGCTTACTTTAGGAGTCTGCAGTGCTGACAGACAGTGTCCAGCAGGTCCGTCATTACATAATATATACCTGTCCGGCTGCAGTACTAGTGTGATATATATATATATTTTAATTTTATCTCATTATCATCCAGTCTATATTAGCAGCAGACACAGTACGGTAGTCCACGGCTGTAGCTACCTCTGTGTCGGCAGTCGCTCGTCATCCATAAGTATACTAGTATCCATCCATCTCCATTGTTTACCTGAGGTGCCTTTTAGTTGTGCCTATTAAAATTAGAGATGAGCGGGTTCGGTTCCTCGGAATCCGAACCCGCCCGAACTTCATGTTTTTTTTCACGGGTCCGAGCGACTCGGATCTTCCCGCCTTGCTCGGTTAACCCGAGCGCGCCCGAACGTCATCATGACGCTGTCGGATTCTCGCGAGGCTCGGATTCTATCGCGAGACTCGGATTCTATATAAGGAGCCGCGCGTCGCCGCCATTTTCACTCGTGCATTGAGATTGATAGGGAGAGGACGTGTCTGGCGTCCTCTCCATTAGAATAGAGATAGATTAGATAGAGAGAGAGAGATTGTGCAGAGTCGCAGACAGAGTTAGTTTACCACAGTCAGTGACCAGTGCAGTTGCTAGTTAACTTTTATTTAATATAATATATCCGTTCACTTCTCTCTGCTATATCCGTTCTCTGCCTGAAAAAAAAAACGATACACAGCACAGTCAGTCACACAGTGTGACTCAGTCTGTGTGCACTCAGCTCAGCCCAGTGTGCTGCACAGTCATCAATGTATAAATTAAAAGCTTATAATTAATTGTGGGGGAGACTGGGGAGCACTGCAGGTTGTTAGCAGGAGCCAGGAGTACAATTATATTAATTAACAGTGCACACTTTTGCTGCAGGAGTGGTGACCAGTGCCTGACCACCAGTATAGTATTGTTGTATACTACTAATATCTCTTTAAATATCAACCAGTCTATATTAGCAGCAGACACAGTACAGTGCGGTAGTTCACGGCTGTGGCTACCTCTGTGTCGGCACACGGCAGGCAGTCCGTCCGACCAGAATTGTATTATTTATTATTATATACCTACCACCTAACCGTGGTTTTTTTTTCATTCTTTATACCGTCATAGTGTCATCCTAATTGTTACGAGTATACTACTATCTCTTTATCAACCAGTGTACAGTGCGGTAGTTCACGGCTGTGGCTACCTCTGTGTCGGCACACGGCAGGCAGTCCGTCCGACCAGAATTGTATTATTTATTATTATATACCTACCACCTAACCGTGGTTTTTTTTTCATTCTTTATACCGTCATAGTGTCATCCTAATTGTTACGAGTATACTACTATCTCTTTATCAACCAGTGTACAGTGCGGTAGTTCACGGCTGTGGCTACCTCTGTGTCGGCACACGGCAGGCAGTCCGTCCGACCAGAATTGTATTATTTATTATTATATACCTACCACCTAACCGTGGTTTTTTTTTTCATTCTTTATACCGTCATAGTGTCATCCTAATTGTTACGAGTATACTACTATCTCTTTATCAACCAGTGTACAGTGCGGTAGTTCACGGCTGTGGCTACCTCTGTGTCGGCACACGGCAGGCAGTCCGTCCGACCAGAATTGTATTATTTATTATTATATACCTACCACCTAACCGTGGTTTTTTTTTTCATTCTTTATACCGTCATAGTGTCATCCTAATTGTTACGAGTATACTACTATCTCTTTATCAACCAGTGTACAGTGCGGTAGTTCACGGCTGTGGCTACCTCTGTGTCGGCACACGGCAGGCAGTCCGTCCGACCAGAATTGTATTATTTATTATTATATACCTACCACCTAACCGTGGTTTTTTTTTCATTCTTTATACCGTCATAGTGTCATCCTAATTGTTACGAGTATACTACTATCTCTTTATCAACCAGTGTACAGTGCGGTAGTTCACGGCTGTGGCTACCTCTGTGTCGGCACACGGCAGGCAGTCCGTCCGACCAGAATTGTATTATTTATTATTATATACCTACCACCTAACCGTGGTTTTTTTTTCATTCTTTATACCGTCATAGTGTCATCCTAATTGTTACGAGTATACTACTATCTCTTTATCAACCAGTGTACAGTGCGGTAGTTCACGGCTGTGGCTACCTCTGTGTCGGCACACGGCAGGCAGTCCGTCCGACCAGAATTGTATTATTTATTATTATATACCTACCACCTAACCGTGGTTTTTTTTCCATTCTTTATACCGTCATAGTGTCATCCTAATTGTTACGAGTATACTACTATCTCTTTATCAACCAGTGTACAGTGCGGTAGTTCACGGCTGTGGCTACCTCTGTGTCGGCACACGGCAGGCAGTCCGTCCGACCAGAATTGTATTATTTATTATTATATACCTACCACCTAACCGTGGTTTTTTTTTTCATTCTTTATACCGTCATAGTGTCATCCTAATTGTTACGAGTATACTACTATCTCTTTATCAACCAGTGTACAGTGCGGTAGTTCACGGCTGTGGCTACCTCTGTGTCGGCACACGGCAGGCAGTCCGTCCGACCAGAATTGTATTATTTATTATTATATACCTACCACCTAACCGTGGTTTTTTTTTCATTCTTTATACCGTCATAGTGTCATCCTAATTGTTACGAGTATACTACTATCTCTTTATCAACCAGTGTACAGTGCGGTAGTTCACGGCTGTGGCTACCTCTGTGTCGGCAGTCGGCAGGCAGTCCGTCCATCCATAATTGTATTATTATTATAATATATACCACCTAACCGTGGTTTTTTTATACCACCTAACCGTGGCAGTCCGTCCATAATTGTATACTAGTATCCAATCCATCCATCTCCATTGTTTACCTGAGGTGCCTTTTAGTTCTGCCTATAAAATATGGAGAACAAAAAAGTTGAGGTTCCAAAATTAGGGAAAGATCAAGATCCACTTCCACCTCGTGCTGAAGCTGCTGCCACTAGTCATGGCCGAGACGATGAAATGCCAGCAACGTCGTCTGCCAAGGCCGATGCCCAATGTCATAGTACAGAGCATGTCAAATCCAAAACACCAAATATCAGAAAAAAAAGGACTCCAAAACCTAAAATAAAATTGTCGGAGGAGAAGCGTAAACTTGCCAATATGCCATTTACCACACGGAGTGGCAAGGAACGGCTGAGGCCCTGGCCTATGTTCATGGCTAGTGGTTCAGCTTCACATGAGGATGGAAGCACTCAGCCTCTCGCTAGAAAACTGAAAAGACTCAAGCTGGCAAAAGCACCGCAAAGAACTGTGCGTTCTTTGAAATCCCAAATCCACAAGGAGAGTCCAATTGTGTCGTTTGCGATGCCTGACCTTCCCAACACTGGACGTGAAGAGCATGCGCCTTCCACTATTTGCATGCCCCCTGCAAGTGCTGGAAGGAGCACCCGCAGTCCAGTTCCTGATAGTCAGATTGAAGATGTCAGTGTTGAAGTACACCAGGATGAGGAGGATATGGGTGTTGCTGGCGCTGGGGAGGAAATTGACCAGGAGGATTCTGATGGTGAGGTGGTTTGTTTAAGTCAGGCACCCGGGGAGACACCTGTTGTCCGTGGGAGGAATATGGCCGTTGACATGCCAGGTGAAAATACCAAAAAAATCAGCTCTTCGGTGTGGAGGTATTTCACCACAAATGCGGACAACAGGTGTCAAGCCGTGTGTTCCCTTTGTCAAGCTGTAATAAGTAGGGGTAAGGACGTTAACCACCTCGGAACATCCTCCCTTATACGTCACCTGCAGCGCATTCATAATAAGTCAGTGACAAGTTCAAAAACTTTGGGTGACAGCGGAAGCAGTCCACTGACCAGTAAATCCCTTCCTCTTGTAACCAAGCTCACGCAAACCACCCCACCAACTCCCTCAGTGTCAATTTCCTCCTTCCCCAGGAATGCCAATAGTCCTGCAGGCCATGTCACTGGCAAGTCTGACGAGTCCTCTCCTGCCTGGGATTCCTCCGATGCATCCTTGCGTGTAACGCCTACTGCTGCTGGCGCTGCTGTTGTTGCCGCTGGGAGTCGATGGTCATCCCAGAGGGGAAGTCGTAAGCCCACTTGTACTACTTCCAGTAAGCAATTGACTGTTCAACAGTCCTTTGCGAGGAAGATGAAATATCACAGCAGTCATCCTACTGCAAAGCGGATAACTGAGGCCTTGGCATCCTGGGTGGTGAGAAACGTGGTTCCGGTATCCATCATTACTG